>NW_008805071.1:1251444-1877166 GCF_000004825.1 Heterostelium album PN500 | reverse complement strand
TATAAAAAAAAAAAAAGAAGATCTGGGATAAGATGAATCAACCTTACACAAAAAAAAACACCATTATGAAAAGAGGGAATTAATTTCAACACAAAACGAAAAAACCTTTATTATAACAATTTAAATTACATGAAAGTGTTTAAATATTTGATATTTCAACAATTTTTTGTCGAACCAAGTGGTATGTTTATTAATTAAAATTAAAAAATTTGTACAAATATGTTTTAGTAAACATCAATCTTATAATTTTGAAATTTTATTAATTTTTATAATATTATTATTAATTTGAAATGGATAGACAGAACTTATCATCTATTAGGTCAATGAGTAAAGATAATTTATTAAAGTTACATTTTTCCTCTTTAAATTCACATACAAAGTCTAATAGTAATAATAATAATAGTAATTTATCTAATTCATCAAATAGAAATAGTAGTAGAAATAATAAAAGTAATAATATGTTAGAAATTCATAATAATGGAACAAATAGTATTGGAAGAGCAGGTCTAAACAGTGAAGATCAGAAAATAATTCAAGATCTAAACTCATTGGAGTTGGAAGAGATTTCCTCTAAATTCTCATCTACCTATGGACCACCAGCGTCATTATCAAGAACATCATCAAAAGATAGAAACTCTGATACAGAAAGCAGCTCTGATGATGACCTATCAATTCCATTACCAACTTCTACATTGAAAAATAGCACACAATCCATTTTAAAGAGTCCACTTGATAATCCGATTTTAAAGTTTCAAAGCGATAGTGAAGAAGAATCAGAGTTGGTAGTTAGCACATCTAAATCACCTAAACTACTCTACCCAAATAATATCAATAATAATAATATTAATAGTACTGATCAAAGCAATATAGAGAATATCAAACCAACCAATGATAGCAATAATAATAATCAATTGAACCAAAGAGAAAAGAAAGATGATTTGCCAACCTCTTCGGTCAATATTGTCGAGATAAATGGAGTTAGAATCGATAGAACCTCACCTGTTACGTTTAATGTAGGAGGAACACTCTTTGCAACTAGTTTAAATACCATTCTAAGAGCCAAAGACTCATTGTTATACAAGATAGTAGAGATGCAAATCCATCAGATACAAAAGGATCAAATTATATTCATAGATAGAAATCCAATTTATTTCAGTTGTATACTCGATTACCTGAGAACCTTGAAATACTTTTCACCAAGCGGACAAGTCAATACCGCTGCACTACTGGAGGAAGCGACTTTCTTTAAAGTAAAAGGTTTAGAACTTGCAATCAAAGATGAACCAGAGCTTACAAGAACTGATATAGTAAAGATATTAAATTCGTATGTATTGTTTATAATAATAGTAATCTAAATAACTTTTTATTAATTTAATTTTAATAATTGTTTCATATTTAAAATATAAAAAGATGTTATGATTTCCCAAGATTACAAGGACTGTGGTTGAATAAAGCGAATCTTACAGGTTTGGATTTGAGTTGTGCACTTTTGAACTATTCTAATCTAAGTTATTGTATTATAAGTAATACAACAATGAATCAAGCATCTTTTGCCAACTGTAGAATGGATGGCGCCATCATCAATACAAACATTGGATCAAACTGTGTTTTTAATCGTGCATCAATCATTAATGCAAATTTTCAGGATAATACATTGCATGAATCACAAGGTTATTTCGTTAACTTCACAGGGTAAATATATTTAATATAATATATATTTAATTGATATTATAGTTGTTAATATTAATATTTATAATATGTTAGATCAAATTTAACAGGTACAAACTTTGCATGTTCAGATCTGAAAGGTTCGAAATTCGTTGGTGCAATCTTATATGGATGTGATTTGTCTCACTGTGATCTGACGGAGTGTGATTTCACTAATGCTAAGTTTGATGAGACGACAAACATCAGCTGCGCTATTTTGACCAACGCTATCTTTGAAGGCTGCAATAAAGAAAAGGCATTCTGTAAAAAGAGTTTCAAGAAACCAAAGAGTATAAGAGTAAAATCAAAGATATCAACATTGCCTGGAATGATGTTGTAATAAACAAACATTATTGTATCATTTTTTTTAATAATTGTAAAGCAAAGAAGAAGATCTTTTTTTATCTCTTTTTCTACTTATTATTTTGTTTATAGTTACTATATATATACATATTTATTTATTCTGTCATTTCTATATCTTGATTTACACTATTAATCATATTTGTATCCTGTTGTTGATCTATATTATTATTGTTTGATGATGATGATGATGATGATTGTTCATTCTCATCGCTATCTGTATATTTTTTAAACATTTCAACCTCTGTAAGTTTTGCAATTAGTTCCCTATATATATAAAATGAATTAATGTTTAGTATTCTTTTTACAATTTAATCTAACTAACATTGCTTATTATAGATGATTACTTTTTCTTTCTTAATTTATCTTTATATGATTTTAATAATAATTCTTGTTCTTCAAGTGTTCTATTTGTGCCTGGTATAGAGTTAAGAACTCTTAGTGATTTAGCTACCTTTTCGTTGAGTGCATTGACTGCTCTAGATACCTCAAGCTCATCATCTTTAAGCCGAGAGATAATATCTAATATAAAAGGAAAAAGTTGAAATTCTTTTAATAAATCTTCAACTGATTGTTGAGGTTCTTGTTCTATCTTTGAATTCATCATCATTTAATGATCAACAAAGTTTTTTACCTTAGTTAAATTAGTGTGCGAAAAAAAAAAATTAAGATACATTACACTGATCATTTTAAAAAGTGAAATATAGTAGTTAATGATGTTCACAAATCTGTTTATTTATTTATTTATTTATTCTTTTAATAATGATAAAAGTGAAGAATTAATATTAATATTAAATCGATTAATTCTATCTTTGATTAGCTCTGGGTGTTTGCGGTGAAGTGGTGAAATAACTTTGAAAATAAATTCTATATAGTGGTATTGAGGATCTGATTGTTGGTATAATGTATATGAATTGCATAGATATTCGATGACAGCTAAATCAAGAAGATTTGTTAAATCGTTTGGATTGTTGTTTTTAAGTGCCCGACTAACAACAAAAGTCACAACGTCACCAACGATATATAATATACTGTCTTGTGTATCCTGATGGTTTGGTAGATCGCCTTTTAAACAATGTGTGATAATAGGTTTCAGTGCGACTGTGTTATAGATTGAATCTATAGATCTCTCATCTCCTGATTCAATAAGTTGTTCTAGTCCTCTAATGATCGATACTGTGATATCTTCTATATATTTTTCATCTTTGTAATTGCTATAGTATCTTTTATATTGCTCTACCATTCCAATATCTATAATATGATGTACATATCTTTCTTCTTTATGATCTAATAGTAATTTATAAACTATTTCAAATGTATTTAATCTTTTTTGTTTTTGTTAATATCAATCTACTACTATTTATCAAAACTAAAATGTTTACATACAAATTAATTCTATCTATATTTAAATGATTGAAATGTGACAAGTACTTTGAAAGACTTGACAAGATACCAAGTTCTATGTATTGGTTAAACAGTGATTCTGTTTCTTCCTTCTCAGTGAGTGCACTTAATATAAAGATAATACTCTTTGATATACTCTTGTTGCTAAAGTTTAAAGGGAAGTAACTAGATATAAAAGAGAGATATATTGAAATCTAATCGATAGTTAGTGTCAATTGAAATCTATAGCGACAGTTGATATTGAATATTTACTTGTTTATCTGATATCCTATCAATAGCATTATCTCTGTGAATTGCACTTAATGATAAGTTTAAAGATTGCTCTACGATGTCGATATTTGATTCCCATCTCTTTAATACATCGAATATCGTATCGATCGCATTGATATGATTGAAGAGAATGACATTATCACCAAGCTGAACAAATCTAGTTATACATTCAACTATTTTCAGAATATTCGATGGTTCATTCTCTTTAGCTATTAAATACAACAATCTATAAATTTTTTGTTAGCTCTTTTTTTTTTTGATAAGTTAGAGAATTTCAATAAACATACTTTGGAATCGCTTTTGTTCTAACCAAGATATCCAATGTTTCTTTATAATTTGTTAACTAACAGTTTGATAATATTAATAAAAATATAAATAAAAAAATAAATAATACTATATAATAATTACTATTTCAATTATATTTAAAACAATTGATCTTGTAATAATACACTGTTAAATTGGCAATTTAAATATATTAGTAAAATAGATAGATTGAAAATAAAATAAAAAAAATTAGTTTAATTCTATACATTTTCACCGGTGAAAGTATTCATTTTAATATATAACAGTGGTATTAATTGCTGCTCTAATATATTAATACTCTCTGGAATTGAATTATCAAACAATGTATTTATTTGACCATTGTGTATCTTTTGTAGTAATGATTTTCTAATACTATCTGAGGTGTCTGCTTTTTGTAACTGTTTTAATAGATGATCAAGTGGTATCGACGACAATGATTTCCATTTGAATAAAATCGTTATAACTACAATAATTATAACTATCACTATTGTCCAATACATATATAAAATTGATATTAATTTATAAAATAAGTTAAAGATTTAAAAAAATAATAAAGATTGCAGTGTTTAAAAAAAGAATTTTGATTTTCAAAAATTTCTGGTTTCTTGTTTTGGACCCAAAATCGATTCTTTGAAGTTATTTCAAAATAAAATAATAAAAATAGATATACAGTTATTATTAAAAAAAAAGAAATATATATAAAATGTTTTATTAAATCGGATTTTTAAATATTATGATATAACTCATAGTTGAATGGTTATACATATAATAAAAATAAAAAATATTATTAAGTAATTATTGTGATACTAATCGATTAGTTCGTTTCGTTAGTTAATTATTTGTTGTTATAACAAGTAGTTTAGACAACTGGAATTGAAGCCATCGATGAGATACCTGCAATTTGTTAAATAAGATAGAATTAGTAAATTGTTAACAGTTTAGTTTAAATAGAAAAGAAAAAAATTAGTTACTCATTAACAATTTGCAGGTATCGTTGAGACGATATTGTTAAAGAATAATAATTTTTTTTTTTTTAAAATACATACCGCAGTGATTGCTCTTATCCTTAGCCATCCAAATGTAACCAGAAAGACCCCAGTTTGGACCCCAGGAATTCTTAACGATCCAGTAGTTCGATGATCCTTCAGTACCGTAACCAACAGCGAGGACACCGTGATCCAAGTTGTATGATGAACAGGCTGGTTCGTAGTAGACACCAGATTTGTAGAGTTGGAAGGAGGAATGGGAGGCATCGATGGCAACAGAGACTGGTCCCTTGTTCAACTTGGCAGCCAAATCAGTTTCGGAACCTCTTTGGACGTCAATGTATGAGGAGATCTTGGCACCAATGTTGGCTGGGTTGAACTTACAGGTGTAAGAGTCGGACATGGTGTATGGGTATGACTCTTCAGTGTCGAGACCACCTTGTGCAATAACGTATTTCATAGCTGCATCCATCAAACCACCGTTGCATCCTTCGTTTCCATAGTCACGGGAGCAATCCATCAATTGTTGTTCAGAGAGCGAAGCAAAGTTACCAGTGGCAATTTGGTTGGCACCTTCAATGGAACCAGTGGTAGAGAATGACCAACACGATCCACATTGACCTTGATCCTTGACACGACCGACGGCACCGGATGATCTCCAATCGAGCGAGGCGGCAACTGGGGCGAAAACCTTGTTCAACTTGATAGAGGCGGCTTGTTGTGGAAGTCTGGAAGCATCGACCTTGACACCGAGATAGAGATTTCTGTATTCTTCATTGGACAAATCGGCCAAGTGATTGACACCGAGAACGGTGGAGTGACCTTGCGAGTTCCACTTGTGGATCAAGTCGAGATTGTTTTTAAAGGCATTGTAACGGTCTTGGAATTCGAAAACATCGTAGGCACGATCGAGACGGACCATCCAATTGGTGAATTGATTTTGGTAGTGTTGCTCAGAGAACAATCTGTTTGCTGAAGCAATACCTACAATCAAAAAGAGTGCAAGTAAAATTCTCATTGTTTTTAAATTTGATTTATAATATGGATAAAGTGTGATTATAGATTTACTGGTTAAAATAATTTAGGTGTAGAAAAGTATTATTATTATTTACAAAAGAAAAAAAAAAAAAAGTCTGTTTTAAATATATTACACTATTTTATATTATATATATTTAGTTAATATTGTGATTGGGATATGAATATTACTTTCAGCAGTTCTGGGAGTTTAAATAGTTTCTTCGATGACGTAGAAAAATAGAATTCAAAAAATAATTAAATTAAATAAAAATAAAAAGAAAATTCTTTGCTACACAAGAGAGAAGTTTGTAGAAATTTCATGCGAAATATATTGTACAACTTTTACTTTTTTGGAAGACCCTGTTTAACGACCCTTGTTTTTTTCAAAAAACTAAACAGAAAATATTCCCTGGAGAAATCAAAATATTAAATTTTCAATTTTTTGCGATTTGACCAGTGTTGCAAAAAAATCAAAAAAAAACGAGATCTTGGTATTCATAATCTTAATGCAATTTAAAAGAATGAAAATATCGCTTTCGCAATCTTAACTGTTTTGTAACCAGTAAAAAATCCTGGAGGTTACAAATTTCATTTGCAACACTGCAATTCAACATAATCTGGTAATATGAATATTTTTTAAATATTTTATTATTAGTTCTAAAGAATATGAAGTTAAAAAAAAAAACAAAATTTAATACATTTTATATTATCTCTAATAAATGATTATCTATACTATATTCATTATAACATGATTTCATTTTTTTATTTTTAACCTATTGTTCTTCTCTAGGTCTAATGAATTGAATAATCATCTTAATTTTTATTTTTATTTCAATTATGATTAAATTAATAAAGACAAGCAAAAATATTATTATTTATTCTTATAATTAAAAAAAATTAATCTTATTTATTTAAAAATAGAGTAAATAACTGAGAATTGTTGTCAATGTTTATGAGGATACAAACTACTATTGCTTAAAAGGTAATTGTATTATAATAATGTGTGATTGGGTGCTCTCGATTGACAGAGGTGGAGGTTGGGATTTATTGGATGAGTAACTATTAAAAACTCTATTATTTAATAGGTGGACCAAAATCATGATTCCGACATATGTTGGATTCAATGCTAACTGATTATTCTATTTATCTATTATTATTATTTGCAAATTGGTTTCAATGTTCGAATGACCTTATTTTACCAAATATTTGCTGATATATCTTATAGATTGATTAAATTGATTTTACAATGGGTTGTTGTTGTTTGGTTTGATTGTTTTTATCTTCTTTATGATCATCATTTATTAATATTATTTATTAATATCATAATTATTATGGTTGTATTAAATCTTGATAACTATTATTGTTGGAGAGGGAAGAGGAAAGTGGAGGTTGTGGAAGATTGTGTACTGTTAGATCATAAGATGAGGGAAGTATTGATGGTGATGAAATCGGAAGTGAGTTGGTAGGTGATGATGAAGGTGAAGCAAGCGGTGACACTGATCTCGATGACGATGAAGAAGTCGATGACATCGTAGATGAAGATGATACAGGATTGTCTGTATCTAAATTATAATTTGAAGATGGTACTTGAATTGATGGCTAAATTATTATAATAAAAGTAAATAATTGCAACAAATGATTTATATAAATGTATAGATATACTTACATTTCTACCATTATTTCTAAATCCAAATCCCATTTTCCATTTACCATTGGCATTGTTATTGTTTGAAGATCTATGATGGTGATGATGATGATTATGATGATGATGGTGATTGTGTGGTTTGTGATTTTCAAAGTTTGACAATGATCGTGATATTTGTCTCTGTGGATTGTATCGATTGTTGTTGTTATTGCTATTGTTGTTGTTGTTGTTGTTGTTGATTGTAGTTGATGGATTTGAATTTACATTATTGGTATAGTTGGATGGTCTTGGTGACGTGTGATTGTTAGACTCTTCGCTTATTGTGGAAAGCGTCGAGTTGGAATAGGAGTGTAAGTTGGATGATGATAGAATATTGGAATCCAATTTCAGACTCGACGATAGAACCTCTTGGTTGTCCAATGCCGACTCTAAATGTAGGTTCTCCATGAGCGTATTCCATTTCTTGATATTCTCTTCGAGTGCACTCTGTACGATCTCTTTAGTGATGTTTTTGGAGCGACCGCCGTTCATCTGATGATGAAGTTGTGGTTGTATCATCTTCTTCAAACAATTGCAAATCTTGAGATATTCATGACTACGCTGCTTCTCGAGCATCGACAAATCCTTGTATCTCGATCCCATCGACCGTTGTAGCAGGTCTTCGAGCTGCTTGCCAATGCGTCCATAAAAATCTGTGGCCAAATTCTGCAGTTCCGTCAGCTTGAGAATATCCGATGGTTGTGTCTTTGGTCGTTCTGGCTGCACAGACGACACCAATACAGGTCCACTTGGTTTGTCTTGATTCACTTGTTGTTGTTGTTGTTGTTGTTGTTGTTGGCCATCAATAGTTATCGAGTCTGACGACAAAGATGAAGAGTTTATAATATCAACAGGCTGACTTGTTGTTTCTGACTGTTGTTGTTGTTGTTGTTGTTTTGGTGAAAGTAAACCAGATGATTGTGGTGACTCTGAAATGGGTGTGGTTGTCTTTGAGGAGTTGGGAGAATCGAATGATTTCAGTTTCGAGTTGTTTGGATTCAGTATGATAGTTGGCATCGATTGAGAGATCATTCTTTCCTTGTTTAACTTCATTGACGAATGTCTGGAATCGGATGTCTGGATAGTTATTATTGTCGAACGTTTCTTTGATTCCATCTCCTGTTGCTTTCGCTCCAATATTAAATCAAGCAGCTTCTCAATTCCCTCTTTGACACCACTATCTTTTTTCGCACTCGTAAATTTCCAGAAATTATATTCACATGCTTTACAATACTAAATAAACAAATACAAATTCGACAATGTTATTAAATCGATTATATTACCATTACTTATATTATTCTATTCTTACATTATCTAAATCTGAACCATTTATAATTGAATCACCTAAATCTGATTTATTTGCAAATAGAGCAATTGGAATTCTGTGATCTAGATTATATCGACGTAATACATTCTTCCATTCATCGATTGCAACGATCGACGATGCATTGGTAGAGTCAAACATCATGATAACACCAGTGACACCATTGAAAATAGATCCAACATGTTTACCTCTTATCTCTGCTTGTGGAACATCTATAAACTGTATATAATAATAGCTATTTGACATATAATGATTATTATTATTTGAATTTGTTATAGGTGTCTGTTGTTGTTGTTGTTGCTGTTGTTGTATTTGATATTGTAATTGTAATTCATTGGTGGGTATTTGTGGTTGTTGAGTAGTAGACGATGCACCGACCGCCGGTTCCAATATCAGCGTCGATAGATCCACTCCAATCGTTGGTATATATGAATTTGTAAAACATTCCTGTAGATATCTTCTAATTAAACTTGATTTTCCAACTTGATGTCCACCTAAAATCTAATAATAATAATAACAATATTCATTTGTTTAATAATTTTTGAGTAACTTGAAAAATAAACAAACACTTACAACTATTTTTAAAACATGTTCAACTGGAAGTTCACGATATGAATTTTTTGGTGTGGTTGAAGTGGAGTTTGAAGTGGATGATGATGTCGAAAATGATGAGTGATGATCGTCGAAATTGGTGTGAGCACCAGCTCCAGATGAAGCTGAAGAGGAATCTGATGATGAACTATTATTATTGTTGTTGCTGCTGCTGCTATTGTTATTATTGTGATTGTCTTTACATGATGTGTTGGAACTACTATCTTTCTTTAATATCGTATCTAGGAATTTACTAAACATCACTAATTTGAACTAATCAATTTTAGTTTTGTTTTATATTGTTGGATTGTAAAAACAGTGTTTCCAGCTTTTTACTTTTTCTTCTCTATTTCCTAATGTATTTTAAACTAAATAAATAAAAAATAACAAATTAATGAAATGCTGTTTAATTACTGTTGTATAAATTTATTTATTATTACTATTATTAATTTATAATTATTTTTGTTGTTTGTTTTTGCTTGTAAAATTGGAAAATGATTGGTGGTTTTAATGATCCTATATTTATGCTGCTGTTTTGGATATTGGCTTAATTCAATTGTTTATTATGAAGTTACAATGTGGTTATGATCAAAAGTGTTTTCAGCTGAAAAGTTCAATTTTATTTTGTGTTAAGAATGTGTTATTAATGGGGTGTTTTTGTGTTGCGTTGAATTGATCTTTGCAAACTCTGTGTGTGTCTTGGTCGTTGCGATTGCAAAGAATATCCTTATAAAGTCAAAAATTTTAAACTAAATAAGATTTTACTTTGTTTATTGTATGATGAAGAAGATGATAAAAAAAGGTTTCTATTTTTTATTAAATAATTTTCTAATGATTGCTAAAAGAAAATAAATAAATAACTTTAAAAAAGTGTAAAACAAAAAATAAATATATATAAATTTGAAATGATGATGGTGATGATGAAATTGAATAGAAAACGATTTTAATAAAATTATCTCATCTCACAAGTTATTTAATGTATGATAGAAGCTAATGTGTTTATGATGAAAAAGTGTAAAGAATGTGGTGATTTTGGTTGTTTGGTGGTAAAGTTTCATATCAATTACTATTTATGATATTATTATATTTATCTTTATCATACTCTTAAATTTTCTTTAATTTATATCTCTTTCTCTTTTTTTACATACTACTATTATTATATTTGATTTAAATAAATGATTGATTTTAGTTTTTTGTAAAAAACAAAAAAAAGTAAAAGTGTTACGAAAATAATGATTATGTTCGCTTCTATTATGCGAATACTCTACTTGTCTAACAAAAAAAGTTCTATTTTTTGTTTTTGGGAATTCAAATCAGCTAATATCATGATCAAACAGTGGGGGTGATCTGTTTTTGTTTGTTTTTAGTTTTTTTTGTTTAGCTCGAAAATCGCAAAAGAAATTTCTTTCTTTAAATTTTTAATTTTGTTTTTGTTTTTTTTGGCGGAATCACCAGTTTAAGTTAAAGAGATTTTGTATGTAATTATTAACAATAATAATATTATTAAGGATTACTAGAGGATAAAATAATAATGATAAACTCAGTTAAATAAATATAAAAATAAAAAGTTTATTATTATTATCTATTTATATATTTGCACATTTCTCATAAAATTTTGATATCACTATTTATTTTGACTGGTCGAAAATCCAATCATAAGAAAGGTCAAAATTGATCAAATTTTTGACTTTACATTTCATCAAAATTCTGGCATGAAAAAGTAAAAAAAAACATAACCCAGTGTGACCATTCACACACAGAGTTTTAATTTAAATTCTATTTTGAGTCAACATTTTAAAACTGATAAATGTACATTTAATATATATACAAACATATTATTTTTTTTATAATCATTGTTAACAAAAAAAAACAAAGTAATCAACATCAAAGAAAAGATGAGTGATAAAAAGAAAAGAAAAAGTTAAAAAAGAAAAGAAACAGCACTCAAGGAGATCATCAAACTCATCGGCTCATGAGTCTGATATCGAAGCATCCGATGCATCCGACAATGAGAAGGTGCAAAAGAAATTCAAGTTGGATGCAGCGGATCATGCGATCGTCACGATGAAGTGTCACTATAAATCGAGACATGGCAAGCTGAGACTGACGGTGGAGCATCTCTGTTTTCTGGCGAGTATTCAACTTGGCGGTTCCAAGAAGAAGCTGATCGCACTCAAAGACATCCTCGACATTGAGTGTTCCGACGACAAGGGTGTGACGCTCACACTGCGCAACGGTAAATCACCGACTTTTCTGTTCAAAGAGAATCGCGAAGCGTTCAACTACATCGAGAATCAATGGATCAACACTGGCAATGGAAGAGGTAACTCTGCAACTCTACTGAATAACAGTATTGAGAATATGATTGATGGTGCACAAAGCAGCAACAACAATTCACAAAGAAATAGAGGTGATAGTATTAATAGTAATGGTAGCAATGGTGGTGTTGCCAATTATCGATATAGTGGTAATTTCGAGAGTCAGTTGAATCAGTCATTGACTTTGGAAAACAAGATAAGTGATTCCTATGGCAATGACATTGAGAAGGCAACCGCTTCAATGAAAAGACACTTTGATGTTCCACACTCAGAGACATTGGTTCGCGAATATCAATGTGCTCACAAAGGTTCATTGATGCAACATCATGGTAAACTATATGTCACAGAGAGATTCTTATTCTTTTATTCTGGATTGGCATCTAGACATCAAAAGGTAAGTAACACTTTTTAAATTATTTATTTATTTTACTAATACATTTTATTTATATTCATTTATTTAATTTATATATATATATATATAGTTTACTATAAAATTATTGGATGTCGTTGATATTTGTTTACCAGAGAAGAGTAAGAAATCAATTTTAATATCAACTAAAGATGAAGCTGTAAGTAAATTGTTTAACAAAAACAAAATAAATCAAAAAGATTATTAATATTTAAAGTTTTTTTTTTTAGTATTTGTTTACAGCATTTAAATATAAAAGATCAGTTGTATTTAAACAGTTGAATGATTTCTGGTTTGATTCAAAACAACATGGTGAGGTACCAGAGTTAAAGGTTTCAGTTGGTGGATTTACAAATACACCAATTCAAATGTTGATCAGTGACACTGAAGCCGGTATGAACAATCAATCTCCAAAGTCAAGACATAGAACTGGTTCAATTTCAGATCGTTTGGAAAAGATTGAGAATCTATCAACACCCATTGTATTACCAGAGGATAAAAAACCTGAAGAAGATACAACTGAATCAACAACAGCAACAACAACAACAGCAGATGGTAATGATACATCTGTTTCATCAAATATTACAGATAGTAATATTAATAATAATAGCAACAGTGGAGTTGGTGAATCAAACAATAAATCAGAATCAACTGATAAATTGGATGGAAGTAGTGGTGGTAGCAAGTCAAGTAAATCATCTATTTGGAAACCATCAAAGAATAGATTACAGTTGAAATTCAGTAGAGATAAAAGTACACCAACTGAACAACAACAACAGCAGCAACAACAACAAAAAGATCAACCTTCTAAACTATCAAATTCATCTGATAAAAATAGTTCGACAACATACCAAAATTCCAATAGCAAAACATCTAATATATCATTAACATCAACCACATCAACACCACTTCCAAAATCCAACACAGTTTCATCATACTCATCAGTTTCATCTATTATCGCCAGTAAGCCAAATGTAAAGATGGATTCGATGGATGTTGCGCCACCAACTTCATCAACTCCACTTTTTAAACATGATCCAAGACTCACCACAAAAGTTAAAAAGAGATGTTGTTGTTTCTAATAGATCGATCAGCCAATCAACCAATCAGTTTTTCTATATATATCACCAATCAATCAATCAACCAAATTCTTATTTTTAAAATCAAATCGATTAAAAGAAATATACATATATACATATAAAGATTAATCTCTAAACACTTTTGTTTATTTAATATTATTCATCTGTTGTTGTTGTTGCTGGTGGTAATGGTATTACACTGTTATAATGTTCACCAAGTGTGAATGCATGTTTATGATATGATAGATTGATTGGTTTAACTTGATTGTTATTTGATGATGATGATGATGACGATGTTGAAGTAGCAGTAGTACTTGTTGTTGTAGTAGTTGCTGGTTTAAAGAATTCTTCACCAATAATAATATCAGGTGAATAAGCATTGTAAATAACGATTGGTGTTTTTAGTGAGTGAGAGATTGCTTTTAGTTCCAAGTGTCCACCCCATTTACCGTCTTTCAATACAGTACTCTGACAGTACTCTTCAACTGGATTATCAGATTCCTCAAAGTCATCCTCTGCCAATACAAACGGTAGAAACTCGTCGGTGTTTGCACGAATATAATTAGCAGCCAACAGCCTCAGTTTCTTTTGATATCCATTGATATCTTTCTCTGCAATAGCGCCATTCACCAACAACTGATTAGCAATTGCATTATATAAACAATCACCATCTGATCTTATCTATTTATTTTAACACGTTAATGTTAGTATGTATTCACATTATATATATATTTAAAATCATATATGATATTGATTAGTTACATGTTTAAGAGTAAGTGATAATGGTGTCAATTTCTTTGCGAAATCAGCAAATTCAATTGAACCCTTTGAGATATGATTCTTCCTATCCTCTTCGAGTTGCTTGGCACGTGCTTCCTCCTCTTCTAATTTCTTTTGTTTCTTGAGCTGTGTCTTGGATGGACCCTTTGATTCAGAGTTGTTGGAAATCAAGAGATCGTTGATGCCTTGTTCGACTTTTTTCTGTTCTTCATCGAATCTGCTCATCTCTTGTTTGTGTTTAGCGAGTAGTTCATCTTCCATCTTCTTTGTCTTGACGGCCATTTCATCCTTTGCTTTCTTATCTTTCTTTGGTACAGAGTGTGCCATCTTATCGATTTGTTGCTGTAGTTTCTTCAACTCCATCTTATGTCTTTGAACCATCTTTCCTTTCGATTCTAACTTTGAATCATCATCATCATCGTTATCTTCATCATTTTCGACATCATCTCCTACTTTTTCATTTTCGCCTTCTTCCTCTTCTTTCTTTTGAACTACATTATCATCTTCTTCTTTATCATCATCGACAACAACCAATAATTTATTTGGTTTCTTTTTACCCATTATTATATCTATCTATCTATCTAGTTTATCTTTAAACAAACAAGATCTATTCTATTCTATTTTTATATCAACAACTGTTGTTACTTTTGTTTTTTAAAAAAAATTTTAAAATTTTTTGAAAAATTAAAAATATTTATTAAAGTTGTTTGATACAAAAAAATGATGATGTTGGATGTTCTGTTCAGTTTGTTAATTAATATTTTCGATAGATAATCTATATTAAAATAATGAATAATAATAATGGATTTGTAAAGAAAGAAGAAGATAGCAATAATAATAATAATAATGATGGTGGAAAAGTATATCCAATAGTACTTGCAAATACAACAAAAAGATGGAATATCGCAAAGTTTACGACCAAAGTTGATATTCCATCTTTTGAAAAACCAGTAAAGATGTATAAATATAAACCGGATCTAAGTGAGAATCCGAATGCTGATGGCAATAACAATGGTACTGGTGATGCAAACCCTAATGCTGCTCAGCAACAACAGAAAAAGAAAAAATATGAACCGAAACCTGTCAATCCAAAGACAATACCATGGAGACTGGAAGACAGTGAGGGAAACAATGCATTCCAAGGAATGATAGAGGGTAATCAGGCATCTTCTTACTTTGTATTCATGTTTCAGAGTGATCATACAATCAAAGCGGTACCATGCTCTGATTGGTATACTTTTAGAATGAGAAAAGATATAGAAGCATTGACCATTGAAGAGGCTGAAGCTTTTGTAAGTAACAACATATATATACGTTGTTGTGTGTGTTAACACAACAAATTAATAGTTAGTTAATTTAGTCACAGTGAGTATTAATATTATTATTATTGTTATGCCTATGCTTATGTAGATGAGTAAGAAAACAAAGGAAAGAGAAGATTGGAATGGTAGAATGACAAAGAAGACAACCGATACTGGTGCATCTAGTTCCAGCAATACTGAAGGAAAGAAGGACGACGAGGGTGACAAAGAAGACGATGAGTATAGAAAGGAGATCTACGAGGAGAAAGACAAGTTTAAAGCTAGCTTTGGTGCATCAAAGAAGAAGAGAAGAGGCGGAGAGGAAGATGAGGAGGAGATGGGTGAGGGCGACGATGAAGATGCACCGGATTTCGATAGTAAATTCGATGATGACGATGAAGCATTCGAAGACAACGATATTACCACTGAAGACGGTCCACAAATCGATGCGGAAGACGAAGACATTATGAATGAGCATCTGACAGCTGCCGGTGTCGAAATGAAGAACATCATCAAGAATATGGGTAAACAAGACAGTAGTGAAGATGAAGACAACGACGAAGATGAAAAATCAGACAGTGGTGACGACGATGATGAGGAGGAACCGGACGACGACGACTTTACACTCACCAAAGAGAATCTTAACTTTCGAAATACATATCCAAAGGTTGGAGTTAAAGAGGAACCAAAGTCACCGGGCGGAGCTGGTGGTAACACCAGTGGAAATGGTAGTTCAAAGACATCGACTACCACTACAACTACTACCACCACTACAAGCTCGAGCAGCAACAACACTCCACCCAACAAAAAGAAGCCGGCAGCCACTGCAGCGGCCAAGAAGATTGGATCGCCACCCGATCAGCAAACTGTCGGTGCCAAGAAGGGTGTGAAGAACAAGGCGGAAACTAGCGTCGCTACCACACCCAGCAACAGTAACAAAAAGTTGAAATCCGATCAGACACCACCTACATCGCCACCCACTTCACCATCAGCATCGCAATCCACAGAAGAATACCCACTGACAGAGGAATCTATCAAAAAGGTACTTCGTGCCGAACGCAAAATCACATCGATCGATCTCATCCAGCTATTCAAAACTCAACTTAGAACCAAAGATCAAAAGGATCTATTTATGAAATATACAAACAAATTGGCAAACATTGTAAAAGAAGGTGATGTCAGATATCTTGTATTGAAACCTGGAATTTAAATAAATTATTTGACGATCAATAATGATCATCTAAATTAGGAAAAAAAAAAAAAACTAATTAGTTTTCATTAAAAAACTAACAAGTTGTTGTTTATTTAATCATTTCTTATTTTTTCATCTACAATGTTTATCAGAAGATCATCTATCAAATTATTTAATAGTAGTTTAATATCACAATCAATCAGATTAGATTTGAACAAACATGTCAGATTCTACTCTTCGAAATTAAATGTAATTAATTACAGTTTTTTGTTGTATTCAGTTTTTTGAAAGATAGATATTGATTTCTAAATTTATTTAGATTACATTTAAAGAGGTTGGTGCAGAAGGTACATTTGATTATCGTGTAAAGTACTTCAAAGAGGATAGTGGTGATCAAATATCGCCATGGCATGAAATACCATTGGTTAATAAATCCAGCAGTACTGAGAACACCATCGTCTATAACTACATCAATGAGATGCCAAAGAATTCAAATGCAAAGATGGAGGTTAATACAAAAGAGCTTTACAACCCAATCAAGCAAGATATTAAGAAAGGCCAACTCAGATATATAAAGCACGGTAATTTGCTATTCAATTATGGATGCCTACCACAGACTTGGGAGAATCCAAAGTTAGCCGATCATCTCACTGGTTTGATGGGTGACAACGATCCGGTTGATGTCGTTGAGGTCGGATCAAGAGTTATTGCACGTGGTCAAGTGAAGCAAGTGAAAGTACTGGGTGCATTAGCACTTATTGATGAAGGTGAAACCGATTGGAAAGTTTTGGCAATCGATATTGAAGATCCAAATGCAAACAAAATCAATAGTATGTACTTAACATGATCATGATTTGTATCAACAAATTACTTACTCTATCGATTAAACTTTTAGCTTTGGAAGATCTTGAAAAGTTACAACCTGGTACAGTTGAAAAAGTTAGACATTGGTACAAGGTATACAAAGTTGCCGAAGGTAAAGGTGAGAATGAATATGCATTGAACGGTCAACCAATCGACATCAAACAAACACAATCTGTAATTTCAGAGACACATCATTATTGGAAAGACCTAATTGGAGAAAATTATAAATTCAAATTGGAATAAATAATTAAAAGTTTGCAAGTTAATCAAATTTAAGAGTGTACACCACTTTGTATGATTGATTATTCTTAATATAAATATATATAATTGATTCTATACATAATAAAAGGTTTATTTTTATATTTTTAAAATTGCATTTTTGATCTATCTAATCTAAATTGAATGGCGGGAATTTTATAACCATAACGGAAATGTTGTCGGTACTTCTTCTAGAATAGGCAATCTCTCTTAATTTCATACATGCTTTCTCTGGATCAGAGATTGGTGCCACTATGCTGATTGCTTCATCGTCTGACATCACATCCCAAATACCGTCGCATGCAATGATCATGAATTGATTCTTGATGTGTGTCTCTAAATTGATTGGTCCAAAGATGTCGGGTTCACAAGAAACGTATGGAACTAATAGCAAATCACCAAGTGCTCTTGAGACTGCGAGTTGTCCATTGACACGACTGGTAGTGACACCTGTGAATGCATTGACGGTGGTGACGACAGTACCTCCCAGTGCTTTGATACGTTCTTCTTCCTTTGGATCGTTTGGCTTGTGGTCGTTGGAGACACGCACAGCTACACCGTCACGACACAACACAGCACGACTGTCACCAACGTTGGCAACATAACCCTTCTTTCCAAGGAAGAGTGCAACAACTGCTGTCGTACCACCTCGCATGTTCTTGTCTTGAATGGCTCTGTGGAGTGAAGCGAACGACTCTTTCAGTGATTTAACTGGGTTGTGATTTGCTTTGAGTTTTTCAGCGAGATGCTTGTGTAGATCGGTGGCGGCGAGTTTGGCAACATCGTTTCCACCGTGTCCGTCAAACAATGCAAAGTAATCCTCGTCGATATGACCTCTGAAAGTACCGTAGATGACAGACTCGTCCTCCATGTTTGGTCTACGACCGATAGTATCGGCAAAACCAACGATGAAACGTGAGGAATGATGCTTGACAACTTTGAGTCCGCTATGTGATTTCACATTACTCGATTGGCTGTTCTTGCTCTTTTTAAATTTACTCAGTAGTCCAATTGGCTTTGACAAGAGTGAAGATGATTCCTTCGGCAGGACATTGTTGATTGAATCCAGTGACTCTGTGGATCTTGGTGATGGTGGTTTTGGATTGAGAGAGGGTGGTGGCAGGATCTCACCATTGGCACCTATCGATGGTGGTCCCTTCAAATAGAATGCATTACTTCTACCACGACCACCCTTTGGCATCTCTTCCTCCTCTGCCAACATATCCAGCAGACCTTGACCACCAAAGCTGTTACCCTTGAAATTATTCTCTGGTTCCAAATAAAAGTGTAAAGGATTGTCACCGTTGGAGGCGAGTGGCATCGATGCCGAAAGAAGTGAAGGTGAAGGTGAAGGTGATTCATTGTTGTTACTATTACTATTGATCTCGTGATTTGATTCCAATTCTTCCGATGGAAGATTGTTGGTTGCTGGTTGAATTTCTACATTATTTTTACTATTAAACAAATTGTCAGTGGTTGTGGTGGTGGTGGTGGTGGAGGAGGATGAAGTTGAGGTAGTTGGTTGGTTTGTTGGTGCAATTTGTGTGGATGATTGTGATGTTTTAATATTTGAATGACTTTGGTTGAGTGAATCGTGCTGTGGTTTTGATGCTGCTGGTGGAGCTTGTTGTTCCAACTCCAGAGGAATTGGTGGGGGTGTTTTCTTTGGTTTTTTCTTTACAGACAATCTCCACTTTTTCTTTTCTTTCTTTGTTGCTGTTGTTGTTGTTGTTGTGGCTGATTGGTCTGTTACTTCCTCTTCGTCTGAGGAGCATGAAGACGATGAAGGGTTGATGCTTGTCGTGCTTGGTGACTTTGGTATTGATGATGAGGTTGATGGTGGTGATAAAGCAGGTGAGGGCGTCGATGATTTATTTGATTTCTTAAACTTAAACAGTCTGTTCTTTTTGCTTGGTGTAGTCGAGGTTGTTGAGGGTGATTTAGGTGTAATATCGTTACATTCGGTGGTTGTGGGGGTGGGGGTGGTAGTGGTGGTAGTAGTGGAGACGCTTTGAGGTAGTGATGGTGCCGATGCAGACAGAGCAATGGGTGGAATCGAAGTCGAACCCGGTATTAATACAACAGGTAGTGATGATGCTGATATTGATAGTTTTCTACCTGGTCTGTCAGCTGGTATTGAAGATTCAATATTATTATTGCTGTTGCCCAGATTACTACTGCTTGTGTTGTTGTTGGTGGTGGTATTATTGGTGTTGGTGTTTGTAGTATTGTTATTACTATTATTATTATTAAATTCGATTATATTACAACTGTTGACAACATCTTCTATCTCTTTGATGATGTTAAAGATATTTTCAGTGGACAGTGAACTACTATTGGTATATGATGATAAGGAAGAAGAGGAATATTCCTCGACCAATGTAACTGGATTTCTAACACATTTTGTATTGGAACGATTTATATAGGTTGGTTTGTTATGATGATTGTGATGATGATGATGATGATGGTGATGATTGTGTGAAGATGTTTTACTGTTGCTACGTGATACTCTTCCATTGTTGGAAGTACTACTGTTGTTGGTAGCAGAGGAGGATGACGAAGATGTTGCGGTTGCATTTGGAGTGATACCACTAGCCGCTGCATTGGTATTAATCTCAGAGTCAGAGATGTCCTCTCCGGAAGAATTCGAGGACTCCTCGTCACTGCTACTGCTCGTGACGTTATTGTCTTCGACAAACTGCTTGTGTATATCGTCGGTATCCATGATCATATTATTATTTTGTTGTTGGTGATCTTGTTGTTGTTGTTCTTTTTCTAAACTACTATATTGTTGTTGTTGATGTTGATGTTGATCAAAATGAGGTTGATCCAATAAGATATCGGTTGACATGCTTATTGTGTATTATTAATATGAATATTAACTAATCTAATATAAACTAATATATTGTTATTATGAAACTAACAAATGTGAAGATATCTATATATCGAGTTATTTTTTGTATATATATATTGTTATTGTTTTTTTTTTTTTTTTGCTCAAGTACAAAAAAAAAAAGTTTAAAAAAAAAACCCAATAAAATGTGATTGAATGGATGAAATTGGAAGTATGTTGGATTGTTTGTATTGCAGAGTTGAATTGTTTATGTTGTTATTATTATTATAATTCTAAAGATTTATTGATACTATTACTAAAACATTAATATAATTGTATATATATATAAATTTGTATGATTTGTTTTGTTTTGATTTTTTAAATTTATATATATATATAAATATATAAAAGTTGTAAATGGTCTGATGATGTTGAAAAATGTGTTGGTAATTGATGATGTTAGCTTGTTGATTAATTTTACTGTATTCTAAATAATTAATTTAAAATGGAAAAAAAAAAACAAAAGATTGAAAGCATTGGTGTTTTCTAGGTTAGTACGGTTTGCTTGATTTGTTCTAATCGACTTTTATAGAAAGTTGATGTTTTTAGATAATTACAATTGATTTATAAATGAGAGATATATATGTATATATTGTAGAATATTGGATGCAATTGATAATTAGTTATAATTGCTTGCTATTGGTTGCTTGTTTGTTTGCTGATGAGTGCTGTGTGAATAATTGCGCTGTTGTTGTTGTTGTTGTTGTTGTTAACTACTCTCTGCTCACTTTTAACTAACTATAAAAATATTAGTGTGTTTGCTGATAAAATGATATTAAAAAAAAAAAACACAAATTAGTTAATTGTTATTTTTATTTTACTTTGCTTTGCTCAGCTGTTGTTGTTGTTGTGTTATTGTTAATCAGTATTTGTTGTATGGATGATGATATTTTTTGCTAACACAAAACAACACCAAAAGTGAATTAATTAACACTAACCTAAACTAAACTAAATTCAATATATATAATAAAATAATAATATAATACAATTTATTTATTTATTTATTTTATTTTATTTTTTAATATTTTATTTTATTTTTTGAAGTTTTTGACAAAATTGGATTGGATAAGAAGATTGCTATTTGATGATAAAAATGTTACTATTATTTTTACCTTTTATTATTTTATTTTATTTTATTTTTGATTTATTTTTTGTGTGGTGTAAACCGTTTATAAAAAAAAAAAAAACAAAAAAATTGTGTTGTTGCAAAAGAAAACAAAATTAAAAATTTTGTCTTATTTCAATATCCAATTGTGTGGTGGAGTGGTGGTGGTTTTAACCTTTTTGTGGTGATTATCATCAAGTTTTTGGCGGATAGCCAAGTGAATTAATTGATTGATTAAGCTTGCTCAATAATTAATTTTATCGTTTATTTTTTAATGGATATTTGTCTTATTTATGATTATACCAGAGACAACCAAACAAACAAATAAACAACAACAAAAGACAAGAAGTGTTCTGAATTTACTGACTACTTTACCGAATGATTTGGCTGACTTTTGATTGTTATTGACAACGATGACGATTTTTAATTAATTTGTGATGATTTCAATCTTAAAGCAGTCAGTTACAATAGTTATTTATTAAGTATAGTTACAGATTATGTTAATGTTTTTATAAATATTTAGTTGTTTTAGTTATAAAAACCAAGCATCTCCAGCTCTCTCTTATAAGAAAAAAAACGACAAAATTTCAATTATGTTTATTTTTAGAGCATCGCCCAGATTTGATAAAAATATATTTATAGTGCTATTAGATAAAGAAGTGAAATGAAAATAGTATTATAATTATATATAAATTTTAAAATTTTAATCAAAAAGATTGTAAATAAATAAAAAAATATCTGTAATTATTTTGTTTTATCTTTATTGGGAGTTGTAAATAGGAAAGATCAATTTTGATTTTTGATTGGAATCCTAATTAATTAATGAAGATATATAGATGATGAATAGTTATAGATTCAAATGAATAATGAATGATAATGGAGAAAATAAATATATACTATTTAAATAATCCAAAATAAATAAATAAAATATCATTTAAAATTTAAAAGTTTAATTTATATTGATTTGATTTGGTTGTTTGTTTAGAATGATGTTGATGATGTTGATTTATTGGTTGTATGTATGTGTAGTTCACACAATAGTATCTTGTTTTTGTATTAATTAAATATATTGATGATGTTGATGCATTAGATTAATGTGTCTTTAGTGACACACTAAATATAGGTAACACTTGAATTTTATTTAAATTCAAAGTATTGTTTTGATTAGTCAGAGTAAAGTGTTTCACAATGCGTGTGGTCATTGATATTTAATATAATATAAGTGATTCTCCAATATAACAATCAGATGATGTCATTGTATTTCCAAAAAAAACAAACAAATGTTTTAGTTGAAAATAGGATCAATGTGATATGAGTATAGTATATCTTATCTTTTATAAAATATTTTTAGTTGTCGATTAAAAAATCAGTATTTGATTTGGTCTATTATATAATATGTCATTTCCTTATTGGAATTAGATGTTGTTTCGAAATAATAGTTATTGTCATTGACATCTATGTTGTGGTGTAGTGTTTATGTGATTGTTTGCAAATGTTGGTGTATAGGTATCGAATACCTATATTAGGTATGTACATTGGAAACCATACTTGCAAATATAGTTTGATCGATAGTGTTTTGTTTTTTTTTTTTTACTTTTTTAGATTTGTGATGTGCTAATTTTATATATGTATGTATAATTATAATTATTTACAATTATTTCCAAATAAAAGAAAGATAAGAGCAATGATGTTTTTTTTTTATTTATTTTATTACTTTTATTATATTTTTTATTGATTTGATTTTGTTTGTTTAATATATTTTAAATTTAAATGATGATGTTAATTGAGGATGGTGTTTGTTTTGGTTTTCTTTCAAAATAAATAAATTTAATATATAATATATGGATGAAGATATATAAATACAAAGCAATATTAATAGAAACAATAGTGGTAGGGTTTGGCAGCCACACTGTGCTAATAACTCAACAACTCATTTTTTTCATTGTGGTGGGAGTGGTTCTGTTAGAGGATGGGTTGATTACTGATTGGTGGTGAAGTGGTAGGAAACATAATCGATGAGTATACTGATGGATAGTAACATTTTGTTACTGATGGGTGAACATAGAGAAATATAGTGATTTTCAACTTCTCTAACCAATAGATTAGATTGCTTTACAACGACCACCAGCCATCTTAAAAGTGAACTGTATTGTTCAGTTTTTCTGTTAAATAGTATTACTATTGAACGAAAAACAAAACAAACACAACAGGTGTCTTTTCTTTCTTAATATTGATTCAATGATTTGATTTAATTATTATATGTTTAAAAGAAAACCTTTTTAAATTATAAAATTTTGTTCTACAGATATAAAGATAGGAGGAATGATTGATTGTATAATAATATTATACTTTACATTTTAATTGAAAAGATAATAAAAATAGAAAAAAAAAATAAAGGGTTTATATTATTGGTGTTCATTTAATGATCACCTAAAGCAAAAGAAAAAAAAAATTAATAAAAAACAAAAATATGTATTCATCAGATTATTTTTTATTTATTTGAATAGTTTAAAATTCATTGAATTCAAACACTTTGATTTTTACCGCGAAGTAAACAATATTGTTAACAATTTCAAAAAAAAAAAAAAAAAAGATCTTATTTTGTTTGAACTTCAAAGAGATCGAAAAATCTTTGAATTTTTTGGTATTGAACCTATAACCACACATCTTCCCAGGTTATGAAAAGGTTACAAAATTGGATAACAAATTTTTTAATTAATTCATTGTTTTCTTAAGAGATCATTCATTCTTTTATTTATTAAACAAATTTAGTTAGTTATCTCTCTCTTTATTATAATCTAAGAAATGAGTTTAGAAGTAGATCAACATTTATATGATGTCATTATCATGGGTGGTGGTGTCTCTGGATTGAGAGCAGCCACACTATTAGCAGCGCAATCGAAATCTGTATTGGTGCTAGAGTCAAGAGATGTATGTTTCTATGTTTACTATTATCGATTTAGAGGGTGATCACTTTAGTATTTAACTTTTGATGTAATTACATAATATTTAGAGGGTTGGTGGAAGAATTAATTCAGTGGAGTTCGATGGTTATCGATGGGATATAGGTGGGCAATGGGTCGGTCCTGCACAGAAGCGTTTACTGAGTTTAATTCAAGAGTTGGGTCAATCGACATTTCCACAACAACAGCAAGGCAAGAAAGTCGTAGAGATAAATGGTGTGTTTGGAAACTACACCGGTACCATTCCACCTTTGGGAATGGTAGGTCTAATCGAGTCACAGGTGGCGCTCTATCGATTGGAGAGAATGGCACAGACTATCGATCCACAATGTCCTTGGGATCACAAGAATGCAGAGGCTTGGGACAATATTTCCGCACAGGCATGGGTCGACAAGAATATCTGGACAGAGTTGGCCAGGAAGATGATACACATTGCCGTTACATCGGTTTTTTCAACCGATCCCAAGGAGATCTCATTCCTCTATCTTCTTCATGTATTCCGTGCATCGGGTGGTGTGATGCGTACTCTTGAAGTTCCGAATGGTGCTCAACAAGATCGTATCCTTGGCAGTGCACATCAACTCTCGCTCACGATGGCAGAGCGTCTCGGTGGTGACACTGTTGTCAGACTGAACCACAAGGTGTCGGATATCGACACAACCGATCCATCCAAAGTAACAGTGACATGCAGTAATGGCAAGCGTTTCTTTGCCAAACGATTGGTGAGCTCAATTCCACCAATCTTGCTTACACGTATCAACTTTGAGCCACAACTACCGATGGCGCGTCAGCATCTAAATCAAAGAATGTTCATGGGTATGGTTATTAAATTCATTATTTTCTATGATACATGTTTCTGGAGAACACTTGGATTCGCAGGTGAGATTCTGAGCGACCGTCATTCAGTATCGATTTGCTTTGACGCCTCGTTTGTAGATGGATCGAGACCTTCCATTGTTGGATTCTTTGAGGGTGGCCACGCAAGAGTCTGGTCCGACAAGACACAGGAGGAGCGTAAGGCAGAAGTAATCGATTTGCTATTCAAGTCATTCAATGATGAACGTGCCAAGCATCCAATCAACTACCTCGAGAAAGATTGGATGAAAGAGTCAGAATCACTTGGTGGTTACGCCGCAATTTGTCCACCTGGATTATTGACCTCAGTCGGTAAAACTATTCGTGAACCAATAGGACGTATACATTTTGCTGGTACTGAAACGGCAACTGACTGTGCTGGTTATATAGAAGGAGCGATTCAATCGGCTGAAAGAGTAACAGCTGAACTATTACCATTATTATAAAATTGACTCAAGAGTCATTTAGTTTTGTATTGTTTAGAATAAAAAAAAGAAATAATCAAAGTTTATTGGTTTAATGACTTTGTTCTATTGCTATTCATATGATCGAGTTGAATACTCTTTTGTTTTGTGTGGTTGAGTGTCTGTGGGAGTGAGAATGACATAGCGAAAATGACACATGTCAATAGGAAGATGATAACGAAAATCAAATGTTGGTCGAAAGGATAGGGGAGTGAGTGGGATAGCGAAAGTGAGAGTACAGATGTACCTAGAAGTGGACCAATCGATCTACCAAAGGCAACTAGTGACTGAGAGATCGAGTTTACCAAAGCCATATCTTTGGGAAGTGCACTGTTACTGACGATAACAATGACAGCAATGAATCCGACCTCGTTGGCAAACGATTGGAACAAGTAAGCTGGGAACAACAGCACCCAGAAAATAGGTGGATGTTCGGTGATGATTTTAGTTGGATCGGTTGGATCTGGGTATTGTTTGACCAGACGAGTCAGCTCCGGTAGGAGAATCCAACTTGGAAGAGCAATAAGAAGTGCAGCCTTGAAGCATTTAATTAAACCAAATCGTTTGGCCAACGGTGCGAAAACAAGTAACTGTACGAAAAGTGCAAAGAATCCAGCTGCCGATTGGATAATTCCAATATCTTTGGAATTGAATCCTAAACCTCCTCCACCAATAACGTTTCCATCGGAATCGATTGTCTTGGAAATTGGACTCCACACTGGGAAAACCTCCTCGAAAATGGTATAAACAAAACCAAGCAGTGCATATGCAATACATGATGTCATCACTGGCTTGTCTCTGAATAGCATTGCAACGGAACGTGGATTCTCTTCGAAATCCTCATCGATGTTGATGTCTTCGAATTGAGTGGTGTCTTCATCGCTGTTGCTATCAACACCTGCTTCTTCGTCTTTGTTACGCATGATCTCTGAGAAATCACCGATCGAACTATTTACCTTCATTGTCTTGGCGTGTGCACTACGGTTGGTAGTGATGTTTGCTTCGTGTGCATGATTTGAGGAATCCATCTCGTTGTCATTGTCGTGAAGTTGAATTCCCTTTTGTTGATTGTTTCGATTCCAAAGTCGACGAATCGAATTTCTCAAGTTGATAATAGCTCCAGTGTTGAAAGATCTCTTTTTCTTTTTCTTGATGGAGCTGTACTTGATCTCGAAAGACTTGGTCTCTGTCAAGAATATAAAACATAAAATCAAACCAATCATGTTTAGCAAGAAACAAATGACATTTGGTAAGAGATATGGAAAATCGCAAAGAATTCCACTGTGAACTATGTTTGGATAGTTTATACAAACATTTGAGAATAAACCTCCAATTAATGGTGCAACTATAAAATAATAATTTAAAATTTGATGTTAAAAAAGCAATTTGGATTATTAAATTAAATCATTATGTTATAACTTACCAATTGCACCAATACCCCAGGCAATGCCTAGGATTGTGAAACCAGTTTTCTGGTTGGTCGAATCAGTAATTTCTCCGAGCATTGTCTTTGAAACTCCAACATTTCCATTGAGCAATCCGGAAACGAAACGGAAAATAATAGCAAAATAATAGTATTTGGAGAGACCAAATAGAATACTTGTAACCATTGCACCAATGATACCAAGTAACAACGCTGGTCTTCTTCCTTTAATATTGGAAAACCATCCCCAAAAGAAACTGGAAAAGAATTGTGAAATATAAAAAGTAGAAGCTAGGATACCAACAAAATAACTAAATAAAAAATATAATTTAAATTAGAAATGGAAATTTAAAGACAAGATATCAATAAATAAACATACCCTAACTTTTCTTCGTCATCAGTTAAATTGTAATCTTTAACCATGAAATTGATATATGGGAAAATAGAATAAGTTGTGAGACCATCACATAAAATAATGATAAAGATGGCAAATAACTTCATTCTTGGTAGAGGGGTGACTGCATCTTCTTGATCTGGTGCTGTGGTGGCAACACTGAACTCACTGATTGATGGTGATGTTGGTAATCCTTCGCCCGTCGGCAAAAGATGGTCGTGAGTGGTAACTCTTCGTAAGAGGTTTTCGTTGCTCTCTTCCCTGTCAAACATTGAGATCGATGTTGGTTGATCCAATATTACAGTTCCACCACCTCCTTCATTCATGTTTTGTTGTGGAATACCCATCTTAAATTAAATAATTTATATAGTTTAAAATTTTCGAAAAAATATGAAATAATAATTATAATATTATATGTGTAATTTTGATTTGTTTGGAAATCTGAAAAAGATGAAATAACTATTTTAATCGTATTGGTTATTTAATAGAATATATATAAATTACTTTTCAGAAAATTAGTCCATTCTGAGATATATAATAATTTAATGATTGTAATAGTAATAGTATTTTAATTATTAATATTGCGTGAAAAAGAAAAAGTAAAAATTATAATAATTTAGAACAAATACTCTGAAATAAAGTTATATGTGAAAGTGTGTGTTAATTATTTGTTTTTTTGTTTAATAAATAGATAAGTAAGTAATGTGGGGTGATCTGTGAAGTGGTTGTTTGGGTGAGGTGTTGTTGGGTCAAGAAGAAGCTGGTTCTATTGCTATAATTCAATAATCTTGAGAATAAATTCGTAAAATCATAATCTATCAATCAAAAAAGAAAAAAGTAAAACAAAAAATTATCATCAAAATAAAAAAATTAAATAATAATAAACGAAAGTATAAATTTGGGTTAAGTTTTATTTATTTGCAGATCAACACATTAGCAAAAGATGATTTCGTTTTTTTTTCATTTTTGTTTTTTAGATGAGTTCCCAAATGCCCTTTTTCCCAGCCCCATCAATACAATGGCCACCTTCATAATGAGAAAAATCTAAAAAAAACTTGAAGCCACCTTGCGAATAAAATAAAAATTAACGAAAAACAGAGAAAATTTTATTTTATTTTTTAAATTTTTATTTTTTTTCATCTTATTTTGGTTATTATTGATTCTATGTTACTCCGGGTCTTGTTTTGTTCTCGGTGCGGTATTGATAGAAGTGTGAGTAACAAGAGAAAACAGCAAATTAGTTATAGCATCTGATTCAAAAACCAAACACTGGGTGTGGGAACAGCTATCATACTTTCACATCTCAAATCATCTGTACCCTATTTTTAAATTCAAATAAATTAATTATCTTGATAAAACCTTTCCTAAACCAACCGAAAGGAAACAAACATATCCTTCAAATCATTTTAATACCTATCATCTTTTTGAAAAATTAGTGGTTTCAAGTGCAAATAAAGTGTCTTTTTTTGAGAAAAAAAATTAACTTTACATATTTCCCTTTATTCTACTTTTAATTAATTAATTTTCTTTGTCATTGATTTTTAAATACTTCATATTTATAACAATAAAAAAAAAGTGTAATATAAATAGGTAGTTATTTGTCAAAAAAAAAAAAATTATTTATTTAAATTAACAAAATGATGATGTTATGTGAAAAATGAATGATATTAAAAATAAGGGTTGAATATAAATTAAAAAACAAATTCTGAATTTGTTGCATGAGTTACATAAACTAAAGTATTGGAACGTAACTTCTTTGGTACCTTCCAGTACTCCTCGACAATTATGTCGGCGGCATGGGATGAAGTTGTCCAAATGTAGAGAATTTGCTTCTCCCACTTGTCGTATACGGCCTCGGTGGAAGCCAATACACCAAACAACTTCTTGTAGAGCAATTGCTTGGCGTACTCTGGTGTAAAGACAGCCTTGTACTTCTTTCCCATCAAGTCAAAGAAATTTATGATTCTCACAACCGATACACCGATGTGGTGTCCATTAAAGTCCACGGAATAATCGGTTATCTTTGAGCCTGGAGCATACTCAATCTCGGTCTCTGTCTTTTTCAACTGAGCACCGAAACACTCGTGGAGAACTTCGTAGGAGAGTACCTCAGACCAGACAGAGTTACCTCCGGCATTTGGTGTGTCCAAGATACGACGACCACCTGCGGACAAGTGGAACAAAGCTGGGTCCTGAACGATTGGCTCGAAATGGTCTACTATGATGTCACCGCATTGCTCGTCGAACAAACAGTTGCGGAAGAATTCCTCGTTCAAAGAGTTACCGTAGACACACCAGGTTGGCTTGATTATGAGACGCGGTAACGCAGATGGCCTGTTGAAAGTGTGTGACTTGGTGCATGGCAATGCACACGATCGAGTAGTGGTTCTCTCGTCGGTCTCGACACTCTCCAAGTTGGCCAAGAACTGCTCGAGTGTGCGGTATGTCATCTTTGGCTGACGCTTGGTCACTATCGCGTCAGCCTTGTCGGTTGATTCCTCCATGAGGTTGAAGTCAGCGAACCAATCATAGAAGACGCTGTCGTTAACTGTCTTCTCAAGGCACTCTGATGTTGCGTTGTATGATGTTGAATTGCCCTCCGATGCCGAGCTTGCGGTTTGTCCACAAACACCGACACCCGATGACTTTAATAATTGCTTTTGTTGGTGGGAGACTGACCTGCGAAGCGAAGAATCAGTCCATGGTTGAGGCATTTCTTGTACTCTACGGGAGTCGGTTATCGAACCCGTAGAATTAGACCTTTGACGCATCAAAGATCTACCCTTAGACCATGAGCAATGTGTTGAAGTTAAATTGGTTGTTGGAGTTGAAGTTTGAGTTGTCGTTGTGCCAATTGGTGCGTTTGCCAATATTATTCCATTTGTTGTCTTGTTTAAATTGATTCTTCTTAAATTGCTTCTTGAGAGATTGTTGTTGCTGTTCTTGTTGTTGTTGTTGTTGCTGCTGCAGTTGGAAGTCAATGTTGGAAGAACAGTAATAGTAACATATATCTCCAAGAAGGTAACTCTTACAACATAGAGGTAGTGGTAAAACTGACCAGTCATGCAAAACTGAGTTGTTGACTGCTGCTGTTGAGATTGTTGCTGCTGGGCTATTGAGACAAGGGACACATGGGTTTGGGATTGTAGAGCAGCCAATAATAATGGAGCGATCAATGACTCTGTCCCTATCAAAACAATCTTGATCTGATCTAAGACAAGAGGACGAGGACGAAGAGGAGTGAGAGCCACTTGAGGAATGATGCTCCTCAAATTGTTGGTTGTTCTCGACAACAAAGCGGTTGACGACATTATTGTTGTTGTTGTTGGTGTTGGCACAAGCTCGAGCGGCACTAGCGGCATCTCCAGCAGCTCCTCCACGGGCATCGAGTGATGGGGAGCAAAGACGGACAGACTCGATTGTACGGGAGTTACCAAAAACACTACTCTTAAAGGAGTTAAATGTTTCACCTGTGGTAGTCGTTTCTGTCGTGTTGTGTTCTTGGAAAACTTCTTGTTCCGGAATCTCTTCTTCTTCTTGTTCCACCATTGTACAAGAGTGGTGACTACTTGACTGCATTTCAAAACTTGTAGTACTACTTTCCATTGGATTGCGTACAAAACATTCAGTAGTGACCACCATGTCAGTGGCACCTGAAGTGGTGGCAGTTGCAGTGGTGTTTGTATCACAAGTTTCACACTGCATGACAGTGTCAACCTGGGATTCAAAACAGAGGTTGTCATCAGACTCAAAGAAAGTGTTGATGGCAGAGGCTGGAACGACCTGATTTTCGGTCAAATTAAATTGGTTGGCGAGGCTTACTGGGATTTGGACTGGAACAAAGACAGTTACGAATTGTTGGGTGTTGTTGTTTACAGAGGTAGACATGGCTTAGCTTGAGTTTGAGAGGTAATTAAAAAGGGATTTGAATTTTGAAAATTACAAAAAGATTTGATTGCTTTTAACTGGAAAACTTGAATTGAGTTTTGTTGATTGAAATTAACTTGATTGCTGTAAATAATTAATGAAAATGGAATGGAAATTGATTAAAATTAATTAGTCAACTTTGTTATTATTTTATCAAGAAAAAAGTATTATTATTTTAAAATAAATATAGTACAATTTATTAATTTGGTGATGAAAAAAAAAATTAACTTAAATAAATAGTTTGTTTTGTTTTTATAATAAAATATTTAAAATCCAATAGGAAAATATTATTATTATTATAATTTAAATATATATAAAATTTAAATCTAATTTCTACTGCTTGGTATCATATTATTATTATTTTACTAAAAACAAAAATTAATTATTGATTTTTGGATATTTAACAGTGCATTATTGATGTTCCAATCTAATCCAAATATATATTAAAGTCAAAAGTATCTATAAAATTATTATTATTTTTTATTACCTTTTAGACAAAGTTTTAAATTATTTATAAATAACAGGGTTGAGTTTAGTTTTGTGTGGAGAAATTTTTGTTGTTAAAAATTTGGGAATACAATTATTTTTCATTTTTGCAGGAAAAAAAAAAGAAAACTGAAAAATCAAATTTAATGATTATTTTATTGGAAGAGATCTACTTTTGTGTCAGGTGTGGCAAGCCCATTAATCAAAACAGTGAAGATGTAAACACCTTTTTTAGATTTTGATTAAATTTCAATTTTATTTTTTGTTATTTTCTTGTTTTTTTCAAAATAAGCATTAAATTAAATATTTAATTTAATTTTAGTAAAAGTAATAGATAAAAGTTATAACAGGATAGAATTTAATTTAATATGATGAGTCATCTTTTACAATGATTTAGAATTCAATTAATCAAGTAAATTTCGATAGTCAATGAAAGAAATTTCTTTTATTGTGCGCAATAGTAAAACAAGAATGTGATCAGCACGTTGTTTAACATTCTTTATGATAAAATAGATTAAGTTAAAAAAAGATAGATGATCAAAATATTTAAAAACAAAAGTTTAAAATAAGCTGAATAAAATTAAAGAAAATTTGAAAAATATTGTTAAATTTAAATTAATATTAATATTCGAAAAACAGTTCATAATTTAGAAGAAGAGTTTGTTGTTTATTATTGTGTTTGGTTATTTATATGGTGGTGTTTAAATATAGGTTGTTATGTTAAGCGACGTAGTTGTATTTATCGCTTTCACCTTCAACTCTTTGAATATATTCTTTTTCGATCAATTGTTCTATACATTTCTTAATCATTGGGATATGTGGTTGGAATCTAAGTCTAGAGTGTTCGATGACCTCTTGAATCAATGCAACGTGATTCATACTCTTTCTGGCCTTCATAATTCTAACAATAGATGCCTGTAGGTATAACTTTCTATCCTCCTCGATACCCTTGTAAGTTTCCTCGGTCTGTGTTGTTGTATCTTTCTGTAATGAGCTTGATACCTTAACTTTTAATCGTTTACTATAAATTGTTATTGTGTTTAAAAAAAGTATTTATAAGTATTTATATTGATTGTGTTGATGTTCTTCTTTTAAAACTTACTTTGAATAAGTTGGATTTAATTGATATTCTTGAATATTTGTATCTGGTCTTGTTTTTTGATTAAGAATCTTGGCATCCACCAATGACTATAATATTAATAATTGATTTGTTAGGTTAGGTTAGTCTAAATGTTTTTCTTTTATGTTTAATATTTAATTTGAATTGAAACACTTACTTGAAGAGTTCTTGGTAATTCGTTTTCATTAAGGTTTGTAAATTTGGTAATGTCGTCGGTGGTGACGGATTCCTGTGAGTTGAAAAGTAACAGTACACCGAGCTGGAAGTTTGTGACTTGGAATTCGTAATTCTTTTTGAGGTAATGAGATTTAACCTCTGCTTTAGATAGATGGTGAAGCCAATTAAGTCTACGACCTTGATGCTTGGTTTGATAATACGATTGGAATGCTGAAATACATGCAGTCAACTCCTGTGGCACAATAAAACTAGATGGTTGTGAATGAATAGACCATGATCCAGATGTCAAAACAAGAATTGAAAAGTCAACTATAAACAAAACAAATAAATAGTAAGTAATGGCTGTTGTTGATGATTATTAAATAATTTTTTAATTAATTGATCAATAGTTACTTATTTGAATTTGATTTCTTTGTATGGTTAACTTAAAATCTTCATTGGTTTCGGAACTCAATGTAATATCGGTCAACATTCTTTGGAACTGTGAGGTATATTCGAATCCACAAGCCTGTTTGAGACCTGTGATCATAAATCGTTCGGAATCGTCAGAGACAGAAGTACCGTTGATCAAACGTCTCGACAACATCTTTGAATAAAACTTTTGGAATACATCTTTGTCATCTACATATTTGAATAGTATAATCTATGTTTGTTTGTTTGTTTGTTTGTTTGTTTGTTTAAAGAATAGATTAATATAATGAGTTCAGAATGAATCAATGAATTAAATAACTTACAATCTGATTTAACTTTTCTTCAAGTTCGACTTCTTCGGCAGCTTGTTTGTTTACTTTCTTCAAGATGAGATCGCAGTACTTTGCAAGTAGCTCCGGTGACTTTGTGGTGTTCTTGGTGAGATGATTCTGGTTGAATATCTTGTGACAGGCAGCGTCGAGTGCAGTGATGAATGAAACGTCATTGTTGAATGACTTTCTAATGACAGCACTGAATCGTTGGTATATCTCCAACAATGTCTCTACGTACACCTTTGGATCGGTGATACTCTTGTCTGGTATAGCCTTCAACGCTTCGAATCCTGTATGTTGAATATAGTTTTGAACTGTCTCCAACACTGGTCCCAATCCACCTTCGATTCTAGATAACAATTTATATAATAAATGTATTTCTATTTTTCATAAATACAATTGTCAGTTAGTTAATAAAATCAATCAATACAAACAAACTATTTTATTATTATTATTATTACTATTATTACTATTATGTATACATACGATCTAGTTTCTCATCTTTCAAATAATTGATACATTCTGCATGTAATAAATCTCTATGTTTCTCAATAAGAATTGAATCCAACAATCTTTTCAACTAATTGTTATTATTTGTTTGTTTGTTTGTTTGTTAGTATTGTTATTTGTTTTATAAACGTTGAATATACTAGCATATAACATACTCTTTCATGTGAAGTTGAATTTAAATATTTTTGAGAACGAAGGTATTCTTCATCGATTCTGATCTCTGCCTTTTTCATGTAGCTCGATATTCCATAGGTGAGAATGTATGCAGATGATTCTCTAGCGTAGTACTGCTCGGTATTGGCAAGATAAGATGCTTCATACTCTGACTTGTATAATACTTTATCTTTATCGATATTATCAAGATTGACTATTATAGAGTAAGTAAGTAAGTAAGTAATAAAAATATAAATATTGATAATAAGTAAAACGTTAAAAGATATAGATTATAACATATTTATAATATAGATAATACACACTTAAACTGTTCATAAACTTTGTAACATTTGCATCTTGATCATCGGTACCATTCTCTCTGTTCTGATAGATGAGAATCTCTGCACATCTCAAAACCTTATCTTTTAATTTGTAGAATAATCTATCTTTCCAAATCATCAGTGCCAACTAGAATATAATTTATGATCAAATCAACATTCATTGATTAACAAGCATAGTTAGTAATGAATTCGAGTGACAGTCGTCTTCTGTGGTGTATTTACATTGTAAACCTCGTAGATGTCAGCGACTTGACCATATTTCTTATCGCCCATCTTCTTTTGAATCCAATTCTGGTTAAGATATCTATATACAACATGACATGCTTTACTTCCAAGTGAGAATCTTTCCCATTGCTTCAAGTACTCTGTAATTGTATCTGAATTGGTTGATAGAATGGTCTGTATGGATCATTATGTTTTGTTTAATTATATATATATATATAAAAGATATTAGTAATCAAATACAACACTGTTTGATTCTATTCAATTCGATTCGATTCGATTTGTTGATTTGATTGTTTACCTCTCTAATGTTATCGACATGATTCTCAAAGAATTTCTTTATATTTTCATAGAGCGGTTCTGAATGTGGTTGTGGTCTTGACACACACAAATTATATACATCTCTATAAAAATGATGATGATGATGATGATGACGATAATTTTTATTATGAATTATGTTGTTATTTGATTAGCTAAAGTTGATTTATATTTCAAAAAGTGTGTTGGTATCAACTTACTCTATTAACTCCATAGAGTTAATGTGTTTGGCATTTAATAAGGATTGCATTCCATTCTCTAGATTCAGCCATATCTGATTGAAATCAACAGCCTTTCTATTTAAATTGGATGCCATCATTTGCTAGTCAAACTGTTCTTGTTCTGTACAGGTCTTATTCACTAACTATACACTAATTAGAGAATACCAATACTAAAAAAAAAATAATAATAAGATAATAATAATTTAAAATAAATAAGCTAAATATATATTAGTTTTTGATTGATTGATTGATTGATAATATCTAATAAAATAAATAGTAAAAAGTATAAATATGGCTCAATTTAATTTTGAATAAAAAAAAATAATTAAATTTAAATTGATTAAAATTACTATCTTGGATATATATATAAATATATTTGTATTGTTTGATTTTGTATTTTTTTTTTGTTTGCTTATTTGATGATATATTATTAGTATACAATAATTTGTTGATGTTGATGTTGTTGTTGTTTAATCACACAAATATAATTAAAATTTTTTTAATAAATAAATTAAACAGAAAAAAAAAAAAAACACACCTTCAGAAAATTTTTGCAAACAAAACCATCTAAATATGTAAAATCTTTTTTTTTTTTTTCCCAACTTCAATGAAATTTAAAGATATAAATTAAATGTTTGTTTATATATAACTTACCTGATTTTATTTTATTTTTGTAATAAATAAAAGTAATAGCTATTACTAAAATATAATATTAACTAATAATGTGTGTGTGATCAAATTAGATTAAAAAAATTTCCAAATTCAGAACCTAATTTAATTTTCTATTCAAGAAACAAAATAAAAAATTGAGAGAAATAAAAAACTTTTTTTCGAGTTAGAATTTAAAAGCAGAACTTTATAAGAATTAAAAAGAAGATATTTGTTTTTATCTTTTGAAAGAACTTGAATGAATCAAGAAAGAAAACAAAATAATGATAATCATGCATGTGAAGTTTAATTTTATATTATATATTGTTTTTTTTATTTATTTTATTTTGTTTGTATTAATGTAATGTTAATGTTATTTTTTTTTTAAATAAGATTACTATCGTCTGAGATATCGGGTTGTTCAGATGATTTTAAAATGGCATCGACACGATCTATCACTTCCTTGGGATAGTGTGAATCGATCGATTTGAGTTTATCGTGGATTTCTCCTTCTTTGTTGGTGAGTGCTACGAGGTTGTTGAGTGCGAGCGGCAGCTCTGGACGCCATCTCACGACGGTCAGAAGTGACTTGTTCTGTGTACACTCGGTGTTTGTTATTCCCGAGCGATTCTGGAAGAGCTGCTCCACCACGTATCGGATATTGGTAGAGTCGATAATCTTCTTGAGGAGAATCGGCGATGTATGATGATGAATTTGTTCGCGCTTAATCAGTTGTTTCAACATCTTGTTGTACTCGGCCATGGGTGGTGGCGCGCGTCGCTCTTCCTCCGACGCTATGGGCAGTCCGACAATGTCGTTCAGACAGGTGTTGCCCATCATCGTTCCAAAGATGAAGGGAATCGGCATCGACACGCCGAGCGTTCTGATTCTCAGCGTTGATTTCGCTTGTGTTTTCAGTAGCTCTTTCTCGTCTTCGGTGAGCGGAATCAACTTCTTGCGGTGTGACTCGCTCGAGCACACACAAAGCACGCCGGTGGTGATTCCGTTCACCTTGAGAAGTCGACGCACTTCCTTGCCAAACGGACAGCCAAATGTATAGGAGATATCGACGATGTTGATTCTGGTGGGGTCGGACGACGATCCCGCGCCAAACGAGCTGATCACCTTGATCTTCTTGTTGACACAGTAGGTGAGTAGCTCCACTTTCGATGTGGTATGATCGATGCAATCGAGAACATACGTTGGATTGCCACCGAGCAGTGTATCGGCTACCTCGGCGCTGAAGAAGGTTTGAATCGCTTCGACCTCCACCTCTGGACAGATCGCATTGAAGTACGACTTCATTGTCTCGACTTTGGAGCGACCGACGTCTTTTCGTGCCGCCAGAACGTTTCTGTTGAGCGAGGAGATCGTCACGAGATCGGGATCGATCAAACGAATCTTCTTGACGCCGCTACGCAGCAGCACGTGTGCTGCGGCACCACCTACACCACCGAGACCAACAACAATAACAAAAGATTCTCGCAACTTTTTGAAGCCGTTCTCACCATAGTACAACATGGTTCTATTCATCTGTTCATCAAAGATCTCCTGCTCCAACATCGAGCTTAGATTGAGCTTGTCCTTGGCAAAGGGGTCGGCCGATGCCAACAAACTGGTATGTCCATCGATTGGTTTGACATCGTTATCATCATTATCATCGGCCATCGTGGTGTCATTGTCAAATTGAACATCACTTGTGAAATCTGATTTTCTCTTCTTGGTGGATGACACCTTTGTTGAGATATATGTAGCTGCAGCACCAATACCAGCACCCAATGCTGCAATAAACAATTTATTATCCATCTTTTATCTATCTATCTATCTATCTATTACAATAATATCTAAATCTATTTCGATAAAGATATAATTAATATTAATATATAAATAAAACAAAAAAAAAACAAGAAAATAAAAAAAAAAAAAAAAAAAAAAAAGAAATTTTTAATTTAAAGTCAAGAAAAACGAAAGAACCAACAATTAACTTTAACTTTTGGGTCAAAGATTGATGTCTTTAAAGAATCAGTTCAGTTTTAAAGTGTATCGAAACTAATTATACAATATTAATTTATTATATATTTTTATATTTGATTATATTTGTTTTTTTTTTTGTTTGTATATGATTGCTATTGTTGTTGTTAATTTAATTGATTTGTGTTTCATCAATGAAGTTGGAGTTGGAACTATATCATTCCAATCATTCAATTGATTAACCATTTAGTTGTATTGTATTATTTAATTTATATATTATATATATGTTGTTTGTGTTGATTATTATTATTATATATGTAATTGTTGTTATTTTGTTTTTTTCTTGAATAAATAAAGATCATTATAATGTATATTGTTAATTGTATTATATAAATATATAAATATATATTATAGATATATAGATAGATTATGATATATAAATAAATTTTAAATTTTACTTCATTCTTCATCATCATATTCCTCTTCATCATCACTTTCATCACCTGTGTCTTCATCTTTGACTTGTAGAGATTCTCTCAAGTTATGACTACTACTCGATTTACTGTGACCTCCAATTTTGTTACCACTACCAATATTACTTCCACCACCCAACAACTTCTTTGACTTACTACCTCTATACATTAAGAATGATGTTGAATTCCTAAAAATAATAATAATAATGATGATGATAAATAAAAATTAGTTTATAAATATATATATATATATAAAGTTAATTAATAGACATACTTTGCTGCTACAGAATCTATTTTAATGGCACTCTGTTTCTTATTCTCTTGTAAATACATTTGTAGGTGAAGATATTGCATGTACTGCAGACCTTCTTGTGAACCCATGAATGTAGATTTTACAGGCTCTTCAGGTTTCTTTGGTTTGATTTCATCTCGTGGCACAATGTCAATGAGGAAATCAAAACAATCATTACGAGCAATAGCATGAACAATATCTGATTTTTGTAATGTTCTACGCTTTCCTATCTCTGTATGTACCCAAGATCTTGTGGTCAACTCTAAAATAAACAATTCACATGCTTTTACAAATATAATAGGTGCATCTGCACTTATCATCTGTTTTTTTTAAAGAAACAAATAAATTAATAAATATAACTATAGTTAAACATTGAGCAATGATAATGATCCACTTACTTTAACAGAAGAATCCATTTTCATTATCTTTTTAATTCTTGCCAATGGTATGATGTGGTTCTTTGAGACTGGTTCGACTTCTTCCAGTTCGTTTTCAATGCCTTCCCAGAGTCCGACGAGTGCACTGTGCATCATTGCTTCGTATTGTCGCTTGTGCTGTTGTAGATGTGACATCTGTATGTTCATGATATCGAGACGTGGCGAGTTGGGATTGCGAGGTGAGTTCATTGGTGAGCCGAATCCAATGATGGGTGGTGTAAGAGGTGGAGTGGATACTGGTGATTGTTGTGGACTGTGATAGAAATGTGGAGACATCGGTGTTGACTCTGCCTCTGCTTGTAGTCTTTGTTGTAGTTGTTGTAGTATGTAGGGATGAGTTGGCGTCAGTGGAACATTGGAGGTTGGTGTCAAAGGTGGCGTCAGTGGTGGCGAGTTTGACGAGTTCAAATGCATGTGAGTAGGTGAAAGTTGGTGGTGATGTGTTGGTGAGTGGGGTAGTTTATTGGTGTGACCAAGTGCTTTCTTTAGATGTAGAGGTGGAATGTTGGTACCACTCTTTTTTGTTGAATTATTGTTGGTGGTGGTGGTGGTGGTGGTCGAGGTAGTTGGATTGTTGTTAGTGGAAGTTGAGGATGTGGAAGGAGGTGGTGCTATCGAGGAGGATGAAGAAGAGGTAGAACTACAGGTACTGTTGTTGGTTGAATTGTCTTCTGATGGATTGTTATTGGTGGTGGTGGTGGTTGAGCTGTGTGGTGTGGAGGGAGGAGTGTAATATAATGACATGGGAGGAGGTGTTTGTATATATTGATTGTAGTAGGAAGGTTGTTGGTGATGGTGTGGTGTTAATGGTGGTGAGTAATACGATGGGTGTTGTGGGTGCTCCGATGAGTAATAGTATGATGGAAACTCAATGGTGGATTTGGAAAGTGATTGTCGATATATGTCTTGAGTTGGATGGTGCCTAGGTGATTGTTTGAGGATTCGAGGTGACCGATCTGGCGAGGTTGGTTGTTGTATATGGTGTTGAGGAACTTGCAGTGAAGATGGGTGGAAAGAAGGGTGTAACTCAGTTGCTTGTTGTGGATGTGGATGGTGAATGTGATGATATCCACCGTATGCTTTCATGTTGGCATGTGGCTGGTAGTATGAATATTGATAGGTTTGGCCAGTTGGTGTAGTTGGTGGTGTTGTATTGGTAGATGTAGACGACGGTGTTGTAGCTTGTCGATTGGACACATTTGGGTATTGTGCATAGGAAATTCCATGATGTATATATGAGTGGTGTGGATATTGGTGGTAGCCAGTGACTGGATATTCTACAATTTGGTGAGGAACATGTGGAGTTGGTGTGTGCTGAATGTGTGGTGGCGGTGATGGTGTTGTGGTTGGCGGAGGAGGATGTGAAATCTGTGTAGTTGACTGGTTTAAATTTTCATTGGTTTGATACTCTTCGTTTTCATCTTCACTGTCCATCTCAACGTTAGACATTGCTACATCCAACTCTGACGTTGAATCACTTTTATGAAATTGGTGATGGTGTTGTTGTTGTTGTGTATGTCCAGGTTGCTGATATTGTTGTTGAGGTTGTGGATGCATATGAATATGTTGTTGAGATTGCTCCTGTTGTTGAAGAAGCATTTGTTGTTGATATATATAATCCACAGAGAAGCTGGCTGGTTGTTGCATAGGATAGTGTGCTTGCTGTGGAGTGGGTTGTTGATAATCCATCGATGAATCCTGAGAGTGTTGTAGTGGATTTGGATAGCCTTGTTGATTCATTTTCTGATGATGGCTATTATTATTATTATTATTGTTATTGGACATGTTTGGAATATAAATATAAATATATGAGAGTGGTTGGGGTGATAATAAACTTTGAATAAATAATATATGAAATTAGAAATATATTAGCATTATGATACAAGAAATTTGATATATAATATTTGCTTGTGCTACTAGAAACTATATAAAATATAAAACTATATAAATAATGATTGGGTGTATATAATATATGAAATAAAAATGATTGATTCTATATAAAAGATGATATTGGTAAGTAAAATCTATATAATATAAATCTATATAATAAAAATATGTATGGGTTGTGGTTGTTTGGTGCTAAATGATCCGGCAAACCAAAACTCATAACCTTGGACAGATATACTAAATTTGGTGAACCAAAAACAATCGCACAGTTTGGAGGCGAATGAAAATAATTTATAATAATAAATCGACTATATATGTGTGTGATGGTGGAATTGATTATAAAGTATTATGGATATCTTTGGTAATTATGCACAAATACCCCTTGTTTTTGTGACCTGGTACTTGAATGTCAACACTAACCAAGTAAAATCTATAAAAGGGTGGCTCAATTGATGATCAGATATTTTGGATCAAAACTGTTGGTATATAGTGGATAGCAATTGGTGGCTACAGATTGATATAATATTTAGATTGTTGTCTTTTACTCGATTTAAAAAATCACCAACAATGGAAGGTGTTGAAAAGTTGATAAAAGTCACAGCTATGCTATGAATAATCTGATTTACCACGATCGATTGGCTGATTGCAATTGAACTGTTTGGATTTGTCTGATTGTTAGACAGATAGTTTTGATGGGTTTGGTCAGGTAGGCCTCGACACTCTGAGAGTGTGCTATGGCTTGATGTTTTTGACGAGTCTGGCTTGATGGTGGTGGTAGTAGTGGTGGTGGAAGTAGTGGTAGTGATGGAATGGCGGTTGTGGTTGATGGGTGTTTACTCTGATAAGCTAAATACTTTGGACAAATTCGCTGGGTATATTCAGTGATTTAGGGTGATTTAAGTTTTATAATGTGGGGGAGGATTGTTTTGTTTTTTTGATGGTGTAGTTTGTTTGGTTGGTTTTATCAATTAGTCAAGTGGTCGCAAAGAGTGACCTTTGTCAAAGGAGAGGGTTGTTGGGTTGATTGTGTTTTTTAGTGGTGGGTGGTCACTCAAAATTGCAATCAAATTTGTTTTCCCTGCCAAAACGGGAGGTACCACAATAATAAAAAAAAATTTGCAAAAAAAAAAATCCAAATTCGCAAAAAAATGGTAAAAACTTGACGACGACAGTAATGTAGTTGGATATCCAGTATTACTGATTGCAGTAAATTTTGAAAGAGTGGGTGGTAGTGGTGTCTTTAACTAAATAAAAATAAAATAATAATAATAAATACCTAAAATCGATAAATATTGAGATATATATATTTATAAACTTTTTGAAACTGTTTGTTGAATGGATTGGTGTGTAGATTGTTGATGGAATTGATATGGTGTTGGTGACAAAGATGGTATTACAAGATGGTATTGCTAGCAGTGAGAAAGTTTGTATTCATAAAACCAAACAATTAAACAGGTGTAATGGTTGGTCATTTACGAGGTGACCTGAAAATCGATTCGATTTTTCTAAATGCAATGCGAATGTGATACTGAAATATTATTATTAAGTAGTTGAAATTTGTTTTGTGGTGTGCTGTTTCTTGATGATTGCATAAGAGTGTATAATACACTCAGAGTTGTAAGATTTAACTAATCTTCTTTTACTACAATGAGTGTTTTGTGGTCTAACTAATAACTACTACTAAACAAAACGAGAATTTGTTGAGAGAATTGATGTGGTGGTGAAGTTGATTGAATGGCGCTTAATATTGCTGTTACAAGTTGATGAATATAGAGAGTAAATGTTGTTACAGTGATTGTGAGTGAAGGGGGTCGACCTTGGGTGGCATATTTGAAAATGTTGCTGTTGATGGTTTTTTTTTTTTCAGTCAAAAATTTTCATGGTTGTGATTGATTTGAAAAAGGAAAGGCGCGCATCATACGTTGAAAATTTTGAAAAAAACAAATGTAAAAAAAGGGTGGTGGGTTATTGAATTTTTCCGAAAATTTTAATTAATTTTTTTTTTGAAAAGTTGTTTGGTAGTTTTCAAGTTTTTTTTGCTGGGTGGGGTTTGGGGTTTGATTAATCCTTGGCAAGTTGCCTTATCAGGTAGCGAATGCCAAGATCAACCGTCAAACTAACACGGAAATATTTCATTTGTCTCCTCTTTTGGGAATTGATAGAGTTGAATCTACAAAATAAATTCTCAAATTGATTGAATATCGAATTTTTGATGGCCTGATTGATAAAAATTTGAGATCTGAATCAATCAATTAAATGAGTGAAGTTGTTGTTGATATAAAAAATCTATAGATTTACAATGTTTTTGTTTTTTCACATAACCCAACTGACAGAACTGTTTTTTTTTTGTTTTTCGATATAAACCAATATTTTAGCTGTGTGTGCGATAGTGAGAGAGATATATTACGAATGACATTCTATATACAAAACACTAAAGTTGATTTACTGTTTTTTCTTTATACTTTACTTTTGTAAATAAACACTAAATTCTGAATATTGTTAAAATCTTTACTTTTTCTACTCTGTGTGCTGCTTCTGTTTTAAAAACTGAATTTCTTTGATGCACTGAATATTAATTAATTTTACAAAAATAAAAAAAACGAATTAATTGCAACATAGAGTGTAATCTCGTAATATAAATAGCAGTGTATATATTATATGTGTAATAAGGTCTTGAGGGAAATGAAAGTAAAATAGAAGTCGTGATAAAATGATTTTGACAAGTAAAAGAATGATTGATTTGATTTATATTTTCTTGATTTAAAAAAGAAAAGAAAAAGAAAAGAGGATAGGGAATAACAATGTGGTTGACTCGTTAATATAACACCATCTCACCTTTATTATTTCAGAAAGGTAGAGTTTTTAAATAAAATAAAAAAAAGTAAAAAATAAAAAAATAAAATATAAATGATGTAGTAGGAGAATGTAAACTTGATGTTGTTGTGGTGTTTGATTTGTTTGTGGTGTTAGTGGTGTTGTTGCTGCTGTTGTTGTTGTTGTCAATCCAATTACATTGCTGAATAAAACTATGTCATATGTGATAGGTCGTAGATAGGTACACCATCCACTTGAACAGTTAAATGAGGACGGGTGAAACAGAAAGGAAGGAAGAAACAAAGCAAGCAATGAAAATGGTTTTTTTTAATTAATCCAGTTCTGTGTTATTACATCTCAGAGAAAAAAATGAATCATTCCATTTTTTTGATTTCATAAATTAGAGGAGAGTAAAATTGATTTTATCATTTCTAGCATACATAACACCTCACACACACTTAATATTGTTGGTCAAATTTCATAAGTATTGTTAACTCAGCACTCACACACAGCCTCAGACGAAACACACACCACAAAACACACACTCATCAATTAAAACCATTGGACAATCAATACAACCACTAAGAGTGAGATCGAATTTGTGATCATTTCACACGTCTCTTCAAAATATGGTTGGTTGGCAAGTAGGTGTGTGAGGAGACCTTTTACTTCTTCTAGTGAATGCATGCAAAGAATGGAATAAACACACCCACCACTCACTTTTTTTCACAACAATTTTAAGATATTTTTGTTTGTAAAAAGTAAAAATGAAGACTAAATAAGCAAAAAAGTAAAAAAATAAAAAAAAATTCTGATCAGAAAAAAATAGTGGTGCAAAGAAAATAAAATTAATTGGTTTTTTATTATAAAAAACGAAACTCGCATCAACATAAAATATTTTAAATTTTTTAACGACTAAATTATTAAACAACTAGCAAGTTTTACTTTGGATTTATATTAATAAAATAAAATTAAGTGCAAATATGAAAATAACAGTTTTTTTTTGTTGAAAAAATATTATCATTTAATAAAGGTCATTAAATATTTATCTGTTTTTGTTGGTGAGCAAAACTTACAACTACAATCGTCTCGTTTATCAAGAATTCAAAAATGTTGAAATCAATATTGATTTGGGAATAGCAATTTCCCCAATTTTAATTTCATAGACAACTATATCACCAAAATTAGTCAAGTATGCAAACGATATATCATTTTGAATCACATATGCCCAATAATCAGATTAAATCAGTTGTTGGTATTTTTTTTTACATGTAAGATATTTTAAAACGAAAAAAAAATTGTAAATTTCAACAAAAATGTTTTAGAGCCAGTTTGATCAACTTCACTGTTTTAAAATTTTAATGATATTATTTCATCAATGTTAACAAGTTAAATATCTAAATTTTAGTAAAAGTCAAACGAAGAATTTCACAGGCCCACTAAAAGTCAAATGAATACTAAAAAAAAAATTAAAAAAAATTAAGGAATAAAATAAGCATAAACAAAAAATACAAGATCTCAAAAACACAAAAAAAAATGTTTCAAAAGATTGCATCTTCGATCTAAAATTTTTGTAAAAAAAAATAAAAGAAAAAAATTTTGAGCAACCATGTAAATTATTATTGTAAACAAATAAGTCATCGATTACTTTTACTTATTATTATTGTTTGGATTTTGAATTCAAAAAATAAACCAAACTTATAAAAAAGTTTAATTAAATGAATAGTCCTATTATCTCCGAATTTAATTAAAATAATTCATTCATTTTAAGGGCTTTTGTTTAAGGTGGGCTATCACACGATCGACCATTGACAAAAAAAATGATTAAAAAAATAAAAATAAAATAGGTGCAAAAAGATTTTTATTTTTTCAAACTGAATTATTGATTTGGATTCAAATTTTTGAAACCATCTTTTTGAATTTTTTAAATAAGATATTCATCCATCCACTTTAACAAAAAAAAAAACAAAACACATACCCACAAACCAACAACCAACCTAGGTTAAGTTAGCTTTGTTGTAGATAGTATTGTTGATCCCTCCACATCTCTTCTAATTCTAATTAAAAACAAACAAAACAAAATCAAAAATTCAAACCAAAGCAGCAACAACACCATCGATACTACATATAATAATAATAATAATAATAATACGAACAATAGTATCTCAATAAGTGAAGGTTAGTTTTTTAAAAAAGTGTAGTCTAGACAATTTTATATTATATTTATATTATAGTTTAGTTTGGTTTATTTTAGATTAGTTTAGTTTAAAAGTTAAGTTTGGTTTTTTTTTTCAAGTTACAACTCCAACTCATAAAAGATATAGGTAAGTCATTAACAATCCAATCACAACCTATTCAACCAAATCTCTACAAATATCAATCAATAGATTTGTTGTTTATACTCAAATAACTTTATATGATCTTAAATAAGATGAAAAGTTTCAATTCCATATGGTATTTCGGAAAGAGATTGAATTTTGTTTATCAAAATTAACCTAAAAAAGTAATATATAGAAGTAGATTACCACAACACTCTACAACTAAGAAACACAGAAAAAGAAAAAAAAAACAATCAAAGACAGATATTTTAGACATAGAACTGTCTATCAACCACAACAAACACTTTTATATTTAAAAAATTTTTTATTAGTGAAAGTATTGTTATTGTAAAATCAAACACATCACAAAATAAATCAAAACAATAAAAATAAATCAATATTGCATTGTATCTACCCACATAAAATACCACATAAATCAATCAGTCAAAACAAATCAAACAAAACAAAACAAAAAAAAAAAAAAAATCAAATAAAATGATATTGTTTATTTATAAATAAAAAACAATTAAAATCAATCAATTAATATTAACCAAACTAAAACTAATCAATAGTAGTAGTAGTAGTTTAACTCTATTATAAAATAAAAACAAAAAAAAAAAAACAAGGTGTCTCGAGAGCAACAATATTTTGATAACAAACCAAAAGGAAAGAATAACTGATTATTGGATTAAGAATAAGAATCTTCAGAAGAAATAAAGGATAGAGAAGGAAAGCGATAGGATAGACAGACACCAAGTTGATTGTATAGAAACAAACAACAAATATACATTATATATAGACTTATATATATATTAGAAATAATAATCATATAATAATAGTATAGTATTTATTTATTTATTAAGTAGTTATTTTCGTTAGTCAGTTCATTATAATGAGTAACAAATTCACTCCGGAGGTACCAAAGCGAAAGTTACCTCCACAATTTCCACATGATCAATCCAATGGAAGTGGACCAGTTCAACATGCCTCAACTTCATCGTCACCACAATTGAAGCCAGCACCAATCATCACAGCTAAACCCTCGCCACCCTCACCATCTTCACCAGTATTACAAACACCGCCTCCACTCGTTGTTCCACCACCAACAACTCACCACCCACCAACATCAAAGCCAGTTGCATCATCAAATGCGCACCCACATCCACCACCACCTCTAAACAACACCACACCACCACTTCAACACACTGTCAAAGTTGCAGCAGCAGCATCGTCACAACCAACAACCACTTCAACAACAACAACCAATGCACAACCACCACAACAACCACCTCCCCATGCAGTATCGAAACCAAATCCAATTCCACAATCGAAACCAACACCACAACCAAGAAGTGCAAGTAATTCACCTACAGTTTCATCACCAGCGTTACCATCTTCACCACCACAGCAATCCGCTCTCAACTCGAGTGGAGTACATCAACCAACACCAGACAAGCCAAACTCACGTATCATGAGTGTCAATCTCAGAGAAGTCATAAGTCAACAGGATCACATCAAAGGTGATGTTTTAGCCAAAAGTAAGTCCATTCTATCAAATAACAACTACTCAAAAAAAAAGGATTAAATATTCACATACAACGCACACTCTTTCATTCTTTAATGTTATTTAGATCAAAAACTATTGTTTGAATTGAAACGTGAAATTTCGATATCGAGTAAAAAGAATTTCACATTGGAAAGAGATATTCGTACTTTGGATAAAAAGATTGCATTGTTGATCAAGAATCGTATTACTTTGGATGAAATTATGCAGTCGTCAGGTGACATTCTCGAGATGCAAAACAAAACCATTCAGATTAAAGATAAATCGCAGCGTGAAAACTATGGACAGCTGTTCTACCTGCTGCAAAACAACACCACTTACATTGCCAGCTTGGCAAAGCTGGTCAAGGTCGGTGAGATCGACAATCTCTTGCAGACCGTAATGTTCACACTCTACGGTAATCAATACGAGGAGAACGAAGAACATCTCTTGCTCTCGATGTTTCAAAAGGTGTTGGCCGAGGAGTTTAAGGAGGCCACCTCGATTGGTTCACTGCTTCGTGCGAACACCGCTCTGACGCGTATGATGACAACTTACACCCGTCGTGGTCCAGGACAACAGTACCTGAAGCACTCGCTCACCAAGCCACTCGAGGCAATCACCAGCAACAAAGATCTCTCACTCGAGATCAACCCGTCGATCGTCTACGAGGACCACATCAACGAGTACGAAACCCAAACCGGAAAGCCGTCGCCTCTCAAGCGAAAGGCGCCACCCGAAGAATGCGCACAAAACGGCGCCGTCCAAAACATCATTCGTCCACGTATCGAAAACCTGGTGTCCATCGGTGACAAGTTTATCGAATCGATTATCTCGTCGATCGATTTGGTGCCCTACGGAATCCGTTGGATTTGCAAGCAGATTCGCGAGTTGGTCAAAGTCAAATTCCCAAGTGCTACGCGTGCACAATCCTGCGGATTGATCGGAGGATTCTTCTTGTTGCGTTATATCAATCCCGCTGTCGTCAGTCCACAGGCATTCATGCTTGTCGAAGCGAAACTCTCAAACAACACCAAGAAGAATCTAACCTATCCCGCCAAGATGATGCAGAATCTCGCCAACAACATCATGTTTGGTGGCGTCAAAGAGTTCTTTATGGAGCCTTTGAATGTATTTTTAGAAAAGAACAAGGATCGACTCAACGACTTCCTCGAGCTGCTGACCAAAGTCGACAACCTCAGCGACCACCTCAACCTCGATAAATATATAGCGCTCGGACGTGTCGGTGACAACATCACAATCAACATTACACTCAATGAAATGTACTTTGTGCACAGTCTACTTGAGCAACATCTTGGCGTGCTTGCTCCCGAGCCAAATGACCCACTCCGTCTGATCCTCTCGGACCTAGGTGCCGCGCCAGCACAGTTGCCGCGCTCAGAGAACGCCAACGTCGAACTCAAGCTAACGAATCGCTTTGAATTGAATGAATCACTAAACATCAAGCCAGAACAAATGTATAATGAAACAAAGTATCTGTTGTTCACTGTGTTGCGATCGCTCGCCAGCGGCAAGGACATGACAGACATGGGCGCAACCCTAGCGGAAGTTGCCAAGACCGCAGCGGCCAACAAGAACCAAGACATTGTAGATAGCATTAAAAAGATTCTCTTGAACTGCAAGAAGCTTTCCGCCAGCGGATACCTCTCCGAGGAGGATAACTACTCGCAGCTGCGCAAGGATATCGTCGCCGAGATGCTCAACTACGAGTCGTACATCGCCAAGACCAACACCGAGCTCGAAAAGCTTCGCCAGGTGCTCGAAGCGATTCGCGAACACAACCTGTTCCTCCAGCAACAACTGGAGTCCTACGAGAAGTATCTGGTGAACGTACGTGAGAATTGCTCCGGTGGCAGTGGCGGTGACAAAAAGTCAAAGAAAGAAAAGAAGGAGAAGAAGAGCAGCAGCAGTAGTAATGGTGGCGAGAAGTTCAAGAAGAAAGGACCATTCAAGTTTAGTTACTCACAGCTTGAGAAGGATGGCATCATTTTGGAGTCGGAAGTACCGGAGGATCGTCGTTCCAACGTCTACTTTTCATTCACATCAGAGTCACCCGGTATCTTTGATGTCACACTGATCTACCGTACCACATCGGTGTCAGAGATCAAGTTGCATCTGGACGAACTGCTCGAAATGCAGGCCAACCATCAATTAGAATATGAAACCGATTTCTTTAAACTTAATATTAATATTTTATTGTATTTATTGAACAAGACTTTTATGTCTTAGAAAGAAAAAAACAGCAACAACCAACAACAAAAAAAACAATAACATCAACAATGACAAGCTTGGACATTAAAAAAACAAAACATCAATAAAAATTATACATAGTAAATAAATTACCAACAAAGAAAAAGGGAATTGATTGGTAATATATAATCATTATTCTTTTTAAGTGTAAAATAAAAAAAGTTTAAATTGATGGATGGAAAGAAATCTAACTTTGCGGGATGCTTTTCATTCAAGAGTAGCCAAGGATACCCTTGAAGGTTGTTCGCTGATCAGTTTTATTAAACATATTATGTCTATCCGTTTATTTTGTATTTCTAACAATCCAAATTTTATATTCCAAAATTATAATAGTTTTGAATTTAATAAAATAAAGATTTATAGATTTAATAACTTGAATGAATTAAAAAAAAAAGTTTGGTCACAATTTTAGTTTTATTTATAGAAGTTTCTCTTCCTTTAATACAACATCCTTTTACATAATAAGAATTTTTGTAATAGGCCTATTCTTTAAAAATAGTATGTGTAAAAATACCATTCCTATATAGGAATAAAAAAAATTAAAAATTAGAAATGTCATTAAGTGTACCATTGATATTCAAAATGGTAAAAGGTCAGTATTCGGTGTAAGAAAAACAGGTGTTGGACCAAGATTTGGGAGAGATTTAAAAAAACAAAAAAAATTATGAGGTACCACAATATTTTTTTACAAAAAAAAAAAAATACATGGAACCAACGAATGTTCCATGATGCATCGGAATTTTTCTGATGATGGAAATTTCAATTCAATTGGTTAGGAAACACCACAAAAACAGATTTTTTAATTAAATTTTATTTTTTATTTTTTTCGATTTTTCATAATTATAATGGTGTTGGGTTTTGTCATTAAAAAATAAAACATAAAAAATTAAAACAAGAACAGATTCATTTTCATTATTATTAATAATAATTGTATTCTTTAATTTTTATTTTTGACAAGACAATTATATTATTTTTATTATTATTACTCACATACATACAAAGATTATATATTAATAATAGTATTAAATATAAAAAAGATTATTTTTATTTAGCTTAATAATTAACCAATCAAATCAAAACAAAACAAAACAAATCTAATCATGATGTCAGCAGCTGCAGCAAAAACAACAACAACACCAACAAAGTCTGAAACAACTTCTGATTTCAAGACAACTGTACTCTTCTCTATTAGCGACAAGATCGGTTGTTTGACTGAGTACTTGGAGGTCATCAAGGAACACAGAATCAACATCACTCGTATCGAATCGAGACCATCAAAGACCGAGAAGTTCGACTATGACTTCTTCTTGGATCTCTCCACTGAGGATCACTCATCGGAGCCAATCGATTGTGTCATCGACTGTCTCAACAAAAAGGGTGTAGACGCCACCATTCTCACCGAGACCAAGAAACCAAAACAAACTTCAAGTAACTAATCAAACTTATAAGCAAGTTAAATAAGTAGTACTTTGTTATTAACATTTATATTTAAACTATAGCTCCATGGTTCCCAAGAAAACTTTCGGATTTAGATTTGTTCTGTAACAAGGTTTTGGAGATGGGATCTGATTTGTCATCGGACCATCCGGGTGCTACCGATAAGGTGTACATCGAGAGACGTAAGGAGATCGCACAGATCGCTGCTACCTACAAGCACGGTGAGAAGATCCCGACCATCGAGTACTCCGAGGATGAGAAGAAGACATGGGGTGTCGTCTACAAACAGCTGAAGGAACTCTCACATACCAACGCTTGCAGACAGTACCGTTACATCTTCCCGTTGCTCGAACAGAACTGTGGATACTCTGAAAACAACGTACCACAGCTACAGGACATCTCAGAGTTCCTTACAGAGTGCACGGGATTCCGTTTGCGTCCAGTACAGGGTTTGTTGTCGTCTCGAGATTTCTTGAACGGATTGGCATTCCGTGTGTTCCATGCCACCCAATACCTCAGACATCACTCTGTGCCACTCTACACACCAGAACCAGACATCTGTCATGAGCTACTCGGTCACGTTCCCCTGTTTGCCGACCCAGATTTTGCAGATTTTTCACAAGAGATTGGTATGGCATCGTTAGGTGCATCAGATGAAGATATTGAAAGACTTTCCACTGTAAGTTTTACTAATGATTACTGACTTTAATTAAATAGTTGAAACTAATCGTTTACTAATGATATTGAATAATTATCACAGTGTTATTGGTTTACTGTAGAATTTGGTATTTGTAAGGAAGGAGATGGAATCAAGGCATATGGAGCAGGTTTACTTTCGTCGTTTGGTGAGTTGGAGTATTGTTTGTCAGATAAGCCCGAGAGAAAGCCATTCGATCCGTTTGTGACGTGCAATCAGAAGTATCCTATCACTCAATACCAACCAGTTTACTTTGTGGCCGAGAGTTTCCAATCGGCCAAAGACAAGATGAAGCAATTCGCAGAGACGCTAGACAAGCCGTTTAGTCTTCGTTACAACCCTTACACCCAAACCATCGAAATCCTCGACACCAAAGACAAGCTGGTCAGTCTATGCAATCAAATCAAAGGTCAGACAACCTCATTGGCATCAGCCATAGCCAAGCTCCAATGTTAGATTAGTTTTAGCTTTAATTTATTATCGATTACCAAACAACCAAATTATTAATTCATCTTTATACATAATAAACAAATTGTAAATATCTTTATTGTTTATATCAATAAAGTGATTTAATCACCACCAACAATAACAATTACCATACAAATCCGACCAATTAATCAATTTTAATGTTCAAAAAAAATATTTTTTTACAAATATTTTTGATCATTTTTTTTTTCTGTTTTGATTGATTTTCATTGTTAGTGTTTAGTCAACCCCTTTAAAAGTTCTCAAAGTTTTAAAAGTAATTGTTTTCATTACTATTAGCAATATATTATAATAAAGTTTTACAGAGATGTCACAACAACAACAACAACCAAAGACAACCATTAGAGAGTCAAGAGATATGTTGATTTCACTCTTCCCAGAGTGCGAAAAGCAAATTAAAGACGATGTCAATTGCTACATAAAGTTTGGACCAAACCCAGAGTCTCTTCAAGTAAACTGTAATAAAGAAAACTGGGAATGCACTTTCTGTTTATCATTGTGTGACGCTGCACAACCATTGAAGAAATGCATGCAAACCAACAACTATCAAACTTCTGCATGTCAACCAGAGGTATGTCAATACACTCAAACGAGATATATATATATATATATCAATCAATTCAATATATTACAAATTCAATACTTACTTATTATGATTGATATATCTAATCACAAATAGATTAATAACTTTTTGGCTGAATGTCGTCCAGAGACAATGAGAGACAGAATCGAAAAGAGAGCCAACTTGAAGAATTAGACAAATACATTACAATAGATATATTTTTTGTTAAATATAGTATATAAATATAGATAAACATAATAATTTAAATTAAATTAAACAAAACAAAACAAGACAAAAGCAAAACTAAAATCTAATATTAAATAGATCTATTATCATGATAGCTTTCTATTATAATATTAGTATTTATTATTATTATATAAATTTAAAACAAAGCAATACAGGTTAGGTGATAATGATCATAGTAATAGATTTAAAGAGGATGTAGGATATAAAAATAGATTAGATTATGATAGAATGAATTACTTTAATTTAATTTAATTATAAAGTTAAAGTTTATTTAACAACAAATGTTTAGGTTTAGTTTTTTTTATAATTTTATTTTTTAAAGTTATTTATTAAATCTATTTCTGTTTAGAGAAAGAAAGATAGAAGCATAATATGAATAATAATAATAATAATAATAGTAATAGTGATAAAGTAAAAAGTATTAATGAAAGTAAGAGTTCAACAACGAAAGATGAAGTTCTCGAGAACCAACCCACAACGAAATATTTACATATGCCAGAGATCAAAGATGATTACGATAGAGCAAAGTATTCGTTGATTCTTGACTTTCCATCGTGTTTTCAAACTATCAATAGTGCAATAGAATGTGATAAGAGACAGGGTAAACCACCTGGCATTATTACAAAGAAATGTCAAGATGTACACGCTCATATGAATTTTTGTATGTGTTTATAAACATAGTAATTATAACATCTAGCTTATATTTATGTTTGTTGAATCTATTTATTATTGTTATTATCATTATATATAGGTCTGCTTTCTACATTCTGTCCTGATGAGTCGAGAGCACTAATGGAGTGTACTCAAGGTAAAATACCTCAAGATGGTGTTGCAATCCCAAAGAAGTGTCAAATGGCTGTAAGTAGTTGTTTTATTTATTAAATCATCTTTAGAATGAATCGTAAATACTAATTACTATTTACTATTCCGTAATTAAATAATCAATATTACATTGTTGTAAAGTGGAATCTATTCGATGAGTGTCTAATAAATAGAACTTTACTCTTTGAAGAAGAGCAAAAGATTGCTGCTATGAACAATAACAATAACAATAATATTAATAGTTTAACTAAATCAAATCAATAAATCAAATCAATAAAGTCTTTTCAAATTAGAATGACCAATCTTTTATTTCTTTCTTTATTAGTTTCTATTTTTTTTTTTTTAAAACATGATTAATAACAATGTACTTATTGATATCAATGAGCTGTATAATCATACATATAATCAACGACTATCTATTATTATATGATCGCTTATTATTTATTTTTTATTATTATTTCTTATATAGCAAATAATTTGTTTTTCTGTTAAAGGTGGTAGTTACTGACTCTTATAAATATTTATGATATATGAATGTTTATGTTGAATGAACTATTGTTGTTGTGATGTGATGATGATGTGATGATTGATGATGATTATAATATGTAGATGATTATATTAGATTGATTGATTGATTGATTGATGGTTGTTCGAATGTATATGATAGCTCTAGTTGTTTGCTTTCTTGTAAATATATGGTATTCTGTATGCTGTATGATTAGACTGATGACGATTCTAAAGTTGTTTTGTTTTGTTTTGATTCTACTCTGTTTTCAATTTGATTACATGTTTTCGGCATGACTCCATTTCTCACCACAACTGCAACAAACAAAGAATAGAGTCATCTTATCAGACTTTTGACCCATAGATTGGAAGAAAATAGCTTCTCTACCACCACAAGCAGGACATTTCGATCCTTTAGTTCTTGGTAATGTTGGATCCGATGCAATATCGTGTGAGATCTGTGTTCTCTCCCTATAATAATAATACAAATTGAAGTAAAGATATATATATAAGTATGTATGTTTACTGCAATTGTTATTATTTTGACTGATGATTCTAAACATACTCTATTGAATGTTTGATTTCATTTCTATATACACAGTTATTGGATGCTTTCTCTTGATGGTCACAAATCTTACATGAGAGCAATAACTCTCTGTTTACCTTATCTGCAATTGGATATAAAAGATTATTGCTAGACAAATAATACAGATTGTTAGTTTTTGTCTCGAAATATAACTTTAAAACATATAATTCAATTACCATTCACCACAAAAATTCATATTTTCTTATTAAATAAACTATTAGCTTTCAATTGAAATTATATAATTATTGCTATTCTACAAGTTTTAATAGACTAATAACTAATTTATCTTTTTTTTTTTTTTAAAAAACTAATATTGTTTTTTTTTTTTTTTTTTTTCACACATCTGGTCTTTTCATTCTGGCGGTTTTCTCAGTGAATAACAATTTACAATGATGTTGTTTACTTTATTTAAATAGTTTGTTTATTTATTTATTTACAATAATTTATTTATCGATAGATTGTTATGATTATTATTCAGTTGGAGTTGAATCTGCTTTATTTGAATCGTTTTGCTCACTTTTGGTGGTTGTGATTTTACTACTCTCGCCAGAGTCTATTTTAATCATACGAATTGGTAGGACCATTTTATTGTAATCCTTGGTCTCTTTGATAGCGCGTTTAGAACCGAAAAATCCTTTCTTGGCGAATCCAAGCTGAGTGTAGAGACCAACGTAGCCTGGCTCGGTGTGCTTAATTGAAGTGAGTACGCCAATGGATCCACTGAAAGAAATGTTGCCTTTTGCACCAACGCTGCCACCTTGTCCGATAGCAGCACTAATATTAATGGTGAAATTAGCGTTGGCTTTCTCAAAGTGGAGCATATGGAATTCAGAGGCATAAAGATTTGCGTCTATAAAGCGATTGGGTTGGCTTGCCCAGGTCTTTAAGACAACCTTTGCAAGATCATCACCATTTACGACTGATATTTCCCTTTTTACCGGTCGGTGAATGATGACCAAGAATGAATCCTCACTATTGACAGTACATTGGATCTCTGCTTTCTGACCGGATTTGAGAGCAACCAGCAAATCACTTCCTATACTAATCTTATTGTCAACGTTGTAGACTCTCCATTCCTCACCTTTTTCTTCTCCTATAACGTCGTAACTGAATGTCTCATCGGTGTTTTGGAAATTTTTAAGTGCTTGTTCTGTTTTCACAATCGTTCCAATTCCATTATCATATGTGTAGTAGCTTCCAAGTTTAAGATTTCCACCAGTATCCAACCGCCATCCATCCAAATGTTTTTTAAATATTTTATTTATCTTTTTATCCATTTAAATTTATCTATTTATAATATATTTTGTAACAATATTGAATTTAATAATAATAATAATAATCAAATTAATGATTTTTAATCAAACAACTGATGCAAGCGTAATCCATAAAACTAAAAATATAATTTTTTTTTGTTTTTTCAGAGAATTGGTTCGCCACCTTGGGGAAAAGTGAACAATAACTTGCAAAGTGATTTCATTATTTTACTTTTTATTTATTTATTTATTAATTAAATTATTTGTTTAATTAAAGTTCTCTGTCAACTTGTTTTTTCTTTTGGGATGGTGATGGAATTGATGGACTAAAATTAAAAAAATAAATTAATATTAGTTTGACGATGTTTAGCTTAATATTAAAATAATAATAATATTGATTATACTTACTTTCTGAACCATTCGACCATATCGTCAACAGTTCTATCACCTGTATACTGTGCGCTTTCTTTTGCGTTGTGGAAGTAGATGGCTGTTGGGAAACCTTTGATTTTGTATTTCTCGCAAATCGACATCTCAGAGTTACAGTCGTAGGCGGCGAAATCACCGAGATGCTCTTTCTGAACGGTGATCGATGCTTCAGCGTAGGCTGGCTTCATACGTTCACAGTGACCACAACCTGGACTGTAGAACATAACCAAAGTCTTTGGATGGGTCTGAATGAATTGAGTAAAGTTACGCTTTGTCAAATGGTAGACTTGTGAATCGATTTTGTTCCATGAACCTGGTCCTGGAATCACTGGAATTGGTGCCAAAGGGTTTTCAACAAATGATTTTAAGGATCCTGCACTTTTTGGAAGTATGAAATCTGATAGTGCTTGACCATTCCTTAAAGAAAATGTAGTAAAAATAAAAAAGATTAGATTTCTCTCAATATCAAAGTGTGTTGTTGATTCTTTTTACCTACTTGTAATAAACAATTGTGATTGGATCTTGAATTTCATATTTCGATCTGGTTGCGAAATCTTTTTCTAAATCGATTACAACGAATCTTACGGATGATCCATCATCATTGAACTGTGATGAAATCTTTAGGAATGAATTCATAAACTTTTCAGATTCTTTTGTCTCTATTCATAATTGATTGGTCAACATTAATATTGGTTTTATAAAGGAATTGATTTACGATAGGTTTTAACTTACTTGTATAGAAATAAACAACAACATCTTTTGTACTCTTAATGAGAGAATCAATTGACTTTCCATTGGTAACAATCACATTGTTCTCTTCATAGTCAAATACCTTGGCACTGACTGTTTGAGAAGTTGAAAGCAATGCTAAAGCTACAACTATTAATAATATACAATATCTATTTGTTGTCATTTTTTAATAATCTAAATAAATTAAAAATCACCTGACTTATTTTAGTTTTAATTAAAAAAAAATGGTTTCAAGATTTTTGTTTTTTTTTTATCATTATTTTTGATTGAAAGCCTCGATCAACCCACCACCCCATTTTGATAAGAATAAGTAAGATTTATTATTATTGACTATAAATACAAAAAAAGGAAAAATCAATTTATTTATATTTAATAAAAAATATAATCATACTAATAATAAACATCTAATAGCTAATAGAATAAAAAAATAAAAAAATGTTGGTCATACAATAGGAGTGTTGTTTATCTGAAAATGGAACTTCTGTTGAATAAAAAAAAATGTTGTTTTTGATTGACTGCCCCATCAACCATTTTGATAAGAATAAGTAAGATTTATTATTATTTGACTATAAATACAATAAAAAAAAAGGAAAATATAAATATAAATATTTTTAAACTTTACTACTACCAACTAGTGCGTCATAGACCTTATCAACTTTAGATTTCTTTGGTTGTCTGATCTTTGGTTGTCCATTGTGTAAATTTAAAGTATGTCGTTTCCATGCGGTCTTTGACATAAACACTTGTCCACATTCCACCAATTCATTTTCATCTTTAATCATTTCCTCTGCTTTATCACTTGATCCTTCAGCAGTTGTTGGAGTCTCTGCTAGAGTCGATGACTTTGATTTCGACTTTGATTTCGATTTAACTTTGTCTTTGAGTGGAATAAGATGTTTGCATATCCATTCCTCACCGATATGGAATTGCTTGATGTGACTGTCTAGATTGGATTTCTTGGTGTACACACGTAGACATCCTTCGTAGGTACATGGGAAGTTGTAGCGTTCATCGATTGGCACGTGTGTAGCAGAGTGCAGTCGCAGTGCCTTTGCTGTCTTGAATGTCTTTGGACACTGTGGACACTGATGTTGCTTCGCCATTGGATGCGCAGACTTGATGTGTTTGTGAAGTTCGTGGTGAGTGTAGAACTTCTGGAAACATCCCTCCTCCACACAGAGATGTTTGGCGTCTTTGGTGTGACAGCTGTTGATGTGATTCTTGAGGTGCGCGGGATAGGTGAATCGCGACTTGCAACCCTCATAGGTACACTCGTACGGCAGCTGTTTAAGATGTACGGTTGCAACGTGACGTTTCAGCTGATTGTGCTTGTGGAACGACAGCTGACAGGTGGCAGTGTCAAACTCACATTTGTATGGTTTCTCCTGGAGATGCTGACATCGAACATGCATGTTCAGTTGATGTTTCAGCACAAAGCTGATGCCACAACCGACGTGATCGCAGCGGAATGGATGTTCACCGGTGTGCGAACGCATATGGTATTTCAAGTGGTGTGATCTACTGAATGACTTGTTACAGCCGTCGTATGTGCATTGATAGGGACGCTCACCGGTGTGTGTACGTATGTGATTTTCCAACTTTCCGATTCTATTGAATGCTTTGTCACACGATTTGTAGGGACAACCAAACGTTCTTTTTGGATCGGCTGTCTGCTTGTAGCAAACATCGTTCTTGACCAAGAGATTGTCGTCCAACGTCTGCTTCTCGCTGTTGTTCAGTCGATTCGATTTCCTTTTATTACCAAAGTGTATGTCATCGTAGATATCCACCTCTGGCTCGTCTACCTCTTCTTCCTCTGGAACGAAATCGAAATGATCATCTTCCTCCTCCTCCATTTCAGATTCTGTTTGATAGTCACTGTCACTTCCACTTACACTTTCGCAACTAAAATCCTGTAGATCGTTGTTATTCATTTCGACATCTTCATTTTCATTTTCATCTTCCTCTTCGTCTTCATCTTCTTCATCATAGTCACTATCTTTATTATTTTCATTATATACAACTATTGCACAATTATTATAACTATCATCATTATCATTGTTGATATTACTATTATTCTTTTCAACATGTTCATGTATAACGATACTAATATCTTCGAAATCTAATCTAGATCGCTTTAAAGATAATTCTTTACATGTATTTGTGGTTGTAGTTGTAGTTGTAGTGATTGTTGTTGGTGTCATATTTGATTCAACTTTATTCATTAGTTGACAACAAAAAACATATTAACAAAAATAAAATAAAATAACTATTGTTATACAACTAAATATATCAATTTATTAAAAAGCAAATTAATTTAAAGATTTGACCGTTATAATCGCTCGTTTTTTTTTTAAATAATAAAATAAAAATTAATTTGAAAATTCGAAATATTCAAATTCTGCGATTGGTTGTTGATTTTAAATTGTTTATTTATTTACAAATAAATTTATTGTATATACTGACATTCATTTTAATATTTATTTAAATACAAAATGAAAATCTTTGCTACAATAGTTTTTAGTTTTATAATATTTTTAATGGTTTCTTTGGTGTTTGGAAATGTCCTAGAAACGCTTCGTACTTGCAGACAACAATGTGATTCTGACTGGGTTTCTTGTGTAAATAGATTAGGAAAGTCAAATGTTGACAAGTGCAATGATATATTTAATAAGTGTTGGTTTTCATGTCCAAAATGAAAGAGTTATACCATTATATTATGTTTGACAAATCTAACTTTTTACACAAACAATATAATCAATAAAAAGGTGTCTTTGAAAAATATTTAAATTAAATATTTAAAAACTATTAATTTTTATATAGTCTTGTTGTATGGGCCTTATTCTATGAGTTAAACTAAGTTTATAATTTTTTTCAATAATATTAATATTAGTTATAGTTAATTTATTAAAGTCTTGGATATAAAAAACATATTGTTTATTCAGTATACTCTTAAAAGACAGTACCAAGATTTAAAAAAAAATTTAATTATTTTTAAAGATATTTTAATATGGTGGAGGTAGAAACTCTACGGGAATGAGTCATTTTCACTCAAACTTTTTGATTTTAACAATTTATCTAAGTCTATCCACTTAAAAAAATGGATGAGGTGGTTTTTCAATTGAAATTGAAAAGTTTCCTGTGTAGGAATCCGATTTAAATCCAATTTAAGAATTGAATCCAACCCAAATAACAAAGGTTGGTTCGGACACCTTGAACACAATAGGTACTTAATATTTTCAACACTGAGGTCTCCTTTATAAAGGAAATCATGCTTTATCTCATTGTTTGTCAAGGTTGATGTAATGTACTTATAATTGGTTTACTACTTTTCAATGTCCAATCTAAAACCACTCAAACTGATTAATTGATCTTTTTAAACCAAGAGTTCAATTCAAGTGAATCAACCTCAACGATGATGTCAAGTTAATTGTTGATCATATTCACACCTCCCAATCCACAAATCCAATCATAAACCAACCAACCAACCAACCAATTCTATAGATATTATATATTAAAAATATTTATTTATTTTTCATTCAAACATTTTGTGTCTTTCATTGCCCCACAATCTATTTTTTTACCAAAAATCCAATAATCTTTGGATCATCCTCTTCATAACATAAATAAAATTTTATTTATTCATAAAAAAGCATTAATATCACTTTAATTATTGACCTTAATTAAATTTAGATTATCACAAGATCAGTTTACAAACTAGACAAAATATTAAACTTTTGTTTTTAGCCTAATTACCAAATTAAGTTGAGACTTGAGAGTTTGAATAAAATATTTTTATTATTGGTGTGTTTTCAAAGCTTGGGAAAATTTTTGATATTTGCATTGCTTTGCGGGATTAAGACAAAGGTCTTCGTTTATTAATAATTACCAGAAAAAAAGCACTCCTCCACTCGACTGTTCCACCCGCAATGACTGTTACTATTACAATCATCGATGTTTGTAATGGATTCACAATAAATTTCTTAAAGGTTTAAAAAAAAACAATTTTTGTTTTAATAAAATAAATGATTGGTTTGTTCATAAAGTTAATTCTTACGGATGTCTTCTGATTTTGCCATTACAAGAGAAGCAAAGCATATGAAGGCAAAAATTAAAACTACAATAGTTAATGTTTTAGAATTCATTCTTTAGAATGTTTTTAGTTCTATATTTAAATGATTGAACAATAGTTCATTCTTGTTATATATGGTTTTTATTTATTAATAAAATTTAATATTAAATATTAAATTATTTTTATCAAACAATTTACAATTCATTTTTTAAAAAAACTGAAACAATAATAATGGGGGAGGGTTAAATTTATATAGAGTTACTTACTGATGTTAAATTAAATAATATCTAAATATATATAAAAAAACAGTTAGTTAAAAAGAGTTCATATTTATTTAAATTAATTATCTTAATGACCTACTATTATTACAGAGTTATATTCTTCCGAGAATAAATAAATCCATCACACTTTTGTAGTTAATAAATTAAAATACAAATGTATCTTAAAAAACTGGACAACATGTAGTCATTAATTATTGGAACTAACTTGAAATGAATACATAATTTTTTCGAAAAACAAATTTAATTTTGATTATTTATTAGATGTAAAAGAAAAGAAAGGGAGGATAATAGTGACATAAAAAATAAATAAACAAATAAATAATAATAATAATAATAACAGTCCAAACATGGGTGGGATTTTAACCCATATGGCCAGAGAAATATCTATTTGACTTAGAATTTGTTAGTAAAGGAGAATAATATATTTAAAAAGCAAAAATAAAATATAAAATAATAAAACTGATCTTATAATATTTAAAAATAAAATAAAAAAAGAACTAAAGATTTAATAAAGACTATACCTGTAGGTTGCGCCTGATTCAAATTGAAACGGAATTGACTCAAAATCATTTACTGATCCTTCTACCTTATATCTTGTTGAAGCTTTGAATACAAGTTTCGAATTAATACCGATTCTTTCTTTCGATTATTTATTAGTATTCTCATCAAATAGAAATATTTAACAGCATTATATTTTACAAATTAGTTGTGTTTATTGATTTGATATTTGAAATAGTACAGATGCACAGAATGCACGGTTTGATTGATCGTTTTTCATGATGGTTTGCCAAATATTCTTTTCTACCGAATAGACATAGTTGAAATCTTTGCCCTGGAGATAGTAGATGTAACTCTCATCTTTGTTGGCTTGGTAGTAAACCAACTGGAATTCCAACGATTTATAGTTGGTGGCTTGTAAATCTTCGATCTCATGAGTAATCACATTGATTCTGATGAATCCTTTGGCCGAGAGAATGTAGATGTTACCGACACCATCTGTACACATAGCCGGCGATGATAGTACAACCTTATTTGCAAAGTCAATCGGTAGATCAACGACTGCTTTTGTTTCCGGATCAATTCTTACGATTCTATTGTGTAGTGGAATCACAGAGTACATTTGGTTACCAAATAGCTCTGTGTTAAAGAAGAACGTTAAGTGATGGTAGTCTGTGTGTTCCAGCACAGAAAATCTTTCAAACTCTCTGGTTTTCGTATTGAATTTGGTTATGGTGGTCTGTATTCGGTTGTATCCGTCCAGTAGGTAGATGTGGTCATTTCCATCGTAGCAAGCCGATGTGTAATGGCACAGATTGACACCGTTCATCAGATGATTACTAAGCAGTCGATTCTTGATAGAGTAGAGCTGGTAGGTGTTATTGGGGATATCGCTACCACCGAATCGATAGATGTAATCGCCCACGACTACAACGGAATTGTATGCCCACCTGCTATCAAACAAGATATCCAAGTAGTCGACTCTATACTCATCGTTATTATCCACTTTATTTGGAATGGTTATGATTGCTGCACGTCTTTCCTTATCCGTCGAGAATATATAGGATTGAAGTTGACTCTGTTGTTGGACAGCAGGTGTAGTGTGTTGTTGATTTACATTCTCCAATTTAAAAGACTGCTGAATATCTTTTTTGATATTACTAACTATCTTTTCATTGGTAATCAACTTTAATTCACTTGGAATCGGTTGGTGTTTGTACTCAGCATTGTGTTTAATATACAAATTTAAAAGTGTATAGATATCGATATCTTTGATGCTGACGATGCTATCGATATTATTCTTACTAAATAAGGTATATATATTTTGTTGAATGAAATCATTTGAATCGATTGATTGCGAAATTGAATTGATAATATTTGATAATTGATATTTGTCAGTTGTATCGGAGGATGTAGTGGTTGTGGTGGTTGTTGTTGTCAAAGATGTTGAACTGTTATCATCATTATTGTTATCTTTTTTGTTCTTATTATTATTATTATTATTCAATAATGAAAATTGATTATTAATATAATTTAGATGGTTGAGTGATTTCATCTCGTTGACATGATTGTCAATCTGTTGCTCTAATTGGTCTTTGTCATTGACGATCGGTTTCTTTAGTTTGTGTTCCTCGACAACAAGAAGATCGTGTATCTCTGCGAATTTACTTGAAATCTCAAGTTCTGTTTGTTGGAGTTGTCTATATGCAACCACCTTTGCCTTTGTAACATCAAACGTCTTTTGTAAACTTGATTGAATATTATATTTAATATTATTATTATTATTACTATCACTTCCATTAATATTAGTTTCGCCATTTATGACGATGTTATTATTATTACTAATATTGTTGTTGTTGTTATTGTTGTTGTTGTTTTGATTGGTAATAATACTCGATTTGATATCTTCTATATGATCCAGAGAATGACCGTTATGCTTAAGTACACATCTGGAACAAAAAAATAAATTACATTCATAACATATGAATTTAAAATGTTTGTTGTGTTGTAAACATATATGTTCAATTGTGGTATCCATCAGTAATTATAACTTTGTTTAATTGTCTGAATCAATGTTTTTTATATGATCATGCTAACTTTTATTAAAATTTTATTTTTAAATAGAGCAAATCAACCCATTAATAAAAATAAAAAGTAGATCGATCACACTTTGAGACCCTCTTTTCAAATTTATTTAAGTGATATTGGTTAACAATAAGTTCATTTTACTCAAATATATAAAACATTACAATAATGTTTGTCTTGAGTGTTGTAATAAATGTGTGTGTAAGTGTGCGGGTGTTTACAATCAATATTATTAATAAAAAAAGGAAAACGTCATATTTATGAAAAATAGTCATAAAGTATTATTCTTACTACTTTTTAACAATAATGGGAATAAAATGAAAATATAAAACGTTTTATTATAATTTTAAAATAAGAGATAGAGAATAGAATGGTATAAATAACAAAACAATTCTGTAATAAGAAAATCATTAATATTCAAATCTCAAACTATAAATTATTATAAAAAATAAACTAATCATAATTATAATTAAAATGAAAACTACTCTGTGTATTGTATTGATTTCACTTTTATTAGTGTCTGCAACCTTTGCTGAGCCGGATGCAGGATGTCCACAGATCAGAATCAAAGACTGTCCAAAAGGTTTGTAATTAAGTAATACACCAAGGTTATTAAAAACAAAAAAAAATACTAACCCAATATGAAATTACTTAGGTGAGTTCTTAGTCACATCTGAAAACGGTCCATGTAAAATCCAATCATGTCATCCTTGCCCAAGAATCGGAATTGTAATTCACTGCGCTCCCGATGAACATATGGAGACCACTAATGAACAATGTCCAAAAAATCACTGTGTGAAGAATAACTAAAAAAATCAACATTTAATTAAACGACTATTCTGCCTAAGTCCAATTTTATTTGTAACACAATAAAACAAAAATTTAATATGTCCATCTTTTTTTTTTGTATTACTTTTTTTTTAATTCTCTTTTTCTTCAAAAACACTTCTAAGTCAAAATCCACAAACCAAATTAATTACTTTGAATACTTATTATTACTAATTGGTCAGAAAAAAAAAGGAAGATGTGATTCAAAATAAAAAAAAAACTATTTATTTGGTTTTAAATAGATAAATATATATATAAAATGATTTTATGTTTTATTATTTAAGCCATTTCATGGTGAAGAGATGGTTGTGCATGTGCTTTCTTATTGAAACGTTTTTGTCCAAGTACAGAGGTGATTCCAACACCAATCATTAGGATGGCGAACAAACCAGTTGGACTAATCAATAGAATTAGAGAATCGATTTCCTCTACGCATGCAACCTGTTGAACATCTTCGATGAATGGCATGAGATTGCTACATTTGATGAGTGGATGGACCTGTTGATCCCAGATATGTTGGAAAGCGTCGAGTGCTTGAATACCATTGACTGCAATCTGTGACATGTTCTTAATGTTTGGATTGAGACAATCGGTTTGACATTCGGTTACCGATGGCTCTTGTTTAACTTGACAGGAGATGAGTTGTTCACCGGATGCGCATGGCATTGCCTTTGGACAAGTGGCGACACCGCCAACACGACAACCCAGTTGGAAGTCGTAGATTGGCTGATTGATATAGTCGTCCATTGTTCCGTTTCCACAAGCTGGCAAACCTGTGCAGTTCAAAATGTGAGTTACAACGGGTTGTTGATCGTAGTCGTTGTTGGGATACAATGGGAATGTGAGAGTACAGAGATTGTCGATACCGTCAGTGCATGCCTGTTGATAGGAAGAGTCGAGAAGATCGGTAACAAGAGTCTCCAATTGACGGAAAGCAGGAATGGTGTTGCTTTGATTCTGACAATCCTTGAAGACTTCGTTGATCAATGGATTGGTAAAGTTGGACAAACCAGTACCAGTGGAATTGAAAGTGATACAGACGTCAGAGATTAGTGAATTCACTGGATAGTGAACAGAGAAGACAAACCATGTGAATGGCAATACAATAATGAGCGAAAGTGCAGCGACAACCGAGAGGAGTGGAATGCTGCAGATGGCAGAGAGTGCCGCGACAATACAAATAACCAAACCAACGATCAAACCAGCCAAAACAATGTCATTACGCCAACCACCGTATTTCTTTGCTTGAGTATCGATGTCGTTAGCTTTCTTTTGCATAGAGACACCCTCGTCGGTGATGTTTTGCAGCTGGAGAATGATGTCCTGACGAGTGTGAGGTGGACTGTAGATATCAAGTCTCTCAAACTCGGTGGAATTGACTTCGGCAGTGATATTCTGGAGTTGGGTGATGGTGTCGTCTGCCTTGGCAATGATGATGTCACCCACCTTATTGATACCCTTGGTGGAACGCGAGTTACCGGTCATCGCAGTGATAAACAGCGGAACTGCAGCGATGGCGAATATCACAACGACGATACGCAACGCCCACACCTGACAGCTGGTGTATCCCTCGCCAATCTCGGGATCCAGCTTTGGACCGGGACAGAGGAATCCATGTGTCGGACGACATCCACCAAACAAGAAGGAACGACCGAGCCAAAACACGACCGAAAGACACAAGCAAATCAAACCAATCAAAAGAGGGATACCCGACAACAATAGGACGGCCTCTGCATATTTCGGCCAGTCACAATCATCGACCGGTGTTCCACCACAGAAACCGGGTGGATATTTCGTCAACTTTCTGTCAGTAGTGAAATATGTATATCTTGTGATATTCGAGTAGTCCTTGATGATATCGAGGGCTCTCGACTCTGAATCCGCTGTAACATTACAAATTTGAATCGATAAAACGAAACAAACAAAAGCAATAATTGTTAATTTCATTTTATTATATTAACTAACTATCTATATATATAAAAATAAAAGATAAAAATAAATGTATATTACAAAAAAAGATTTAAGGTTTTGTGTTTTTTTTTTGTTTTTATTGATTTGTAACAATTTTAAAGAAATGGGGGTGTGTCGTGGTGGTCAATCAATTATTAAAAATAAAATGTGCAATATATTGTTGTAAAATAAATATGCTGAAGGTATGAAAATTGTAAAAATAATTAAATATAAAAAAAAAACAAAAGTAAGGTATGTATGTGGTTATAATATAATCGTAAGGAGTAGTTATAAATAAAATGATTGAGACTTTTAACAAAAAAAATAGGATTATGATAAAAATAAATGAAAAAAAGAAATTTAAAAATTGATTTAAATATGTGGTTATAGTGTGTTTTTTTTTATAACTGAATTGTGGTTTTTTTTTGTTGATCTAGATCGATTCCTTGAACAAAAATAGTTTTCATCAGAAATTGGTTATCAGTCAAAAGTGTCATATTTTTATATGCCCATCCTCTCACATTTTTAAGTTCTTTTTGTTTCCCCCTTTTCACTACACTGCACAAGAAACTAAACGACTACCTGGCAATTTTGTTGAACTTTATTACTTTATTTAAAAATAAACACCAAACAAATTCAAGTTTTTATGTCATCCTAGGATGGTTTGGTTGTGTTGTACAAGAAATTAACACTTCGTTCACTTCAATTACATTTAAAAATGTCGATTGATCTTTGTTACAAAAAAAATGTGAATCTGTTTAGAAATTACAAGTTAACTTGATTTTGTTCAGTCTATTCATTTATTTAAGTAGAAATTATTGACCATAAATTAACTTTTCATAAAGTTTAGTTATTAGAGTATTTAAATCTTTATCTTGTTGTGTTATTGTTATAAATTCATAGGTATCTCTAAATGAATCGAATAACAAAGTATCGTTCGATATCACTGCTTTGCCAAGTGAAATTAAGAAATCTAATTGCTCTGTAAAGATATTTGTTTGTTTAGTGGATGTTGATATTGATGTTGTTGTTGATATTTTAAATTGTGTATAAATATTAATGATTTGGTTTAACTTTAAAATATCGATCAACTCCAAGGCGTATCTTAATGCATTGATAAGAGATGACTGTTTATCTTGAATGGAATCCGATACTTTATATTGTAAAATAAACATATCCACCACAATATGATCCAATGCCAATCCAACATACAATCTAATGATTCTCTGTAATGTAATTCTAGATCTTGAATTCCTTTTTAGTGATAATTATATTAATAAATTGACTTTTTCTTTGTGAGTCAATCAATTAAAAATAAGCAACTTACATATTTAAAATGTTTGAAATTGAATATGATAACAAATAAAGTAATATTGATTTATAGTTGATACGATCGAATGATAATCCACCTGCTATTTCATCGAGGAATGTAATGGTTGATTCCAATTGTTGTTTTTGTTCGTCTGATATTTCGCTGAGTGCGGTAGTGCTGCTGATGGATGTGAGTAGATCGATGATAGTCTGTGGATGTTGTTCGGAAAGCTCATTCAAAAGATATTCACTCTCGAATAGTTTGTCTTTCATCGTTGGCGATGTGATTATTGAACTATTTAACAATGCTTGTGTATAGTGATATTCAGAGAGTTTACGATCGAACATTCTTGTCAGTCTTGCAAAGTTCAAATGTGTCTTTGTTTCCAAATTGATCTTTGACCAAATATCGACCTTTAAATCTAAAGGTAAACATGTCTGTTGATGTTGTTGTTGTTGTCTTTGTTGACTTTTTTCTTTTAATTCAATTGATGATGATGATTGTTGTTGTTGTTGTTGTTGAAAATGTAACATTTTCAATAAACATAGTGCAGCTTCCTTAATCATATGATGTGCAGTGTAATTCTTGGCAGCTTGATACAGGTTCTTCAATGTTAGATTCGGTTTCGATGGTACTATATTCATCAGTTCCAACTGTTTCTTTTGGAAACTATCTATATTTCCTCCATCTCCTACTGTTGCTGTAGCTGATGATGTTGTTGTTGTTGTTGTTGTTTTTGATGATTGTTGTTGTTGTGGTTTCTTTGGAGATGGCGAGCCAAAAGATTTATTTGCTATAGTCTTCTTCTTGTTCTCTTTTACTTGTTGAATATGTTTACTACTATTTAAATGTGTATTTAAAGTTTGTTCCGATTGAAATCGCTTATTACAATCATTACAAAACAATTCATTATTACTATTGCTACTGTTGCTATTTGACAATGTATCATATTGATCAATGTCACTTCTTATATTTGACTTTAAAGGTGATCCATTATTATTATTATTATTACTATTCTTTAACTTTAAAGGTGATCCAACATTGTTGTTGTTGCTATTATAATCTATTTCACATGATGTATTCGTAACGATCGATAGAGGTTCAAGTATGAGTTCATCTAGATCTAAATATAATTTTATTTGGCACTACTGTTAGAATGTTATAAGAAACCAAAAAAAAAAAAAAAAAAGAGAAAGAGAGTAGAGGCGATTAGATAGTTACAATCTTTTTGATTGACATGATTTATCTAACTTAAATGTGGTAATTGATTCAATCTACCAAGATATTCAGTCTGATTCATCATTTCATAAATATAATAGTGAATATATTGGTCAGATAAATGTGGTGCGTGTTTGTTGTTTTTCGTTTATTTTCTCATTAACAAATCTGACAACAAAATTTTCAGACACATATATGTATTTTTTTTGTTTGAACACATATCTTATTGATTAAAAAAATTGTACAATTACAAATTTTTGTTGTTGCTAATCTTTTTCATAACAATGAAATTATCTATTAAAATAAATAAATAAATTAAAAAAATACAAAAAAAGTTCAAAAATTTGAATAATTTATTAAAATCGGAGGGAAGACAATTTAATTGTTTGCGTGGTCAACATCATCATCAAATTAATTAATAATATTATCCAAAATTATAAATAAATATCTACCTTTTTTTTGTTAATTAAAAATAAAATATATTGTAAATTAAATACAATCAAGAATAGATATTCTTATCAAATATTTTATTAGAAATAACAAATAATAATAATAGTTGGGCTGTAGTAGTGTATTATAAAGTTATACATGAAATTTATAGAGATGACAAGCCCATTCGAATCAGCATTGTATAACTCACTGGGTGTTATGTCATCTGTTTGTTTCGGACTACAATATGTACCGCAAATGTATTTAAATTATAATAGAAGATCGGTTCAAGGATTTTCATTGCATAGCATAGTCATTAAACTGATAGGTGCTGCTTTTTTATTAGTAAATAGTTCTCTAACTGGTGGTATGATTAACAATAACAACAAAACAACAACACTTCTTAATTAATTAGCATTGATCAATTAATCTTATTATTTTATAACTTCTTAAAATTTTACAACAACAACAACAACAACAGAATCAATAAATGTAGTTTTCTATGGATTTATCAATGTCTTACAACATTCAATATTTATGTATCAGTATGTAGATAGAGATAGATAGATAGAGTATAATACTGATGAACAGCTTTAAAGCTATTACTATTAAATACATGGTTACTAACAAACTAAATGATATCAATCAATCAATCACTTGATCTATATTGTTGTAGATTTTCTATATATTCAAAAGATTCAGTTAATAGAACACTACCGTGGATTGCATTTCCAGTGGTACCATATTTAATTGGATATCTATATCCCTCTACCATGTGTAAATATCAAGGAATAACAGGTGTGTGAATGAATAACAATAATTAACTAACTATAAACATCACTGTAATGCTTAACATCTATATATATATATAGATATAACAAATAGTGTAAAACCAATTACACAATTACTTAGTCATTTACCACAGATGATAGTATGTATAAATTCAAAGACAACAATAGGAGTTTCACTACCTTCACAGTATTTAAATTTCGTGGGTGGTGTTGCAGGTGTTATAAGTAAGTATTATATTATTACTATATCTAACGTCAATAGGATCTTTATTGTTAACGGTATTTCTATTATCAAATCAAAGTGTGCGTAGGTATACCTCCAAAATCAACGTTGACCTACTTTATTTATATCAACAGTGTATGGCAAGCAATATCTATTTTCATCATGTATTTCTACTATGACTATCGAAAACTACAACTACAACAACATACAAATAAAACTAAAGCCGATCCAGTTTAGTAGAAGATACCTTATATATATATATAATTAATAATAATAATAATAATAACTAGTTAAACTCGACTCAACAAAAACTTCTTTACAATAATAAATCAAAGAAAGAAAAGCAGAGTTGAATACACATCAAGATCAAAATCTTTATAATCTTATAATTGATATTTATAATACATTTTATTTGTTTGGTTTTGTTTAATTTAAGAGTTTATATTTAATTTGTTCTTTAATATGTTATTATTTGATTTGTTTAGTAATAAACAATTTAATTGTTTGTTTAGTTTGACAGGTGTTAGTTTTGTTATTAATTATTATTATTATTGTTGTTGTTGTTGTTGATTATATGATTTTTTTTTTTTTTGTTTAAAGAAGGTTTTTAACCTCTATGATTTGATATAATTGATTTTCTGTCAAAGTTATCTGATAATTTAAATACGAATCTGTCAATCTTGTCCTCTGCTTCCAAGAGGATTTCATCATCGTCCAAAACACGCTCCAATCCGTCACGAACAATATACAGACAATACTCTTGTTCAAACTCCATGGCTACCTTCATCTTCTTACAAACCATCTGACGCACCTTTCCACAAAGTGTATCATATCCAATGGCAAACGAACAAAACAATACATCACCAAAACCTTCCAAACAAATTCTAACAACCACTTTACCACGATTGTCTGGTGGTGCTTCTTGTTGTTGTTGTTGCTGTTGTTGATTTGGTTGTGGTGGTGCACTAGATGGTGGTTGTGTAAAGTTTTGTTGTGATGGTGGTGTTGTTTCTGATACAGATGTTTTTTGGACGGTTGTATTATCGCTCTCGGTAACACGTGGTGTCGTTGGTGGAGACGATACACTTCCACTCTTTGAAGATGGATTGGAATATTGTTGCTGTTGTTGTGGTTGCTGTTGTCTTGTTGGTTGTGAAATACTATTGTTTCTCGAGTGCGATAGCTCTTCATCGAGTTTGTCGAATACATTGATAATGGAGGCACGTTCATTCAGTTGTTTGTTGGTCGATTCCTTACGAGTTGGTGGTACCGATCCTAGAGCAGGTGGTTCATCTTCATATTGAGGTTTACTATTTTGTTGATTGCTGTCATGTGCGGAATCTTCAAATTTAATGTCATTGCTAATGCTCATTCCCGTTTGTTTCTCCATCATCTCGATGAAACGCTTGCTTTCCTCTTGTTCTCTTCTCAAAATTTGATCCAATTCATCGTCGATACCGGCTAAAGTATCCAATATATCCTGATGAGTTTGATCCTTCTGACTCTCTTCCTCTTCTTGTATTCTACGCTTCTCTCTTGCTCTCTCTTGTTCTCTTTCTCTTTCTTTTTCTTTTTCTCTTTCCTGTTCTCTTGCTCTTTCTTGTTCTTTTGCTCTTTCTCTCTCTTTTTCTTTTTCTTTTTCTCTTTCCAATCTTTGTTTCTCCTCTCTCTCACGATCTTGACGTTGTTGATCAAAGTGTTGTTGGAATCTCTTGGCAGCTTCTTCACGCTCGAACTCCTCACGTTGAAGACGCTCAAGCTCCTCAAGTTCAGCCATCTCTGCAGCATCCTCTTGTTCAATTCTTCTTTGCTCAGCAAGCAATTCATTGGTATCGTCCATTTCATTCTCCAACATCTCCAACTCGAGTTGTCTTGCAAGTCTATCTGCTTTCTCCTCTGCCTCCTTTCTAGCTTTCTCCCTTGCTTGCTTCTCGGAATCCTGCTTCTCTTGTTTATCCTTCTCCTCTTGCAAGGCAGGTGATCTTGGTACTGGAGCTGGCTTAGTTCTTGGAACAGGCGATGGCTTAGCAGTGACACCATTCTCAGAGGGTGCAGTAGCCATTGGTTTGGCAATTGGTTTGGCCATTGGCCTAGCCATTGGTTTAGCCATTGGTTTAGCAGTGACACCATTCTCAGAGGGTGCAGAAGTAGCAGTAGCCATTGGCTTGGCAATTGGCTTGGCCATTGGCTTGCTTGCAGGTGGTTTTGAAGCAACTGGCTGTGGTGATGGAGTAGAAATTGGTTTAGTTTGTGGACTAGCTCTATTTTCTTCGTCCTTCTCAACCATTGCTTTCAATTGTTTATCTCTTGCAGATACGATAGACTCTGACTCGACTGCCTGCTGCTCTTCCAAACATCTCGACAATAGTTGTGACTTGTTCGACGAATCACCTCCAAGATAGAAATAATAGAATGATAAATATACTAAAAATGAACGTTCATCTGCATGATCTTCACTCCAACAATTGGCGGTAAGAATCTTTGGAATCTTTAGATGTTCATAAGCAACATCCAATACAACTTGAGCTTGATCAACCTTTGATTTCTAGAAAGAAAAGTAATGTTTTGTTAAAAAAAAAAATCATTCTTTTTGAGATGATTCATTAAAATCAAGTGGCGTGTTTTGTTAATCTTACTCTTGAAAGACTATCCATGTCAATGATATTTGGGTTATGACGTGCTATTAATGCAGCGAACGCCAATGGGTTGAACAATGCTGTTGGTGAATCGACAATGATTGATTTGTTGACTTCCAATGTCTTTCTTCCACACCATCCGATAAGCTTATCTTTTGCTGCGTATTCTTTCTCTCCGTTTGTCACGAATGCAATGAAAATAGAGTAGAGCAATCTGAGAATGACTCTTGGGACCTTGCAATCTACGATATCGGTTGCAAGCAGCTTTCCATAGTCGGCGCCCAACGATTTTAACATCTCCAAAACATTCTCGATATTGTGCTGCATTTCATAAACAGATTTTCCTTTTCTAAATTTAACTTGACGCTCAAACAGCGCGTCGACTACGTTGATAAGAACACATCCATCACTGTAGCAATTGCTAATATCGCTAGAATGCGCCACTCCAACACGTCGCGCCACCAGATATTCAGTCCAACGATTCAAAACTGTCGATTGTGTATCTATATTCTCGAGTTTGCCTTGTAGTTTGATATGTCCAAGATCTTTGGTGGTTGGAACGAATGCCATAGATGGCGTGGCGACAGCGCGTTGAGTAACAGTGGAATAGGCAGCGGTTGCCGCCAGTTCAGTTGCCCAAGCTTGCAAATCACCTTGATTCTCAGCCATCAGTGTATGTCGCTCAGAGTTGGACAGCGTGAGCAGGATGTGCGCACCTTGCTCGTTTGCCTTCAACTCGATGATGGCATTCTCCAAGACCAGCTCCATCTGTGGCTCCTTGTCTTCTTCGCTGGCGTAGAAGCAGAGTGTCGTTTGATTGGCAACACACCACACTTTGAAGAACTTTCCTGCTTTCTTTCGGAGCAAGTAGCCTGACATTCCACGACCCGGTTTGATCGATGATGCACTCATCTTTGGTGAAGCACCAGCTGGTGATCCAGAGGGTGGAGCATTTCCAGTGAGCGATGGTGAAGTTGCTCCCCCAGCCGGTTTTCCAGTGGCAGCCGCTGTCAAACTTGATGCAACACGCTCTTGGAAACTCATAAATTCACCTTTTATATTCAAAAAGTAGAATTTATACTCTTTCTTTTCGAATTTCAAAATTGTATCAAATGGAAAATCTGTCATCTTTAATGATTGTTTAACTAATAGTAGAAGAATAAAAGTAAATAATTATGAATCGTGTGAATACTGATTGGTTTTCTCCTTCAACTCACCTCCACCTTCAATTACAAATAGATTGAATAATTCCATTTCACCATCTTTCATAAATAATTTCTTTCCTAGTTTTTCACAGACTTCACCAGCAGTTGTCTTTGGTTCTACCACCATTGTTTTGTAAAGACCATCTTGATCAAAGACCTTCAAGATCTTCTTTTGTGGTGGTTCTGACATTTCTAACTGTATATCTCTATTCTAATTCTATATTTTTGATATTTCTATTCTGTCTGCTGTAATCTAAACTAATATAAAAAATATCTAATCTAATGTTTTAATGCAAATTCTGAGAGGAGATCTATCTTGTTAATAATTGGAATTGAAATATGGTCTTAGATTTGAAAAGTTGATGTTGTTGGCAATGTGGTGGTGGGGTGGTGTCGATCGTTTTAGATGTTTGTCACAAAAATGAAAAAGACATGAAAATAAATATAAAACTACAAATAATAATAACAAATAACAATAAATAACAATAAATAAATGTTGGTGCTGTCAATTTGTGTGTCACAAGAGACCAAATCAACTTTAGTTATGATCTTTTTTTTTTTTTTTTGAATTGAATTGTTAAAAAAAAACCAAAAAAAAAAAACAAATAGCTCAGGAGTATGAAGGAAATTAGACATGCAAATATCTAGTGTGGTTGTGGTGGCAGTTGGCTGCAGCAAAGAAAATTTTCATTTAACGACTTGGGTTTTTTTTTTTGATTTTGTAAATTTTTTTTGAATCATTGTTTTTTTTTCAATGATCAAACACAAGATGATCTTGATAATGAACAGTTGGTTATTTGAAGTAAGTCGATTAGTGAGTGTGGGTGAGTGGGAGAGAGTGTGTTTTGTTTTTGAATTGAATCGACAACTTCATTGCAAAAGTGTTGTTTTGTTTGTGTATCAACGAATAGAACTTAATAATAACAATAATAACTCTTGATATTTTTTTTGAAAAATAAAATAGAATAAAATAATATCTAAAATATTGTAATATTATAATTGTGCTGCAGTTGGCTGGTTGCCTGTGAAATCATGAATTACTTTCACTTTTTAATAACAATTTTCTACCTTTTAAAAGATAAACCAAGTTTGACTCTTGCTATGATTTAATTTGTTTACTGTCTGTCAACTTTACTTTAACTGAATGAACACTTTCGAATGTAGAGAGTAGAAAGAAAGACTGATGAGTTGCTGATTTATTAATTAATTTGTAAAATTACTTTTTTGTTTTTTTTTTTTTGCAAATGTTTTGATTTTTTATGAGTTGTAATGTGATGATCTAACGATCTTAACTAGATGCTAAATTGATGGGGTTATAAAGTAAATTGAGGATAGTTTTGTTTGTCTTATGTGTTTGGTTTTCAATGCGACACTTTTGAAATTTCAGACAGGTGTCACTTTGTTTTAAAATAAATAATAATTAAATAAAATAAATAAATAATATATATATATATAGAAATAATTTATAAACTATTTAAAGGTCTTCTTTATAAAGTTAAAAAATTGGGTTGCTGTTTTTATTTGCTAGTTGTCTTTGTTGGAGTAAGTGGGTGGTGAATTGATTGTTTGATTGACTGAGTGATTGATGGAGGAGTATTTCAATGTATCCGATAAAATAAAAAAAACAGTGGTTGTTGGCAATTGGAGTTTTATTAATCAGAGGAGTGCAAATATCAAAAATAAAAATAAAAATAAAAATAAATACCAATGTTTAATAGAAATATAAAAAAAATCTGTTTTTTTTTTTGAACTTTTTTGTAGTTTTAATTGAATAATTTAAAAGTTTAAAAAAAAATGTATCCCCAATGCACATCCAACTCATTATTAATGTGTGTGGTTTTTTTTACCAACAAACAAATGGTCTTTAATTTAATTAAAAAAAACATCGGATTTTATGAAACTCTGTTGCAGTCATAACTTGAGACCCAATTTATCATATGGGATTGATTACTTGGTGTTGTTTTTTATAAATACTTTGTGATCCGATGATATCCTATTACCCTATTATGCACGCATATTTGCAAATATCTCAATTAAATTGATACTAGATTATAATAGGTAGTATTAGCACTAACTTTATATTAACCCAACAAATATTGTTTGTTATTAATATTATTAATATTATAATATTATTTTTCTTTATACCAAAAAAAATTACACTAAAATTAAAATTATAATAAGCTAAAGAAAAAAAAATTTTGTTATAAAACAAAGAAAACATATTGATTTGAATTTGGTCAAAGATCTAAACCAGAAAAGTGAAAATGATGATTATCACAACACCTAAGAAGGATTTTGGGAAATAATTCGTATACATAAAAAAATTAAAAAATGTTAATAAATTAAGAAAATTTTTTGTAACGTTGTCGGTCAGATCGTTTTCTTAATTTTTTTTTAATTTTTATTTTATTTTTTAAAAAAAGAACTAAAAAAGAATAAGAATTGCAATTCTTGTTGATTCTTTATATATAAATTCTATCATCTTAAATTTTTGATTCATTTTTTTGTACAAATTTAATCAAATCTAATTAAATAATATATTTATTAATCAACACTTCTCGCTCACGCCTCCCTTAAACTAAAAAAAAAAAAACAAAACAACTTCACTCGCTACACCTTAAATATAAAACACACATATATATATAAAATAATGGCAACAAGTTAGTATCTTAATAATTTTAAAGAACACATATTGATAAATAACAATAACAACAATGACAACTACAAATATATATCCAATTATAAATCAATCGATCTTTAAAAGCAACGATAAAAATTAAAAAAAAATACAATGAAAAAACCAACTATATATATATTTGTTGGTTGTGTTGTTGTTGGTTTTTTTTAATGGATTTTATATGTTGGATATTGTTGTTTATTGATATTGTTTTCAATAATTTTTGAGTTGTTATAAATATATTAATATATCATTATTATTTTTAAAATATAGGAACTCAATACGAAAACAGTTGTGATATTGGTGTATTTTCAAAATTAACGAATGCATACTGTCTGGTAGGACAATGTGGATCGAAACAATTCTTTAGAACATTCGAGAAGCAATTGGCAGATCATATTCCAGTTTTCGAGGCATCGATTGCTGGTACTAGAATCATTGGTCGTCTCTCTGTAGGTAATAGCAAGGGTCTTTTGCTGCCCAACACAGCAACCGACCAAGAATTGATGCACATTCGTAATTCCCTCCCAGATTCCGTCACCGTACAGCGTGTAGAGGAGCGTTTCTCTGCACTCGGTAACTGTATTGCCGCCAACGATCACGTTGCCGTCATCCATCCAGACTTGGATCGTGAGACAGAGGAAATCATCGCTGACGTGCTCGGCGTCGAAGTATTCCGTAGCACCATAAGTGGCAACGTGTTGGTCGGAACTTACTGCGCAGTCACAAACAATGGTGCTTTGGTACATCCAAACACCTCTGCAGAAGATCAAGACGAACTTTCAGCTCTTTTCCAAGTGCCACTGGTGTCTGGTACTGTAAATAGAGGTAACGAGTGTATTTCAGCTGGTTTGGTCGTAAACGATTGGACTGCTTTCGTCGGTAACGACACAACCGCAACAGAAATTTCAAGAATCGAAAATATTTTTAGTTTACAGCGTGGAGTACCATCAAATATGTTGGGTCAAGTTAGAGATTCAATTATTGATAATCTATAAATAAATAAATTACTACTTCTTGAAAAAAAATATTTTATTTTAATTTATTTATTATTCTTTTTAAAAATTATATATAATTTTTATTAATGTTTGGCAAACCAACCAGTAGTGTTACCATCTAAAATATTTCTTACGTCGGTGCAATGCATCAGCTTCTCGAGGAGTGAAATCAAATCCAGTAGTTGGTGATCGGTTTTATCACAGAACCACGAGGTGATGGGAATTGCATTCTCTGGGTGGAGGAAGTAGGCGTGTGGCGAGTTGTCGACGATGATTGTGTTTCGTAGATCACGTCCGAGTCGCGAGAGATCTTTGATGTAGTTGCCTTTGTGGTGGTAGCAACTTTCTCTGAACAAACGAGACGATATCACTTTGTTTGGATCGATCAAATCGAGTACCTTGTCGGCATAGCGTGAGATGGATGCAGTGAAAATGACAATTTCAAATTTACCGTGAAGAAAATCAAAGAGTTCTTGGACGTACGGTCTCTTATTGATATAGAAAGTCACCACTCCATTATCCATTTCTATAGGCAGTATAATATCGGGCTCGGAGGTAGGTTTGAAATAGGAGTGTACCAATGTTTCATCGAGATCAATGACAATCGTCTTTTTCCCTTTGAACTCTTCGCTTTGAGGGGATAAAAGATATTCGATTTTTGGAAGTTGATCTATTACATTGACTAGTGGTTGTTGTTTACTCTTTGAGTTTTTTGAATGTTTATTATTACTACTATTATTATTTTGATTTGAATTTGGGACTATAATAATTTGATCATTTATTACACCTCTACGATTGGGTTCATCGACTGGACCATTATTAGTACTTGTATTTTTATTATTATTTGATTGATAAATGGAATATTGATTTTCTGAATCACTATCACAATCATCATATATATTATTATCAGTATAACATATTAAAAATGATAAGAAAAGATTCTTTAATTTCTTTTTACCTAAACAAATGGAGATTAAAAACAATATTAGTAATCAGATGAAATAAAAAAAACATTAAAATTGTTTTCTAAATTTACTTTTTTTGGAAAGGGTATTTTTTTCAGAATGACCATGATTTGATTTAGTTTTTTGTTGGGATCGATGATTAGATGATACTACTGTGGTTGGTGTGGTGGTCATTGGATTGGGAACTGTGCTATTTCTAACTTTAGAAATTTCTACATCTTTTATTGAAAGAGTTTTAAATGATTCCAATGAAGATTTTTCTTCTTCTGGTGATTGAATAGAGGTACAGATATCTTGGAATTTGCAATCTAACGGTTCCATTTTGGAAATTACAAATAAATAATATTTTTATTTAGAAAAAAAAAATAGATTGATTATAGAGAAAAGATTATATATATATTAATGGTATAAATTTGAATTTTAAATTTGATTTTTAAATAATCAATTTTGTTTTTGTAGTTAAAAGTTGAACTGACTCCCAGAGATGAAGAAAGTAGTAGAGTAAGTTAGGTCTTATTATTTATATTTTAATATTGATTTCTTTGACAACAAAAGACAAAAAATAATATTGAAAATTAAATGACCAATTCAATATTAATATTAATTTAAATGTATACCATTTCTATATAAAATATCAATTTTAAAAATTCTGTTGTTTTTTTTTTGGTGTTTTGATGATATTGAAGTTAATATTATTATTGGCTAAATCAATTGAAGTATAGAACAATACTATTACAGCAACAACAGTGATGATGGTAGTTGAGTAGAGGGGTGTTACTACTGATGATTGATAATCACACTCCAAATGCACAAATTTTAAATATTGCGTATGAGAGAGTGAGTTGATTTTATAACAAGAATGGTTGTTACTACAAAAAACCAACTACCGCTCCATCAAGACTCACTACATTCCACACCTAAAAATTATTGGTTAAAAAAAAAATACACACAAACTACCACTAAAAACAAAAACTCAACAGTAATAATTAAAAACAAAACACACAAAAACCATAAGATCAATAAATATTAAATTTAAACTATACAGGGATCTTAATGTGTGAAATATGAAAATATTGATTTCTTATAATGTAGTTTGATTCTGTACCATAAAACATATATAAATCTGTTTGTTATTGCATTAACTTTATATTCATCATATCTGGGTGACCAAGAGTGCACTTTGACACTATTATTAAAAAATAAATAAATAATTAATCAAATTGAATTTGAGTTCAAATACATAAAAAATTGAAATTTGCCTAAAAAGAATAAATAATCTTCAATGCAATCAATAATCACATTTTATTTTTTTTTGGTTTGTTTTTTGGTCACTCGATTTGCATTTTGATTATTTTTTTCAACAATAAATTTTAAAAAAATTATAAAAAACTGATAAAAAAGATTGTTTTTTTTTTTTTTTGGTAACTTTTTTCTATCCGAAAAAACATTTGCATTCCTACATCCGACAGTTGGTTGTTTTTATCATTGTTGTTTCTTGTTGTATTACTATTTATTTGCATGCAACTATCAATATCATTCCCATTAAACATTCATCATCAATCATTTATCACAGTAAACAGTTTTATTAACAAACAATCGCTGTTGTTGAGTTTTATTGGTTTTTTTTATAAAAATATATTTTTTTTATTTTTCCTCTTATTTTTCATGCATGTTTGCAGAATCAGTCTGGGAACAACTTGTTTTCTATCTTTCTGGTTGCTTAGTTTGTTTACACATTAGATTTTTATTAACTTAAATATTAATTTTTTTATTTATTTATTTTCTCATTTAACCATATATATGTACTTATTACAATATTTATATAAAAAATAATAATAGAAATAGCAATAATAATATATAGTAGTTAAATTATTTTAATCTAGATTTTTTTTTCGGAAAATAGATATTATTTTATTTTATATTGTATCATAGATGTTATAGATAATGGAGGTTAATTCATCTACCTCTTTAGCAAACAATGCAACGACAACAACAACAACAACAGTATCAGAGTCCAATGCATCATATGATTGTCAACCATTATTAAGTCATCATATTGAAAAAGGTGATAAATATAGGTTCTACTCGTTATCAACTGATTGTACAGGTGATAATGTTGCAATAGGAAGGTAAATGATATAAACGAACAATCAATAAAGAGGAAGAAACAAAAACTAATTAGATTTTATAAATGTAAGTGAAAAGAATCTATTCATTGCAAATATATTCAATGCTACAGAGGAAGATAATGGTGGAATACATTTTAGAAAGGTTTCATCATCAAAAGATATTGGTTGTATAGTTTTAACATGGTGTCATTATAAATCAAAAGCCAATTTGATTGCAACTTCTGTATGTTTTAGTTTTAGTTTTAGTTTTTCTTGGACCAGCAGTAGTACTAATAGATAGACGCGATAATGATTTATTATAATAGAGTTCAAATAATCTGATGATTTGGGATATTGAGGGTGAAAAATCAACACATTCCTATCAGAAAGCACATCTTCGTAATATTACATCGTTATCGTGGAACAGCGCCGACACTGATTTACTGGCGAGTTCCAGTGGCGATTCGTTCATCAAGATATGGGATACTAGAATCAAGCAGATACCATCGAATAGCATCGATACAAAATCAACACTCTCACAGGTGGCATGGAATCCTCATTCCAATTCAATGTTGGCATCCTCACATCCCGGTGAAGTAAAGATATGGGATGTTAGAGTAAGTAATTATTGTCTTTGAATTATTACCATTAAATTAACCTTTGTTATTATTCTCTTTTTCAGAAATTTGGATCACCTTTGGTATCATGGAATACACATGTCGGCACAATCAGATCGATCGATTGGCACTTTGAACAAAAGAGTGTTCTTTTGACGTCTGGCTCTGACAATGCAATTAGAATATGGGATGCATCACCACCCAATCGTTTGAAAAAGACATTCCAAACAGGTCATTCCTGTACAAAAGCAAAATTCTTGGTTTGTATAATTTATAAATTGTTGGATAGTTATATTTAGATAGTTTGTTATTTTACTTACATTCAATTGAATTATAAAAATATAGCCTTGTTCAAAAAATAATGCAGTTGCATCGTTTTCAAACAAAGCATTGTTGAATAATATATCTATATGGTCAGGACAGGTCGATCAACCAGTGATCAATTTGACTGGTCACAGAAATACAATCATCGACTTTGATTGGAGAATCAAGCATGTCAATGGAGAGGATCAACACTTCCTAATATCAATTTCAAAAGATAATCATATTAGAATGTGGAAATTTCAAGAAGATATGATTAATGTATATATATCTATTTATGATTGTGAATAGCAACAATATGATTTTAATATTGTTTTACTTATATTATTTTATATTTTTTTATATATAGGCTATTGAAAAAGTAGCAACTGCATCAGCATCTGAAACAAGAAAATCATTGTTTGTACCGGTGGATTTGGCACAGGAGTTACAACTGATATCAATGCAAAAGTATGAGAATATCGTCGTTGAAAAGACATCATTCAATGAGAGATTGTGTATTATAAATATCGAGAATAGAAAGGTCATTGTAATCATTTCACTACCATCACTTTATCCATCTGCTCAACCTTGTTTTGAAATCTTAACTAAAGATTCTTCGACTCCCATTACCAACGCATTGAAAATGAAACTTAAAAGAGTAATATAATCAATCAGCCAACCGATCAATCAATCAATCAACAATAGTTATTAATATAATTAACAATTTTAGGAATTTGATGGATTAGCATTGGAATTAATGGAAGGACAAGCAAAGAAACCATTCTTGTATAAATTGTTGAATAAATACAATGATAATCACGTCAATCATATTGAATCGTTTAGGGAGATCGATGCATTCATAGACTCACCGACAGCCATTCAAAAGAGAACTAGCAAGGAGCTGCGAGGTTTGTCATCGATTAGATTGGGTGGCTCGATTTCAGAGGAAGATATATCTGGATTGTCATCGAGTCAGAGCAGCAGTGGAAGTAGCGATGAAACACCACCTCTCATTGTAACAAGCAGTAGTCTATCGGCACCCGCTACACCTGAGCAACACTCTGTCGGTGCCGCTGGCTCTTCTACATCGGCCAACAACAGCATCAACCAAGCCAATAGAAACATACGTGGAGTATCAATGAATGGCGTTTATCCAGGATCGTTCGCACCACTGCCGCCAAGCACACCCTACAACCTTAGTTCTCAATCGATCTCATTCGAGATGTATCAAGTTAAATCCACCGATACTCTCACCGGAATCTCACTGCAATTCTCAATGCCAAGAGATATCCTAATACAAACCAATCGTTTATTCTCTGAGAAACTAATACCTGGAACCGTAAGACATCATCTATTCTATTCCCTTTTGTTAATTTAAATTAAAAGTAATAATACTAACCATTTTGTTAAACAAATATAATAATAGATACTATGGGTGTATAAAAGAAGAAGGGATGATTCACCTTCACTGGTAAGCTCAGATCCAACAATGTCCACTGACTCTAGCGGCAACGGAGGTGGAAACAGCTCGACTAGCTCACCAATGTTACAACCACCTTCACCCTCTATTTTCAGTAGTGGAAGTAGTAGCAGTAGTAACAATGTAAATTCAAGTCCATTGGGTGATAATAGTGGTCGACCAAGATCTAGAAGTAGTTCCTCCACTGTAAATATCAATAATCTCTTCAAACCTACTAGGGAAGAAGCAGAGATGGCATTCAAATCACTGGATCCAAACAACCAGATGTTACAACAACAACAGCTATATCACCAACAGTACCAACAGACAGGTGGTACACCACTCACCTCACCACAACAACCCAAACCCTTCATCAGTATAAACGACTCACCAGGCAGTAGTTCTTCCAGTGAAAAGTCAAAGCAAGGCTGGGCATCGAGATTCGCACAGATTCCAAAGGAAAATGTACTGAAAGAGGAACTTGTATGTTTCATGAAGGACAAGAAGATTCGAGGTGTCATCACACTCACTCCATACCAACTGATATTCCAATCCAATGAGAAGTCACCCACTCAGATATTCTCTGATTACAATCAGATCATATCATGTAAATACTTTCCGAATCACACTGAATGGTTAGCTCATTTATCAAAGTAAGTGGAAAAACAAACAAACTAACTTTTAAAAACTAATACTTAATTTACTAATCGAATTCTAAATATAATAGGGATTGGAAGAAAGAACAATATTTAATTCAAAAGAAGAATCAAGAGAAGAATGCAGACTATGAGAACTTCATTCAATCAGAGATCTCAAAGCTCAATGAAATGGGTGATGAGATGACCACCATGACTATCAACGGTCAGGTAAAGAATGTTTTGGTATTCCCATGTATCTATTTGTTAATTCATAAAGATAATTATATTCAAACTTTGTTCTTTAGAGGTATAAGTAAAGAGAGGTAAGAAGTGAATCATATATATAATAATAATCTAGCAATAATAGTAATTTACTAATATATTTTATTATTATTATTATTATTATTATTATTGTAGTGTACATAATTGTTTCGTTTACTTGAAAAAGTGTGTTAGTGATCGTAAAGATTCTTCACCAGCTAATGGTGTTTCACCTCTTTTGGGCGTATCGCCACCAATTGGATCACCAATACCACTACTGCTCACTCCAACACTACCTACAAACACAACCACAACAACAACAACCTCAGCAACACAACTACTACAACAACAATTCCTTTCAACATCATTTGAAGCGATTGATGTTAGCTCCCAATCTCCAAAACTTGTTAATAGATCAAACTTTAATCAGAAGATCATTTTAACTCCTGATCTATATAAAAAAGTATGTAAAAAATATATATATATATATCTAATTCTAAAGAAAGAAACAAATACTAATAACAAACAAACAACATACATATTAAAGCTACGACACTATTTACCAATGTCAGTTCAAGGATCAGATATAGAGTTACAATATAACACAACCAATGATGGTGTATCATTCAACACATGCTACAGAAAGATGAGAAATGTTCCGCAGTCTATTTTATTAATTAAGGATAATGGTGGATATGTATGTATATTTATATATTACTGTTTTTGTTAAAATATATAAAAGTTCTAATCCCAATTAATTTTTAAAAAACAAACTAGATATTTGGTGCTTTCATTTCAGACGAATTGAAACCTAAAGCAAATTTCTATGGTAGTGGTGAAACGTTCCTATTTAAATTGGAACCAGAGTTTCAGGTGTTCAAGTGGACCAAAGAGAATGATCTATTCATCTATTCGAGTCTAGAGTATATTTCGATTGGTGGAGGCTCTATGTTTGGTCTTTGGGTGGATACTGACTTTTTACACGGGTACAGTGGACCTTGCGAAACATTCAACAACACAGTATTGTCTTTCAAAAATGATTTTAATCCTGTTGTAGTTGAATTCTGGGCAATTAAATAAATCTTCAGAACACACACCATCATTTATGGACATATATCATATTCTATTCTGTGAATTTTAAAATTCCATCCCTCGGAACAATATCAACTAAATTGTAATCATTAATAATAATATAACAAAAATAATAATTTAGATAATTTAAATCAAATAAACTCTATTATATTTATTAAAAAAAAAAAAAAAAACAAAACTAAAGAACCAATTAAAAAATTGCAAATTAAAAAAAAAAAAAAAAAAAAAATTTTTAACTGGTTGCATTATCATATCATTTTTACGAATAATGATGAACGAACCAGAATTGATGACAATCTTATCTTATTTAAATTGCCCATCATCAAATTTGGAACAACTTATTTATTATAACTCATTATGATTTGTGTTGTTGCCGGGGTGATGCAAACACCAATTTTTTGACAAGCTAAAGGAAACAAAAAAAAAAAAAAAAGATTTTTGTACGAAAAAAATCGTCTGTAAAAACTTTTTTTTTTTGACAACAATTGGTTGAGCCATCTTCATATTGGATGAGCCCTTGTTTTTCTAGTTGCAAAAATCGAAGATATCATTATTATTATTTTTTTTGATTCCATTTTAGATTTATAATTTAAATTTTATTAGGTTAGATATGGATGGATGAAAAGAAAAAGAATCTTTTTTTTTTCTTATTTGTTTAGTTATTTTTTTAAATAAAATATATAGTTATTATAATTATTAGAGATAATATTTTAAAAAACAATGATTAAAATTATCTCTTTAGTTTTATCGTTATTTTTGATATTGTCGGTTGTCTCTGCCGCCATCGACACAAAATCGTTGATCGACGAGTACGTCTCACAGCTCAGAAATTTGGAGGGTGGTGACCAGGTCAGAGTACCAATCGATACCAAAGTTAAACATGAATGTCTCCACGAGGAGTTGCATGGTGATCATACACCAGACATTATCGAGCACTTCAAGAAAGACGGTTCCAGCCTATACAACAATGTCAACTTTTTACAACAGGAAGGCGATGCACCAACTCCTGGAGTAACAGGTACCAACAACTATACACTTTCACATCCACTCAATATCTTTATGAATACCACTTATCTCAATGGTGGAGATCCCCAAACTTGCTACAGTGTTGGACAATCCGTTGTTGTTGGTCAAGGTACCCCGAAAGGACCATGCGATAGAACCAACCCATCATTCCCATGTACATGGACATGTGAATCAGTTGACGTTGTAACTCCAGGTTTGGTTGCTTTGATCACCCAAACTATTTTGCCAAATCTCAACAAAACTTTTGCCACCTACTTGACTGCCAACGGTGACGGAAACACAACCATTCCAAACCAAAACAAGCAACTCTCTTGCGTTGGTGAAATGATTACTCTTCCACCACAGCCATTCACATTCCAAGGTGACTTTATGCTCTATATCACCGCTCATCCAAATACTCCACGTTCGATCGCCAACGGTGCTATGTGCGTGCTCTTTGCCAATGAAGGTCCAGCTATTGGTTTCCTCAATCTCAACCCAATGAACTTCTCATCGTTTGTCAATCAAGACCAATACAACTCCACCTGGAACATTTTAATGGGTGTCGCCATCCACGAAACCACTCACGCACTTGGTTTCACCCCATCGCTCTACAAGCAATTCATCGATCGTTCCACTGAGAAGCCATACAACTACTCGATCGCCGTTCAACAAGACTATCAAGGTGTCACACCATCCGGTCAGACATACACTCGTCCACGTTGGTACATCGTTTCGCCAATGGTCAAAGCCATTGCCAGAACTCATTTCAATTGTGACAGTTTGATTGGTGCTGAACTCGAAAATATCGGTGCCAACAACTACACTAGTCATTGGAAGGCAACCACTTTCGGAGAGGAGTTGATGCTTGGATTCGCTCTTCCAGTTGGACCACTTTCCAATTTGACTTTGGCATTGCTCTACGATTCTGGTTGGTTCGGTCTTGCCAATTTGGATAAAGTTGAACCATTGGTTTGGGGTAAGAACAAGGGTTGTGGATTTGCTGAAGTCTGTAACTCAACCACCTGGAACTTCCCAGGTTACTGGAATGAAACTCAAGCAAAGGGATCCTCTTCCGACAGCTACTGTACTGCCACTCGTTCTGGTGTTGGAAATTCATACATCCAAGACTATCAAACTCTTCTTCCAAAGGAATATCAACATTTCGCCGACCCTGAATTGGGATCCACTCAATCATTCCGTGACTACTGTTTGGTAACCGATATTATTTACTCTGCTCCATTCGGTGCCAACTACTACTGTAACGACGAGCAAATGTCGTTCTACCCAAATTCACAATACGAAACATTCGGTCAAGGTTCACGTTGTCTCGAATACTTCAATACTACCAGCAACACATACAAGCCATCTTGTTTCCAACAGAGATGTGATGGAAAGACATTGATGGTCGCTGTCAACAACCAATGGTTGGCTTGCCCAGATGGTCAAGAGGTTACTTTCTCAGCTGCCAACAACCTTATCATCAAATGTCCAACCGATTACTTCTTCTGCGAGGGTGATGCATTCCCAACAGAACCATCCGATCAACCAACAAACCCAACCAATCCACCAGTCACCTCTGGTTTCCCAAATATCACTAACAACCCAACCCTCACCCCAACCACTTCCACCACAGGTGTCAGTTCAAGCTCAACCTTATCCTACAGTTTATTCCTTGTTTTGGTTCTTTCAGCTTTTGCCCTTTTCCTCTAAATCCTATAATCGTTTATTAATTAACAACTCATATGAATCAATCAAATATATACTCGATTATATATATTTGTTAATATTAACCACTCATCGCCGATTCATTTTCGGAAGTGACAATATAAAATAAAACTAAAATAAAAATAAAATAAAATAAAAATATAAATATAAAATTTAAATATAAATTATATTCAATTTTAATATAAATAATATCTGGTGGTTTCTTAACCCATGGCGTTGAGCCTTAAAAAAATAGAAAAGCGTTGATCAAATACCGACACATTCGGAATTATGAAAAATTTGTTGAAAATATCTTCAACTGAAATGGAATGATTTTTTTATTATTAAAAAAACAAAACTTAAGTTATTTTATTTATTTATCTAATAAAATAAATGTTATACTATACATTAGTGTTCCTATTTATTTCATTGGTTAGTTGTCAACCAACACCAATCAGTGGTCCACTCATTACACCATTACCACAAACTTACACTTTCGGAAGTGGTGTCATTCGATTGAATACTGGCTTTTTTGATATTGCTGCTAATATCGAATCTGACCTTCTTAATAATGCAATTCTTAGATACCAAAAATTGTTCTTCCCTTTCGGTGTAGGATACCCAACCAACAATCCGATTGCCACTCTAAACATCAAGGTTTCCTCAGACTCTGAAATTCTTCAACTCTATGTTAGTGAGAACTATACAATTTCCGTTGAAATGGTTGGCCAATCACCTCAATTAGAGATCATAGCCGATACGATCTTTGGAGCAATGAGAGCACTCGAAACTTTTTCACAATTGATTAGTTATGATGCCCAGAGCCAGAGTTATTCGATTCCTTTTGTTCCAATCTACATTGATGACTTCCCACGTTTCCCATGGCGTGGTCTACAGATTGACACTGGTCGTCACTTTATTCCTACTTCTTTCTTAATGCACATCATTGAATCATGTGCCTACAGCAAGCTGAATACTCTTCATTGGCATGTATCCGATGGTGAATCATTCCCAGCTGAATCGAAATCACTACCAAATATAACATTGGGTGCTTTTGGACCACTAGCAATCTATACCATTGCTGACATGGAAGAAATCGTCGCCTATGGTCTCTCATGGGGAGTTAGAGTTCTTCCAGAGTTTGACGTTCCAGCTCACAGCTTCAGTTGGAGTACTGCCTTTCCCGGGATAATGGCAAACTGCCCAGGTGATAGTGATTTGGACGGTTGGCCATTAAGTCCAGCGCTCCCAGAAGCATATGATCTCATCTCCAAGATTTACACTGACATGTCAGAGATCTTCATTGATAAGTATTTCCATTCCGGTGGTGACGAATTACCATACGCCTGTTGGGATAACGATCCAGTTATCGCCAATTGGATGACACAAAACAATTTCTCTACCACCCAAGCTGAACAATATTTCGAAGATCAAATCACCAATATTCTTGATGGTTTGCAAAAGACCAAAGTTATTTGGCACGATCCGTTCGCCAATGGATGTGAAGTCCGTAAGGATACCGTTCTCCAAGTGTGGGACAACGCTCAAATGGCACAACAAGTTGTTAACGCTGGAATCAGAGCTATTGTTTCCTACGATTGGTACTTGGACATGCAGATTCCAGTTCCAGGACACACTCACTATGAATATGAAGATACCTGGTTGGATTTCTATGCCGCCGATCCATTGATGGGTGTCACTACCAATACCGAACTTGTCATTGGTGGAGAATCATGTATGTGGGGAGAGCAAGTCGATCATAGAAACTTTGATGTCAGAGTTTGGCCAAGAACTATTGCTATAGCTGAACGTTTGTGGTCCAATGAAAATGTTACCGATACCAACAAAGCACTTACAAGATTTGATCCATTCTCATGCCACATCTCGAACCGTGGAATCAATTCCGGTCCACTCTACCCAGACTACTGTTTATTAACCAGTGATTTCTCACAATACTCTCATCAACCACGTTTCAAACTTACCAAAGAGCAAATTAAAAATATTTATAACTCTCAAAAGTAAATAAATTTTTAAAAAAAACTTTAATATATTTATTACTTTTAAAAGTTATTTGCTTACTATATACAGAATGAGATATTTGATAATCTTTTGTTGTTGATTAAAATATCAACAAACATTAAAACCAGTTTGGATCTTGAGTATCATATAATAAAAGAGTGTAGTTTCCAGCTGGATATGGTTCAAACATAATTTTGTTTGTTTGACCATCTCTGTTTTTCAAACTAAAACAATTTAGTTTCAATGATTTCATGATGGTATATCTAGAAACTCCAACTGGAAATACTGCATAAGGTTTGCTATGTGGTGAGTCATCTTGAAAAATATTAACCTTTCCATGCTCTTGTTGTTTTAAAATATATTAGAACTTTGATTGTGTTAATAGTAAAGTATTGATGTGAACTTGTTTACCTATCATTGTAAAATCATTTAAAATATCTTGTAATTCCTTTTCTTCTTTTTGTTTTTCTCTTTCCAAAGCCAAGGCTGTTTCATCGAATACTTCAATGTAGAGATTATCACCATTCTTTAATTTAATTTTATCTTCTAGGTTGATTCTATCAGAATGGTCAATAGTTCTAATGTCTTTAGATAATTTATCTAATACTTCTATTATCTCTAATAGATTCTGATCGGCTATTGATACAGGTGATTTCGCAGATTTGTTGTTTTCTTGGTTTGATCCCACACCAACTTGAACGGTCTTTTTTGTACGATTAAGTAAGGAATATTCAATATTTACATCTTCTTGAATTGATAGAAAATCATTTTTTAGATCTAAAATTTCTTGATTCATTTCATCCATCATATGATTCTCTCTTTCTAATTTTGATTTACTATGTAAATAGATGCTTCCTTTCTCTGGTAGGAACTTACCACGACCATATTTCTGATGACTCTCTAAATAATCTAAAATATCCTTGTAAATTTTTACATCTTTGAATTCAATAGTATGAACATCATTGTTGCAGTGAATGTTTAGTTTTATCTTCATAGATTATGTTTATTAAAAAGAAACTTGAAACAAAATATATTTACGAATGAATTTTTATCACATAAAATTTTAATATATTATAGATTAAAAGTGAAAATTTAAGTTGTTTGTGATTAATTTTCTTTAAAACTCAAAAAAACAATCTTCATTTCTTGTTAACACTGGGGTTCTTTATCTTCAATTTATTATCACATTTATTATTACCATTAAGATCAATTTTGTTTTATATTTGGATGATTTTCTTTTTTTTTTAATAGAATTTAAATAAAGTTAACTTTATTTCGATATTAATTTCTAAATTTGTAAAATCAAATAAATGAAGAAAATATCTAAAAAATATAAAATATCTGTATTATAAGATGAAGAGTTTCTTTTGCTTAAGATGAAGAGCCTAAATAAACCAAAAGTGTTTTTTTTTTTGAAAGATTGATTTTTCAAAAGATTTTTCTGTTTCTGGTATCCTGACCAGAAAAGACGAGCTTTTTAAATCAAATCATGATATTCATGACAAAATAAATTTTATTATTTATCTTTTCTATATATCCATTAAATGTACAGTTTCAAATATATTACTTTTTCACTTCTGATATTTTTGTCTATTGCTTTGGGACACCAACAAATTCAGCAACCAACTGGCGGATACGTTTACTTCAAGTATTTCAATGATGCCAAATGTGATAGCACTACTGAATCGAGTGGATGGTTCTACAAGGACAACACTTGTGTGAGAGGAGCACTGTATGATTGCAGCGCCGGAAACAACACCATTTCCTACCAAAGTTTCAAAGATGCACAGTGCCAGGCTACACCGACACCAAAGACCCTCATCAATAGCGATCAGTGTTACGCCCAAACAATAAATGGTCAGGACTATGGATATATCGCAACCTGTGTCACCGACTACCTACTGCCACAACAATCGACCGTGAACTTTGGATACACCGGTGACTGCAATGCTGACAACTGGAAGGATTTCATCATTGAAACTAAATACAAACTTCTCAACACCTGTCAGCTTTACGCCAGTGGAGGTGTCGAACTCAGCTGCAACTCGACTGACCTCACCACACACCTCTACAAGCCATTCGAATACACATGCAGTGGTGAATCCGAGGAATACACCTTACCTTTTTCATTCTACAACGTCTGTTCATCAATCAATGAAATGAATATTTGTTTGGAATAATAAATAAATAAAAATAGACCTTAATTTATTTGAATAGTGTTAGTGATGATGTTTTAAATGAAAAAAGCAAATTTACGAAAAAAAAAAAACTAATACAAAATAGATTCAACACAATGTTTTTTTAAATAGATATCAGATGTTTGGAGCTAGTGAATATAATAATATATAATGATTTTCATTTAAATAAGGTCTTTTTTTTTTTTGTTTTTCTTAATTTGCATCGAAAATGAATACAACAAACAACAATAATAGCAATACATTAATACAACAACTTTTACATTTAAATAAAAACTATTTGAATAGCAATAACAACAATAATAATACAAATAATAACCCAAATAATAACAGTGTTTTCTCTTGGAATTCACTTCAATCTCAGCAACCAAATCCTTTTGTAAATAATAATAACAGTAATAATAGTAATATGAATCCTTTTTTAAGTGGTAATGGTGCAGACAATAGTAATATAAATCCTTTTTTAAATAATAATAATAATAATAGTAACAATAATAATAACAATAGTATTTTATATTCAAATTATATTCAAGATCAACAACAACAGCAGCAACAAGCAACACAAAATATACAACAACAACAGCAGCAACAACAACAACAGCAGCAACAACAGCAACAACAGCAGCAACAACAACAACAACAGCAACAACAACAACAAAAACAATTACCATTACAAATACAAGATAGTAATAATGATAATGGTAGTTTAATTGAAATTGATCTGACAGAATGGTGTATTGGTTCGAATCAGAATGTTGTGGGTAAGGCTCTGAATATGTGTAAAGAGATGCTCGTTAACTTTTTGAACAAGTTTGTTGGACCGAGAAGTCAGATGAATGGCTCCGAGCGACAATTTACACTGACTAGTATGCTCGAACACCAAAAGTTTGTTATGATCAAAAAGTACAACAACCAATCATCGAATATCCTCAACGATGTACGTCTTGATCTCTGGGATATCTCGGCGATCTGCACGTTCTTACTCACAAAGACAACACCGATCTATCAGTACAAAAAGGCGGTTTCACTTAAAGCACTGATAACAGAGATACAAAAGACAAGAAACATGTGGGCACATCAGAATCCATTGTCGATCGACGACACCTTTCGATTCCTCGATACCGTAGAGAAGCTGTTCCACGAACTGGACTTTAATCGCGAAGCCAAGGAGGTGCAGATCATCAAGCACACCAACTACTTTCATTCTTTCAACAAGGCATACAAGCTGTTATCACTCCCACAGGAATCGACAATAACCGATATCTTTAATTATGTAAACAATCTCAATGGTGTAGTCGCCACTTCACATATTACTCATCAGTCATCATCTCATCAACAAATGCAACAACAACAACCACAGCAACAACAACAGACACAATATCAACAACTAACAAACCAAATGAATGATGCACCTGTTATTATTATCGATGATGATATGGCTATGGATGAGCCATATGATGTTGATTCACATGTTACATATGCATCTATTGCTAGTGGATCCTTCAACAACAACAACAACAATAACAATAATAATAATACTAAAACAAGTAGCATCAGTAGTTCGAACAAAGACAGCTTTAGTATCGGACAAAAATCACAAAAGAGACGAAAACAACAAGATTATTCAAATGATAGTCAATCTCAACAACAATCAAAATCTACAGGTGGATTCAACATTATTGCAAACAATCCAAATAACAACATGAGTTTCTTTAAAAATAACAATAGTAATACGAACACTTATAATTCTATATTTCCTCCACTGTCTGGTGGTACAAAAAACAACAACACTAATAATAATAATAATAATAACAACAATTCAATTCAAAATTCAATAACATCTAATCCTAATAATAACAACAACAAAGGCAAGAACAAAAAGAACAAAAAAACAAAAGAATAGAGGTTGCAAAGATGAAATTTCTTCTAGCTCATATCTGGGATAATAAAGTAAATTAAATTAGACTATTATTAAAATTTTTATTACTTTATTATATTTATTTATTTCTTTTTCTTTTCTACTAATCCATAGTTAATAGTTGATGATGATTCTTTCAAGTCTACACAATACTTTCCATTGGTGAAGACATTATCTGTACCCTTTGGACCTGGTACATATGTTACATTGTTATTGATCAATAAAGATGGTCCAACAATACAATAGGTTCGTGGGCTAAGATCCTTAAATAGATAGCCACCATTACTATTTGATTGAGCAGACTTGATGAGTGAACCATCGGTAAGGGTGAGGTTCAACGTTACATCTGAGAAAGTCTCATCTGACAATGAACCATCACCCACGATATCATTGAAAATATAACCTTCAATGTAAAGTGGATAGATAAAAGATGCCCATACACCATTTACATTTCCATTCACCTCCATACATCTTACTCCATTTATGAATTTGTTGTCAGTGGATGGATTAGCAGGAATGAGATTATTATTCTTATCGGCAACATTCAGACAATAGTTTCCTGGAACCAGATTATCGAATTCGAAAAGACCATTGTTTGGTGTTACTATCTGGCTAACTTCAGTTCCATTACTTGAATTCAAAGTCACAGTGGTACCAGCTGTTCCAGATGAAGCATTGTAAATACCGGTCAAATTGAGATCGGTCCAAACACCTCCTTTGATTGAGTAGGTGGAAAGGAGTGTTTGAGGTTGAACTGACAATTGTTGGACTATTGGTCGTAGTATCATAGCCATGTTTAGTCGTTTGAAACCTGGATCGGCTACAATGAAACAATTTCTGTCAATGGTGAAATTATTATCTCCATTTAAAGCTTCACCAATATAGGTACGTGTTGGATCGAAACCGATGACACAATAGGAGCCAGTTTCAACGTTTTTGAAATTATAGATTCCATTCTTTGTTGTAGATAACTGTACAATGGATCCATTAGCGGTTACAAGTTGCATGGTAATGTCATTAAGTAATCGTGTCTTGTCCAATTTAAAAGTAGGTGGATCTGAATCTTGCCTATAAATTCAAATATAAACCTTGTGTATTAATATTAAATATAAAAAAAAGATTAACATTACTTACCAAACATAACCTCTTATATATGTGGTGTTATATACTGAAAGATCTATGACAAAAGGTACATTTGTTGTAAAACAATAAGTACCTTGTCGGTTAAAGAAATCATTTGAAGCGAACCTGTATCCTTTTGGAAGTATTGCTGACAAACAGTATTGCTGATTTTTTTCCACCGATAATTGGAAATCACCTTTGATTTCTACTGTTGAAATCAATTCGGATCCCTTTGAAATCTTCATTGTTATATTGGCTGGTGTATTATAGTTGATAACGTTATCATGAAGAACATCGACCCATGCATAACCAACTACAGATACATGCTCCACATTTTGAACAGAGATGTTTCGTATTCCACTGTATACCTCCAGGTTTCTGTCGAGTGTGAAACAATAGGATTTGTTTGAAAATTGGTTGAATTCATTCACGATTGTATCACTGTAGTTTCCACCTCTAACCAAGCAGTATCTACCGTCATCTAAATCTGAAAAAATAAAATGACCACTGTTATCGGAAACAGTTGTTTTCAAAGCATCATAGGTAGCAGCATCCCTCAGTTGTATTTCTTGACCGATTACGGGGTATTTAGGATTGAATATTCCAGTGGAGTTTACATCCATCCAGACAGTTCCGGTGATATTTAATGAGTGGTCAATAGCCATGTTGGCAACTATGTCATCATTCAACATGTCAAAACAATATTTTGGTGAGGAGAATGAGTTGGCTCCTGTAGCCTTGCTGATTTTGAAGCCTGCTGGAACACCAACCACCAAACAAAAATTGCCTCTTTTGTGAACAATAAATTTGTAGCTACCTTGTTCTTGAGTAGCAGTTATCGATTCAACATTGTCGTCGTGTGAAAGCACAACTTGTACACCTTTTACACCTTGAGCTGGATTGATAATACCAGTACTTTGCTCATCTATCCATACTACTCCACTTATCTTGAGTGAAAAAACCGTAAAAGGTGGCAATGTTTCATCGGGGATAGGGGGTGGTGAGATGGTGCCCTTTGGTTTCTCCCATGGTATAAAGCTTTGCGTTTGGGTTGGTGTTGGAGTTGGTGGTGGAGTTGGTGTTGGAGTTGGTGTTGGAGTTGGTGGTGGAGTTGGTGGTGTTTCCGAACTACTGGATTCTACCTCTCCAAATGCATTGCCATTGTTTGTATTAGTTGGTGGTGCAGGTGGAGCGGGCGGTCGTGAGTAAGTTGTGGGAGCAGGGGTTTCTCCAATTGGTACATTACTCTCTGAGGATTCGACAGGTGGAGGGGGAGTTGATTCTGGTGTTTGTGTTGGAGTTGGTGTAGGAGTTGGTGTTGGAGTTGGTGTTGGAGTTGGTGTTGGAGTTGGTGGTTCCGAACTACTGGATTCTACCTCTCCAAATGCATTGCTATTGCTTGTATCAGTCGGTGGTGAAGGAATGGGAAGGCACTTTGGAAATCCGTTGATTGATACACAAGAGGTATTGTCTCCACATTGAATGAAGATACAGACGTGTAGACACCTTGGTGGTAGATTGATGAATGGTCTCTGACAAACTTCATCGATACCACAATTGAGAGATTCACATCCTGGATCTGTTGGACCGACTAGCTCTGAGTAGGGAATGACTCTCTGACCATTGGCAATATCGGGAATACACGAAGCTAGACCATCGATATTCTCACAGTGGGAGCGATATGGGCAGCCATAGTTAAAGCAAACATCATCCGTAAGAGGTGGACTATATACACATATCAGACCCGCTCCTTCGTGAATACACTCATAGTTCTTTGGACACATATACCTATCACATGTCAATCTTTGTGGTATTGTACCAAATGAAAATATTGGGTGTTGGGGCTGTGGTTGTGGTTGCGGTTGCGGTTGCGGTTGTACTTGATCATTAGGAACACAGGTGGCTACATTATTTAATATTTGACAACTGAATCCTCCAAGACATACTTTATTATTACAATTATTTGAAATAACAACTAATTCAATTAAAGAAATTAAAAAAAAACCGATTAGTAAAAAAATGATGATCATCAGTTTTTTTTTTTAATGTCATTCATTACCTTTTATTAAAACTATCGATATAAACAATAGAATTCTTATATAACTATTCATTTATATTTTAGTTTGATTAAAAAAAGTATGTATGTAAAGAAAATGTTTTCAATTATTCTTTGTAAAGCTTGGATGTCGAATTGAAGATTCAAACAAAACCTGCTAATGTTTGATATAGTTGGACACTTTTATCGAATATAACAATATCGTCAACAAAAAAAAATAGTATTCGAACCAGTTGTTGTTGTTTTGATTGCTTTGATTGATAAATCTTCAATTAACTACCAATGTTGATAAAGAAAAAGAAAGCAATATTACATTTGATTGACTGTTTTAACAATATCATTTTAGGAAATGATAAATTATTTCTTTGTATTCAATATTTTTATATGTTTTGGTGTTCATTTTGTTTTTTTTTCAATTTTATTACTATAGGTTTTTAAACGATGAAGTAACAAAAATGATAAAGATACATTAACTTCACCACACATCAATGGGGGTGTTGGTGGTATGTTCATTTTCATCCGATGTATTGCATAATCATATTACAGACACCCAAAAAAGGATTTCTATTCTACACAATAACAATTTATTAAAACAAAAAAATGGATGGATATGATATTATTTTTTATGTATGTTTATATGTATATGTATATGATTATTTATTTTATTTAATATTAATAAAATCAAATAATTGTTCTTTTATTTTGTTTATTTTATTTTCCTATAAATAAATTAATTTTATGAATATAATATCGTGATTATGCGAATAAAAGAAAAGAAAAAAAAACATTTAATATATTATGTATATATATAAATAATAAATTTTCAAAAAATTTAATTTTTAGAGATTATCTTTGGAATATCGAATGCTTCGACAAGATTCATTAAGTTTGGTGCCAAAATAGTACAGGCATCACCGATAATGAATGGCAAGTCGAGGGCTTGATCCTCGGAGATCAAATGGTTGGTGATTATCCAACCCATATCGTCTTGAATCTTGACCAATGAATCCAACAGAATCAATTGGCATACAATGTCAGAGTTGTTGGTTTGGCTGGCACTTCTGAGGTTCTCTTCAAGCATTTGGCTTTCGAGATGGGCAACTGCTGCGCGAACAGCCCATGTTCCTACGTTATTGAGAGAATTAACTAGAACCTCGTTGGTGCAACTGTGTACTTGGCAACCGACTTTTGATAGTGATTCCTTGAGCTCCTGAGTCTTGAGGAAATCACGCATCTTGAACAATTGAATTAAACGTTGGAAGTTAAAAAGTTTCGATGGATCCGATTCGTTTTTCATTTGTTGGAAAGCTGGTTGCATATTGGCGCCTGGTTGCGATACAATGAATTTGGCTACGTTCATTAGTTGGCCGGTCTTGTCACCGTGGATCACATCGATGTCGTTACGACCGAGGAGGTGCTTGCAATCCATCATAGTATTTAGAGAGTGACGGGTGTACAATGCCTTGGTTCCATGGCAGTATGGTCTGGCAAACAATGGAACATTGTTTGGATTCTTGAAACATTTGGAGAGAGAACGATTATATAAATCGAAACTAATGGTTTTAGCGATTGGAATGAGTAATCGAGTTTGGATGAGTGGTTGATTTAGTTGTTGACGTTTATCACAATATTGAGCGGTTTCTAAAAGCATTTTCTTGACAGAGAAGGGGAAATCATCTTTGAATTCTCTGTATCTGACAGCTGTTAAAGCTTTTTTCAAGGAGTCTACATCAATTTTTTGTTGTTGTAATCTTCTTGGACTCAAAACTCCGGAAACATTATTAACTTGGAGCTCATCATCAACATTTAAAGAATTTGATGATAAATTTGGTAATAATTGTCTTGACAACTATATTAAAAAAATATTTAAAAAAAATAAATTAATAAAAAATTAATTATGAAATATTAATATCCAACTTACATTTTGGATTCTTTCAAAGAATTTGGCATCAACATTATCAATACAAGCAGAGTAAAATTCGGCAATCATTTTGTTTTTATTAAATAAATTCTGGAATTAAAAAAAATATATATTGTTGTGAGATGAGAAGAGGAAAGGATTGGATGGCAATGAAATAAATAAATTATATAATAAATAAATAAAATAGTATTTTAAATAATATTTAATAAATTAGTCTTTTTTGAAATGAAATGAAAAAATTATTTAGATTTAAAAATAAGATGGAAAGGAGATGGGTGATGATGATGAGTTTGAATGATTGGTTGGGTCGTTTTGTTTCTTTAGAAAATAATCGGGTGATAAAAATATTAGAAAGATAAATATAACTCTTCTTTTTATTGAAGATTTGTTTGATTGATTGTCAAATGAAGTTGGAATACACTTTTTAACTTTCAATTTGCACTCTATTTATATTGTTTCCTTTTTTTAAGAATTCAATACAATAATAAATTATTAGGATTGAAATTTAATTCCCACTCACCACAGACAGTAGGTCAAGTTAACATGTAAAGGTGCCACTTTCTAGAAAAACAAACTAAAACCAGTACCAACAGTGATAGCCATTCAGAATTCATATGAAAAAAAGAATAGTGATTACATTCCAATTTAAAATTGGAAAGTAGTAGTTGTTCATGACAGTAATATTAGCAGGTTTCTATACCTGAAAAGCATAGAATAGCAGCACACGAATGAAAAATGGGGAGAATCAAGTAGTGGTATTAACAATTGCTGTTATTGTGGTGGTGTGGTGTGTTCAACTTGTTTTTAAATAAAAATCAAAACCCAAAACCTTAAACAGGTTAACCCCTACAGCTAGAAAAAAGCAACAAAAAAAGCAACATCCTAGAAATTTTTTAAATCAGAATCGATTTTCTTGAGTTTAACACACATCATATTGAATATCAATAAAACACCATTGCTATTTACATCTGTGTTTTTGTTTTGCCACACAAGTGTTTAATGATCTATTTCTTGTTTACAAATTTTTGATAAAATGTAAGAGTAAAGTGTGGTTACCAATTGATTCGCCAACCTATCATGATTCACTCCCTACTTTGACAGTATTTCAACTAATCATTATTCACTGCCACCTTATACTACACTCACCGTTATGCATACCTTTGGTTCTAATTATTTAATTGAACCAAATCAAAAAAAAAAAAACAACTAAACATAACCATTTTGTTTTTCACACTATTCTAACTAGCTAAACTTAACTTTATTTTTAAAAATGTATTTATATAATGAGGCAAATGTGGTGAGTTGGGTAGCAGTTTTGATTTTATTATATTGTTTGTTTAGAACGAAGAACTAAATAGAGTCGTTTATAGATATGTGTTACACAAGGTAGTTGTGTTTACTTTTTTTTTTTTTTTTTTTTTTTTAATTAAGTGTTAAGATTAGTGGTGTTAATATGATTGTTAGATTGAATGATGGATAGTTACTTTCAAAATGTGGTTTTGATGATGATGATGGAAGTAGTTTGAGTGTGTGTGTGTGTTTAATAGATAAAAAGATTAAAAGAAGTGGGTGAGGTACATCAGCTTTGCTTAACCACTAAATACCACATCATGTACTTTAATATCTATTTTAAAGTATATTTATACAAATATATACATTTTTTACTTTATATTTGTTATATATGTTGTGTGTAAATAAAAAGAATCAAGTTAAGTTTAAAATCATTTTTTTATTCTAATAAGATAGTTATTATACCATATTATTTGATTAAAAATGTGGTTGTAATGTTGTTGTTTATTGATGTTGTTGGTTTGTTGATATGTATTTCTTTAAGTTTATTTATAAAACACCATACAATTTAAATGTGTTGTAGATTTGAAACTTAGAGGTATGCAATATGTTGAATATGACAATAATTTTTTAAATCAGACCAATGATATTCATGGCAATCATAATAATTAAGAACATATAATATACAAACAATATCGTTGATTCTTTATTGATTAGTGGTAATAATAATGTGTAACTTTGAAGCTAGTCAACCACACTCTTTACTTAAAAGGTAATGATTTACTTTATCTTTTAGTATACTTAATACTATTCCCTTTCAAAAGTTAAAATTTAATAAATCTTGTGGGTGGATGGTTGAATGTTTTATCTTTTTTGAAAAGGTATGTTTTGTTTGGTTTGGTTGATCTTGTTATGATCATCAAATATATAGAATTCAAAATCTCAACGCCAACCTGATATCATCTAACCTTGTTCAAATAAACATATACATATATATTACATAAAAGAGAACATGGAGATACAACACCCAAAGGTGATTGGATTTAATCTCCCAACCTATTGGAAATACTTTCCTTTTAAGTAAGTCTTTATTTTCATTATAATAAAACAACATGAAGCATCATATATATTTGCACCATCATATATTTTTACCAATATATAATTTGTTTTTTAATATTTAAATTAATCATAAATATCATCATATTGTCAACTATATTATGAGTATAATAAAATCTTTGTATATATTAATCTAGATATAAGTGAATAAAGTTTTTACATTCAGATATTCTTTTATTAGATATTATTCTATTTGATTATCTCTTTATCATAACCACCTTCAATTCAACAAATTTCTACCACCATTTCAAATTAGCAAAAAGCGTTTGTTTTGTTTATTTTGAAAAACGATCATGTTAAATTATGTGTTTGTATCTCAAAAACATCTAAAACACAACCCTTTTTTTTATTAACTTTTTATTAAACCAATTTTTTCTTTTCTCAAAGGTAACTAACTTTATTTGGCACTATTTGTGTACAACGAAACTGGAGATTATATTTGTTATTAATAGATTAGAATCTAATTTTATTTCAATATTATTAAGATCAAGAGGTTTGAAAATTTTGTACAACTTCTATTTTCTTTGTTTTGAATTGTGACCTTTGCACTTCAAAATTAGAAGCATTTTTCATAGCATTTTTTGTTATTTTTAGAAATGCCTAGATGATGATGACATCAATCCCAGTAACAGATGATTGAATTATACTAACAATGGATTTCGTTTTCTCTTTCCTCAGCATCGGTCTGAATCTTCGATAATCAGTTATCTCCACTGCTATTTCCAGCTTCTCCGCCCGTTGCTGATGATGAAGTGACTTACAAATTGATCACTCTACCAATCGGTTTACTCCATATTTGTTAAATAGTCTGATTAGCATTTTATCGATTAATTAAATTATATTAATTTGTTTATTAAACCATTCATTAATTCAATAATTAAATTATATTAATTTGTTTATTAAACCATACCTTTCAATTTAAATTTCAATTAAATGGTAAATATAATAAATAAAACATTAATAAGTATCTATTTATAACTCTTTGAACCATCATTATTGATTATTGTAAAATGTTTACTACATTTTGAAAATACATAATGCAAGATGAATAATTAATTAAAGGATTTTTTTTTACACACATTTCGCTTAAAAAAAAACTAATTATCTGAATTTAATTAAAATTCAAAAAAAAAACAATAATAATAATAGATAAATTATTTACAAAATATGATTTATTTTCTTGATAATATATAATACATAGTTAAATTAATAACCACCAGAGTCAGCATTGAAAGCTCTTGGAATTTTGTTACTGGTGAAGTGATGTTCATGGTTCAATTCATTTAGCTTGTCTCTGCAGAAATCAGCTTTCTTTTGATTCTCGAGTGGATCTTCACCTAAAAATAAAAAAGTAAAGTTAAAGTAGATGCACAATGTTAATATTAACCTTATTTTTTTAAAAAAAAAAACAAAACAAAAAAAAAGTATAACAACTTACCAGCGACAGCCCAGTTAATTTGATAGGTAATTGGCAATGATTGATATTGTTTGAAGATATCTTCAACCTTCTCTTTTGATAAAGCGGAGGAATTCAATTCTTGTTCGAGTTGAACGAGCAATTGCTTGGTTTGCAAGACAGATGCCTTGGCTACTTGTGGATCATAAGTAACTCCTTTAATGAATGTCATCTTTAATTGTTGTTTATTCTACAAATTTGTTTCTCTTTGAATTATAATTATAAATATTTTTGTTTTTAGATATTGTAAACAATGAATGAATATTTGAAATGAATGATAAATGCACTATTAAAACTGTTTTTGAACACAGTAAAAAGTACCAAGAATTAATTTTTTTAAAATTATATTAAAAATTAATTTTTAATGTTTTTTTTAAATCTATTAATTTTTTTTGAAAATGCACTAAATTTAAATATCTTCAATAATTTGTTACCCCTAAATGGTGGATTTTTTTTTTTTTGAAATTTTTTTTTATTTTACCTTGTTTGCATGGTTTTCAACAACAACTGCTTGATCAAGTAAAATTCAACATCATTCATATAATAATCATCATTTTTTTTATTCTTTTTTTTTTTAATTTGTAATCGGAATTTCCGATGACTACTAAAAATCAATGCAAAAACAAATATTTATGTATTCAACATGGTTATATTGATTACCTATTTTATTCAATTCCGTACAACAATAAAATAAAAATCAAGGCGCCATCCAATTTTACACCATAGTCATACCGTTGTTATAGTATAGTATCAAGTGTGTTGTCTTTTGTTTGTTATTGTCACTATCACCCCGACAAAAAAAAAAAAAAACAATTTCAAATAAGTAATTAATTAATAAGTAGTAATGAATAGAATTGCAATTGGTTCATATCACTAACATATCTGTTAACCCTATTAATAAATATATTTGTATCATCATATATTGATTGTTGTTATTGAGAAAAACAAAATTTTAAAAGATTTGTGTATTAATATTATTTTTTTTTAAAAATTTTATTTTATTTGGTGCAATACGTTCAAATATGCAATTGCACTCTATAATAACCAACTATTTACACTTTTCAATTAGGAAGAATATTGCTCTATCAAATTCTTTACTTTGTTTTTGATTAAGTTGTTGTTGTTGTTGCTGTTGTTTTTCGCGGTTGAATTGTTTGTTGTTTAAGAATATCTATCATTATTAATAATTAATGTAGTTTTCTAAATTTACAAAAAAGTTAAAATAATAATTTGCTATTATTATTATTGACTATTGTTGTTGTTGTTGTTGTTGTTGTTGCTTGTTGTTTTGTTATTTAAACTTAAAAAAGGGGATCGGATGGATTGAATGAGTTGAAAAGAAGGAAAGAGGAAGAAAGAGGAGAAGAAGAAGATAGAAGAAAGAGTATTATTAAAAAAAAAAACGTTGTTGTATATTGAATTTGATCTGCTTATTGTTGAGTTTCGGATGGAGCTGGTTGTTCACAGGTAGCTTGTTTCTCGAGTTTCATCTTGTAGTCGTAGATGGCATGCTTGATAGCTTGCTCGGCAAGCATTGAGCAATGCATTTTGACTGGTGGCAATGAGAGATGCTTGGCGATGTCTGTGTTTTTGATTTCGAGAGATTGATCCAATGTCTTTCCCTTGACCCACTCGGTAGCGAGCGAGCTACTGGCGATGGCAGAGCCACAACCGAATGTTTTGAAACAGACGTCTTGAATAACGTTGTCTTTGACCTTGATCTGAATCTTCATGACGTCACCACAAGCCGGTGCACCAACGGTGGCAGTACCGACGCTCGGGTCTTTCTTATCGAACGATCCAATGTTTCTTGGGTTGTTGTAGTGATCTAAAACACGTTCATGATAGAATCTCTTTGTTTGTACCAAACCACTACCGTTCAACAGCGATTGTTGACCAACCAATGAAGATCTATTCTTTAAAACAAAACCTCTTAAATGATTCATTATTATATATATTCTTTCTGTATGTATATTATATATGATTCGTAACAAAGCAACAATAACACCAATAAAAAAATGATTTGCTAAATGTTTGTTGTTGTTTTTTGTTTTTGACAAAGAATTCTGAAAGATAGTTGAATTTGTTTCGATTATTCTTTAAAAGCACAAACAAAAATTTTGCTGTTTATTTTTTAATTTTTCAAAAAAAAAAAAAAAACAAACTAAAATTTGAATTAATTAATTTATTAATTGTATATAAAAAGATTTTGTTTTGTCAAAGTTTTTTGACAAATTTTTAAAAAAAAAGTGGACACACGAACTACAGGTACTTTGAATGCACCACAGAAAATTCTTGCAATGTGTGTTTGAGTTTAATGATCTTTTTTGAATATTATATTACAGCAGCAGAAGTGTTTATTATTGTTATATTTAGAAATGTCATCGTCATCTATTGTTGAAACAGATCAACAACAACAACAACAACAACAACAACAAGCAAATACTGCTACAACACAACCACCAATTATAGATCCTCGTATCGTTCTTGGCAATGGATTATATCTCTTGATATCGCCTGTGGTTAAGGAATGCGATGCTAAAATACAAGAAGTATATCAATCACAAAAGAATCTATCGGAACAAATAGATTCTTTATCAAATGGTAAATAATTAATTAATTAAGATTTGATATAAACAAATTGAATGTTTTATTTTATATTAATTGATCATAATAATAGAATTGGAAAAGTTTAATAGTTTAACACAAGTACCAACTTTACATCCACATGTTCAAAAGTTGATGAATGCAAGAGGACGTCTGTTGGCTGTCAATAGCAAGTTGAGTATGATCATGATTAGATTGGACAAGTTGTCGACATCGGTGTTACAACATCAACAACAGCAACAAAAGACATCGGTATCAGATAGAATCTCTTTGTTCTTCAAGAGTAAACCATCTCCTGTCAAGCCATCGCCAACATCAAACACAATTGCTGCTACCGCAACAACTACTACATCCACTGATAACAATACAAACAACAATATTACTTCACAATTAGAACAAGCTGTCGATGTAAACACCTCAAATACCAACAACGAATCAACAATAACAACAACAACAACAAATGTAACATTAGAACAACAAACAACACAAGAACAAACAGAACAAACAACTGATGATAAGAAAGTAGAAGAAGGAGAAGCAACAACAACTACAACTACTACAACAACTTCATCATCTTAAAATATAATATATTTATTTAGAATAGAAATATTTTTGTATATCCACAACATTCTTTTAAAACAAAGAAATCATAATAAAATTTAAATTAATTTAAATATATATAATTTTAATGCTTGTATTTATACAATATTTGTTTTATTATTTTTAAAAGGTCGATATCGTCTTGATTCAACTTGATAGGATTTAAATAAAAGGGAGGTGAAATAATGATTATTTGATTGATTAAATTGGTTATTGAGTTCTTATCTTTTCTTGGCTGATTGTGTTGTACAACTCCTTTCACTCAAGTGCTCTTAAAAGTATAACAAACCCAGATCTTGTTATCTTTTTATATACTTTGTATTGTATCTTTGATCTTCTTCTTCTTCTTCTTCTTTAGTTACCGTTATTTGTTATCGTTATTGTTGTTTAGTTGGTTTTTTGTTTGTTTTTTTTGTTGTTATTTAATAAATAAAAGGTTTAGTTATTTTGAGATGATTTGCTATTCTATAGATTTTGAGGGTAAGGTGAATTGGTGATTAGGCGATTTGATGTTGGTTGATTTATAAATAAATTATAATTGATTATTATTATTATCGTTATTCATTTGTTTTTTTTTTTGTTATTTGTTATATAGCATCTATTTTGTTAAGAGGTGTTGGTTCTGATACTTTGAAACTGTTTCCACTACTGTTGCTGGCGGTGGTAGCTAGTTGTAGTGTTGAGAATGCTTGTTGGATCTCTTGGTGTTTGTCTTGTGGCAGTGTCTTTGAAATGATGAGGTCGACAACATCGACCTTGAGCGATGAGATTTGCATGTCGTGGTCGAACGAAATCGACAGTGCCCATTCGAATTCAAACTCGGGGTCGGCCTCTGTGCCCGATGTCGATTGTTGGCGTTTCGAGTGTACAGCGGTCACGGTTCCATCCTCCTCAAAGACGATCTTCATACGCCACGATCCACGCTTGTCTCTGAATGGCATGTCCTCAAAGAGGTTCGCTTTAATGAAATAGTAGGCCGGCAAGATGATCTTTTGATGACAAACCTTGAGGAGTTGCATCATTCTGCTCTGCTCGAGTACAACGTTTGTCAGTAGCGACAGCAGCTGCTGCGAGATATCACCTACACCCTTGATATGATCGCTATATTGCTCTTTGATTTGCTGTTCTTTCTCGGGACCGTCGAGCAGACCGGCCAAACTGAGGAGAACCTGCAGTACGACTTCCTCTTTCTTGAGAACCTGTGCTGTTGTGATGCCACTCGAGGTGAGAGTGGTAGACGATGTGAATTTATCAGAGTTGTTGATGGTTGCAACGCTTGGTGAACCGGTCGATCCAGTGGCGTTCGGTGACTGCTGTTGGTTGGTAGCACCGTCGCTACCCGAGCTGATTCTGTTGGCGAGTTGCTCGCCAGTGGATTCACCGGCGAGTGCGCCATTGATATAGGTTGGAGACTCTCCAGCGTTCAAGTTGTTCAGTGTAATCGATGTGACCGATTGGAATGTAAGATTGGCACGTCTGTGTAGCTTATCGACGATGTCGATCTTGTGACCGAGACGTGGTACGTCGGTGTGAATCGCCAGCTTGTCGTGTGTGCGTTTCCAAATGCCGACGGTATTTGACTTCCAGTTGATAGCGACCTGATTCAAATTGTTCTTGTGGTCGTCATTCAGCTTTTTCTTTGTCTCTAGCGATTCGTTGGAACCACCATTAGTCGACACCTGTTGATCTACCACTCTCTTTTTACTTTGCTTTGAAAAACATCCACCCATTTTATAATTTCCGAAATTTCCGCTTTTGTTTTTTTTGTTTTGTTAACTGTTGAGTTGTGAGATGCGCGTGTTGCGTGTTTAATCAATCAACCCTGTTGTTGTTGTTATTGTTGTTGTTGTCGTCGTTCGAAACAATAATAACAATATTACTATGATTATTATTAATTTCCTTTAATACTACAAAGTATAGTCTAAAATGTGCAAAAATAAAATAAAATAAATATATGTTAATAAATTTTTTCTTGTAATGGTTTGTTTGATGTTGTTATTGATGATGTTGTGATGTGTAAGAGTAATTGATGATGATGATGATAAGATCGAAACAAAAAAAGATTAATAAGAAAAGCATATGAAATGTAAATAAGAGTTGTATGTGAGTACTTTAGATTACATATGCGTCAATTGACGATTGGCAAATGAACTGCTACTACAACACATAAACCATTATTAATACTTTATAAAGAATAATTATTATTTATAAACAAATAACTTTGCCAAGTAACGGATAAAAACAACAACACCAAAAGTACTACACATTTGTTCAAATATTTTTATGTTTTAGGAGTAGATGTGATAAGTGTAGAACAATGGTAATCATCTTGTTGTTTGACTGTTTATCAAGTCAATGTTGTTTTGTTTAACATGTTAATTGTGTATAACTATATTTGGGTGATAATTTTTTTGATGAGTTGTGTTTGTCGGGTCTGGAATTTGTCCTAATCGAATCAATAACAAATCAGTGTCTATCTATATACCACTAACTTTTCCTGTTTTTATGTCTTTTAATCTGTCAGTCTATCTATTATTATTATTATTATTATTATTATTGTCTCTGTAATGAATTGTTTCATTTAACAACTATATAATATGTATCTTATTTCTCTCTCTTTATTTGTTATCGAAAAACAAAGCTATTTGAGTTGAAATTCAGTTGATTTTAGATGGCTAGAGAACAGTTGGATTGGCTGTGTATTTGCATTGCTATTATAGCAACACTAGATTTTGATATTGTGAGTGAGATGAGTGGACATGTCAACTTGATTTAGATCACAACAAAAGAGAATTTAAATTATATTTAAGATTTTTGATTTTTTTTTAGTAAATATAGCTAGTGACAAGTGAATAGGGGTGGTGTTAGGTGGGTGATCGATTGTAATTAGATATCACACTAAACAGTAATGAAAAAAAGTGGAGTTGTTGTGGTTTGCTTAATTAAATTAAATTTAATTTAATTGTTTTGTCTACTTTTGTGGTTTGATTGATTGATCGTTTCTTTTCTTTGTTAGTTAGTTAGGTAGGTTTGACAGATGATAATAATATAAGTGAGTAGATGCTATTCTTATTATGAAAAGAAAACAAAAAATAAAAAACTTGTATAACAAAACGTGTGGGGTGGGAACAATTATAGAATTATTGTTTATTTTAATTAGTTGATAAGACAGACGCTTGATTTGTAATTTGATTATATGTGATTCGGTTTTGAATTGCTTTGTTAAATAATAGGATACAGAGAGAGAAAAATTCTCAAAGACACAAATGACAAACGAGAGTGATGAGTGAGGTCTTTCGACAAACAAGTATACTATTGTATTGCTGTTGCTGTTGTGTTGTTGGATGCTGAATGTAAAAGTTGTTATAACACTGACTTTAAGCTAACGGATTTTACTAAATTTAAGAACAATGAATCAATCTAGATCGATCTACTATTAATATTCTATCAATTATAATTATAATATCTATTATTTTAGTAAATGTTATCACAAATTTGATTGAATGATTGATTATGAAAAAAAAAAGATGTCAACAAATTAATTAGATATTATTTTTATTTTAAAGTTCCCCAAAGATTTTTGTTCTTTTTTTTTATTATTTTTCGTCATCAACCAAATGACCAACAGTACTGTTGTTGAATGAATTATTATTTTACAAATATCTATATATATTCTACCTTTTTTTTTATTTTTTGTTTTTTTTTTCTTATTTAATCGATTCTACAATAATCTTTCTTTGATAAGTTACAAAATAATTGTACTACACTATTTTTTATTTTTATCTACTATTATCTGTTGATTGATTTGTTGCTTATCTACTACTGTTTGCTATGAGCTGATCTTTTTTTTTTTTTTTTTTAGAATTGTTGATATAATAGCCTGTTTGTTTGCATCGACTATTGGTTTGAATCAAAATTGAGGCGATAGTTGTTTATTATTGAAGAAAAAAAAAAACAAAAATATTTATGTGTAGTGGATGGTTTGATTGACAATAAAAATCACTTAACCACCATGAAAAAAAACCTTCAAAGTTAAAAAAATAAAAAAAATCGGTGGTCTTGGGTGATGAGGCCATCGACATTGGATCAAATTTTTTTTCCTTTTTAAAAAAAATAAACAAATTTAAATAAAATTTTGTGGTGGCAACAATATTTATTTTTTATTCCTGCCGTTTCATTGAATCAATGAAAAATTTATGGGCATAAATTTAAACAGAGACACTTGAATATGTATAAAATGAATAAAAAATATCTAAAACAGATAGACAACCGATAATAGTATAAATATTAGGTAGAAAATGATTTTTTTTATCCATTTTCAGGATTATGATAATTCTTTTTTCATTTCATCTCTTGTTTCAAAAAAAAAAAAAAAAAAAAAAAAAAAAGAAAGAAAGAATTTTAAAATAAATCGTTGTTATATCGAATTCGAGAATTCAAAGTTTGATTGATTGTAATTGTTAATAACGAATTTTATTTAATAATTATTTTTTATTCGTTATTTCTCTTTACTCCTTGTTACTCTTTGATTGTCTTGAAAAAACAAAAAATTTTCTTTTAAACAATTTTAAATATAATATTATTTTTCAACAGATAATAATGGAGCCTATTAATTGTAGATTAAGTTTTCTTATTCAAAGGAAAATCATAGAATATCTTTGGAGTCACAAGTCATTGACTTTGAAATACAGATTATCATTGGGCTTGGTGAGTCGTGTTTGGTTCAACCGTGTTTCATATTTGTTCAATCAGAATTCACATTTTATGTTTCGACACGACAAACCTCAGCCTCTGACAGACTATATACAACATCTTGACAACCCACTTTGTCCAATGAAAAACGTTAGAGTTATCAAGAAATATGATAAACAGAAACCTGACTCGGTTGATCCACTAAGTGGTCTTCATTTCGGAAGCAAAGAGTATGCTCGACTTGTACCGATCTACTCTAATCTAAACAAGCTTGAGCTGTCATTTCTATTGAATACTCCATTGGTGTTTGTTCAATTCACACTCAAAAGTTTTATAAAATATTCAGGTGTTACAGATACAACAACAACAAAATCAACAACAACCAATAGTAATACTGAATTCGTACCTGTACGAACTTCATTGAGATCGTTGACTATAGAACTACTTTCAGACCCCACCAGTATAATCCCTCCCACCAAATCAATGATTGAAGACCTATTCGATACCATACTTAATATCTTATCACCGATATTTAGAGATCTAGAGAGTTTAACCATTGATATCGGCAATAGAGAGATTAAATCTACGGTTTTAATTAGACTCTTGGAAAATCATCCCAATCTTCAATCACTGACTCTCAATTTTGAATGTGGAACTTTACAATATCAAAAAGAACTGTTTACAAAACTACCTCAAAACTTAAAGTTCTTCAGCAGCAATATGAACCCACAGCTACTTCCATTAGAAAGCCTTTTGAATTTGGAACAGATTGCAATTACCAATTTGCTCGATTCTGATCTAACTAGTGAAGCCCAACGATCAATAACTCATAAGATGAGAAACAACACCAAAATCAAAAGGTTCTCTCACCCATTCGCAATTCCAGTCGATATCAGCACAAAAGATCTATTCTTGCGATGTACACATCTCAATGAATTTCATATCTCATTGGAGAGCACCCCACTTCCAACACCAATCAATGTTATATTTCACTCGAATCTAAGGAAGCTAACAATAGATTGTCTTCTTAATGAACCACTCAACGAGAATATAATGTTAGGATTGGATCATACTTCACTAGTAAATCTTGAGAGTCTTACCATCAATGTGAATTTCGGTTACATCTTTGATTTACTATTGAAATTCATTCGAGGAAGTAAATCGCTCCGACATTTAGATATCAATAGGCCTGGAGTATTATATGGTAGCAGACAGTCAGAAAGTGATTTAAGCAACCTACTCTCCGTACTTACTGAAATCGATAATCATCAAATTTCGTATTTGAAACTAGATTACTTAGTGACACAACAAACCGAAGGTGAACTTATTAGGTTCTTATGTCATAAAAACACAAGAAACATCAGCAGTTTCATTTGCTACTATATCAACACCAATCATAGCAACACCTCAAAAAAAATAGATTATCTCAATCAAACTTACTCAAATGTCAACCTTTCATTTTCTGTATTTGGATCCCGAATGATTTTGATCGAACCAATTACAAGACAACAGTATCCCAAATAACATGCAAAAAAAAAAATTAACATTTATTTTGATTAATTTTTAAATAAATATATAAATTTCATATATTCGATAATAATAATAAAATTAAGAAAGTGAATGTTTTAGTAAAATTCATGAAGTTTTTTTCAGTTCTGGAAGCTTTTTTTAATTAATTTATTTTTGAACTCGTCTGATCAATGTACATCAAGAATTAATTAAAAATAGATAGAATAATTTAAAAATAAATAGAAGGTTTAATTTTAATTTAAATAGAACTCAATTTCAAAAATGACAAATCAATAAATATTAATAAATTCACTAATAAAATCAAGTAAATTAATTCATTACCTGTAAATCTATCAATAAGTAAATCAATACCTTAAGATGTCATCAAATCAAGTCCCAACATTACATTATGTATGTACAATCAAATAGAAATTATATTTATATGACAATTTACTGATGATCATAAAATATGTTATATTCAGTTCAATGGTCGTGGAAGAGCTGAAACCAGCAGAGTTTTGTTGACTTTGGCAAATGTCGAATTCAACGATATCAGAAATACACTGCCATTTGCTGATGATGGAATAAAACAAAAGGCAACCTATAAACAATTGCCATACTACATCGATGGTGATTTCGAAGTTTCACAATCGTTGGCGATCGAAAACTACATTGCCAACAAATATAATCTAGCCGGTGATAGTCTAATTGATAAAGCTAAAGTACTTTCGATTCAACAAGCATCCTACGATATTTCGATTCCAATCTTTACGAATGACACCGATGAGAAGAAAGATTTGTACAAGAATGAAACTCTACCACGTTTCCTCGCTGCCTGGGAGAAGATCCTGGTTGAAAATGGAGGAAAGTATTTTGTTGGCGCTAAACTGAGTGCTGCAGATGTCAGTGCATACACCACCCTTGAAAATCTATTCGCCAAGAACTTCAAAGATATCGTCGATAAATTCACAACACTAACTAACTTTAAATCAACATTTGAAACAATCCCATCGATTTCAAACTATTTATCAAAGAGACCAACCGATCTTATTTTCTAATAATTAGAATTAATGTATAAATAGTTATAATAAAAACAATCAGCCTAATATTTAATCTTTGAATTAATCTAAATTCATATTTTCGCAGAAATTCATTTTAATTGGACCATTATTTTTTTTATCAAACCTTAAAAATAGATAAAGTATCTATTCTTGTTGCCATATTACTTTGTACTAGGTTTTAATCAATAAATAGATAATAATGGAACTTGTTAATTGTAGACTTAGTATATCAACAAGTTCCAAGAGAGTCTTAAACTTTCAAATCCTAATCAATTTAATACCACGTGAATCTAAGGAAGTTAAAAATAGATTGTCTTCTTTATCAACCATCCAATATGGATATAAATCTTAGATTGAACACTTCTGTACTCGTCAATCTCGAGAGTCTAATAGTTAACGACAGATACTGGCACATCTTTGATTGGATATTGGAATTCATTCTAGGAAGTAGATCAGTTCGGTATAGATTACAAGACCGATACCGAAGAAGATAAAATAGAACTATTCACCAAACCTACTCGGATATAAACCTTTATTTCTCAGCTGAACCATGGTGATAACAAAATTTTACTCAAATTAATAAATATAGTTCATACTGTTAGCATCAAAAATTGTGTGCGCGCGCCAAAATTCAAATTTTTCCGTTGTAAATTCAAATAAAAAAAAGTGGGAAGATTGGCTGTTTTTCTCTTTATCTGAGATTTTGTGATTAAACAGTTAGAAGAACTATTGTGAACAGAAAAAAAATAACAATCAATTTTTATTATTAATCAATCAATAATCACAAAACTATTTAATAATAAAGGATAAAATTTATTAGATCATAATAGAAAGAACAAATAATATAAATAAATAAAAATGGGTGACGATCTAAATAATACCGTGATTGGTATCACAAATGAACTGATCGATGGTTCCAATACAGATGTAGATTCTATGCAACAAAGAAAAGCATCGATTGTTAAAACAAGAAAAAGAATGTCTATTTTAAAACTAAAGTAATTATCGATCATGACATAACATATCTTTATATTTGCAAAGTTGATTACTAATAACTTTATTTATCTTTATAAATCAAATAATTATTTAATCACTTTGATTATTGGAATCTAATTTTAAATTATTTGCAACACTACAACCAAACCACCCACAACTTGTATCTCAATATTCCAACTTCACACCTTTCTACTCTTTTTTTTTTTTGTTTTTGTTTTTTTCTTAATAAAACTACCTATCTTTTGTATTACTATTGTGTTTTGTTGTATTTTTTGCTTTATACTACCTTTCTTGAAAATGTTCATTACCATTCACCAACAAATAAAGAGAGATTTCAGAGGCAAAGAAGAAGCAGAGGAATCCAGTGATGACTTCTCAGACAAAGTTCAACTTGGATCAACGTCCAACCCCAAAGTTTAATCCACATGTAGTCAATAACACTGCCAGTGGAAACAAGAGTAATCGTTCGTCTTGCAAGCTATCCAAGCCAGATTTCGATAAGCTTCACGAAGAGGAATTCAAGAAGTTTCAATCAATCACTGACTACGATGCCAAGAAAAAGGCAGAGATGTGGGCAAAACTTGGATTTGCAAATATGCCACATCTCTCAGCATCCAACACCAACACCTCTTCCATTACAGTTTCCAATAATTTACCAGTGTTAGAATCTGAGAGCATCGACAACAATGACAATCAAGAGAATGATATACAACCAACTGACGATGACGATGCAATGGACATTGACCAAACAGAAAGCAATATGGTTAAACTTAAGCTAAGTGATACTCCACCAAAGCAACCAGACAATATAAAGACAACAACAACTACTACTACCACCACTATAAACACAATATCAACTTCTTCCACCGGATCAAGATTAAGATCAAACTCAACAACATTGAGAACACCAACAAAGTCAAGCAGCACCACTCCATCACTTTCATCCACTCAATCCATTACACCAAAGAAAACAACAACCACAACAACTACTACTACCCAACCAGAGTCACGTCTAAAAACACCAATTAAATCTTATAAATCAACAATAACAACCACTTCTTCTTCAACATCTTCAACCAATAATACAGTTTTATCAACTCCTAATCCAACAACAATTAAACCATCTATTTTATCAACGCCATCTACTCATACTAATAATTCTGTAAATAGTAATAGTACTAAACCACTTTCAACACCAATACAATCTTCATCATCATCAACATCCACCCTACTACCTACATTTAATGCAACTACTACAGCAATCGCCAAACCAACCTCTGCTAAAAAATCAACTATTCCAAATCCTTTTAGTTTCGCAACATCTTCGAGATCTAATGTAACAAATTGTAAGTTTACTCTTTTGAAAAAGAAAAACAATATAATAACAATTAACTAATTCATTATTATCGTTTATTTACATCAGCTGCGTCCAAAGCAAATAGTAATACTATACCAACAAAGAAATCATTGAAAAAGAGTATAAGCTCAAATTCATTGGCATCAACTATTTCTTCAACCATCTTCAAACCATTGCTTTCACTGACAAAATCGAAATCAAAGGACAAAGAACAACCTCCAGTGTCGACCAATACAACAACTAAGTCTTTGAGTTCAAGCGAGCCAAGCATCCTCAAGGACAACCAAAACGTCACAAACAATCCAGCTAATCTAAACTCAACACCTCTTTCAAAATCATCCTCAACTTTATCAGCATCCAAGTCCAAAACTACAACTTCATCGTCGTCGTCATCGAAACTATCGAGCACCATCCGCACAACTTCAAAGCCAATATGGAAGTAACATTTAAAAATAAATAAATAAATAAAAACAAATATAATTAATTTAAATGACATCAAATGTGGACTTGGACACACCCATTTTATGCAGGTTTTTCAAAAATAAAGGAAAAAAAAATCTTGTCAAAAAAAAATTGTGAAAAACAGCCACATTCTTAGATATTTCGATCGAGGAATCTGGTAACATGATGTAACTGAATCTTTCTTGGGTCAACCAAAACAGATTTTATATTTTAAGTTTTTTTTGTTTTTATTTTTTCGAAAAATAGAATATCTGGGTTTATAAATTTAATCTACATAAACAAAAACTACTTTGGTTCAACATCAATATATTTTCCATTTTCTTTTATAAACATTAAATAACATTAGATCAGAAATAGTACAAACATAAAAGATAGAATAAGCAAAAAATAAAATTAAAAAAAAATCATCACAATCATTTTTTATTTTGCAGTTGAGTGACCATTTTTGGCACTCGCTGATTTTACATATTAGTGCTTGCTTTATCTCTATATACATTTTTTGTGTTTGTATTATTATTTATATTAGGTTATAAAAGTAGTACAACATCAGTTTAAACATTCAGATCAATAGTAGTGACTACTACTTTGTTTTTTACCTTTAAATTTTTCCACACACCACCAAACTCTTTTTTAACATCTTTACTAATTTGTTTGTTATTATTATATCGAGCATCATTCACCATTTTGCATCATCTATTTAATCATAAGCTGCTGACCCAACACCATTTTGATTCATCTTTTGTTTTTTTTGTTGATTTTGCTGTATTTTTTTTTTTTTTTTTTTTGGCTTTTGCTGTTATTTAATTTCCCCATTAAAAAAACATTAGATATCATAATTTCCTCATATCTCATCTCATCATTTATCAGCAGCATATTAATTAAATTAGGTTCAACAGTTTTGCTGTCTTACTGTCACTTAAGACATAAATAATATATCCAACAACATAGAAAAGTAGCAACAATCAATTATAACAATTAAAAGATAGATAAATCTATATCTTTTATTTTTTATTTTCTAAATTTCCATCTTAAAAGTTTAGATTTATTATATATATATATATATAGATATCCATAATTTAAAAAAATGGATAATAACAATTTACCACCACCACCACTTTTAAAGACACCACCACCACTTTTGCCAAAGAGCAATAGTGCTGGATCGCTTTCACCACCGAATAAGAGTTTACCGACACCAAACAAACCACCACCCCTCTCAAAGCCACCACCTTTGGCCAAGCCACCTCATCTTGGTGGTCCACAACAGACATCACCACCATCTCAACTTCCACCACAGCAGACACCACCTCTACCTCCCAACGTCTCAGGACAACCAAAACCACCCAATAAACTGCCACCACAACCACCAGCAAAACTAATGACTGGAACACCAACTAGCACTTCAACAGGTAGTCTACCACTGCCATCTCAATATCAACAACAACAACAACAACCAAGACAACCACCACCTGTAAACTTACCACCTTTGCCGCCATCGAATATGGGCGTCAATCAAATGCCACCACCTCCACCAATGCCAACTAATTTACCACCACCACCACCTCTCAACACCGCACAAATGCCACCACCACCAGCGATGCCAACTACACTTCCACCATTGCCATCATCGATAGCCAACCTTCCACCACCACCAATGCCAACCAATTTACCACCACCACCAATCAACACCAGTGGAAACAGTATCAATGCGATCCCATCGACAAACATATCACCAACAGTCATTGGAAAGTCGCAACAAGCTCCACCACCAATCCTTAGTCCACCACCACCTCTAGCAACACCACCACTTGTACCAATATCCAACCCCAATCCAATGAACTCCTCGACAGAATCATTCTCACCACCACCATCCAACAGAAACTCTGTTGATTTAACAGCTTTGGATTTCCCTGAAATTAATACTCAAAATAGAGTAAGATTTAATAATATAACAATTTCAATTTTCTTTAGAAAAAGCATTATTAACTTTGTAAACAATTGTTTTTAGATTGCTGAAGAGAATTTCAATTATCTAAAGGATATTTATACTAAAATTACAAAGAGATCTCAAGCAAGTTCTTGTATGTATTTAATATTTCATATAATTAAAAGTTATTATTCATTCATTGAATATTAATAAAAATTATAATTTTATTGTTTTTATAGCAACATCAAGAGAAGGTCATAGTTTAGCAGAGGCATTTAAGAATTATGGAACAATGTTGATTGCACAACAAGATAATATTATGGGTCAATGTATGTTTAAGGTTGGAGATTTACACAGAGATCTAGAGACTTTTAGAGATCGTTTGGATAATCAGACTTTGTCTGGTCTTCGTGGTACCGTCGATCAGTATGTAAATCGTGATATCAAGTTGGTTCGTGCCTCAAAGAAGAACTTTGACAAGGTGCGATCTCTCTATGACACCATCGATGGCAAGTGCAGTGCCAATGCATCAAAGAGCAAAGGAATCAACTTGGTAAGACAGGCAGAGCTGCAACAAGAGCGTGATTTCCTCAAGGGTCGTGTCACCTCGACTGGACAGGAGTCAGCAACCACCATTCGTTTGGTTAATGAGTCAAACTCGGTCGAGATGATGGAGCAAATCATAGAGTATGTCGAAAGCTTGCAACAAGCTTCGAGACTACTGACGGAGCAACTCGATACAATGCAGCCAGTTCTGGCCAACTACAAGAAGGAAGCACAGAAGCGAAAGTCAGAGTTGGAGAAATCCATTGACCTTCAGAAACAACTGGATCGTAACTCGGTTGGTGGAAACGGTGCCAACAAAGATTCGCGAGTCAACAACTCGTCCGATAACATTGAGCGTGAAGTTCAGGGAGAGGATCCAAAACGTGCAAGAGTTCGTCGTTTTATTTCGGCGGAGCGAAACTATGTGAGTGGACTGAGTACTCTGGTGCAGGTGTATCTCGCCGGTCTGAGAACGGACGACCGTCTCTTCAGTAAGGTCTTCAAGGAAGACGAAGTAGCAATATTCGCAAATATCGAACCGCTGCTATCGCATCAAACGAAATTCCTGGAGGAGTTGGAAGGCTGTTTGAAACAATATGGTGAGCCAGGCGGACCAACTCTTGGTCAGACATTCTTCAAGGCATCGGGCAAGTTCATGTCACTCTACTCGGTGTATGTCGGTAACTTTTCAAAGGCATTGACCACTCTGAATCGTGTGAAGCAATCTAAGAATTTCCAGGCATTCCTAAAGACCTGTGAGGAAAAGTCGGATGGCGCAGACATTGATTCACTCATTCCAACTCCACTCACTAGAATCACCAGCTATATGATATTCCTCCAGGACCTCAAAGAAACCGACAGTTCCGATCCAAACGAAGCCAACTCGATTCGTGGTGCTCTCGACAAGATGCAAGCATTGGGTAATCTAGTGGGACAATCACACAACCTGATTCAATTGATGAAACTCCAGCAATCGTTGATTGGATTCGATGCTTCCTATTTGGTAGAGGAAGGACGTTTCTTGTTGAAGGAAGGCACTGTTTCAATGTCGATTGGCAATGCACCGGTATCCTCCTACTATTGTATATTAGTTAGTGATCTATTGATCTATTGTAAGAAACAGACTGCGCTCTTCCCCTCGGTTCTCTATGACAATACACTGGCAATTGCAAGTGGATCGTCCAGCAGCAATCTCGGTAGTAATACCAAGTATAAATTCGTTGGAAAGCTAGAGGTTAAGAATATGGACTTAAAGACATCACCAAAGGACGATGAAAAGACATTCGTTCTTACATCGGGTGTAGGAAATAATTTGGTGACCGTATCGGTTCAATTTGAAAACAAAACAATCAAAGAGGATTGGTGGTCAACCATCTCCAAAGCAATCTCCAAAGCAAATCAAAACAAGATTTTCTCGATTCCACTCGAGCATATCTATGCACGTCCAGCCGAACAAGGTCGTGCCATCCCACTTTTCGTACAGAGAATCTTGGATTATCTCTATGAGAATGCTGCTTCGGAGGAAGGAATCTTCCGTCTCTCTGCAAATCAACGAGTGCTCGATGCATCGCGTGAGGAAATAGAGACTGGAGTGGAACTAGACTACTCGGAGCTCGATATCCATGTGGTGGCATGTCTTTTGAAGCTGTGGGTGAGAAATCTACCGGAACCACTGCTAACTTTCAAGGAGTTTGATTCGTTTGTGGAGATTGCCGATATCGATTCCAAGCGTGACAAGTACATCGCTTTGAAAGCATTGGTCGAGAAGATTCCACAGATCAACAGATTCTGTACGTTCTATCTCATGCGAATGCTGACCAAGGTATCCGATAATTGTCAGGTCAACAAGATGACGCCAAACAATGTTAGTATTGTATTTGCCACACTGCTTCTCAGAAAGAAGGGTGCATCGCCAATGGATTGCACTGCTTTCAACTCGATCTTCAGTTTGGTCGAATGTTTTATGACTGGATTCCACGAGATCTTCATCGATATCGAGAAGGAATACCACAGACACCAGACGGAGCAGAGCGATGCGATGAAGCGTCGTACGATGCCACCGACCAAGTCGTTGCCAGGCATTCCACCAACATCGTCGCCAATGTCGCTGCCATCGTCACCAGACAACTCACCACAACCCACTCGCAGTGCAATGAACCACCACAGCCGAAACAACAGCAGCGGCGGCAATGGCGCTTCCAACGAAGACAGTGACTCTGACGACGACGAAGGATTCTCAATCGGAACCAACAGTAAGGCATCGATCACCATTCAACTCGGTGAGATCGTCAAACAAGGATATCTCACAAAGAAAGGTGCTATGCGTCGTAATTGGACAAAACGTTGGTTCGTACTCAAAAATGGATATCTATTCTACTTTAAGACTTCGCGTGACAAGAAACCAAAAGGTATCATTCAACTGGTCAATGTCTCTGTTTCGAAATCCTACTACAAGCCATATTGTATGGCATTGAAATCATCTGGTTCCTCAGACGAACGTGAATTCCTCATTTGTGCAACGAATCAAACAGAATTGGAAGAATGGATAGTTTCAATCAATAAGTGTTCAACAAAGGAATAAAAACAAAAAATAATATATAAATATAACAAATCTTCTTAAAAAAAAAAAAAAACTGCTTCCTTCTTGGATAAATAACGACTTTTAGACATTCACATTGTTCTCGTGTTTTTAGTTTGATTGAACGAAGTGTTTTTTCTTGATTAACTCTTTTATTTTTAAGTGTTAATTTTATTTTTATTTTAAAATAGGTTCACCTTTTATGATAACTTATAAATATTTATATATTATATTATAACTATAAGTTGTCATGTTAGAAATGTAATTGTAAAACTTGTATAACATAGAATTGTTAAAAAATCTATTCAACCATCTTACTTTGAATCAAATACATTTGGCTAGTTTAATTTTTGTCTGTTGTTATCCTAGAAAGAAACATGGAGAAGAAACCATTGTTGGATTTATCTCAACTACGATATCGTAGTAATAATGCTATAGAGCTTGAATCTACTAATAATAATAATAATAATAATAATAATAGCAACAACAATAATAATAATAATAACAACAATAATAACAATAATAATAATCTTGCTAGTAGTCATAATGATAGTAGTATTCATACAAATGAAAGTAGTAATTATCCTTTAAAAAGTAGTGCTGATACTGTAAATTATCAAGATATAGAGTCACAACAACCAATAACTTATCAATCAAATTATAATAATAATAATAACAATAACAATAATAATAATAATAATAATAATAATAATAATAATAATAATAATAATAATAATGGTGATAAATGGAAAGATTATGCACTTAGTCAATCACTTACAAATTTGTATTCATTCACATCGTCAAGGAATAAACCTCAACAACAAATATTGATTATCTCCGAAGAGAGAGATGCCCTATATTCCTATACATTCGATGAGTTACAAAGTATGTATATTCATATCTTTAGTTTTAATAATGATGATCATCAAATTTTAATTATATAATGATTTTAATTATTTTAAAAAGATTTCTTGGTTATGTTAAACCTAAAGAATATGTTTGATGTTGAAGAAGAAGAGAAGAAAGAGAATGATGAGAAAGAGAAAGAGGAGAAAGAAATAGGTGGTGGTATTCTGCATGACGACGATCTAGATATGCAACCACCACCCAATCTGAATGTTAAATCAACATCATCGCCACTTCAATCATCTGTAAAGTCACCTCCTGTTCATTTGTTAGATGACGACACACCAAATACAACGTCTACCACGACAACAACCACTACAAACACACCAATTGCCACTACGGGTTCAAACAGTAGCCAAAAAGTAAGTCCGATGGTTTTAGGAAGCGGTGGTGCTGCCGATGATAGGACTGGTCCTACGCTCTCTCCAACGCTGTCGCCATCGATTCACACCGTAATCGACAGTGGCTACGGTAGTGATCCAGAGGATGAAGATGCTTCCCTCAAAGACCTGATCAACTGCTTCAGCAGACGACGTCTTCCCTCGCACGTTCTCAAGAGCTTACAGGCACCTTGCTGGATCGATCTTCAAGGATTGACAGAGGAGCAGATTGAGATAGTCGGCGAGGAACTCTCTTTGCATCCACTGACAGTCGAGCAAATCCTTGGAAACGACAGCTCCGAGAAATGCGAAGAGTTTCCAGACTATCTGTTTATCATTTGTTCGGAGCTGGCCTACTCTGACTGCGCGGAGCTAGTCGAGAGCTTCTTTTACATTGTGCTGTTCCGTGACTACATTGTTGTATTTCATCGTGAGCCACTCGATTGTTTTGACAACGTCATCAAGTCTTTCCGTTATCTTGGTACCGAACGTTCACAGCTGTCTAGCTCCGAGTGGTTACTGTTTGCATTCTTTGACTCGATCAACGAAGAGTACACTTCACACAGCGACAGATTATCAACGGAAGTAGAGATTCTAGATACCTTTAGTTTCCAAGAAAACATTGAATACGGTGAAGTCAATCTTCGACTTGGTAGAGCAAGTCGAAAGTGTACACATCTTTTATTATGTTTATTCATTAAAAAGTAAGTTATCAATTATCAAACAAAATATAAGTATCAATCTAACAAACAACAATATAATAATATAGTGATATATTATCAGCATTACTTCGAGAGAATATCAGTCAAGAGACAGAGATGTATTTAAACAATGTTAAAGATAAGATTATCAGACTCAAACAAAATGTAAAATTAACAGAAGATCTACTTGAGAATCTAAAGAATGTATTCATTTCAAAGGTAAAACCAAATCAATGAATAATCAATTGAAATCATTTCAATTTAAGTAAATTACTAATTAATTCTGTTCATTATTGATTTTAGTTATCATTGATTATGAATGAAGAATCACATTCACTAAATAGTAGTATGCAAAAATTTACATCGTTGGGTCTAATTTTTATGCCTATGAATCTGATTGCTGGTGTGTTTGGAATGAATATGTTGTTCCCCGGACAGATAGAAATCAATGATCAGTTTCTCCCATTCATTTTGATCATAGTCGCATTGGTTATCATTGGTGCAATATCATTGTTACTATTCAAGAAATTCAAACTTTTATAAACAAAATAAAAATAAAAACTACACTACATTGTTATAAATAACAATATAATAAAAAAACAAAATATTCACTATTGTAGTTGATCATCCTTAAAAATTATTATTACATTAATTACCTTGTTATTTTATTTAAATAAAATTGTGAGAAATTTGTATCAATTTTAATAGAGTGTGTTAGAAAAAGATAAGATGGGTTGAACTCTCACAGTTCACAAAAACCACCTTGATTGAGAAAAACTCACCCTTTTTTGGCATTGAAACCCCTGGTATTTATTTTTATTTTTATTATTGGGGTTTTTTTTAATTTAATAAACAAAAAACAATTTAAATTAAGGTAGTCTAAGTTTTGTTCATTCCTACTATCATTCATTCCCGCTCAACTTTTATTATTTGTTTTAAATTATTCGATATTATTATCACTATTATTTTTATAACATATAAATTTAGTTTAGTGTTAAAAAAGTTATCATCAACGAACGCAAAAAAAACATCGCATCTGTGAGAAGAAAGGTGGTTTAAACAACAATAAATACAATTATTAAAATAATTGAATTTATTTTATTATTTGTTCATTTTTATAACACTTAAGATATTATATCTTTCACACCTTATTATTTTTGATATTGGCTATAATAATAACAATATTAATCAAACTACATAACATATTTATTTGTTAGCTGTACAGAATATAACAGTTTTCTGTTTTTTTGTTTAGAAATGAAATATTTACTTTGTATTGATGGCTCTGCCAGCAGCAGAAAGGCAGCAGAGAAAGTAACTTCAATGATTTCCAATGAAGACGCAATAATTTTCTTATCCGTATGTATGACATCATAGTTTTAAATTATCATTAATTTTTTTTTATTAATTATTTTTCATTATTATTTCACATAGGTATTTCCTCCAGTTCCAGAATCGAGTCAATTATGCTCACCAAGTTCATCAACCTTGAGTAAGATGGTTTTCGAAATGTTCTCTGGTGTACCTGATCTAGTAGATTCTAATGAAGATCAACAAAATCAATTGAAGAGATCCAACAAGAAAAAGACTGAAGCCCTAAAAGAATTACACTACTATCAGAAAATGAATATTCCTTGTAATGTAAATATCAAATTCCAATAATATATTTTCAATCACTTTTGTTTAACTTTCATTTTTGTTTTTTTTTATAGAATATAAAATATCTATTGGTTGGATCAAATGAAGTATCAGATACAATCACAAAAGTGGCAGATAAATTTGAGGTTGACTGTGTTGTGATGGGATCTAGAGGTATGGGTACTATTAAAAGGCTATTATTAGGATCTGTAAGCTCTCAAGTTTTACAAATGTCGAACAGATCTGTATTTATAATCAGATAAAATTGTCAACTATAAAAAGAGAAAAAATGACAAAAGTGTAAATAATAAGTAATATATAAATGTAAATATAAATAAATATATTATAACTTTTTTTTTTAAAATGTTAATTATGTGAAAAAAAGTAAATTTACTTTTTTTTTATTTTAATATTACATTGTTTTTTTTTTTGTTAATTATTATTATTCTCTAAAATCATATTATTGATTGTTATCATTTGTTTCAGTTGTTGTTGGTGATGGATGCTGATCACTATTAAACACTTCCAAGATAGAAGATGCGCTTGGTTTCTTCTTTTTGTTTCGGAGTGATGAAAACCATGATCTTGAGAGTGTCGATTTCTTGTTCAAAGAGTCATCGGCTGACGCGCTATCCAAGGTTGTAGAAGACATTAAATCTTCTTTGCTGTTCTTGGGTGAAACAGATCCGAGAGGTGTGAGTGATGGCGATGCCGATGTGGGTGTTGTTGGAGCGGATGAAGACGACGCTCCATCGCTGCCGCTGATTGTTCCGTTTTGTGAACGTCTGGCAATGGTTTGACGTCTGAGAATTTGGAATTCACGTTCTGCCGCTGGATTTGCAAATCCAATCGGAAGTCCAGATGTTGACGAACCTGTTGATCCAGAGGTGGGTGAAGCAGGCTGTTGTTCGTTGTCTGCTTGCTCCTGTTGGTCCTTAACTTCAGACAATGCAAGGTGTCTGCCACGAACCCTCAGAGTTGCATACTGTTGGCTGAGAGCAGCTTTGGCCAAACCAGCACGCTCTTGTGATCTCTTCATGGCTTCGTCATTTACAATCTTTCTGGCGTCGAGATCATCCTGAACTTTTTTAAATTCTGACATCCAAATATCTCTTTCCTTAGCATTAGGACATAATAACTTTAGAATACATGTTCCAAATGAATCAACCAATTCAATAATTAAATCTGATTTTGTAGAGTTACTTGAAATGGTTGTATTTGGCTGTGAATTGTTTGTTGTTGTTGTTGATGGTGATGTTGTTACTGTTGTTGGTTGTGTTTGAACTTGTGTTTGTGGTGCTGGTGGTTGTGATGGTTGACTACCGCTTGTAGTATTGTTGTTTGTTGTTGTTGTTGTGGTAGTAGTGGTTGTGGTTGTGGTCTGTGAAGAAATAGGTGGTTTGTTTGCGGTTGCTGGTGGCTTTTGATTTGAAAAGTGTGTTGGTTTGTTGGCGGCAGGTGGTGGTTGTGGTGGTGTTGCTGATGTCATAGTTCTATTCTTATATGGCAATGGAGCGATTCCAGTTGGTGAATTTGTGGATGTCCTACTTCTAGTGTGTGGAGCTTCGCTAGCAATAGGTGGTTTGGAGGTAGAAGAAGGTGGTATTGAAGGTGGTGCCGATTGTCTTAAAAATTGTTGAGGCGATGTATTTGAATGTGATGCTGATTTAAATGTATTAGTGTTATTATTGTTGTTGTTGTTGTTGATATTGTTATTGGGATGATTCTCTGGTATTTTAGGTTGTGGTTTATTGGGTGGTTTGCTAGAGGATGGTGTTGGATGAAGTGGAGGTTTCTCCTGTGAAGATGTCAATGATGATGAGCTGTTACTGTTGGACGCTGTTATTGGTGTTGGTGTTGTTGATTTCTCTTGTGAAGAGCTTAACGATGATGGTGTTGATTTCTCTTGTGAAGATGACAACGATGAAGTACTAGAATTCTGTTGCTGCTGCTGTTGTTGTTGTTCTGCAGTTTGTCTAGTTCTAAGTGAAACTAAATTCATTCTTATTGATTCCTTAACTTTGAGTGCATCTTTTCTCTTGACCAATCCACTTGTAGTTGGCTTTGTACCAATCAAAACATCGTTGAATAGATAGAATATTCTCTGTGACTCTTTACCACCTGGATTGATAACACTCAAAGATCCTTCATGTACAAATCTTCTATGTGGTTCTGCTAAATTCTATATTTATATTCAAAAAAGTTATTAATAATTGATCAATCAGATAAATAAATTAATGTTGATAGATAGTTACCTCAAATTTACCAATAAAGTTATTTTGAATCTCAGTTACTTTTTGGATATTCTCAGCTTCTCTCTTTTTCTCATTGATAGATGAAGCAACTTCTTGCATTCTCTTTAATGATTCTGTTAGATCTTGATAATCTATATGATCACTCCAAGTATTCTTTAGTAAATCCTAAAAAATTGTTAAAAACAATAATAATAATAAAAGGTGATTAGCATTGATGATCTTGTTGTTAAATAACAAATATTTGATAAACATACAGCTAATAACAATGTATATCTAGGAATTCTCTGTACTGGTAAGATCAGATAGTCGCTCATAAATCTACCATCAACCATTTCCTTATCGGTAATGAAACTATCGAATTTAGAGTTGTTCTTTCTCATACTGTTGATAGCTTCATACGATACTGTATATTCTTTAACATATTGTGTATAAACTTTTAATAGGAATATCTATAGATGATAACAATAGATTATTTATGATGATTAACAACATTAAAGTATTAGTAAAAAAAACATAACATATGTTGTTTTGATGTTATGATGATGATATTTACAAATTGAATAAAGATTGGACCAATCTTTTTAGAGGAAGACCAATCGTTGATGATCGGTTTAAGTTGTTCCAATAGAGAGTTGTTGTAGTTTTTGATGACTTCGAGATTGGAAAACACTTTTTTGAGTTGTTCGTCGATCGCCGTCTTGATATTGAGTTTCGATGCATTCTCTGTGAGTGGTTCAAAGTAGAATTTCTGTAGATTCTCTAGGTTCTTTACGTAGACCTCTTCGGTAGAGAGTATCTCCTTGACGATGTTATGACGATACGCTGCCATACGCACACGCTTATGATATTGAATTCTCATGAGATGTCCTCTAACCAATGCCTGTATTCTAATCCACTTCTTCTCATGCTGTCTTGCCTTTTGCATGATCTGTCCAGGTGAAAGCGATGCTCTTACCACTGGTTTCGAACTTCCAACAGTGGTTGACGACGACGACGACGAACCAGCGGAATGTGATGACGAAGACGAACCTCCTACGCCCAACGAAGAGGAAGAAGAAGAATGACTATGTTGTCCCGATGAAGACAAACGATTTACACCGGTAAAGCTTGTACCCATAAAACTTCCGGATGAACTAGGACGATGCTGGTGTCCTGATGATTGGTGTTGTTTAGGTTCGTTTGCAAACAATGCACGCTTGCATGGTGCACGCTTGACTTGTGTGATGTGTAGTCGTTTGAGAAGTGATTCGGTATCGGCAATCTCCTTCTCTGTGAAGTGAAGTTCGGCAGCTTGTTCGTCGGTCACCGGCTCGATGTGCTTCTCTGGCTCTTTGCCCAGGAGATGGTCGGTCGTTGATGCAATGTCGGCGAGTACCTCGAGTGACTCCAATACTTTGTAATAGTTCTTCTTCTCCATGATATCGGCCACCGCAAAGAGATAGTATCTCGAAACACCTAGATCCTCCAGTGCCTGTAGGAAGAACAATAGGTTCTCACGAATCTTAAAGTTTAGAGTGGTTCCGGTGTGTATCTTTGGAATGGAGTTGGCTTTGACTGAGAGCATAAGACGACACAGCAGTACACCATCACGCAAGCTCGAGTACAAATCCGAGGGTAATACCTCACCAATCATCTTTTCGATCCATCGTCGCACAGTGTACGTTCTCAAAAGAAACGATAGACAACTCTGCATAAACACACCAGTCGATGAATGCAATAGATTATTTGATGATCCTCTTGATTTTACTAATCCTATATTATTATTATTACTAGATGTCGTTGTTGTTGTTGTTGTTGTAGAAGTTGAAACTAATGTAGACATTTCATTATTATTACTATTATTACTATTATTTATATTATTACTAGTATCAGTTTTAGAATTGTTGTCTGTTTCTGTCGTTGTATTAGAATTGTTTAAGGTTGTATTATTATTGTTGTTGTTGCTATTATTATCGGTTGTAGTGCAAATATTATTGTTGTTATTATTAATGTTGTTGTTGTTGTTGGTTGAAATGCTACAGGCCTCTGCTGTAGTTGAATTTGTTTCAACAACAGGAGTGGTTGTGGTGCTTTCCTGTGGTTGTTTTTCGTCCATTTACACAACAAAAATGTGTGAAAATGACCCTATTAAGATGATGATAAGTTTTTATTGTTTGTGTGTTGCGAATGTGTGTGTTGTGGGCGTGCAATTATTATTATTATTATTTGATTGATTGATTTACTGATTTTAGCTAAATTTTATTATTTTTTGTTGATTGAAATCTCTCAACTCGTGTGTATGTGTGGGCGTTTTGTTGTTTCCAAATAAATGATGTTTATGCTCCTGTCCTGTGTGGGTTAATCTTTTTAGCTATAAAAAAAATGATAATAATAATACTGCTAAGCAACTTTACTAAAGATAGTATAAATTAAATATTAATGAGTGTTTTTGTTTGAATGACTGTTTGATAATGCTATGAAATTAGTTTAAAAATTGTGAAATGTGTTTTTTGTAACTGAATTATTATTATTATTATTATTATTATTATTACAATGATGAAAGAATGATTCAAAACTATCAATCATCAGAAGAAGAAAAAAAAACTTATTCTAAAGTAAATTTATATATATAAAAATATATTTGATTATTATTATTGTCTTTTTTTTTATTTTTGATCAAAGCAATGATGATTTAATCGTTTGGAAAAAAAAAATTGATATTTTTGTAAAAAATAAAAAATACACAAACAACTTGTCCAAGAAAAAAATATGTTTGTTTTGTTTGCAGTGCATGTATTGCATAAGATGACTAAACTTACTTTTAAAACTAAAGTTGATGATGTTTTATTATAAATGAATTTATTATTTCTTTTTCACGATAGAAAGAAGAAATAATCAAATAAAATTGTACAAAAATCTAAAATGTAGCAAATGATTTTTGATCAAAATTAAAAGAATAGTCCTGATTTTTTTTTTTGCTGCCCCCAAACCACATTAATATGATTGATTTTTTTGTTTTTAAATGAAAATGTAACCGCCAGAAAATAATTTGACTGTTTTTTTTTTTTACATTTTCAAATTTTAAAATTTTTTTTTTTGATCAAATATTATTTTTATCTATTATTATTTTGTGATGATGCTATTTGAAATTAATATGGTTAAAATGAACTATGAAAGAAATAGTGAGATGTTGCTCATGTGACTAGCGAGGTGGCTACCACTCGAGCCGGCTCCATTCGTTTGATCTACTAAAACAAAACAGACCATCATCATCTGGCCAGAATGACCAACGAATACCAACTACTATAGTTAATACAGTTCAATTAGAATTGTTAATTACAGGAAGCTATCATTATAATTATGTTATTTGCCCAACAACCTTTTTTTTTTTTACATGATGACGCATCATTTTAAAAACCATCTTCCTTAAACACAGGTGCACATAGGAATCTTTTATTTTATTTAGAATTAAATGAATCTTTAATTCTTTAATCAAACAAATATTTATCTCATTGTATATACTTTTTGTAAAATAAATAATGTCAAAATTTGTTCACTTTTATTAGTTTTTGTTTTAATTCAAACAATAAACACAAGTTCAATCACCAATGGCGAGGATGTTCCTGTGGTAATATACAGTTTCGTGGATACAACAGATTTATCCTTTATAAAGTATATTTTATTGATTTTAGTTTTCGCTCTCTAGCGGAGCAAATAAAGTCACTTCAAGAGATCATTGACCAATATCGAAATGTAGATGAAATGCTCTTCGATTTTATCTAAACAACAAGAAACTGCATCATCCTTAAGCAGAGGTCACATCGATTTTCACCACTCTTCAACAAAAGTATGACACAAAGAGAGTGCACTATATGGAGTTTATCTATATTGAAATATCACAACCCCATCTTGGGGGAACTTCTATGGACTATGAATTTGATGAATATGACTTTTATGGAGTACTTTTGCCAAAAGGTATAATTGAACCCGAATACAACTAGCAGAAGTGACAGTGATAGTGATAGCTCCTGTGATCACCACCTATAATCAACACTCTAATAAAAATTATTAATTTTAAATGTTTAAGCCTCAAAGATTGTATTCAACCTATTAAGATGAAACATATGTTTGTTGTTCTGCAGTACAGCAGTTCTAATAAAAAATATTTATTAATTAATTCTACAAAGTTTTAAAAATTGATCGGTCAATTTTAACAATATATATGATGATGTTGATGATGATGTTGTGGCTGAGAAGAAGTTGAAATATGATTAATTTTAAGGTAAATGTTATTATACTTTTATCTTATTATAATTAATTATTATATTTTGTGTTTGTTTTTGAAATATATATATATTTTGATCTGTAAGTTTGTTGTTTGGCATGTTGGTTTGTTTGTTTGTTATACTGTTGTTATTGTTATTATTATTGTTGATTGTTGTTTTATACACTACTCTTTCTCATGCTCTTCAACGTACTTTTACGAGCGGCCATTAAGAATGAATTGCCGGTGGTAGGTGAAGATGGAGACGATGACGACGCAATTGATCCACGCTCAATTGCCGACTCGAGGAACACGTTCTCCTCTTTGGTCCATGAGAAGTTCTTGAATGGCGAATCCAAGAGATTGGCAGATGATTTTCTTTTCGATTTGAATGTGATTGCCGGATTCAAGTCGGGATCGTCCTTGGAGGAGGTAATCTCTTTGATGGTCGGTTTGAATGGCGGAGTGATCATCTTTGACTCCAACATACGCCAGGGAATCAGCTCGAAGAACGGATGGTTTTGAATCTCCTGGACACCGCCTGAACCCAGCCGCTTCTTTGGATCAGGCACTAGCAACTTTTCAAGCAGATCCTGTGAGTCTGGCGATAGAAACATTGGTAATCTCAGATTTCCTTGAATCATTGCTTTGTACATATCGTTTCTATTCGATGCCAAAAACGGTGATCTTCCAGTTAACATTTCAAATAACAATATACCAACTGACCACCAATCCTATTAATAATATTAAAAAAAAAAAATGGTTAGTTGCTTGTGTTTGTAAATTTGTTGTGTTGGTTAGTTGTAACAACTTACAGCAGCTTTACCATGTCCAGCGCCAGTGATGATTTCCGGTGCCAAATATTCAGGTGTGCCACAAAAAGTGGTAGCAAACTGTCCATCGCCTGTTTTACCACCGACAACACTGGTGATTCCACTCTTTGATAAACCGAAATCAGTCAATTTAATGTGTCCATCTGCATCCAACAAGATATTCTCTGGTTTGATGTCTCTATAAATGATATTATTTGAATGTAGGTAATCCAACGATGTTATAACCTCTGCAATATAAAATTTAGCCAATTCCTCTGGGAATCTACCAGCCCTATAATTAAGTTAATAATTATTGTTATTAGATAAATAAAAGTTTAATAAACAACAACAACAACAACAATAACACTTACTTTTGTAAATGATGGAATAGCTCACCACCTGGAATATAATCCATACACATAAATAGATATTCGTCGTTTTGGAATGCAAAATGAAGTCTGACTATGAATGGATGATCCATAGTGCTGAGTACCATCTTTTCGGTGTTGGTGTGAGCGATCTGTTTCTTTTTCATCATCTCCTTCTTGTTGAGTACCTTCATTGCGTAGAGACGCTGGTTGTCTTTCTTTCGCACGAGGAACACCCGACCGAAGCTACCGACACCCAGCACTTTGAGCAACTCGAAATCGTCGATCGCCAACTTTTTCTTTTTCTGGTTGATGTTCTCGGATCGACGCTTCTCACTGTCGTCGGCATGGTAGAACTGGACGTTGTCCGAGGGTGGAGGTTGGCCGCCAGCACCGCCATTCTTTCCAAACAACTTTGAACCACCACCGCCACCTTCTTTTCCATTGCTACTGCTATTACTACTGCTACTACTACTTATACTACTGTTGCTTATTAGATTACCACCGTTTCCGATTGCGGTGCTGGTGGAGTTGGCATCGTGTAAAATAATGGTTTGTTGTTGTACAATTGGAATGACAGAGGAGACTGCAGCTGCCAGTGGATTCAAAGGTTTCGATGTTGTCGATGATGTCGGTAGGTTATTGATTGTCCTGATCGATAGATTACTTCCTGTCGATGGTGATGATGTTGTAGTGCTATTGTTGTTGCTACTACCATTGTTATTGCTGTTGTTGTTGGTTGGCAAGACAGTTGGTACACTGCTACTGAGCTTTGAAAGTTCGACGATTGGTTGTGGATCGTTGTTTTTCTTCATGACGAGTTGACGCTTAAGTTCTTCAGCACGAATCTTCCAGACACGTGCACCCTCAATACTATTTACATTGGGTGTATTCGGTATCATCGGATGCATCTTGATGTTGGTCGGTGTCAACGGACTCAAACCAGTGGTTTGCTCAGCACCGTTACTGTTGTAACTATTCGCTTTCGATGTATCTATCGTCAGGTTATTGGATTTTGCAATGTTTATTGGTGGTTGCCAACTACCATTATTATTGCTGCTATTGTTTAACGATTTACTTATATCTATATTATTTAGTTGTTGTTGTTGTTGTTTACTTGGTGTAGATGGTACTATCTTTGGTGAGACATGAGGTGATGAAGATGGTGATATATGCTGTTGTGGTTGTTGATAATCCGAAGAAGAGTTGTTGTTGTTGTTGTTGTTGTTGTTAACGTTTAGTTTGACTGGCGATTGTTGTTGTTGTTGTGCAGTGGCGGCAGTCGATGCTTGGTCACCCTTGCATCCGACTCCCAGTTTCTTAAACTCGTTGACGATTTGTTTTGCTTGCTCGGCAGACTCTGCTTCAAAGTGATACTTGTGCAGGAAGGTAAGAGTGAACTTCTGTGAGTCCATGCTGTCCTGATGGATATTGTAGACATCGCTATTCTTTACGAACCACTGACAGGTCGGTCCATTTAGATTGGAAACACCTTGTGAGCTTACTGCAATAGTTCTATTTTGTTTTGTTTTTATTTATTTTTTTGTTTTGTTTTTCAAAATCAGTCATTTTTTTCATTTTCATCATAGTTATTATAATTTAGCGCTGTCTAAGCAAATCATGCTTACCTTTGTTGTCGTTTGCCATAGTTATTTACTTTTATGACATCGAAAGAAGTGCAAAAGTGATCTTTATGATGTGATAGGTCTCTTTCTTTTTTACCGGGCAGTCCAAACCATGGTTTACTGCTACTCTTTTGTTTAAATGACATCTAAACACCACACGCACACACTGACAGACACAATAACACTACTATTACTACTTCTACTACTACCACTGCTACTACTTCTTCTTCCTCTGCTTCTGTTGTTTGATTTGTTTTGATCTTTGCAACGATCTAAATACTAATTGATAATGATGATAATGAAACTATATGTTATATGACTATATAATTATGTAATGTATTATGTTTATATAGTAATTTATGATCAATGATTAATGATTATGATTAATGATAAGATTTAAAGTTGGAATTGTCTTATGAATATTTTCGTCTGATTTTGTGTGTTATTTTATTTTTTGATTTTTATTTTATTTTTGAATAAATTTGTTTTTGGTTTGTTGTGTTGTAAAATGTTGGGTGCTAATAAAATGTTGGGAACACACTATCAGAGTTGATAAAAAAAACAACACAACTATCAAATAGTGACCCGAGGTTCTGTTCTTAGATATTAAAATAATAATAAAAAAATAGTTATAATAAATAAATAAATAAATATAAATAGGTAGATAAAAAAAAAAGAAGAATGAAATGATTATTTTTGAACTGCACTGCTGAATTGAATTGAATTGAACTAAACCTAACTCAATTGATAAGAAGTGAGTGATACTTATCAATTTTTTAGATTTAAAAATAAAAATGGGTCCAAATTAATTATAAACATATACTTTCAATGTTGTTAATCTATGTAGGATGGAAAGTTGAGCGGTGGTGTTTGGTTATTTTTGAGAAATCTTTTTTTTTGTTTTATTTTGAATGAGAAAAGTGGGGTCATAAGCTAAAATTATAAATTTTTTTTAAAAAAGAATCAAAATAAGTGAGTTATTTGATTGATCTTCAAAAAAAAAAAAAAAAAAAAAAAGTTTTTTTACAAAAACAAACAAAATTTGATGGAATAAAATCAGCTGATTTGCAAAAAAGCCCAAACATCTTTCAATTCATTAAAATAGCTATTTTCTCATATTTTATTACTGCTACAACAATGATAGTTCTTTTTTTTTTTATTTGTTTTTGGTTCTCCAATGCAAAAAAAAAACAAATATCTCATTTGATGATCGGAAACTAAAGTAAAAAAAAACCTTTTTTTTTTTTGCAAATTGTTGAATGTGAGTAGTCGGAATGACTATTTATTTTAAATATCATCAAAATTTACATCGGACATTGTCACATTTGCTTGCGTTGAGGTCAGTTCTTGAGTTGACGGATCGGATTGTTCATCCCCATTATTGTTATTTACTGTTTTGCTTGTGTTATTGTTGTTGTTTATGCTGTTGTCATCGGTTATATTCATACTATCATCTTTAAACTGTTGGTTATTGTTGTTATTGTTTAAATTACTACTATTTTCGCTAGTATTATTATTACTTGCATTATTTATCGGTTCTGAAGTGAGCGATGATGACGATGTACTGTAATCAACTTGAGAGAGTGACCCGAAATCAAAAACATCCTCATCAATTGACATGTTGTTTGGATCATCTTGTTGTTCTTGTTGTTCTTGTTGTCGTTGAAATTGTATTTGTGGTTGTTGTTGTTTTTGTTGTTCAACGACAAAAGCGGATTTAATTCTATTTGTAAACAGTGAAAATAAACCTGGTGACCTAAAAGTGTTTGATAGGAAAGAAAGAATCGGTAATAGAATAAAATAAAATAAAACTGTTAGTTAGTTTAAACTCGAGCAAGTTTATCATATTCGTTGAATAGTTAAATATTCTACTTACATATGTAACCATTGAGAGAGTGTTTCAAAACTATCTTTGGCGGCTTTGGATCTTGCGTTTCTTGTGACCTCAATGAGGTCCTTCGAAGAGAAGTGTAGGAGCTGGTTGGTAGAATCATAGAAATCGAATTTCAAGTTGGAAATGTGTACGAGTGGATATTGTAGCTTTGGCTCATTGCCATTGTTTCTGGTGGCGTTTGTTGTTGAAGCACTCGATACCTGTTGATATCCAACGGTCAGTGGAACGTTCACTGGATTCTCCATTGGTGTCGACGATTGATCTTTCAACCAATTCACTTTCGTCAGATTGATCTTGGCAATGTAACCACTGGCATCACAGACAAACAAAACTCTACTGTTCTCCAACCGATTACCTTCCAATTGACAAGTATTGTCACTAACATAAAGAAGTAAACCAACCAATTCATACTCTTGTTTGTTTTTAAAAGATTGTTGTTGATGTTGTTGTTGATATATTTCAATGTAGTGATTCAATTGATTTATAGGAGTGTAATTACTATTATTACTGCCATTCGGAGTAGTTGTTTCATTAGTCTGACCATTGGCAGTTGCTATTTGTTTGATCATAATCCTCTTGGAGGTTTGTAGCTCTGCAACCGGATTATTGCCAGACGACTTACGATTCTGTTGATATTGAGAGTAGAAGAACTGTTGCGGTTGTACATAGAGGAACTTGTAGCATTCATTCACCTTGATAGTATCGGCATCTGGAGGTGGATTGACAAAACACAATGTTGTTTCAACACCTCCACTACTATGTTGATTATCTTGTTGTTGATGTTGCGCTGCCAAAGAAGAGGTCGACTCCTGTGGTTCGAAAGAGAATTTTATTGGTGGAAGTGGAAGAAGAGGCATATGTTTGCCGGCATTTATATACTCTTTTGCTGACATGCAATTGCCGTTGCCATTACCATTACTGTTGTTATTACTGGGTAGAAACAATGGAATCTCTTGAACGTTATCATATGTCTCTTTTGGTGTTAAATAACCATTACTATTATTATTATTATATCTTTTAGTTTGATTATTATTATTATTGTTATTATTATTATTTCCATTATTATTATTATTATTAGATGAAGAATCCAGTAAATCCATCACACGGAATTTCAGGACTGGAACAACATTCCTCTTGGCAAACAATGGATTGGAACCGATCCATTCATTTAAATCATCTTTAGCTCTCTCATTTAAATCATTCTTTCTTCTCTCTGTTTCCATCATTAGCAAGCTTTGTTGTTCTTCGTTGAGCCTAGAGACATACTCCTCCGAGTAATCACTACTAACATACATATTATACAACATAGTTGCATCTTTAACATTTGATATATCTTTTAAACAAATAAGTTAATAAATACATATTTAAAATAATATTCTATATTAATATTAATAATGCTTACTTAGTTTAGAATTATATTTCTTTTTGTTTGAATTTGATGATGTTTCACGTTCCAACTTCTCATTGATTTCATATGTCTTTTGTTCCAACAGAGTCGACATCTTTGAGTCCAATTCACTTTGATATTTCTCTTCTTGTTCCTTACTTCTTATGATTGTCTGTGAGTTATCGCCAACAGTGATAGTCTCTTTGTAATATAAATAAAATGTTTTCTTTAAAGCAATTAGTTGATTGTTAGTTTTGATTTGTATGTTTTTAAATGATGATATAGTTCTTTTTGTTTTATACATACAACGATTTTCGTGTGTATACAAACAACGGTACCACCACCAGGAATAATCGATTTCAAAGTAACTGGAAAGTTGGCAGCTCTCTGAGGACCAAGAGTTTCATGCCAGGCAGCTCGTCTTGTCGAGTTGGTATACAACTGCAGATATACATGAGCAGCGTCAGCGTCGAATGGTTCACATCCATTCTCATTGCCAATCATCTTTGAATTCTGAATGCGAAGTTTCTGACCGACAAACAACTTTCCTTGCTTCAAACACCATGTCAAGTGAGGATCGAGCAACGCCTTCATTGAATACCATCCATCTGTCAATTCAATCGTTGCCTGTGGGAATTGTGGTTTTTTATCATCAGTACCAACATCAGCACCACCTAAATCATCACTATCCGATTGTTGATCAACATCGCCATTTGAGATAATATTCGAAATACAAAGTATCATATGAGATTCAGGTGCGTGATCACGTGCATACAGTTTCTTTAAGATCGATGGTTTCGCTTGAATCAGTTCACGATTGATTCTATCTTTCAGCTGTGATAAAACGCGTTGCAGAGTGAGGTGTCTTCCACCAAAGTGTTGGGGAAATGCCTTTTCCATCGATGCCAACTTCCATACGATCCATCCATAGTGATTATCCATCCATTCATCTGTAATAAGTCGTGGTTCAATTAGATTCTCACGTAGAATCATTGTTGATATCTCACTGAGACCTATTTTCTTCTGACGCATTGTCTTTGAATCTGGAACACTATCAAACCTAAAGTCAGCAGCGTTGTTTCTGTTCACTTCAAGAACTTCTCTCGATACCAAATTAACACAACTATGACTAAACGGTGTACCTAGGTCTTTCAATCTCTTTCTTCCATCTGTTAATTGCAATAGTTTTGGTTGATCATTTAACTTATTATTATTATTATTATTCACTTGATGGCTGTTAAATTTGTTATTGTTATTATTGTTGTTGGCGCTGTTGGTGTTGTTGATTGTTTTCATTCCATTTGAAACAGGAGGAGGTAAAGTAGGTATTGGTGGTGATTGTTGTTTGTGTAATGGTTGTTTTGGAAGTGGTTTCAAACCACTTCCAATGACTGGCTTGATTGGAGTTGACGATGATGATGATGATGATGTTACGGATGTATTTGCAATGGTATTATCTTTGTATGGTGAGATAAAACCAGTTTTCTTTGGTGTCATTGGCTTGATTTTAGATAAACTTGGTTTAAGTGGTGTAAGAGCTGTCGGTGATGTGGCTGAAGTTGTTGTACTAGTTGTTGTTGTTATCGGTGTTGTTGGTGTATCTATATTTGTGTTTGCTAAAGTGATGTGTGGAGGTGGTGACTTTGAAACAGGTGTGATCGGTTTGGGTTTGGAATTAAAAGATTTCATTGGTGTCAGTCCATTCGGTGATTGATTCTGTGCTGGTTTCTTTGGTGTTGTAGTCGTGGCATATGAGAATAGCGATGATGATGTCGCTGATGAAATAGGCTTATTAGCTTTGGATATCGTTGGTTGTTGTTGTTGTGGAGGAGATGGAGTTGATGTCTGTTTTTTAAATGAATTTGTTGGTGAACTATTATTATCTTTATCTTTTGGTGTATTAAAATTAGAAGACTTCTTATTGTTATTATTATCATCTTTATCTTCATCGTAATGATCATGAGGATCACCTTTATTCATTACTTTTTTGGATGAAGCTGAAGATGAAGTGGAAGTGGAGGTAGCAGCATTCTGTAGGAAATCATCTTCATCATCCAACTTTAGGTTACTGTTGTGTGGAACATCAGCAATTTTACGTTCTGCTTCCAATAGTTTCTCTTCATCGATCTCTACAGTTTTAAATATTAATTTACCATTACCATCAGCTTTAGCGCGACCAAATCCTTTGAATACACCATCATCATCACCAGTAGTAGCGCCGCCTGTAGGACGACCAAATCCACCGAATCCACTCATGCTATTACCACTTCCACTTTTCAAATTCTTCATGGCAACATGACCGAATCCATCCTTAAAAATATCGTCGTCGTCATCATCAAATTGATTTATTGTTTTCTTATGATTAATAGATTCTGATGATTTTCTTTTCTTACTATGATCAATATTATTATTATTATTATTGTTGTTGTCATTGTCATCTTCATCATTATTATTGTTGTTGTTTGATTGAGGTGAATCACTTCCACCTGTTTTTCTACTTTTCATCTTGTTTTTTTAAATGTAATGATTTAGATTAAATAGATAAATGTTGTTTGTTTATATGTATATTTGATAATTAAATAGTAAAAAGAAATAAATGATAATAATAATTAAATTATACCTTCTTTATCTCTATAATCTATTACTGTAAAAGTGATAATACTAATTTGATATCTGTCATTGTTTTCACATTATTTTCAAAAAATGAATTAGTTTTTTACAAAGATTTCTTAGAAAAAATTAATTTGTTAACACATCATCATTCATTGTTTGAACATTTAGATAGTTATAGTTAACAGATAAGATAAGTTTATAAAATGGTTGATTATGGTCAATTAAATCAATTTGAATGTATGTTGATTATTAATTAACACATATCATGATTATTAACATATGAATTAATATGAATTTATATATATATATATATATATATGTATATTATAGATTTAGATCACACTGCTGATATTATGTTTGTATGTTTTTATTATTAAATTGGAATTACTTTTTTGAAATCAAATTGAAATTTATATTAATAATAAATCATCATATTAAAGCATACATGTATGTATATCTTATATATAGTTTTATTAGTTAGTTAGATATTCATTGATTGATTGATATTCATTCATTCATTTGTACTAAATAGGGGGTGATAACCTTGGTGTTGCTTTCGAACAGATGGCATTGGCAATGATGAACTATATGGTCGAATTGGATTCAGTACATTTAGATCAACATCAAGAAGATGAAATTAAAGAACATACTATCAATGTTGAAGGTACATACTACTATATATTTGATAAACTAACCCACTAACTAACTAACTAACTAACTAACTAACTAACTAACTAACTAACTAACTAACTAACTAAACAAAACACTACTTAAGGTCATGATATGGATAGTTTATTATTTAGTTATTTAGATGAGTTTCTTTTTATCTTTAATACAGAGTTTCTCGTTTTCAAAGAGATCAAAGTTTTGTCGATAGATAAAATCAACTTTAAGATCACTGCAACTGGGTATGTTATTTTATGTTATGTTACTAGTGATGACATTAATATTTAAAATATTAACAATCATCATCTATTGATATTTATAGTAAAGGTGTAGAGTTGGATAAATCAAAGCATACTACAGGTACAGAAATCAAAGCTATAACCTATTCATGTATGAAGATTGAAGAGAAACCAGAGAAAACTGATATTTATGTAATTGTAGACATTTAATAAAATAAATAAATAAATCATTTGAAGAGAGAAGAATGATTTTTTTAAATATTGTTTGTTTATTTATTCATTCATCTCTCTATTTAGATGTTTGGATTGGTATTTAAACACATTGAAGCTTTGCTTATTGAAGGAATTTATCAATCGATTTTGTTGGTGTCTTGATTTCAATAAAACAATAGACCTCTTTAGGATTAATAATATCATTTACATTGTTATTATTATTATTATTATTGTTGTTATTTTCACCATGATTTGTAGATGTAGTAGTTGTTTATGGTAGTTCTTTTCAAACCATTCAATAATTGAAACCATATTTTCATTCTCATTATAATTATCACCTTTACTTTGAAGATCAAACAGTCTTTGTGCCAATTCTTCCTTTTTACTATCTAAATTTGAATTTTTGTCTAACGCTTTCAACTTTCTTTTTTTTTGATGATTAATTAAATTGATACCCAGCTCCAAGTTAAGTGGGTGATCCAGTTTCGCTTTACTTTTGTTCAAATGAAAACATATTTATTTTTAAGATCTATATTAAATAACAAGCTGTTAAGAAATAAGTTATTTAACTTTGTTAATTGGATACATTGTATCGTGTTAAAGAAGCAATATAGTTTAAGTTGGCAATGCATGATCAATGAATATCCAGAGTTATTGATAGATTACAGATTTGATGATCGGTATCTTTATGAGTATCTCTCAAAGTTTGGAGATGCAAATAAACATGAACAACCACCTTTCGATCGGTTAAAGAATGCTATGCTGGCTGCGATCAGACAGAACAGATTGGATCTGATAGAGACGATCATCAACAAACAACCAGGCCTTTGGCACTCAGAGATCATCACGTTTCATCAGGCCTACCAAGAAGAGTTGTGTGTAACCGCTGCTGCATATGAACGAGAAGACATTCTAAGGTATCTAATTGACAGTGTCGGTGTCAACTCGACTCTGGTTATGCTTGCCACTCTCAAAAGTACGGTTGCTACCAATCGTAATTTAAATATTGCTCGACAATGCTGTAAATTCATTGTATTCGATGAGTATATTAGTAACATTATCATGGCTATTGCACCGGTTATCAAGTTGAACGATTCCGACATTTTTATGATGCTCTACAACTGCAGTGCTTCTATCAAACCGATAGCAATTAAAGGTATATTGAAAACTGGCACTCTAGATCTCTTGAACGTGGTAAAGGAATTCGAGAAGAAGAGGTTTAGTGAATTAGTGATGTCAGTTGGTGATTGTATTTCAACTGCAGCCAAATATAATCAATTGGAAATACTACAATATCTTCTAGAGAATCAACTTGGTAAAAAGGAGAATGCCGATAAATATCTATCGTGTCGTTCTGACACAAATTTTGAGATCATTCAGTGTCTCTATGATTACTATAAAGATAGTATAGTTTCATATCCACTATTGATATCAAAAGCAATTGTATCTGGAAATGTTCGAGTGTTGGAGTTTCTACTTTCTTTGGGTCGTCTTTCGGATGACGAGAAAAGCAAATGTTTTGCAACAAACCCTATGAACTATGCAGCAAAGAACAACCATTTTGATATGTTAAAGTGGCTCCACTACAATCGAAGTGAACCGGTCACTAAAAGTGTAATGGAAGAAGCGATACTCAGTAACAATATGGCGATGGTTCAATTCCTGGTTGAAAATCGTACTGAAGGTTGTACTAATAAAGCTATTCAATATGCGTTGGAAGTAAGGAATTTGGAGTTGGCACAATATCTTTTCGATAATATAAGCGGAGTGAATTGGCAGATGAGAAACGATCTCCTTGAGACTCTTTGTTACAACGGTTGTTTGGATATCATTCGATTCGTACTTGAATACATTCCTCTGGAACATTCATTCAGTCGTCAAGCAATGATATACTCTGCTGCCAATGGATTTCTAGAGATACTAAAACTTATACATCAGTCGCCAAACTCTGGAAGTACCTTCAAAACAATGGACGCCGCTGCAGCGAACGGTCACCTCGATATTGTTGTTTGGTTGAACGAGAATCGGACAGAGGGTTGTTCAGTTTCGGCGATTGATGGTGCCGCTGGAAAAGGTCACCTCGATGTTGTGAAGTGGCTATATTTCAATCGTTCAGAGGGATTCAGTTCCACAGGAATGGATAATGCCTTGGCAAATGGTCATACCGACGTCCTAGAATTTCTTTATGAAAATAGAACGCAAGATTGCTCACCAAGATCAATACAACTCGCTGCTGAATACGGACACCTTAATGTTTTGAAATGGCTGATCGCCAATCAAAGTGATGATGATGTGAACGATCTTCAGTTTCCTTTAAGAGAACATGCCAAAAGAGGAGATTTGGAAGCAATTAAGTATCTATATGAAATAGGTAGAGCGAATATCGATCATTCAACTCTTGAGTTTGCAACTATTTATGATAGATTCAATGTAGTGCTTTGGATACTGGAGAATCACTTTGTCAAAGTTGACTCATTGGATTTTGGTCCGTTTAATAATGCTCTATTGGATAGTTATAGAAGTGATCCAAACAAAACTTTGTTAAAACTAAAAAAGCTTTCATATTGTCAAATCAACAATATTCCAAATATAAGTTTTTAATAAAATGATCTTCTTCTTTTTTTGCAATCAAACCATATGAATTCGAATAATCTACTATGGTTTGCACAGTTATCTTTTTTAAAAGAAAATGATTAATTTTTTTTTAAAAAACAAAAAGGTAAATTGTGAACTTCCAATTAATTTGGATCAATCTTAATTTTTTTTTATTTTAAAACTTTGGATACTATTTTTTTTTAAAAGTACCACTTCACAATTATAATTATAAATAGTAATAACAATGTGTTCGAATTTATCTAAATTACTACAAAACGAAATAATAAATAAGCTATTGAATGATTATGGAGATAGTAATAGAGAATTTCAACCACTACCTTCATACTACCCAACTTTGAAAGAGCATATCTACGATTACACTTCAGGTCAACAGGTATTCGATAGTTTAGAGTATTTCGAGCAGTTGAACTACAATCGATCGATACTGGAATATTGTTTGGTTTCTAAGGATTGGTTTCATTACATATCAACTTGTGCCAATCGATTCTACGCCAAACAATCACTCGAACTATCAAATAGTTTGTCGATTTACCAATTCGAGAATATCACACATCTCTATGCCGATTTCTCACCCGAACCATCTTGGATCGAACGCTTTACCAATCTAAAGAGATTGGTTATCAATACAGATGATGGTAAGCTCGTACAACAACTGATCAATCAATTTCCATTGATTAAACTAGAGGTCTTTGTCGATCAAGATAGAGATAGTGCAGTTGTAAATTGTGATTTATCAGCAACAGGTTATGACACATTGGAATTCGTACATATTAATGCCTATAGTATCTACGGGGCTGTGGATTTCGAAGATTTGGTAGAGAACTACTATAAAAGCTATCTCAAGCGTTGGCGTGCAAATTCAATCTACTTTATCTATGATGACGGTGATCATGACGGTGGTGTATGCAACCTCTCTTACAACCAACTATTCAAAGTGAAATCACTAAGAAACATTATCATTCCAGACGATCGTTTCTTTGCAAACGCATTGAAATGCATTGTTTCCAAGAATACTTTGATCGATTCATTCAGATGTAATATTCCGCTCGGTATATTCGATGCATCGGCTCGTTCAACATTTGTGGAAGATGATGAAGATGAAGATGATGAAGATGATGATGAAGAAGAAGATGATGATGATGAAGAAGATGATGATAGTGAAGAAGAAGAAGAAGAAGAAGAAGAAGAAAATGAAGCAAGTGAAGGTGATAATGAAGATAATGAAGTAGATAATTCGACTAATGGTAGATATTGTCGTTGTTTTCCATATGATATGGAGAATGAAGCATTGGCTCGTAGTAAATTAAAGTATTGGAAACAATTTTGTTCTATTCTTGCACGTAATACACGATTAAAGTATTTAGAGTTTGAAAACTTTTGTACTTTCAACAATGGTGGTTCAGTAGATGATCATAGTCTAAGGCCACAAACAATAGAATCGACATCATTAGCACTCAGTAAAGCACTTTCAGTCAATAAGACATTGACTTCATTGACGATCTCATGTCAGGTGCTATCGGGGTCATTCTTTCAGACGTTGGCACACTCCAACCAAACCATCAGTCATCTCTCTCTCACTGAATGTGGTACCGATCAAATTGGTCAACTAGCTACTCTATTGGAATCGAATAGCACAATACAACGTCTTGGTATTGCATTTCATGACGAATATTATCAAGAGATGATAGGCAGTAAACAATCAGACACCACAAAAGCTGCAACTGCCAAAGCTATTGAATCATTCTCACTTGCGATTCTCAACAACAACACAATATCAAGATTAGACATCAAAGAATTTGAACCCTATACAATTAGAACTCACATTGAAAGTTTATTCAGAAGTAGAGATCAACAAATATCCACCAAACTAGTGAATAATTATCTTGTTGGTGCTATTACACACACATTATTTTTTTAAAAAAAAAAAATTAAATAAATATTAATTTGGTTGGTGTGAACTTCACCCAAAAGAAATCTGATTGCAATCTCCATTGATTTTGAGAATGTTCCTTTGGCTTTGAACTTAGTTTAAAATGGGTTATTATTATTATCATATTATTATTGTTATTTATTTATTTCTATTATTCATGTATTATTATTACAAAGAAGATGGATATCAAAGTGTTGAATGACGATTTTTTTATTTTCGATATAAGTGAATCAAATGTAGATCAGGATGAAGATGACAACTTTCTATATCTAGACAACGCATGTAATTTCAATATCCTATTGATTATTTCAAGTAGATCTGCGGAAAATGAAGAGTATCCTACACTGTTCTCTACTCATCTCATACCGATATACGATCATATCTTCTCTGACGAAGGTGGCGTTATTGTATTACCCAAGTATGTTTACAACCTAAACCTTTCATTTCTATTCATGGAAGGTGATCAACTCTATTTTAAATCATTCGATTTAAAGACTGCTTCCTATGATATCAATATCAATTTTGACAAAGAGAAACAACGACAACAACAACAACAATTAATCACCTACAATCATAGTGATAATATCAATAGTCAATTATTAAAAAAGATTGTTATTAATAATTCACAAGCACAATCATATTATATTATTGCTAAATTCCGAAATAGCTACAACAAAGTGTTGTTAACTTTATCGAAATCATATGAAATGGTAATTATCATTAAGAAATGATAGAGACATTGCTAATACTAACGAAAATATCATTCAATTTAAAGGGTGTTTATAAATCAATTATCTATAGAGATAGTATTAGAGTATATGAGGGAATAGAAAATGAAATCAAAGCAATGGAACTACTGAAAGGAAAGAGTAACTTTGTACAACTTATCGACCATTTTGATGATAAACCAAATCAAACTTTTCATATGGTAACTGAATTTTGTAATCAAGGTGATCTAAGTCAACTCTTTAACTATAGATTTAAAAGGTAATAATAAAAATGAAAATATATTTAATTAAATCAAGATTTACTAATCAAACTTTATTATAATCGCAATCTATAATAATATTAAAAACAATAGGGGTGAAGATTTCCAAGAGAATCAAATATGGCAATTCATTATGCAAATGTTTGACATACTAAAGGAATTGGAAGAGTTTAAGATTGTACATTGCGATATTAAACCGTCGAATATTTTCATTAAAGGAAAAGATTTAAAGTTGGTCCTTGGAGATTTCGGATGTTGTATCTTTACGGACAAAAAAGAGGTCAATCAATTTAGTCAACCAGAATACAGTCAGTTCATGGAGCACCAAGACAAGAAAGCTAAATTACCTGCTACCATTGCCCCAGATAAAGAATTGAACTCTGTTACAAACATTGAAAGTGAAGATTCAGTGTTTGACATGGAAGAAAATAATGATGATATCGTCTTTAAAGCAACAAGAGGAACAAAAGGTTATATTGCACCTGTATGTAAATATATCATTATTATAACTATTAGTACATACTTATTTACATTCATTTTTATGACCAAAAAAAGGAAGTTAAATTTAAGTTATATTATCAACCAATTGATATCTATTCTATTGGATCAACAATTCTTAAACTATTATCATGGTAATTAAAATATAATTTTTTATTGATTTACCTTAAAGAAAATACTAACTTTTTTTTTGTTAGTTCTGAAGAAGATAAGGATAATCATGAAAAATTCAAATCAGATTCAAAGAATATTGTTATTAGTAAAGATAAATATACAGATCAGCTAATAGAGTTTGTAAAGTTATTACTGGACGATCAACCAAAGAATAGAGAATCGGTACAACTAGTATTTAGTAAATATAATAATATTATAACCAATCAGTTTTCAAACAACCAAGGAGGATATATAGAGTACAATATCAATAAACCAATAGGTGTAGGATTATTTACGGATTTACTAGAAGAGTTGCTCTTTGGAGATACTTTCAACCAGATCATCGAGCCAGAAACACTACCAAAGTGTCTTAGAAAGTTGGTCTTTGGAAGAGATTATAATCAACCATTAGTCATCGGATCACTGCCCAATTCGTTGGAAACTTTAGTGTTTGGTTTTAAATTTAACCAATTAATCCAACCAAAGATACTTCCTCCAAATTTGAAGGAGTTGAAATTCGGAAGAAATTTCAATCAACCTTTTGAATCGGAAACACTACCTCCAACTTTAAGAGCACTGAACTTTGGAGGTCATTTCAATAGGGAATTACTGCCAGGATTTCTACCACAATCGATAAAATCAATTAGATTTGGAAAGGAGTTCAACCAACCAATTATAGATATACTTCCTACATCACTAAAGGAATTGAAATTTAGCACAATGTTCAATCAACAGGTTCCACCAGGAATTCTACCACCCAGATTAAAAACATTAAAATTTGGTAATAATTTTAATCAGCCTTTGCCGAGTCTACCAAAATCATTATTGTCCCTTGCATTAAAGTTGAACTTCAATCACCCAATTCAACCAGGAGTACTGCCGGAATCACTGGAAGAATTAAAATTAAGTTGGCTGTATAATCATAAAATTCCAATTGGAGCGCTTCCGAAATCATTGTTGCTTTTAAAACTAGGTGATAAATTCAATCAACCTCTTGAAAGAGGATCACTTCCAGACTCGATAAAGTTTATTAAATTTAGAGAGGAATTTAATCAACCTATTGACGATGTTTTACCGAAATCGCTCAAAACTCTGGTGCTTGGAAAGAATTTCAATAAACCTTTACAACCAGGTGTGCTTCCTCCGCTGTTGGAAGAGTTGGCCATAGGTGAGTGCTATAACCAAACTCTAATACCTGGTTCTCTTCCAGATTCGCTCAAGAGAATTCAATTTGGAAATAGCTATACTCAGGTAATTGACAAGAGTATTCTTCCAACATCATTGGAAGGTTTACAATTTGGCGACTCTTATAACAATCCAGTACAGTCTGGCTCTCTACCTGAGACTCTGACATCATTAGTGTTTGGACACAGTTTTAATCAACCGATTCTCGAGGGTGCAATACCAAGTAAGGTAGAATATCTAGAGTTTGGCGATGCTTTTAATCAGCCTATTAGTCAAGGTACACTTCCAAACAACCTTAAAGAACTTGTCATTGGTGATTCATTCAATCACCCAATTAAACCTGAAACACTACCCAAATCACTTGAACTTTTAAGATTAGGTGAAAAATATAAACATAAACAAAAACTGCAACAATCAAAATCAATAAAAATAATATATGGTGAATTTGATTAACAACAAATAATAAAATATTTTATATATGTAATGAATATTATTTATTCGTCGTCGTCTTCATTTTCTACTTCCTCTTCTTGATCTTCTTCTTCTTCTTCTTCTTCTTGATCTTCCATTTCATCGTCTATTTCTTCATCTTCATCCTCTTGTAAAACTTTCTTCTCTTGGTTGTTATCCAAATTAATGATTGCAACAGTATTCTTTACATTGACTCTGTGCCATCTTCCAAATCTATGTTCTTGTCCGATTGCGGCAAATAATAAAGTTCCGTCTTTGTTAAATGTCATATCATTGATAAATCCATCCTATATTTAGATAACAATTAACAATTAATAAACTTTTATCTAAAATTAAATGTTCAAACTCGATACATACGATATTGATTGTATTAACTTCTTTCAATTTATCACCAAAAACTCCCCATAATCTAATTCTACCGTCACATGAACCCGATGATATGATGTCGGCAAACTTGACACAAGCAATCGATGATACCCATGGTAACGATGATTTTGGATGTACATTGTTCTGGATATGTGTTGGGTTACGCTTGACTACGTTCCACAGCTGGACGGATCCGTCGTCGGACGCCGACACGAAACGATCCTCGGCCAACAACGCTACCTTGTCGATCGATTGTTTGTGGCCACGGAAGATCAACTGAGTCTCCTCTGGAATCTTCCAGATTCTCAAGGTACGATCGCTACCCGAAGTGATACAACGCTCACGAGTCAGTGCATCGATCGATGTGATTGGATTCTGATGTCCGTAACGAGCATCGACAAACGCCATCTGACTGAGATCCCAGATTCTCAAGGTACGATCGTACGATCCCGAGTACAGGGTGTATGTTCCCTTTCTGAATGCCAGTGCCGATACAATGTCTTTGTGGCCACGGAATGTCTCTACAATACGATGATTGTCTTCGGTGTCCCAAACCTTGATGACTTTCTCCTCACCACCGGTAACCAGATACTTTCCGTCGAATGACAATGCCATTGCCAAAATTCTACCTGTATAACTATTTGTCTCCTTGTCTTTCTCTAGCTTCTTAGTAGTGTTTTCGTTACCTTTACCATCTTCAGTGGCGGTACTGCCGTTCTCCTTTTGTTCTTTTTGTTGTTGTTTTACTAATTCTCTATGTTTTCTTGAATTGATAAATGCTTTAATCTTAAATAACTTTTCTTTTGTACTTAAATCCCCTGTGTTTATAATAAATGATCAATTAGTAATTTGTTTGTATCAATAATGGTATCTACTCCATCGCTATGTTTACATACACTTAATGATTGCATCTCTTGATGCACTATATAAATATTTCTCATCGTCACTTAAAACGATGCATGTAATTGGTTGATTGTGTCCTTTTAGGAAGGTGATATTCTTGTCGGTTATATTTAATTCAGAGATGTGTCCTTTTAATTCTCTTTGATATTTATATGACTGCTTAATCTAATAACAAGTAACAACAATCAAATGTATTAATAATCTAATAGTTTTGTTTTTCAAATGATATTATTTTTAATAGTTACTCTATCTTGATGTACATCGTCTAGATCAGCCAATTCACCTTTGACAGCTGACAACTTTCTTAAATATTCTTTAGCAATTCTAATTCTCTTTTCATCTGCAGTTTCTTCTTCTTCGTAGATTGGTACATTCACTCTCTTTCTCTTTCCATTTTGATTCTCCTCCTCTTCGTCGTCTTCATCTTCACCATCTTCATCACCATCTTCATCACCATCTTCATCTCCATCTCCATCTTCGTCTTCATCTCCATTGTCTTCTTCATCATCACTATCATGAGTGCTGTAACCATTTGAAGTTTGAATTGATTGATCATCTTCTTCTTCCTCTTGTGAACCGTTATCATCATCTTCTTCTTCATCTTGTGAGGGGTTGTCGTCATCTTTATAATAATCGTCATCTTCGTCATCTTCTTCCTCTTTTCTAATTGGTCTACGTTGATTTCCATTGGCTCCACCTCTACTTCCACCTCTGGCTCCACCTCTAGCTCCACCGCCTCTTGAGAATCCACCTCTGTTTCCACCTCTGGCTCCACCGCCACCTCTTGAGAATCCACCTCTACTTCCTCCTCTAGTGACAGCACCGCTCGAACCACCTCTGTTTCCACCTCTGGCTCCACCACCACCACCACCTCTTGAGAATCCACCTCTACTTCCACCTCTGGTGATGTTGCCATTAGCACCACCTCTGCTTCCACCTCTGGCTCCACCACCACCTCTTGGCTTGGCAACTCTATTTCCAGTTCCAGGTGCACTACCTGGTTTCACAAAAAAGCTATCCATCAATCAATAGATCTGATCTAATACTATATCAATTAATCGATGAATATTAAAATATAATTATTATTTTAATAAAAAAAAATTACAAAATAAATAAAAAGACAAATCGTTCGTTTTTTCATTAAAAAAAAAAATTCAAAAAATAAATCAATATTTTTTTAAAAAAAAAAAACTAAATTCAAAAAAAAAATTTAAAAAAAATGATTAGACTCATATTATTTTTTTGTTATGTAGTACTACATAATATGAAACTTTATTTTGAATGACATAATATTCCTATGTAGATGGATTATAGCAGTCACTTTTGTTTGATCAGACATCGTCTCAAGTGATTTTTCTTCAAAAAAAATTGGAAAACAAAAACTAGAAAAAAAAATATAAATAAATTTCTTAAATTATTTATTTATATTTTGTTGATATAATGATCACGTCATCTTGTTTACCAAAAAAAAACCAATTAATTAATAAACATATTAACTATAAAATACATATGTATACTTTCTTGGGAAACAAAAGTTGTAATTTTTCGTGATTCATTAAAATAATCATGACGTTGGGAAAGAAGAAGAAAAAAAAGTTTGTTTGAATTTTTTTTTTGAAAATTATTTTAAAAAGATAACATAGTTCACAACCTTTCATTTTTTTTAATTATTTTCATTTTAAAATACAAATACGATTAAATTTAACAACTTATAATATTACATTTATAATATATATACTATACATACAGATATAAAAAATGGCAAGACGTGGAGCATCATCATCTAGATCATCACCAAAGGCACCAACTACTACCACTGCCTCTAAACCAACACCAGCACCAACCAACACTCACAACTCTGCACCACACCAACCAGCACCAGTTGTAGTTCAAGGTCCAGGTATCCTCTCAACTATGGCTTCTTCAATGGCCGGTGCTGTCGCCGGTAACGTCATCGGTCACGCTTTGGTCGGTGGTGTCAGCTCAATGATGGGTGGTAACGAACCAGCCGCCACTCAAATCCCAGAAGTCAACAATAACCAAAACATGCAATTGGCCAACGAAAACAACCAATGCAATACTATTTATAAGTGTATGTATAAATATTGAACAAACAAAGATAAGCAAACAAAACTAACAAATCATAATTTACAATACAAAAATAGCTTTCATGACCTGTTTAGAGAAGAACTCAAATGATCTCGCTTCATGTCAATGGGTATACGACTCATACATTCAATGTAAATCAGGAAACAATGGAGAGAAATTCTATTAAATAAAATAATTTATAAATATCATATATACTTTAATTAATAATTAACAAATATATATTTAAATTATAAATCTCTCATTCTATCTTTGATCAATTTTTTTTTATTTTTTTTATTTAAATCATTAATCTAAGTTGTTGAATATATGAATAGCTGATTCTTATTACTTAGTGCTGTTGATCCGTTGGCATGCGATATACAGTTGATCATGGAGTTGAGATGGTCTTTAATTGTAAGTTTGTCAACACCCATCGAACTTGATGATGAGTGATTTCTTTGTTGTTGTTGTTGATTGTGATTATTACTATTTACAAAAGGTGAACTATTGATGTGATTGTTGGAGATGTTCGACCAGTTACGAACTGGTATATGATTGAATTGATTGTAGATATCGATTTGTATTGGCTCAAAGAGATAGCCACTGTTCATTAGAGCGGAGGGTGGTAACGGTGGCGATGGTAAAGGTTGTGAAGATGATGAATTCGATGGCATTGGTAATATATTGTTATTTGATTGTTTTAACCATTGTTGTTGTTGTTGTTGTTGTTGTTGCAGTAGTTGTTGCTCGAGTATCAGTGGAGGTGGTGATTGTAAAGTAAATGGATTGTTTGTAAAATAGTTGCTACTACTACTGTTACCGATACTATCATTATCATCGTCATATTCATTTACGATGGAAGAAGGTGAAGTTGTGGTGGAAGATGAAAAGCTAAACATCTGGTGTGAATGTTGATCTACTAGTTGATCGTCAAATATCATTGATTGTTGTAACGCCGACGAATAGTGCAATGGATGAGGATATGGTAATGCTTCAAAACTAAATGAATCAGAGGTAAATGGATTCCAAACCAATGATTTATTATCATATGAACCTGTTATTATTTCACTAGTGTGTTGTTAAAGTAATATTTTAATAACTAATCTAATCTAAACTAAAATAAATGTTATACTTACTTATTATTTATAAATGTACGAAAGAAGAGGAATCATACATATCGTATAGCTTTGCTAATAAATACTCTTGATTATATAGATTATAAGTGGCCAATGGTTTACTCTCCATATTTATATCCCAAACTATTATTGTACAATATTAATATAATATTAGTTATTTTGTTTTATAAACTAGATACTGGTATCGTAAACATACTTATTAAAGATTCAAGATTTCTAGTAACGAAATATCTACCATCCTTGTTAAACTTTAAATCTAATATCGAATTTAAATATTGTGAGAATATAGATTGATTATTCTGTTTCGATTCATAAACTATAGTATTGGGAACATGTTAATAGGTAAACATATTGAAAACAATCATTAGTTAATAAGTAGATAGTTACTCTTTGAATGACCATTACAAAGTGCAGATATTCTCATATCACATAGTTTTACAGTTCCATTGCTCGTACCATAGATGAGTGAATTACATTGTAGAGGATGAAATTCGGTTACTCTTATAATCTCTGTTAACATTTGAATATTAGATGGTTTTAAATCGATAATATCTTGAAATAATAATAATAGTATTAGTAATTATGTATATGTAAATGATTGGAATGTAGGATAGTTACTATAACATTGTTGACCTATATTTAAATCCCACAGATAAACTCTAAATTCATCCGAGGAGAGAAATGTTTGACAGTCACTGTTGATACTGATAGAGTTTAAATTGAATATCTCTTCATGTTCATATGATTTCTTTAGTGTAAATTTGTATTGATTGTTATGATTGTTTATAATTCTCATTGGTATTTGGTGTATGCCGATGTCGGAAGAACCACTCAAACTAAAGTCATGTGTGAATCGCCAGAGTTTAGAGGAACTGACACTCGTCGACAAGAACAAGAGATGTGAACACGCCATGCTATTACACCAACGTATCTGAATCACACCTGACTCGTGTGCTTGATAGTAAAATAGAATATCAAAGGTAGACAGTGATGTCGATGTCGATGTCGTTGTCGATGATTGTAGTTGTAGCTGATGTTGTAGTTGTTGTTGTATATGTAATTGATCAACTTGTTGTTCCGATCTATCTAACATCATATCAATATCATTGTTAACAATACCGGATGGTGACGACAACGACGATATATTATCGTTATCCATTATAAACATGTCGTCTACATCGATGTTGTTGTTGGTATCATCACTGTAGTTATCATCTATTAGCATGATGTTGATGTTATCGGATGTGTTGCTCCTTCTTCTTAGGATTCTCTTGCGATTCATCGATTCGTTTGTGCCAGCAGTTATATCGTGTCTTTTGAGCGAGCCTGACGATGTTGACGACGAAAGTGATATCGGTAGAGATCCCGACGATCCAATTAGAGATCGACTATTACCACCACCACTCGATTTCACCATAATAGCAATCGATCCATTGCTATATCCAACAGCAAGATATCTTCCACTACTATCAAACTCCAAAGTCGATATTTGTAACATTTGATGATTCATTTTTCGAGCTAACCAATTAACTAACTAACTAACTAATTGATGTCAACTACTACTCTACTCTACTCTGTTCTGCTCTACTCTACGCTACACACTTCTCTTATCTTCCTTCTCACTTCCTAGCAGACCCAATCCAACGAAATCAAACTTCCACAAAGTAACTCCCTTCTTATAAATATCTTTATTTTTATTTCTTCCTCTCTTTTTTTCTCTTTATCCTATTTAATTCATATATTTTATATATCTTTATCACTCTTTATCTCTTTTCAAGTTAAAATTATTTAATTTAGTTTTGAAATAAAAAAATTAAAAAAAAGATCACATATTATTATTTAATAAACTCCAACAAAAAAAAAAACACATTATTAAATTAAATATTTTTTAAAAGTTCATTGACAGTTGTGTAGTTGTAGTATTGTTTATCATAATTTCATTTTAATTATTTGTGTTGCGTTTATCATAAAAATTGATAGTAATAATAATTTTTTTATTATATTTTTTAAACAATCAACATAAATAAATAAATAACAAAAAATAAAAATAAAATAAATAAATCAATTAAAAGTAATATATTATTATTTAGCTTTTCAAAAGATATCTCACTATTTATATAAATATGGAACATTTAAAGGATTTTAGTGCAAGGATAAGGGTAAGGTAGGGAACAATAAGGAATCCTAGATTAACACTGGGATGGGGGAGATATTGCCAATAGTGAATCATCAGTTCAAAGAGAGAGCTCTCTTACTTTAATGATTAAAGTGTAAATCAAAAAAAAAAAAAAAACCGAACGAAAAAAATAAAACAATTATTTACCATTTTTCTTTGCAGAGAATCCAAATTAATAATTATCGGGGTCATCAGGTTTGTGCTTTTTTAGTTGTTTTATTTCATCTCCTTCGATCATGACACCCCTCCACTGCCGTTGTTCCAAACAATATTTGTTGTTACCTATGCAAACTTATGATATTTTTTTTTTTTTTTTTTATAACAAATTTATATAATTGGTTGATCTTTTTAATTCAAAAAAAAAAAAAGAAATTATTCTTCTCTCTCGGTATCAGGATTTTTGTTAATAATTAATATGAGTGAAGGGTAAAAAAGTTTGCTTGAACCGAAAGAATTGCATTATAGCTGTGAGAGGAGAAAGAGACCTGACTTGTCATATGGAATGTTGTTTTGCTTAAATATTAATTTCAAGAGTTGGGGGAAGTATCTAACCACCAAAACAGTACTCAAATAACTCTTTGTATTTAAAATACCACTACTTTTTGATTTACCCATTATTCTCCTTTTGGGTGTGTTTATTGTTGCCTGCAATGATTTAGATTTTCGTGTTGATTTATAAATTATACGTATTATTATTATTTATTTAATTGTGTTTTTAATTTTTAATTTTATTATCAATTGACAATCATGATTTCCATCGATTTAAATAGACGGTAACCATTGCTTAGAATTTCAGTCATTCAACTCACTCATCCCTTAAACATTCACAAATAATTTCTATTTTATCTATTTGTTTAGATTTCTAATAGAATTATATATAATCTTTATTTATATACAATTTTTTTTCTAAAACAACAGTTCTTCAAATAACATTTGATATTAAACTCTCACAAAAATGAAATCATCAATTATCTATTTCATTGGTTTAGTTGCTGTTGTTGTTACAATCGCTTCTGCTTGCAGTACCGATCCATACAATTTGGGACCAGTCCCACCCATTCTCACCGCTGACGACCTCTCTGCCGAAGAGCTTGCCTTCCACACCAACATGATGAATCTTACCATTCAAGTCACCAAGCAATACAACACCACAGTTCTCTTCTCTGCTTTGATCGCCCACAAGAACGGTTCAATTCTCTGCACCGGTATCAACAAACAAAAGGACGGTCTCCACCTCCACTCTGAAATGGTTGCCATCATGAACTGTACCGATAAGCTCAGGGCATTGGGTGTCAAGCCAAATTTCAGCGACTACTATTTATACTCAACTGGTGAATCATGTTCCATGTGTACAGGTAAATAATTACCACACTTTTAAATGTTAATTACTCCTTTCATTTTTTTCTAATATTATTTCTAAATTTTTATCAATTTCTAAAGGTGCTATGTCATGGACTGGTTTCTCTAAGAATATCTTTGCTTCATCCAATAGACACTTGTATTGCGAAAAATGTTTGGGAGAGCAATTGTTACCATCCAACTTGATTGCCTATGCCAACGGTTGGAACCAAACTTCCTTGAGAATCATTGGTGGTATTCTTTCAAACTACACCGATAATCAACTCTTCAAGAGCTACTGTAACAATGCTTCATCACCATACAGAGTCGAACCAAAGTGCAATGCTGACTACAGCCCAACCTGCAAGGCCAACTCTGCCACCTCCTCCGTTGCTTCATTCGGTTTGGTTTCATTGGTTGCCGGTGTCATTTCTTTATTAATCTAAATTTAATTTAAAGTAAATGATTTCATATATAAATATTTAAATATTGATAATATATTTTTATTTTTAAATTATATAGTTTTATAAATAAATATTATTATTATAATTTCTTTATTCATATCTTATTTTAAAATTAAAAACAAAAAAAAATAACTCTTTCTTACAAACAATTTGATTTTAAAGTTAATTATCACATGATGGACCTGTTGAACCAGCAAAACATGAACAACTTAGAATATATCCATTTTCATTGATTTTAGCAACACCATTAAAACATGAACCAGTTACACCTATTGCTTTATACTATTATAATATTTGATTACTATTAATTAAAAATAAAAAATAATAAAGATTTGATTTCTTTTTAAACTTACATAGGAAAATGATTGTTCATCAAAAACAGTTACATAATATGGGTTTTGTTCAGATGGAATTGTAATGTTCGCAGTGTTTACACCTTGAATCGATTCAGAGTAGAAAGTATATGAATCTGTTTCACTGGAAACAGAGTTGGTGAATACACCTCCCAACAATTGTTTGGGATACTGCAAGAAATATGCACCACCAGCATAGTTACCAGCAGTGTTTCTATCAAAGACAGATTTATAAAAATTAACTAATAATGGACCGTAGCTTGATTCGAACATATTCTTGAATAAAAAAGTATAATATTAAAGTTAACAATCAAACGTAGATATATATAGTTACTTAACTCCTGCTCTACTTACAATTGCACCTCCATTTGAAACAGCGGTATTATCTGTTAGTATTGAACTAATAATGTTAACTTCGGTATAGTCTGATGATCTATAAGATACAAAAATACCACCACCATGATTGGCAGAGTTGTTTTTGAATACACAGTTTATCAAGTAGAGTGATGTTTCAATGGTATACTATTATATATAAAAAAGAGATATAATTGACATATTAATATTATAAAGATAATAGAGTTTAACTCTACATACAATGGCACCACCAGAACCGTCGGCACTGTTTTGATTGAAGGTTGTGTTGGAAATGGCTATTTGTCCTGGATTTTCACCAGCTACATATACAGCTCCTCCGACTCCACCATTCAAAGCTTGATTACCTTTGAAGCTTGAAACATCAATGGTCATGTTCACTCCATATATGGCGCCACCATAATAGCCGTTATTACTTTGGAAGGTAGAACCGTAGACTTTGATACCGCTCAAAGCATAGAGTGCACCACCTACATATGAACAGCGGTTTTTAGTGAATGAGGAGTTGACAGCATCCATCGAGTAGATACTAGCGACAGCACCTCCGTTATAAGCATAGTTGCCAGTAAAGGTGGAGTTGATCAAGTTTGCAGTTGAAGAGTAGATAGCACCACCATTGGTTCTGTAGATACTGTTATTATAGTAGTTCGATTGCAGTGATATAAGCAATCCGAATGGTGCAAAAACTACACCTCCTCCGGCTTGTGCAATGTTACCAACGAATGTACTATTGATAACGTAGACTCTGGCGAAAGAACAGCTTGCAAATCCACCATAATCACCGGCATAACTACCGTTACCAGTTACATTCAAGAGATAGAGATTAGAGTATAAAGGACTAGTTGAATTACCAAGAATCTCGATACTACCTCCATTATATGTAGCAGATCCGCTAATAGATAAACTATCAAACAAAATGTTTAATGGATTATCTCCAGAATCGATTGAAATGAATTGTGTCTATTAATATATTATATATAAATTAGTTGTTTTTACAATCAAAACTAATGAAACAAATTCATGATTGCTTACAGATTTACATTGGAATTCGACTAGACCACCGTAACCAATAAAAGAAAGAGAGCCAGAGAGTGGTGGTGCACCTACATTTCCTGGACAGTCACTTTGTCCATAAGATCCTGCCGGAATCAAAACTTGGTAGGATTGAGTTGGTTGCGCTTGACGAGAGAATGCTGTTATACAATCAGCTATAGATGGACATCTATAAATGATCGGTAAATTAAAAAAAAAAAAACAAATTTAATTTTCATGAAACCAAAGTTTTAAATTTATCGTTCCAAAGAAGAACTTTGAAGAAACTTACGTATAACCAGTGGGTGTAGGTTTGCATGTCGTAAAAATTATATTAAGTGTACATTGGGTGACTGAATTGGCATTGAACTTCTCATTTATCTCTTGTTTAACAGAGGCAATGCTCATACCATTGATTGTTGCAATAGAAATTACAACTAGTAAAATTGTATGTAATATCATTTTATTATTTTTAGATAAGATAATCTTATCCTATCTTTACTTATTGGAATGTTTTTGTTTAAAAAAACATTATTTATTTTTTATTTATTATTGTAAGATATTACTTTGTTTTTTATGCCCAAAACCGAAAATATCTTTGTAAAATTTTTAATCCTTCCTTTGTGTAAATCAAAGGTAGGATTTAAATCAAAAATGGTTCTTTAAGATTAATATAAGCTTATATTAACAAACTTCTAAAGAATATTGCACAGAGAATTCATAGCCAAAGTTTGTTTAATCTTAAGATTTTATTTTAATCGAAAAAGTGTAACCAAATGATATTTTTCATTTATCTAACTTTGGGCATCACCATAATATGAATATCTTTGGATTTTAAAAGAATAATAAAAATAAGTGCTCTTTTTTTTTTTGCAAACATATTTAGTTTTGAATAGCATTCAATGCCTTTTTTTTTTAAATCTATTTTGGTTGAACAACTTTTATTTAACAATGAATAATCAAACAGATATAATATAAATAGAGCTCTATTTATTAAAATAATAATAATTTTAACTTTTTGAGTTGATTTTAATTTAATCCTATGAAAGAACAAATCAAAAAGTCTAATTTAATTTTTGTAATTTGCACAAGTGAATCGATTCTTTTAACACTGTGAAATAAATGTGGTGTTTATTTTAAACAATAAACAGAGAAATGACATTCATTGCAGATGAAAACAATGTTTAGCATACATTATTGTAATAAATATAAAATTTTAAGAATCATACTTTTTTAAAACAAATGGATGAAATTAGTTAGGTGTTGTTCAGTAAGATTTATTTGCAAAGATTGTAAATAACCTCACATATCAATGTTTCTCAATATTATTGTCAAGTTCGTTGAACAAATAGAAAATGTTATGAATCACCATTTAATTTAGTATTTGATGATTATATTTTATAGGTTAAAATAAATTAAATTAAAAATATTTAAAAGTAATAGCTATAAATAAGAAGTTGTTCATTCACTGACATTCATATCATTCCTCAAGAAATATATTAGTATATATCTAACTAAAAATGCAATATTCAAAGGTATTTGCTATTCTCTCTGTTTTAGTGTTGGCTGTCACACTTGTGCAATCGCTTGAAGAAGCTAAGAAAGGACCATTGCAAATTAGCTTGGTAGAAGGAGGTCCCATTAGAAACAAGGGATCATTTACCAATAGAAATGCTGTCACCAATGAAGTTGCTCTCTTGCAATTTAACTTGATCTTTAGAAATAGACTTACTGATATCACCAACAGCGCTGGAAGAACGTACGCCAATTAGAATCGATAACCAGGTACTACCAGTAACTGGGTTCTTCAATCTCCAAGCACAAATCAACGGTATCAATGGTGCCTCCACTGTTTCCGCAGTCTTGGTCAGTCCAACCTGTCAACCAAACAGAGACAAATCAGAGCAACAACAAATTGAAAACGAAAGAAAAAACGTCATTCGTAAGGTTAAGGATGCTATGAACAAATCATATGATACCGGTAAAATATACACTGTTCAATGCCACTATTAAACTCTCATATGAAACAAACAAACATAATCATGTTAAATTAATTTCAATAAAATAATTAGCTGTTAATTTAATATCATAAGTCAATATATACAAATATTTTATTATTATTATTATAATTAACTTGTCATTTTAGAATGAATAAGTTCAAAGTCATCTTGTGAAATTTCAAATAGACCATTTCTAAAAATCATTCCCCATTTGTCTTGACGATCTTTGGTGAATGATAGTAGAGGTAGAAGCGGTCTAATAGGAGTAGGTGTAGATGGGACATAGTTTACATTTCTTCTAAATGGAACGAAGCTCTCAGACATTCGGAAAGAATAGATTTCTTCATCTGCCATCTGACCTATTGATGTAAAACTCTTTATTTCTTTTGACTTGATATCCATCGATTCTCTAGGAGAATAATATACCAGCCAATCGCCGCATTTCATTTTTGGTAAAGGTGATCTCTTACCGTGACAAACCTGACAGAATCCTCCACTAACACCTAAATTTACATGTTGTTTGGAAACAACAGCTATCCAATATTTAACCATAAAATTTATACAAATAGAAATCTATTTTCTTTAAAAATTAATACTTTTCTTTCAATAATATTATCTATTTAAAAAAAAGATATATATGTATCTTTTGTTTTAATTTTTAATGACCATTGTGTGTTTTATTTCCAAGAAAAATAATTGGATTGATTAAGAAAGGTCTGAAATAAAAAAAGTCTGAAACTAATAATAAATTAATTTAATATATTTAGTATTTTATTTAATATATTTATCTTTTTTAAATATTTTAGATTTAATGAATTGTATACAATTTGGGTTTATATTATTATTATTATTTTTCTAATAGTTCTTTGGATCAGAGAAATGAGCTACATAGTCACCAGCAATCGGAGCACTAATAAGATGTTCTGGAATATCGAATGCATTGACCAATGGGAGTGCATGCTCTCTTAAAGCACCACAAACCTTATTGATTGCATTCTCAATAGCTTGTGCCTTGACTGGTGCAAAATATTTATTTGAAAGGAACCATCCCATATCACCTGATTATTATTCGATAAATGAATGAATATTAATATTTGATTGACTCTTCTTTTGAACTATTATTATTATTAGTTGATCAACTACTTACCTTCAATTTTAGTTAAAGCAAATAAAATACATAATAAACTCAAGATTGGTTTGATACCTTCGTCAGACTTTTGAATTTCCTCTAGGAATTTCTCGATGGTGACACGCTCAACGTATGAGATGGCAAGTTTGTGAACGAGATCCAAGCAGGAATTCCATGCTTTAGCACCGGACATCTTTTCATTCTTGACTTTGGTACGTAGCGATTTAACGAGTTGACGCAACAGCTTGAACTCACGGTAGATGAATGCATCCAATAGCATCTCGGCGTCGAGCAAATGCGACTCGGTGTGCAATCGCTTGACAAAGAAGTTTTTGTTACGCAAAAAGATACCGATGTGTCCTTTGGAGTAGGTGTAGCTCAGCATTCCAGTGATTGCTTTGGTGCCGGTGAAATACGATTTGAACTCGACCAGCAGTGCCTTGGCAACCGCTTGCATCAAGACGGTGTTGTCTCCCTCGTAGGTGAGATCGACATCGGCGTCGGACTTGTAGATTCCGATACGCGAACTCGCCGCGAAACCAAATCCACCGCATGCCTCACGACAGATCTGAAGAGTGTCGGAACGATGCCAGGTCGACGCCGCTTTGAATCCACACGCCAAGAGGAAGACGTCACGCGCGTCTTTCTCGGTACGGTTGGAGAATCTAGAGATGACGTAGTGCACACTGATCTGGTAGGCATAGGTGGCCGCTATCAAAGGGAAGAGACGACGTTGATGCGAGAGATAATCGATGAGCAACTCCTCGGGATTACCGAATTGACGACGTTGCAAAGCGTAGCGAACAGCAATGGTGAGACCGAGCTTCGATGCATTCAACGCCATCGAGGAGACAGTGACTCTACCACCGATCAACGCTTCCAACATTGAGTTCTGACGGACATTCGGATTCTTTATCATTGTTGTGTATTCTCCCTTTTTGTTGACATCACCGAAACGGTTCAAGAGATTGTCGTATGGGATTCTGACGCGGTTGAACCAGATACGACCGTTGTCGACACCGTTAAGACCCATCTTTGGTCCGCAGTCGGCGCATGTCACGCCAGCCAGAGTTTGGCCAGTCTTTGGATCACGAATTTGCACGAGGAACGGATGCAGTCCGTGATTCTCGCCTTTGACAACCAGGTTGGCAAAGACAGTGGCGTAAGTACCGTGTTGTCCGGCGTTACCGATCCACATCTTCTGAGCAGAGTCGTTCGGAGTGTGAATGACAAACTCACGAGTGGAATGGTCGTACTCTGCCAGTGTTTCGACACCCTTGACATTGCTACCGTGACCGAGTTCGGTCAGGGCGAAACAACCGAGGATATTAAGACAATCGGTGTCTTGGTAGTACTTCTTATGCTTGTCTGTACCGAGGAATACAATCGATCCGGCAAACAAACCCCATTGCACCGACGACTTGACGGCCAACGACATGTCGGAGAGAACCAACGACTCTTGGAAAGCAACGAATCGCTTGAATTGCTCAGCGACTTCACCCATCTTTAGAATACCGAGTGATGCGACCATCTTCAAACGCTTCAGAGTCAAATCACGTTGCTCCGGTACATTGGCATAGGGATGTGGTCTGAAGATTGGATCTTTCATCAACTCGTACAACTTTTGTTTGGTTTCACGTACCTGCTCCTCTGGTTTTGGATGTCCGAGCAACACTTCCTTCAACTTGTCGACCTTGTCGGCATCGAGCACAGGCAAACGCCAATCGGCAGTGGCTGCAGTTCTAACCGATTGAATTAGCGATGCAGTATCATTCGATTCCAAATGACATGATAATGTTTGTAATCTTTCAAGTGCACTGTCCATCACTTTCTATATCTATATTTATAATCTAAATATTTATTTATCTATAATATCTATCACATTTTTAAATTAGTCATAATATAATTTTATTATTCTCCAACTTCATTAATGTTGGAAAATGTCATTGAATATTTTATTTTTTCGTCTGACTCGAAATGACATACCTGGTTGTTGTTTTTTTTTTAGAAGTTTTGTACAATTTTAAATTCAAACAAACAATATTGTTACAATAATATTATATTTTATTATATTACTTAAGCAATAGTTTGAAAAGAGAAATAGACAATGCGTTGAAAACTAATTGTGAATTTATTTTTTTTTATTATTATTAAAAATAGTGGTTATTATCCTTTTTTTTATCTGTATATAAATAAATATTTTCAATGATGATTTTATTTAATTTAAAAAAATGTGTGTGTATTATGTGTATGATGTATACTCTCTTAAATAAAAATGATATGATATATATAATATTGGTATAATAAAAAAAAATTAATATTGGATAGGAATTGAGATCAAGTTGATGCCTAGGAAGCTGTCAAATTTCAATCGATATTTAATTATTTATTGTCAAATTTCAAACTCTGGTATCGTTTATAAAGCCACTTTTCTCGAAAAAAAAAAATAAATGATTACATTTATTTCTATATATAGCAATCAAGGAAATTTAGTTTTTTACAAAAAAAAAAAAAAATTTTAAAAAAATTTACAAAAATTGTGGATCTACATTATTTGTCTCGACAATTGTTGTCTTTGGAATGAACTTATTTGTAATATCATGATGAGAAATATATTATTAAACTTGTTTTGAAGTTCAAATAAGTCAAATCATTTTGTTAGATAGTATTGTGGTGTGAGACAATGTTGTAAAAAAAATAAATAGAAAAATAATAATAATAGTTGGTTGATTGATTGATATTGTATGTATCAAATTGTTGTCATATGAATGAATTCACTTTAAGTTTCGGGCTGTAACTCATTTACAGTGAGCAAGTTTGAGTTTATTAACTGCTGCGCCAACTAAACATGAGGTTTAAGTTTAAAATTCGAAAAAAATGGGTTGATTATCAAATAAAGAGATAGAGAAATGAAAATTAGTTGTAATTTATCAAAGAATATTCAATATATTTTACATAATTTATAGTTTAATAATGTTAATACAAGAAATCTAAAAAAAACAGAAAAAATAGAAAAAAGCTCAATTTTTTTAGATATTTAAAAATATCACAGATACACTGGTAATGAGTTGACAACTTATTATTTGTTTGAAACCTTTGTAATTAAATTAAAGAGATGATGATATCATCAAATTGCAGGGAAAAAAGGCGTTGGCGTTAATGTGTTCTTTGCATTTATAGTTGAGCGTAATGTGGATAATATTAAACAAAACAGGTGCTAGGATATGAGCCAAGGGAACGCAAATTTATATTGCTAGAAAAATCATGCAAAACAAGATGATAATCAGAGGCAAAGGTGGGTGTTTCTCAAAGCAAGTAGGTAAAACCTTTGATTTCCGCAAAATATCAAGATTTTCAAACTCCAAAATATCTAAAATCAATTTAAAATCAAGGTGTGTGAATCTTTCACACAAGAATATTATTTAAATGCATTTCCAATGATTTTATAGACATTTGATGATTCTATTCTAATTGTTTGATAATTGGTAGATCTATCACCGACTACCCCCTCCCTCTCACTCTTTGGCATGACAAAAATCCATCGTAATTACTGTTCTTTGCTTTTGCTTTGCTTTTGCTTTGCTTTGCTTTGCACAGCTTTGCTCTTAACTAAAAGTAACCAATATTTTATCTAATAAATCTAATTAACAACAATAACAACAACAATAATAATCTATTAAATCTATTTTTTTTTTTGTTTTTCTTTTCTTTGTATATTCTTATTATAAGTTGTTTTGTTTATTGTTAGTTAGTTATTTATCTATAAAAATCTATATTTTATTTTAGCGCTCATACTAAAATGATTAATGTTTGGTTGTTAATAGTTAATTTAGTTTAAATTAGTTAGTAAATTAGTTAGATTAGAATGATGATAAATAAAAGTAATATTGTTAGTAACAACAATAGCAATAACAATAATGGTTTACGTTTTGACAATAGCAATACAAAGTTGAAGCAATTTATCATTACAAAGATCATTAATGAATCTTATCTCTATCAATTCAATGAGAATGATCTACAATACTTAATGTTATTGTTTATTGATCTTAGTGATGATGAAATATTAAATTCAATAGATTTATTACATTATTTAATAATGGTAAGGAAGAACATGTTCTTTTATTTTATTTTATTTTATTTTTTTGGTGATCCAACCAACCAACCAACTAAGACTAGTTAGATAATAATTTAATATTAATATTAATTTTGTTTTTTTAAAATTTTAATAATAGTTTATTGAATTACAAGTTGATAATTGGAATTTTAAGAGTAAATTACAAGAGTGTATTTCCGGTTATCTAAATAGATTCCATCAAAAGTATTATAACGATAGGAATGTCTATAATTTTGAAATCAGAATAAGGCTGATTAAGAGTCTCAATCAGATATTGTTGGTCAGTGGTGGAGTAGGTACTCGTATCATTAATTCGCTATTATGTTTTTGTTCCAATTCCATACTACGATCGATTCTCCTTAGTTGTCTCTACTACTTCTTGCCAGAGAAAAACCCTCTAAACAATGAAGCTCAACTCGCCAACACCACCATCCCAGCAATAAGCTCAACGACATTCGACCACATTCCAACCTACATCGAAGTCTACAAGACTATAAACACTCTATTCGGTATAGAATCAGAGTGTATCAATATAATAAATAATAATAATAATATCAACAGCAATAACAACAATAGCAATCAAAATAATAACAATCAACATCCAATTCCAATTTTAATTAAAATATATCTTACACTTTCCATCATTGATAATAATCCCAATGCAATAAAATTAATCAATAGTAATATATTTCAAATAATATTCGAGTAAGTATAATATTATAAATATATATATAATTAAAATTTAACTAAAGTTAATTAAATTATTAATAAATCATTCCTTTTTATTAATTTCTTTTCTTTTTTTTCAGATTCTTAATTAAATGTATAGAGAATAATATATATATTGGTAACTCATTAAAGACACTATTGTTGATAAAGAATAGTTTTGTTATTAATGATAGAAATATTGGTATGGTTCGTGATAGTCTTCCAAACAATGTTGGCTATCTAATTATCGTTATTGACTTGTTTGGTTCGCTGCTTACCGATGAGAGTGTCGCTGCTATTTTCAAATCGCTAAGCGACAAGTCAAAGGTTAGATTTGCAAAGCATCTACCTCTCGACAAGCTAATGTCTAGCCAACTGGTTGACACCATCAGCAGCAGCATTTCATTTGGCAACCTAAAGTCTTTGATGCTGCTCGATGTCTTCCTGGAGCGAGCCAATCGAATTCCCGATAGTATCTACCGGTGGCTTGCCAGTGACCAATGTCCATTCCGTCCGTTCGAGTCCGACGAGCTGAAACACCAAGATGAAATCCTTACAATTATCAAACTACTCTTGCATCTCTACGAGCTCGATAAACAGCAGCACAAGTTTATCATTGGTACTTTCTTTGTGACGCTTATACATGCCGCTCAAATCGGTGCGAAACTCATCGTTTCTCTAACTAGCAAGTATCTCACCGAGTACAAATCTCTGTTTCTGGAGTTGTCGCTGCAGTGTTTGTCAAGTGCTGCTTACGATGCTTATTGGTTGGCAGTTGCACCGCTGCTATCTCAAAGCCAGGTGGAGCGTCGCATTCAGGCACTTCTGGAAACCGCTCCGCAAAGTGCATATCATTTCCTTCAAAACTCAATTTTTCCAAACGAATCGTTCAAATTCCTTTTGGACAACATCAACTTCTCACCTGCTGCCAGTGATGGCGAGAAACTAATTACCGTTTGCATCGATGTCTTCAAGACAAACATGCCAAACGACGAGCAAATTAAATACTTTCTCGATAAACTCTTCAGAGAGATGTATGAAACTGTATATACTGTCAATAGTGACTTCTCAAATAACCGCAACCAACAAATTGCATATCTGCTTGACACTGTACATAAATCCGACAAGCTGTACATCCGACAACTACTTGACAATCAACTGCTGAAGCATCAAGTTACCAACATTCTCTACCAGACTCCAATGAAAAACATTGATATTCTGAAGCATTTTCCACACTACCAAAATGAATACCAAGTGGATCCGCGCAGTTTAGCCGAAACCAAGTCAATTGAACATCCGTTGTTCTTGGTGGATGGCGATAACAATGTAAGATCGTTCCTCTTCACCAACGTACTGAGGTTTTTGATAATGGACAAAACAATGTCGACCAGGTGGAAAGTCGACTTGGCAACAGTCTCCAAACAATTTCACAGGATTTGTTCGACGATCATGTCAAACTATCCAATCAAATCATTGAAGATCTTCAATGAGATGACTCACATTGGTTCGCAATACTGTCTGTTCAAGAATCCACCACTTCATTTGGTGGATGATCAAATTGTCTTTATTCCCAACTACCTTCTTACCGCCTGCATTGAGAATCTTCAATCGCTCACTCAAACATTCTCTGTTATCGCATCGCCAAACTACACGATTCACCTCCTCAACGCCAAGAATCTCAGACACATAACTTTCCGTGGTCGACTACAAATGAACGAATACTACCCAGAGTATTTTAACTATATAAAATCAACAAACCTCATCTCCGCTGTACAAGTCTCAAACGAAACGATAGAGATCATCGACAACTCCACAGACAACACCAAGCATGGAAACAACTACTCCAAGAGCTACTATCTAAATATATATTTACAACACTATTGTAACAACAGCAACAATACAATGGAATCGATTGTATTCAAAGTTAAAGGAGGTTTACATCAACATCAAGTATGCGTTTCAATATTGAATCAATTTAAGCAGTGTAATCCGAACATCGATGTTAAGATATCACTCGGTGATTTGGCTCCTGAGCCAACTAATGGAAACCTCACTGTTATCCCATGGTCTGCCAGTGATCTTTCATTAGTAACCGATTTGAAACTCAACTTGTACGCATCCAAGGAGCAACCAGGTCTGCAAAACATCAGACAGCTTTCAAAGCTCAACAAAATCGTTCTCAAATTCGATGGCTTTGAAAAGGATAGAGATCTTATTGCACTTCAACCAGAGATTCAACAACTTCTCAATCAAGGAACCGTCAGAACCGTTAGTTTCCACATGGAACTTGGTGATTCGACGGCTTCAGGAAACCAAAATCACTCTGCTACTATCCAGTCGACTGGCAACATCAATAGTCTGTCTCACCTCAATTCAAAGCTTGAGCAACTGTTTGATTTGATAAGGGATCACAACGATACCGTTCATTGCCTGAAGTTGAAAGTGGTGCTTAATAACTACAAAGATCTTCACTTGCTAAAGGATAGTAACAACGAACTGAACAAACAGATCAACAGCATCTTCAGGGTGGTCGGAGTTCAGCGTGATTTCAAATCGATCCAACAGATAAAGGTGGCAATCTACATGCCTGACAACAGAATGATCGGTGGAAACACAGCACACAACAGACATCTCGCTCCGATCGTTCTGAAGGCACCGCTCATCAACCGACAGCTCATCTCCAGAGTCTTTATTTTCTGCAAGCCATTCGGACCGATTGACAAGTCACCATACTCTGATTACCTTACATTCACAAGAGAATAGTTCATTTTAATTATCACTAATTTTTGTATCTCTTCTTAACATGTTCAAGATAAATATATAGATCGAATCATAAATAAATAAAAAACATAAAAAAAAAAAAACATATAAACAAACCAAATATGGCAACAAACTGTATTTTATTTGGTTTACATACCATCATCAAACACCACCAAAACCAATTTCTCAACAAAATTTTTTTTTAATAATTATTGTTGTTGGTTTGTGAATGGTTATAAATCAACGATCAACTTAATCATTCCACACGACACCTATGGATTAGGAAAAAATTAATTGAAAACAAAACTGTGTAAGATTTTTACAATATTCGAATTTTTTTTGTTTTTTTTTTTAATTTTTAATTTTTTTTATTTTGATTGACACTTGCTTGATTGGTGTGATGAATGACGGCAACAACATGATTATATGATGCATAGAAAAAATTAATAAATAAATGATTTTTTTTTTTTTTTATGATTCGATTACACAAATGAATGAATGGGGTGACATCCACATTGGTAAAAGAACTTAAATTAATTTACTTTGTTCTTTATCTTTTAAGATAAATAATAATATATTATAATAAATACACACACAAATAGTTATTTATATATTAGATATACATTGTAAAAGTAGGATATTCTAAGATCATCTAAAATCTAATCATTTCAAAATTGTTAATTTGCACCTTTCAATTCTATCTTAAAAGAAAAAAAAAAAAAAAACATTTCATTCATCTTTATCTTTATCTTTATTATAATGATTTTCCAATAGATTTTAAAATATCCAAATCGAAGTTGACTTCACCACCACTATAGTTATAGGTCATAGTCTTAGTCATAGTCATAAACAAACCAAACCACCACACATCAAATTAAATAATAATTAATTTTCATTGCACATATAAAATATCCAATTATGTAATGTATTTTTTTTTTGTTGTTGTTGTTTATATTAGTGGTTGGTTTGTGTATTATTATTATTTATTTATTTATTTATTGGTGCGGAGGGGGGGGGGGGGTAATGTCATTTATATAATAATTCAAAATAAGCGAATATTAAGCTTAACTATCCGTTTATTAAAACAACAATATGTATTTAAAAAATTTTAATTTCTTAATATATAATAACAATAAGGCAGATAGATACAGTGGAAAAAGCAATAAATTATATTATATATCATTGTAGAATTTTTATTTTTAAAATTTTATTATTTTATTTCTTATTTTGTTTAACATATCAAAAAAACATAAAAAATAATCTTAGGTAATTTATTAGTATTATTATTATATTGCAAGAATCACACAAAGCTAAGCTTCACCTATACTTTTATAACTAGTAATTTTATATAGTATTGTGTTCTTTTAAATGAAGTCATTAACCATTTTCACATAAAATCAAACCAATTCAATTGAAACAAAAAAAAAACGAAGAACTTTGTCGCGAAAAAATAAGCGATCAACAAGAACAAACAGTCAACTTTTTGGGAAATAGTAAGATGAAGAAATGAATGATTTTTATTTTTTATTTTTTTGTTTTTCACTTTTTTTTTTTTTGTTTTTTTTTGTAAAATGATGTGATGTTTTTATTTTTTTATACTTGTTTTAGTAGTTTTAGTAGTTTCAAAGCCTATTTACAATTAATTAACACTTTTTTTTTTTCAAATTGTTTAGAGTCAAATATAGATATTATAGATATAACTAGTTAGTAATAATAAAAATATAGTAAAAATAAGCATTTATATATAGAGCGGTTTTTCAGATATATCAATACAGACAGACAGATTAGATTAGAATGATATCAAACGATGGAGAATACTTTGTTTCAGATATAGAGAAACACAATACACTCGAGGATGCTTGGGTAACGATGGATGGTAAAGTGTATGATGTGACACAGTTTGTATACGATCATCCCGGTGGCGCAGAGATACTGACACCGCACTTGGGTCGCGATATCAGTCAGATCTTCTTGGATGAACGCGAACATGAGCATTCAGAGACCGCGTACAATATGTTGCAGCGATATCAAATCGGCTCGTTGGCTGGTTACCGCAAGTCGGCACCGTCGGTCTGCGAGTTGATTCGCTCCAAGGTCAAACTGAATTCTCTGAACAACACAAAGAGCAGCGGTAACACAAAGAGCGGCAGCAACGACAACCCGGCATCACTCGTCGGTCTCGTCGATGTCACCAAGCCAATGGTGCCGCAACTCAAGAACCTGCCAGGCGAGACCTATCTCAAGTGGATTCACTCACAGACAGGACTGAAAGAGATTATTATTTTCGACAATTCATTTCTAGAGCTATTCACCAGATGGCCATGGTGGTATATCTTCCCATTGGTAAGCAATCATTATATAGTGCATTTAAATGATGATGATGATGATGATAAACTAACAAACACTGTTTCGCTCTCTTTCAAACACTATATAGTGGATACCAACAATTTCATATACATTCTACGTATCAGCAACTCAATCAAATTCATCGCTTTTATTCTCAACATTTGTATTTTTCTTTGGATTGTTTTCGTGGTCTTTCATCGAGTATATTCTGCACAGATTCGTATTTCACATTGAGACATCATCGTACTGGGGTAACTTCTTCCACTTTTTCATTCATGGCATTCACCATCTAACCCCATACGATTCAACAAGATTAACTTTTCCACCAACTTTTTCTGCTTTAATTGGTAAGTCTCTTTATAATAATAATAATATATATTTGTATATTTAATCAATGTTTTAACAAACAATATAATTATAATTATTCCATTTAAAATAATAATAATAATAATAATAATAGCTGTAGGATTTTGGAAACTATTCCAACGATTCCCAGATTCATTACAAGCCAATGGATTCAATTGGGCACTCTATGGTGGTATTGCATGTGGATACATGTTGTATGATACTATTCACTACTACTTCCATCACGGTGACATCTCTTGGTTCCCAGCAAAGTTGAAGGAATTCAAAACCAATCATCTTAATCACCACTACAAGGATGACACAAAGAACTTCGGTATCACTTCAACTATTTTCGATATAATATTTGGTACTTATTAGATGAGGGAATTATCAAAATTAAGTGACCTTTAGAATAAATTTTTATATATTTTCTCAAACAAACAAAAAACAAATGATTTTTAATTAAAGAAATAATATCGCGTTAACAATGAGATATGATTGCTAAAAAATTATTATTATAATTTTATATTTTTAAAGGATAATTCCAAAAATTTCCATTCTCATTTTCATTGGATAATGATGAAATAAATTTTATTTTATTTAATTTATTTTATTTTTAATAAAAAAACAAATGTAATCTGTATAGAATTTTTTTTGATCAAATTTGTTTTTTTATTTCCAACCGATATATTATATTGAATATTAAATATTTAATAATTGAATATAGTAGAAGTAGTAGTATGTAAATGTAGAAGATAAAGATAATAGATATAATAATGGATGAACAACATAATTACTTAAGAACAGAGTCAAAAGGTGAATTGACTAGGACATCTTCAACATCGTCTATCAATTCACAATCGAGTTCTAGTACGATAAGTTTAAGAGAAGAAAAGAGAAAGAGTGGTTTACTATCTTTATTCAAAGATAAAGATAAAGACAAAGAGAAGGAGAAAGAAGATAAAAAAGAAAAGAAAGAAAAGGAAAAGGAAAGAGAGAGATTAGAGAAAGAAGAGAAAAAGAAGGCAAAAGAACTGGCAGAGAAACAAAAAGATGAAGAGAAAGCAAAGTTATTAAGAGAGAAAGAGAGAATGAAAGAGGAGTACTCTCAAATGAAGGAAAAGATAAAACAAAAAGAGAAAGAATTGAAAAAGAAAGTAAAAGATAAAGAAAAAGATAAATCCAATAATAATATCAATGATAATAATAGTAACAATAGTATTAACGATAACAATAGTAATACATTCAATACAAACTCAACTAATAGTCCAAACAATGAATATAGAACACCCGATTCCGAATCGGAAAGAGATTTATCAACCTATAGTAATAGTAGTAGCATCAGTACAATCAATACAACTCCAATACCAATTATAACAACATTTATTGATGAAAAAGAGAAGGAGAAGGAGAAGGAGAAGGAGAAAGATAAATATAAAGAAAAGGAGAAGGAGAAAGATAAAGATAAAAGTAAAGATAAAGAAAAGGAGAAGGAGAAGGAAAAGGAAAAGGAGAAAGAGAAAGAGAAGGAAAAGAAATCAAAGAGATCATCAATAAGTGAATTTTCATCGTTGGTAATTAGAAAGCTTCAACATTCTAATTCGTTTAATGAAGATAGTAAGAGTGGTCATCACTCTTCGAATCCTATTGCATCTTTGTTTCCGTTGGGACAACATCGGGGTTTGAGTCAGAAGCGAGATAGATCACCTACCACCGGTAGGAAGTCATCGACAGAGAATGACATCACCTACTCGGAGGACGATGACGATACCGATAACTCAACGAATACCTCTACAACCAATCCACCAACAACCATTGAGAATACAATAACATCTACATCCACAACCACAACTGGCTTCTTACAACAACCGACAACAACAACAACGACAACACACAACAACACTACACCCTTTACATTGTCACCTTCATCTTCGGTATCACCATCTACATCGACATCTGCATCGTCACCAAACAATATCATTGGTCATAATGACGACATCAATGCTCTCACTGACACCTCTTCGTATTCCGCTAGTTCTGTGCATTATCATGCTAATCCACTACAGCTACATCAACAGCAGCAACAACAATCGTTTGGACATCAAAGATCGTCGTCTAATTCATCGACAGGATCAACGATATCGGATGAAACACTGGCGAAATCAATGATATTCAAAAAGTATCTCGAGGATTACTATTTGACTATCGAGGAGTGTCAGAAGAATGGACAACCTTACAACCCTCTTATTGAGAGGAGAAAGCAACAACAACTCAAAGCAATGTTGACGTCAAAGTCGATCACGCCCACCAAGAAACGTTTGGTAGATGATCACAAACGATCGTTTTCCACAACTGGTGTACCACAGGATTTAAAGCATTGGATGAGATTAGAACATATGACACCTTCTTCCAATAACAATAACAACAACAACTACTATGAACATTCGCCAAGTAATCAATCAACATCATTCAGTTTAAAGTCATCGTCAGATGCCATTGCGCAACACCATTTGGATTCTCCAATGAGTTTGTCATCACCTGATCCTTCTTCACTGCAACAGCAAAGTAATCACCATCAACAAAATCAACAACACCAACAAGATAGAGAAAAGAAACGACGTGGATTATTAAAGAGAACGTTTAATCCAAATAGATTGTCGCTGACACTCTCTAGTTCACAACGTGGTATTTCCACGGCATCGTCTTCAGCAGCGGGAGGTGATCATAAACCACTGTCTGACAAATTCCTACCGTCCATCGATGTTAAGCTGAAAAAGATCTTGCCCAACATGAAGAATCTTCCAACTCTTACAATGCCAAACTTCCAACTGCTCCCAAAGCGTAAGAAAGACAGCAATACCACAGAGTTTAAAAAGAATGTAGATATCCTACTAGAGGAATTGGAATCCGATTCACCAAGTGGAAATACTTATTTTGAAAGTCCATATACATATAGTATGTATTCTATTAAAATAGGCAATTCATTTTTCAAACCTATTTATTAATTTTTGTTATCATTTTAATTTTTAGAACCACATCCATCCGTTGCTCAAACCTATAGAGATCAATTGAAACTAAGAAAAAAAGTTATATCTATTGACCAATTGAAAACTATGGCTACTAATCTAGAGGTAAAGATGCTGATACACTCCACTAGAATCCATGATCAACGTGAGCGATGTAAATTACTTCAATCAAGTATTGAACATAGTTCAAAGAATCTATCTATTTCAACTAATATATCAAAATCATTGGTAGTTGAGCAAGATGTAAGTTTTTGTAAATAATAATAATAATAATTTTATTATTATGAAACTACAAACAATTTATTAATACACATACTTCTAAAATGTTTTAACTTTAAATTTAAAGGATCAATTTGAAATTCAATCTAGAATTGAAAGATCGAAACCATTGATTGATAGTAGTATGAACTCTGTTCACGATCTCTATGAAAGAGCCAAACTGTTGGAAGACACTGTACAGATATTAAGAAGGTCGAAAAAGACCAACCCATTTGTAAATTTCATTGTAAAAATATTCATCACAGGCTGGTTAACAGGTTAGTAATACATATTTGTTTCATTATCAAATAACACATTATAATTGAACTAATCTAATAATTATAATAATCATCTAGCCATTTTCTCATTTGTATATTCAAAATTATTTGGTGTTCAAAATGAAGACGGTAGTAGTAGTTCCAAGAAACAAGATCATCTTCAAATGAATTCAGGTAGTTCGAACTCTGCCAATCAAAGTCTGATTGGTGTTGGAGTAGGAGGTGGCGGCGGTTTAGTGGGTGTTTCCGGTTTGGACGATCAGCAAATCAAAAAGAAGAGTAAAGATGACCAATTCCTATCTCAAGGCGGTGGTGGAACTGGTAGCAGTAGTGGCGGAGATCAAAGTGGTGAAACACCGACAACTATCAGCTCAGTCACTAGTGGCAACCAATCGAATATCAATTCCGTATTGTCGAACAATAACAGCGGTAGCAGCAGCAGCAACAACAACAATGATCATCTCAACAGTGATAATGACAGCAAGATGAAAGTTGCGCTCTCCAATCTAGAGGCAATGAGCAGAACCATCTCAATGCTTCGTGAAAACGACGAGAGTGGCGGCGATAATGAAAATACCGAGTCTCCTACCATCGACACTGAAAATGCTAGTGACTATAGTGATGATGGTGATGATGATGATGATGACGACGATAGTTATAAATCAACTTGATTGAAAATTTATGTAAAAAAAAAAAAAAAAAAAGTAAAAAAAATAGATCATTTTGCATGTAACCAGAGAAGTCTGAAGTAGTCTTTTTCACCATTATCCACCACCCAAAAACCACCCATTTTCAAATAAATAATTTTGGATTTTGCAATATTATTTTTTATTTTCTAACCCTGATTGAAAGTTTTTACCACCACACAACAATTAATTTTAATGATCAACATTTTTTTTTTTTTTTTGAAAATCTTTATTATTATAGTTTTTTAATTTTATATTTTTAATTATTATTTTTTTAATAGTTGTTGTTGTTGTATTTTTTTAGATTTTATTTATTTATATATAAATAGTATATAGATTATATAGATTATATTAGATTATTTTATTATTATTGATTTTTATTTTAGTTTATTCTAAGAAACAAAGATATATATAATATTATGGATAAACTAAAATCAATTGGAAAAGGAGGAAAGGATAGTTTGATGTCAAAGATCAAATCGGGAGGTGGAGCGTCTAGAGAGGAGCAATCAAAGTTTCAATTCGATATAAAGATTCAGTTTATCGATAATCTACCGATTTCATCTGGTCAGGTATATGTCTCTTGGAAGCGTGGAACAAAGTCGTCGAACAATGGTAAGACCAAACCCAAGGAAGTCACTGACAAGCGTGTCGTATTCGAACACCCGATTCAGATGATCACAACACTGCTCAAGACTCCAAAGAAGACCTACGAGTCAAAGAATCTAAGTATCTCCATCAAAGAGGAGAAAGGCAAGAAAGCATCGACCATCGGAAAGTCAATCATCGATCTCGCCGACTTTACATCGTCCAGAGACGAGCAAAAGAAGATTCTACAAATCAAACCAAAAGCAAAAGGAAAATCTTCATTTGCTTTACATGTATGTCTAATTAATTTTATTATTATTATCTATTTATAAAATCATAATTATATAATTATATAATTGAATCTAATAATATTTTGATTTAAATAATTAGATGAGTGTAAAAACAACTGAATTACAAATGGGTGCAGATGAAGAACCAATGACTGAAACAGATTTAAATTCAAATGATGGATCTGATGATGTAAGATCATGATTATCTATAATAATTTAAAAGTTATACTTACTTGTTTATATCATTTTTATCGAAAATAATTAGGAAGAGGAAACTGAAGATTTCAAGGATGACGATGATATTACAGAGGCATCATCGGTTTCATCTACTAGTACAACCACTCATAGTGATCCACCACAGTTGGTAAAGACTGCTTCTTCTTCTTCACTCGGAAGTACATCATCTACTTCATCAACATCAAAGTCAGCAGTTGTCGATACAAAGAAAGACAAAGAGAGAGAAAAGGAAAAGGAAAAAGAAAAGGAAAAAGAGAAAGAGAAGGAAAAAGAAAAAGAGAAATCTAAACTTGCAAGTTTATTAGGTACCAGCAGTAGCAGTAGTAGCAGTGGCAGTGGTGGTGGTAGTAGTGATAAGGATAAAAAGAGAATACAAGAACTGGAGAAGCAGGTAGACGATCTAACCAAGGAATTGGAATCCAAAAAGAGAAAGGTGAAAGAGTTGATCGATGAGAACATCGACTTTGAAGATAAAGTCAAGGATTTAGAGGATAGATTGGCAAGTGGAGGATCTGCACCGGCACCTTCTTCATCATCGTCATCGTCATCGTCAAAGGATACCAAGTTGATTGCCGACTTACAGGATCAATTGAAGCAAAAGGACGATCAACTAAAGCAAAAGGATGATCACCTCAGACAAAAGGAAATTGCAAATCAAGAACTGACCAACAAGAATAAGCAGTTGGAGCGCGAGAAGAACTCACCGACAACAGCTTCACCACAGTTGAATGGACACAGCTCCGAAGAGGTGGAATCACTCAAGCGAGAGATACAAACATTGAAACAAGAAGCTGCAGTCAATGCCGCGTCAGCTGGTGCCAGTACGATGATTGGTGGTGGAACCTTGGAGTTGAAGCGTAAGATTCAGGATTTGAATAGGGAGATCAAGGAGAAGGACGATACCATCTCAAAGTTAAAGAGTGGCGGTGCTTCGCCTGCACCGGCAGCAGCTGCTTCGCCAGCTTCTAGCTCTGTGAGTATCAACGCCGCTGTTGCGCCACTCGAGAAACAGATTGGTGAACTCAACAAAACCGTTGCTTCACAGAAGCAGGAGATTGAGCGTTTGAATGCCGCTGCTTCCTCTGCTGTGCTGGCGTCAAAGAAGACATCGAGTGGAAGCAACGAATCCGCTGAACTCACTCAGTTGAAGCGCGACAATGTCGAGCTCAAAGACAAGTTGTCCAACGCCAACAACGACCTCAAGAGAGCGAAAGATCAAAAGGAGAGTGCAGAACGTGATTTGGAGGAGTTGAGAGAACGTCTTCGTGATAGCCAAGACAAGGAAGATGAACTCAGAAGTAGAATCTCGTCACTCGAGGATCAGAATGAACAACTTCAAAACAAGGTGAACAGCAGTCAAACAATGGCAGCTGCTTCACTCAGTCTTGGTGGTGGCAAGTCAGACAAGAACAAAGACAAGGAGAGAGAAAAGGCTGAGCGACAAGAGCGAGAGAACCTCGAGAGACAACTGTCAGACACAAAGAAAGAGCTGTCAAACGAGAGAGACAAAGTCAGAAAGTACGAGAGAGAAATTAAGGATCTCAAGGATAGAATCAGACAGTTGGAGTCACAACAACAACAACAACAGTCATCATCCTCCGGAAACAGCAGCCCACAATATTCGTCAATGGCCAAATCAGACCTACAAGAACGTGAGGAAAACAAACTCATTGAGCAATGTATCTATGTTCAAACTCTTACATTTAGAGATGGGTATGTTGTTGAAAGATAATCTTTATTTAGTTTCTAAAATCAATCTAATTTCTTTTTTTTTTAACATCAAGTGTTGGAGCATGTGCACAATCATTGTATTCACAACTCCTTGATCAGAATGCATTCAGTAGTGAGAATACAAGATTATTTAACAAAGTAATCAATGGTTTAACTCAAACTGTTGAGGTATGTTAATTATATACAAGTTATAAACTAGTTGATACTAACATTGTTTAACCTATTACCATTAATGTTAATATTTAATAATATTTAGAAATCAATGGAGAATTCAGGTGATCTTTGTTATTGGATTTCAAATATATCAGGATTGATTCATTTAATTAAAGATGGACCAAACAATATCGATAGTGAAACAGATCCAATTCTCGATGGTGTGTTGATCGATCAAGAAATTTCATCACCAACCTCAACATCAAGACGAACACCATCCACCAATTTTGTATTCCAACTCGATTCTCTCTGTAGAGAAGCCTATTCATTACTATTACACAATATCTATAAGAAACTTAAACCAAAGTTATCAAGTATTCTAAATCAAGCATCTTGTATATTAGATAAAAAGACGTAAGTGCTATCATCATTATTTAATACAACTTTAACACATTGTAATTATTAACATTACAATTAAAATAATAATAGTAATAGATTATCATCAACACAAGCACACGCCAATGATCTACAAAAGATTTGTAAGATATTAGAAAAGTTTATGAACTACTTGAAAGACAAATACGTGTTCAATTCGATCATTCAACAGTTCTTTTCGCAGACATTCCATTATATCTCGTACACTCTGTTGTGTGAGATTCTCGATGGATCCAACTCGTGCACTCCAAGCGCTGGATTCAAGATCAAGCTAAGTCTGTCAAAGATTGAGGATTGGGTGGCCTCCAACGAAGAGAGAGAACTCTTGACCTATTGCAGAACCTATCTAGGTGCCATTGCAGATGCTGCCAATCTAATGGTGATCGATAAATCAATCTTTACCGACACTGAATCGATTCAATCAGCATTTACCACCCTGAATGTACTACAAATTAGAAAGCTTTTGGAGATTTGGAAACCCGATCAGCTTTCACCAGATCCAATACCATCAAATGTAATTTCAATGTCCAGAAGCAATTGGAATCAACCAACCAGTTCATTGCAACTCACTGTTGATCCATCTGTTTTAATTTCAATCACACCAATCTTGGATTAAACAAAAATAAATATATAATTTTGTTGTTGTTAACAATTGAATTGATCATCTCATTTAATAAAAAAAAAGATAAGAAAAAATAAAGATAGATATAATAAATTTATTTTTAGTTTAGTTGATATATTTATAATGATAAGTGTTGTGTTTAAGTTTATTTTTGAAAGTATGTTTGTGCACAGTACGCTCTATCCGATTGGTCATCTTTGAGAATAGATTCCCATTTGTTGTTTTCAATGGAATATATGAAGTTTTTATCTTTTCCTTCGAGTGAGTAAATAAAGCTACAATCTTGATTTGGTTGGTGGTAGATCAAATTGTGATTAACTATTCCAAAGGTGTTGTCCAATTTTTTGATTTCATAGGTTTCCACATTGATTCGATCAAATCTCAAACTAGATCGAATAAAGATATTGCCTTTGCCATCTGTACATGCTGCTCTTTCTTTATACTCGGGTAAATCGATTGGTAACATACATATTTTTTTGGTGTTGATATCGAATCTGAGAATCTTCTTTTGATAGGGAACAAAGCTGTAGATGCTGTCTTTGAAGTGGAATGAGAAATGATGGAAACCAGGATATTCTTCTGTACCCAAGAGTTCCCAATGAAAATTGTTGATATTGATCCTATAAATTAATACCATAATGATGTTTCCATCGATCAGATAGATATAATCTCGACCATCATAACAAACAGACACATCGGAAAACAGATTATAACCTTTAATTTCAAATTCAACAAGCTTTTCATTGGTGATTGAGTACTTTAATACTGGATGGTCAAAATTGCTTCCCTTGCCAAAAATATAGATATGGTTATCAGCAACAACCACAGACCCGTAGGTTAAACTAAATTTAACATTGGAATCGATATTCTGCTTCTCGAAATGAATATAATTGCGATCTGTGATATTGATAATAGATAGTTTATTATCATTATCTGCTGAGAGGATGTATGATTGTTTGATTGATTTTGGTCGTGCCAAAGCTGTTAATTTGAAAGCTGATTGAATCTGATTCCTAATTTCTTTAAGTTGTTTATCATTAACACTAAGTTGATATTGCTGTGGTTGGTTGTGTTTTACATTATTTAATTTAAATATATTGTTGTGTTCTATTAAGAGATTTAATAGTTGATGATCACCTATATTGGTTTTGTTGGTGTGATCATTCAAATAGAAAAGAGTATTACTATTGTTTTGAATGAAATCGTTGTAATTTGAACATTGTGATATCGATTGTATGATTGTTGCTGTTTTATATCTGTCTACAGTGTCTGGGGATATAGAGGACGACGATGGATTTGATTTATTTGGCGCAACAACCTTAGTGTCAAAAATATTTGCAAAGTGATGGTTGATTGAATTCAACGATTTCATTTGATTGGTTTTAGATTCGATTTGTTTTTCCAATTGTTCTTTATTGTCGATGATCTGTTTCTTTAGTCTATGCTCTTCGATAACAAGGAACCCATGTATCTCTTTGAATCGATTGGATATCTCATCTTCTGTTTGTTGAAGTTGTTCATATTCTTTGACTGATGATTTCAAAGAATCGAATGTGGACTTCATTACTGACTGAATATCATGAAATGATGGTATGTTGCTATTAATATTACTATTATTATTATTATTTGATTTCTGATGTTATCATTGATAGTTGGTTTAATATTATCAATATGATCGAATGAATGACCTGTGTTTCGGCGAACAAGCAGAGCAAATCAAAACATTGCAATCAAAACAAATGAGTTTATGTTTTTTGTTATGATTTGCACAAATATCCATTTTTAAAAACTATTACTATTATTACTGTTGTTTATAATATAAATATTATTGATGAAAATGATTAATATAAAAAGAACACCACAAAGATGAATCATATTCACTCATCAAAAAAAAACTCAAAATTCAAATTTTAATTACAATCACTTTCAGATGATTTCTTGTGTTTGATTGATCGATCGAAAGATATATATCGCAATGAATAATATATTATTGAAACAATCAAACAGTACAAATGTTAAACAGCTAACTACTTTTATATCTAATATAAACCGTCAGCATCAACTTTATCTTTCATCACTCTCAATTAGACAACGACAGACATCAAACAACCATTGTTGTTTAAACTCAACCTATTTAACAAATATCAATAATAACAGTAGTAGTAGTAACAATAACAATCTAAATTATAATGTCAAAGACTATTCTATTTTAAGTAAGATTAAGAATTTAATCGTTCAAACTGATCCTTTCGATACGATTAGATCAAAGTTTAAAGAGAATGAAACAGAGAAAGCCAATAGATTGTATGTCTTAATATTTAACAACCTATAATAATGATGATAATATATTAATTTTAAACTTGTAATTTACAGATTATCTGAATATCTAAAAGATGCAATCAAGAAAAAGACACCTGACAGCGAATTCAATGAGGAGTTTCAATTTTTGCTTGAACTCTCGCAGAATGGGTTGGCCAGCACCAAGACTCTCAATATATTCCTAAACTTTTACTATGAACTTGGTATTGAGAAATACTTTTACAACATGCTGACCTTCTATCGGAGGAACCGAGTGGAGATGGATCTCGAGACATTCGGTATCCTCTTTCAACAGCATATGCGATCAAACTCGCCTAAAGTCTACGACATCAACCGAACCGACGTCATTCAATACATAATCGAGCAGCTGGCCACCAACCACTCTGAGCTGATCTTTAGGAGATTCGTCTCGAACGAGGCAAACATCAATAAATACCTGCCGTCTCTTGTAATCTACAACCAACTGAAGGCGACACAGACACACTCGGACATCTACCAACGATTGGTAAAGATCATGGCAAGCGAACTGACAGGCGATCAAATTCAAAAGGTGATCGGTCGAATCTGCTATGTCTATCTCGAGCTGAACCGTCACGACTTGGCCACTGTCTGGTTCAGTCGGATGATCTACGAATTCAAACAGGAACCGAACCTCTGGATTCTCTCGATGTTTGAGAACCACTACAGCGTGCGTGTACTCCAGACGAACAACTTTATCAACCAAGACTACTACTTCTTTTGGCGAAGCTTCCGTAATTGCTATGGTAAACAACATCGCAACATCTCATACTTTTACGATTCGCTGCTGGTCGATGTCAACGAACAGAATCTGAGGGTCTCAAGTCAACTCCGCCAAAAGAAGCTGGAGAATCTACAACAGCAACTTCAAGAGCTCGAGGTATCTACCAAGAGCATGCCAACTCGTAAAAATAGACAATCTCTAATGAAAGTACGCCAACTAAGAAGAGTCATTGAAACACTAAAGGTATCGATCTCCACTGATTCACAACATCATGTTGCAACTGCTTCTACCAGTAGTTCTACTTCTCTGCCGGAGGAGTCGACCGCACCCGAAGATAACGACGATCCATCGTTGGAGGAGGAGAACGAGAATGACGACAACGACCATGACGACGACAACGAAGATGACGACGTTGAGGTCGACTCTGAAGACTTACAGGTGATCGATCCCAAGAACAAGTACATTCGTTTGAGAAACATCAGAGATATCGCAACATACTTTGAAAACCCGGAATCTCTTCTTCCCGACACACCGCTCATTCACTACATCAACAGTTTAAACAAGACCAAACTGATGGCTCCTCATTTCATTCCACCCTATATTCGTGTTCTCGTGAGTAATCCATACTACTTTAGTTCGCTCATCAAAAGCAAATTGGATTTGGCAATTAGTTTTATCCTAAAGAATGCCGATGTCACTCACTACTATGCAACCTCAATGTATGTGCACGAATTGATCATCCAAGGACTCATCAATATGCGACGATTCGACCTGGCCGAAAGACTGCTGGTCCATTGCTTCACGTGTAATCTCATGTATCAGCCCCCACAGAATCGATTCCAAGCCAAGATTGGCGTGCGTTTGATCGATGAACTCATCCTGCAAATTGTCATGAATGACAATGATCCATTCAACACCACCCTCATCAAACTAATATTGAATGTGCACCCCGAATATATACCTGACTACTTTGAGGCATTCGCTCAACTCAGCCTAAACAAAGCGGACCTCGATATTGACAAACTCTACGACCAAACTTTTAATATCCGTCCTCCAAGACTGCAAACCGTCATCCGTACCATGATATTTATAAAGAAGAATCAATCGAACTGGTTCAAGATGCCAAAGATTGAGGACGTCCTCTCTTACATCGCCACTCACAACCCTGTCATCTCAAGGATGAACAACCAAGACCTCCAATTGGTCTACCACGATATCTTTATGACACTCCAATACATGGGCGCCAAAGAGCTGAATATCTACATCGATAAATACATCGAGCAATTGAAACAAAACGAAAAGCAAGCTTTGGAGACTTTCGACGGTACCACTTCGCTCTTGATCAAACTGCGTCCCGAGAGAGCACTTGAAATCTTTGAACTTACAAAACCATCGTGGCTTGTGGATGATGCTGCCACCATCATTGCCAACGTCGCACAAAAATCCGAAAACCTCTCTCCTGAGACTGCACAGAAGATATCCTCATTCGCATCAAGTGAGAATACATCCACCAGAGAATTGTCCAGCGCATCGATCCTCTATATCAACTCACTATTAAACACAAAGTTTAGTGCCAACACTCAAACCGATTTGGAAACAACCAACTCTTCTGCTGACATGACAGAAACACTTTAAAAATATACTTTTATTTATTTTCGCTGTAACTGTAAATCAATAAAATAAATACATCAATTAATTGTTGTGTGTTTGTGTGTGTGTCAAGACCAATGTTGGTCAATAAAAGGTCAATTATTTAAAGAGGTTTTTGCCATTTTTTTTCACTCATTTTTTTTCATTTTTTTTTTTTAATTTTTGCTCAACCAAAAAAGCCTTTTTTTGATGATCATCAAAAACAATTTTATTTTAGATAACATTTTTTTTTTTAAATTAAAAACAATATAGTTTTATTTATATATATAAAAAGAAAAGAAAATGTCGTCAAAGTTGGGATTCGGAGCTATTTTCAATAGCTTTTTTGAAAGCTATAAATCAAGAACACCACAAAAGTTAAAAATCATCGATCTCTTCTTGGTATACGCATTCTTGACTGGTGTCATTGTTTTCGCATATTGTTGTTTGGTTGGTACTTTCCCATTCAACTCGTTCTTGGCTGCCTTCATTTCATGTGTTGGTACTTTTATTTTGACAGGTATTGTTTTTTTTGTTTAATAGAAATAGGAACCTAAATCTTTGTATACTAATTATTACTGCCTACTACCTACCCATCCCATTTTCACTCCTAATCAATTGAACTATTTTAGCATGTTTGAGAATTCAAGTCAACCCAGTCAATCACTTTAAAAATATTTCCTTTGAAAGATCTTTCGCCGACTATCTTTTATGTAATCTAATTCTTCACCTCGTCGTGTTCAACTTTTTAGGTTAAAAAAAAAAACAAATCAAACAAAAACAAACAACATAAAAAGACTTTGTGGTAGTAATAGAGTAACTTTTGGTTAGGTTATAATAGGATTACAGCACACACAGTCTTGTAGATTTATTCTTCAACTCAATCAATAAACTTCCAATCAATCATATACAACTTTTGACCAAATATTCACTTTTTTCTTAACTTTATAATTCTGTTCCACCTTTTAACAATGAGATCATTCCAATTTATCTATGAATGACATTATTGTTGCTTCCGCTTGTTATAAGCAAGCATAAGTACATCCCGAAAGATAAAATAATGATTGAATGATATTGATCTTGAACAAGTTCTTGATTATTATTTAAATAAAAAAAAAAGCAAAAAAAAAAAAAAAAAATTGGAAAAAAAAAAAAGAAAACTTAAGATATTAATTGATAAACATGATTAATAGTGTATTAATATATATATAATTATAGAAAATGAGTAAAAAGTACGATAAATTAGGTGATATTGTATTCAGCAAAGTTGATAAAATTGTTAGTATTGTTATTTATGTTTATGTTTAAAACAATCAAATTAGTATACTAATTGATCGATTGATCACCTTTCTACACAAAACAGAATGCAGAGTTGTTTACATTGACATACGGTGCATTGGTAACACAACTTATTAAAGACTATGAAGATATCGATCAAGTAAATATTAAATTGGAGCAGATGTATGTATTGTTTTCAAATGAATCGATCATTTAAATGCTTTGTTAATGCCTATGGCATTTAAATTTGATATTAATAACCAAATATTAATTATTATTATGCTAATTATAATGATAATAGGGGATATAATATAGGTGTAAGATTGATTGAAGAGTTCTTGGCTAAATCTAATATCGGTCGTTGCTCTGGCTTCCAAGAGACAGCGGAAGTCATTGCCAAGGTTGGATTCAAGATGTTCTTGGGTGTGACCTGTCAGATCAGTGATTGGGATGCAGAGAAGAAAGAGTTTCACTTGATCATCGAAGACAACCCACTCATCGACTTTGTAGAACTACCAGAACACTTGAAACACAAACTCTACTATTCAAACATATTGTGTGGTGTGATCCGTGGTGCACTAGAGATGGTTCAAATGAAAGTCAAATGTACATTCGTCAAGTGTGCACTCTCTGACGAATCTGCATCAGAGATCAAAGTTGTTTTAGAGGAAGTACTCTCTGATATGGCTCCAGTTGGATATGACTAAAAAATAAACCAAAAAAAAAAAAACAAAAACAAAATAATAACAAACAAATGACAACCATTCAATCACATACACACAATAATCATTAAATTTGATTGTAATAGATTACCAACAACTACGATCATATCATATCATATTAAAAGAAGTCATATATAGATGACTTTCTTACTTGTATAAAAAAAGAAAATGTTTAATTAAATTAATAGGTTTCGATTAAATTGGTTGATTGATGTACAAGTTTTTTTTATTTAAATATATTGATCTACAATGTATATAATAATCTATACAAAAAGTAATTATTTGATTTGTCGATTCTTTGGGTTTGTTTTGAAATGCATTGGTGAATTGGATTGGATTTGAATTTGAATTGGTTTGATTTGATTTGATTTAAGAAGATTAATAAACACCATCTTCATGTGATGCCGGCACTGCTGCTGCTGCTGGTGCCGGTACGTTGTATGTAGTTTCTAAGTGAACTGGTTCCCCACCACAACAAATGTAATTCTGACCATCTACGAAATCCTCGAGTGCCTTTACTTGCTTACCGTCGAATGAGTATACTTTACGGACGGGTCCAGTGACCAATCCGACTTGCTTAGAAAGATGTTCTTTCAACTGATCGTAAGTTCTGTACTTGGTCGAGTGAATCGTAATCTTCTCTCCGCTGTGCACCTTGTCACCGTTTCTGAATGCCAAAATCACCTTTGCCTTGTCTGTTCCGATGGCGAATTTCTTGGGTACGCCATCCTTGTACGATGAAACCACCGGTTTCTTTGAGCCTGGACTTGGTGTGCGACGTGACAATGACTGACCTGGCTGTGCACCCATCGACGACAAAGTTGGGGTAGTCGAGCTCTCGGGTGTGCTTGACGAGGTGGTGGAAGTGGTACTGGTTGAGTGGTCACCACTCGATGGCTCTGAACTAACGGATTTGGCTGTCGATATCGATGGATGTGCCTGTTCACTCTTTACAACAAAAATACCAATCAAACCCTTTGGATCTAATCAATTCAATTAATATCAATATACTTTCTATAATGTTGAAACAATAATATGATTGTTCCAAAAAAAAAAAAAAAAAAAACTTACATATATCTTCACTTAACTTCTCAGCACCACAACAAATATAATTCTGATTATCTTCGAAATCCTCTAATCCTTTAATCAATTTCTTTTGTGTAGAGTATACTCTCTGTACTGCACCGGTATATAGTCCAACTTTTTGACTTAATTCAACTTTTAGCTAACCAGAGATTAAAAAAAAAAAAATTAGATACCAGATAATTGATAATAAATTATATTGATAAGTTACTTACTTGGTCATATGTTTTATATTTAGTAGAATGTATGACAATACGGACACCTTCAACTTGGTACTTGTCTGCATTTCTCCAGGCATGGATTACTTTTCCCTTCTCCGTTTGAACTCCAAATTTCGACATTTTTTTGGCTGGTGATTCTGTAGTAGTTGCCATTATTATTGTTGTTATTGGAAATAATAATTGAATTAATATTAATTTAAATCTATAGATTAATCTTATAATTGATTGACTATTTTTATTTTATTTTATTTTATTTTATTTTATTTTTATTTATTTTTAATAGCTATTTTTTATTTATTTATTTTATTTATTATTATTGAATTAATAAATTAATTTATTATTATTATTATTATTGTGATTGATGTTGGTGTGGTGACTTGTTAATTATACAAATAGCTATTTTAATTTATTGACAATAATTAGTTGTAAAATCAATCAATACCAAAAGAAACATAACTCCAATGCTTGTGGTGTGTGTTATGTGTTTGTTTGTGTGTTGTACTTGTGTAAAGTGAAGTTGTAATTAAGATTTTAATGTATTTTTTAGTTTGATTGTATCTCTAATGTAATGATCAGTAGATACATTGATCGCAAGATTTACTGTTTAATGGATGACTGATTGACAAATAAATAAAGCGCTTGATCATTACAACTATAATTACTAACCTTTAATCTAAATATGTATATTTTATTTTATTTCTGTATAATTAAATTGTTTGATTTTAATTTTATTTAATTTGAACTGTGTTCTAATAAGTCTTTCTTTTATTTATTTACTTATTTAAAATTGTGTTTCAATATTGGTTCTTCTTATAATTATAGACCTAATAAATAATCAATTGTTATTAAAAATAAACAATATTAATATTTTTATTTGAATTAAAAAAAAAACCTAAGATAATATTTAAATTTTTCGATGATAGGTATTGAAGTTGTTTTTACCACTCAATCAACTGTGATTGGCACCAGATTTTCAACGGCTAAATTTAAAAAACATCCAATTTTCAAATAATTTTGTTTATAAATTGTTCACAGTTTTGTGGACTATAAATGAACAATTTAAATTAACTTTTAAGAGCGCCATTGTTTTGTACATTATAATTATATATTTGTTTTTATTGATTAATCTTTAAATGTTCTACTTAGTTGTTTTAATGTATATACAATGTAGAATGATCCGATTATTGAGAGTAACATAAATAGTAATTTAAAAAATACCATTTCATTATCACAGTGATGAAAGTTTTTCTAAAAAAAATAACAAATCAAAAGGGTAACATGTCAATAACTATAATTCTAAACTGTTTTTTTTTATATACATACATATTGTCTTAAACAATCAAAACAAAATTCAAATCCACATCTAAAACAAACCATATATGAACATCCACCTCTTTTTTCTAAATCAATAATAAATAATAATTATTATCGTTGGTTAGTGTAATCAGCAGGTGTTTAAAAGTTTCAATCCAATTCCCTTCCATACCTATAAAAACAAAACATTTTGGACATCTCTTTGTATTTTGAATTTTCCATAAATAAGATTTTAGTGCATCTTCGTTGTTTGCCAGATAGTCTTTGCATGGAGTAGTCCATGGATGTGTTCCATTACAGCTCGTACACAATACATATGGACATGAAGTACACCTAACTTGAAAACTACCTTTTGGTATGGGATGATGGAGTGTTGCTAAACTTGTGAGACTGTAGTTGGTGGTTGTATCTATATATATTAAATTATCACACTGTGGACACACCCAGTAGATATTGTTCAGTTTCTTCTTGCGCTCGGCGTCGTCACCCATGATCTCCTGAATCAATGACATCGACAGTAGGTTTGGACACCATAGACATTCAATCTTGTAGGAAGCGTAACCGTTTCTCTCGAGCTCCATCTCCAATGTCTTTTGCAGACAGGTTCGACACATCTCATGCTTGCAATTCTCTGAGAGAACGATCATGTTGTCGGGATGCACCTTCAGACAACAGATCTGACATCTTCTCTTGGTTTTAGACCGTAGCGAAAGTATTATTCTTTTATACTCAACATCATTGCCATTTAAATTGATTGGTGATTTTCCACCTTTTATCAAATTCACTGTATGTTTTAAATGCTTCATCTACAACTAACTATGTTTCTTATTTATATATAATATTATTCCTAAATTTAGATAATATTCTTTTGAACTTGATATTTAATATATACATATATAATACAACTAATATTTCTATCTTTATTTTATGTGTTTTAATTATAATAATTCTTCTCTCATTCTTTTTTTTTTTTTTGTTATTGCTAGCAAAAATGTTATCACTATCAAAAAAAGTTAAACTACAATTATATCATATATACATTAACACTATTATTACCATCACAATTGATCATCATTTTGATAATAGTAGTGTGTTAAAATCAAAATGATGATCAAAAATTAAAAAATAAAAAAAAAAATGAAAATGTAAAAGAAAAATTAAACACATAAAACACATATGTTTTCCATCCAACATTGGAGTAAACACACAAATATGCTAATTTTTTTTAAAAAAAAAATAATAAAATTTTATGTATGACTCTAAAAAACAAAAATCAATTTATTTTTTTTTATATATATATATAAATGTTATGAATTTTTAAATTTTGTTTATCTTTGACCCCGATACAACAGGATTAGCCTTTGCGAGGGCAGCCTTTCCAGCTGTTTTGTAATCAAAAGAACATTCGTGCTTATCAGAGTAACGATGAGAGGAACAAAATACATATTCACAACGGCACTTGAATCCCAATAAACCAACTTTCTTTGAACAACTGAAACATTTGGTTGTATCAGACTGAATCTTTTTTGCCTCGACGGATGATTCGGATGTGTTGTCATTGAGATCGGTTGAACTTGTAACTGTCTGTGCTTGTTCTTGGACTGGTTTTTCATCCGCTTTCTTTGGATATAAATCTCTGTAACATTTTGAACAATAGTTTGCTGTCAATGGATTACTAAAGAGTTTACATAAAAAAATGATTAGTATAACTGTTGTTGTTGTTGTTGTTGTTGTTGTATCTTTATATTATTCAACCTACCCAAAGAATCCACAATTGTTGGCACATTGTACTGGGGCGGCGGTTTTCTGTGTAGAGTCTCCTTCCATTTTTATTGATTTGTATGTCTATGTATAAATGATTAAATTGAAAATATTGTACAATTGATGGTAACTGTAGGTTGTAATTAAAGTGTTGATGTGTTGGTTGTAGTATAGATTATGTAAATCTATAGAGTAAATAAATTAGTTTTCTGTATTCTTAAAGAGTATTAAAAGAAAAGTTTGGAAATATATATATAACAAGAAGAATAAAGAGGAAATGTTTTGTTTAAAAATCAAATGAAAGTATTAAATCAAAACAATAAGAGAATATATTGCTATGTGTTTTAAAAAAAAAGAATGAAATTAAAAAAATAAAATAAAACGAGAAGTTATTAAAAGTCTATTTGTACAAGATTATATAAGCTAAAGTAATTTGTTGTTTGCTATTTTAATATTAAAAAACAAGTTTGCTTGAAATAAAATAAAAGAAGGTAGTTTAACCAACACAAAGAAGAGATAGAAATTTATATAAAAAAATTATTATCTTTTTGTTAATTATTATATTATATTATATTATATTATTATTTTTATATATAAATATATTATTATTTTATTTATAATTAGATTTATTGATAGAATGGAAACAAATATGTTTGTTGTATATATATCAAGAGAAAAAAATATTGTATGTAAAAAACAAATAAATTAAATAATTAATGAGAGATGATAGCGTGTGGAATTTTATTTTGTTGGGTGAAGTGTTTTGTTGCTGAAATTAGTGTATGGTGCAATGTTTTTTTTTTTTTTTTGTTTTTTTTTTTTTTCTTTTTTTTTGTATATATAAAGGATTATTTCTTCACACTATCTCATCTCAGTGACGCAAAAAAAAAAAAAACTTTTTTTTTTTTTAACCCACTTTTTTGGCACCCAAACTTAACAACCAACAATTACACCACACAAACACACACAATTAACTTAATTGTTAATTTACTTGTGTAATTAAGAGGCCAGCAGAATTGGTAATTAAAATTAATTGTGCAAACATTGAAATGCTACTACCCGTCACATACTATTAATTAGAGTGAGATAGTGTTGTTTTTTTGTTTGTTGTTTGGATGGAATGGTAGAGTGAGAGGGTAATTATCACTTTATTGTTATGGTTATTGCATGATATGTGTAGAATGAGGTAAGTTTGATAACGAACGAACACAAATAAAAATACATTATATTATTTGCTTGTTTATTAGTTTTTGGTTTGGTGAACACAGTAAATAATTAGGTGGTTTATTCAATAACTTGATATGCAAAAGCAGAATAGTAGGTTTGAATATTTATGTTATCAGTATTATTAATGGTAGAATATTCAAATTCTCTCTGTTTCATCAACTACGATGCGATGACAAAACATAACATAACATAAAAATATCATGTTGTATCTTGTGTGTGTTATTATATAAACAAACATCATATTTACTTGTATATAATTGTTGTTGTTGTTATTATTGTTATTTTTGTTATTATCATTATTATTATCACATTAAAAATGATTTGATTATTATATTGTTGTGGTGTAACACGTTCAGTTTGTGAATGTCTTAACATGTTGAGGTTCGAAGTTATTAAGAACAATATCACACAATCAAATAAACATAAAAAGAAAAACAAACACTCTATAACACACACACTCACTCTTCTCAACCATTGATCAGTTTTTTGATATCAGCATGTTGGTTGATTCTCTAATTATAAAAACAATGGATATAATAGCCAGATCTGGTTGTTTAAGAACCGGACAGTTGCTTAATTAATTATTGTATTATTTTATTTTATTTTATTTGTTGATGATTTTATATTTTAAAAAAAATGTGTTTGTGTGTGTGTGATTAGTGTGTAATAATTTAAAGATTGTTATTACTTTAAAAGCTAATGGTTTTTATAATTAGCTTAAAATTTAAAAACCCATACAAAAAAATTGATATCATAAACTGATATTCCATATTTAAAATAGTGAATCTGATATTTATGGATTTAATTGGTGTGGTTTGAAATTGTTAAGTTAACAATAAAAAAAAAAAAGGTGAAAAAAAAAAGTAAACGCAAATAAAAAATGACAATTCTGTTGAAAATTTTAATTGCAAAAAAAAACAAAAAAAGTGAAAAACAACGCAGATGTATAGATTGAGTGAAGAGAATGGAAGTAAAGAATAAAGATCTAGCAAAGAAGAGAGAAGGTTATTATATGATAACTTACATTTCGTATTTTTTGTTTACAAGTAGTTATTGTTGTTGGTTTTTTGGTGTTGTTACTATTTTAAAAAAAAAATTTATATACAGTATATTCTAGTTGGTTTTATTATTTGTAGTTGTTTGTTGTTTAAGCAAGACAAAAACAAAGAGTGGATTTTGATTGTGGATTAAAAATTTGATATATAAAGGATTTTTGTTGTGTGTTGTTGGCAAAGTAATAATAGAATTTGAGGTAGTTATAAATTTACTATAAAAATTATATTATTTTATCGTTGTGAAAATAATAAATAATCAATAATAAATGTAATATTATTTATATATTATATGTGTAAGAGTTTTGTTATATACAATAAAAAAAAAAAAAAAGATATTAAAATATATATATTGAAAAAAAGTATATTATAAAAATAGATATGTAGAATTGTGTGTGTTTTGTATTTGTTTCAAAATTATAAATGATCGTTCTTACTGAATCCACCAACTTTTTATTAACACTTCAGATCCTTTCCAAAAAAAAAAAAAAAAAAAGTGAAAAAAAAATGAAAAAAAAGAAAAAACTTTTATTGAAAAAAAAAGGTGAATCCACAATAAATTAAATTAATTTTTTCGAAAAAAAAACCATACTAAATTATTTTTTATTTTTTTTGTGGTGGTTTTATGATTTTGGAACCTGGGCTGGTTGTAACACCATTCCATTTTTCTCAATTTTCACAAAATGATGCAACATTAAAGGGCACAACTATTTTTTTTCAATTTTTATTTTTGATTTTCAAATATGAGTTTTCATTGGAAATTCGTCAAGAATCTCAAACTTACACACTTTAGAGAAAAATTGAAAAGATCTAGAGTCGAAAAAAAATGACAACCGAACAAAACCTTTCACACACAGATATTTAAAACTAAACTGACTTTTCAAGTAGTGTAGGTTAAATTTATTTTTCGTTTTTTTATTTTTATTTTTGTGTGGTTGCTAGTTTTTCGATACGGTGACATCTGTGTTATGCAAAAGAAAGGCGAAAAAGATAGATAGATTGATAGATAGATAGAAATAAGTGGTGTGTTGTTTATGACAACATACAAATATTTTTATAGCTAAGGATTTTGTTGGTTTTTTTTTTTTCATTCACACCATACTACCACATTTGAAGATATCTATCTTCAAAGTATTACACACACCACACAAACAGAACAAATAGAGTAGAGACAGCGACAAATTCCATTGGTCAAATTCAATCAACTAGATTCATGTTGCTTTCGTTCTCTTGTTTTTGAGGTTTTAAAATTACAATTTCGTTTTCTTTTTATTGTTTTTTGAATTTGAACTGTTATATAAGTGTGTGCGCGATAGTTTAACTGTCTTTTGGGAGTTGGTAGTTTGGTTGTTAGTACTAAGAACAGTGTGGTAATGGCAGTTGTTTTCTGTTGAGTGATCTATCTATCAATTATAAGAGATGGTGATTACGTTTTTGGTTCCGTCTGTCCAGTGGAAATCGACGATTCTCTTGGTTTTAGTGTCTATGAATAGCCAAGGGTGCGTAATGTAGGTGTTCATGTCCATTGAGCGACGACTTGGAATGACACCATAGGACACACGCTCACCGTTGAAATCGAGCCAAACCAACTCGATCTCTCTGATGGTTTCATTGTCGAATCTCACTTTTACCATATTGCAAGAGCAAATCGAACGAACGTTCTGTGGAAACACATTGTCCAGTATACTGTATCTCACTGTTTTATTCTCTACAAAGAATCTATTATCGGCATGTTCACAGTGAATCACTACATTTTGATTGTTTAAACCTCCACTTTCAACTTTCATCTTAATATTTCTATATTTAATATTAAGTTTCTTAAAATTTTTTGGCTTGAAAACTATTGTTTGTTATTTTTTTAACAAAAAACAAAAAACAGATATTTTCAAGAAAAATCAAAGCTTAAAATAAACAAATTACTTAAAAAAAAATTAATCATAAAAAATAATTTTATTTATTATAGTTCTTCAATGATTCAACATTAATACACACATTAAATTACAATATTATTGTTGATTGTATATCTAGAGTTATGAGTGTTGACAAGACAGTCTTAACAAGATTCTTTGATAGATATCTCAATTTCAAAAGATACAATCACGATAATGATTTCAGTTTGAAAGGACTCGACATCACCGGACTATTGCCTATTGCAGATTTGCGAGATGAACAACCAAAAGCACTTTTACTTTTCAATGTCGTAGATGTAGGTTAAATCAATTAAATTAAATTTAAATATTTATTTCTTTTTAAACTTATTGGTTGTTATTTTCAAATTCACTTTCATTAATTTGAACTGTAGTTTATTTATTACAACAAGCATTTCATGGATGATGGACAATCTGAAGATCAAATCAAGTTATACAATGCATTTATGTTATATGTATTCAATAATCTATCAGACTGTAGTGGTATGTTTCACAGCAGTCTAAAGTCCATCTCAAGGAGTACTTTTTTGCTAGAGTTTCTAAAACAACTTGGACAGACTCACCATCACGATATTGAACGGTTCTTCCAAAGTTTTTTAATAAGTCTATTCAGCAATGAAGATTCTACAGAGTTGGAAGAAATAGTCAAGATATTTTCGAATTTGGATGAGGTATTTGATGTCAAGCTACATTGTTTCGATTGGATTGTAAGCAACTTATCAACTCTCAACAAGTTTAAATTTCAACTGCTCTTCATGGTATTGAAAAAGATTGGCAATAACCAGAGCATCATTAACACATCAATATCCAATACAATATTAAGAGGTATCATTACATTCTATGATACCATAGAGCTGGAGGATTTGAAATCGTTGAGATGGTTGGGTAATCTATTCGACTCTAAGGATGCTGAGAATATCGAGTTGGTTAGCACTTTTTTAAATAATTTATGCACTTCTGTCTCGCCCAATGAAGCTTTAATCGATGTTGTCTATTCTCTTTTCTACCGATTACTAAACGCTGCAGATATATTCAATCATTTCTGTTTGCCAGAGAATGTAAATGGTGTTGAACTCGGAAATTACTCAATCTACTTGATGTGCTTGGAGATTGACTCTCAATTCTTGGTATCCGATGACCTAGGTCTCGTTGACTATCTAATTTATAGGATCAGCTACAATTCCACTCAGTCATTGATTATTCTTGATGCTTATATCAACAGATCGATTGCCATACCCAGACGTCTCTATGAACACCTTGCAACCATCTCATTCAATAGAGGCACAGTTTACAACGACGTTGATTTCTCTCTCAATCCCGTGGCTTTGGAGATTGTTGACCGACCTGACAACGAGAAGATCACTATTCTCAAAGTGCTTCTACATCTTTATAACGACTATACCACACCAAGTACCACTACAGTTCCGTACGAATATCACGATCCACTGTTCATCGCCGCATTTCTCAATATGTTTGAGTTGTTCAACACGCCAATGTACATTGAAGAGTCGATTATTATGATTCAACGCTTTTTCGAGTCATTTACTGTTGATGAGTTCGCCAAGCCTCTTCCTATTATATCGATCAATCTCTTCGAGTTATTTGAACACACAACAACATTTTCTTATAGAATGCCCCTGTATGTAGGGAAGCTGTTGATGTCTCTCAGTGAAAGTCATGTTACTGTGGTATTTAAAATCATTCAGAAATATCTTTCAAAGAACTACATCTATCTTATTCTGTACCCTGGTGACCAAATGTATGTTTCAGAGATCCTCAAAAAGCTGTATCAACTAAACGATAAGACTCTATTCTTCACCATTGTGGATGAACTCAGAGTGCGACTAATTACCAATTACATGATGGGGCAGCCAGAGTATGATAGCTTCACCAAGTATTTCAAAATCGTTAAGCAACCTGAAACACAACAAACGCTGGAATCTACATACAATCAAGTACCAACATTAAACACCACTCTATTACACCAAATCATTTACTATTTGTTTAAAGATAAGAAGTTATCTTCGGAGTGGAAGGTCGAACTGTCTATTGTATCCAAACAATTCCATCGAGTTTGCAAGTCGGTCGTATCTAACAATCCAATTCCGTCATTGAAGATTCACGATGTCATTGAATACATTGGTTCTGACTACTGTTTATTCAGTAGAGCGCCTCTATCTTTATTGGACCGTGATATTGGCTTTATCCCAGAGGCTGAGAGGATCAGTTGTCTAGAGAATCTGGAGGTTCTCACAGTCACATTCATTCTTATAGAGATGTATTTCGATTTTAAGTATATCATACTTTTGAAGCGTACAAAAAACCTCAAGCATTTAATCATACAAGAAAATGATGATTGTGATTATGATTATAATCTTTTGGATGACCAGGATCAATATTTAAATTTAGTTCAATGTTGTAACGATTTGAAAAGATACACTGAAGATGGATTGCCTGATATCCGACTGTATGGACAGCCAAGTCAATCAAGCATTAAAGATCTACATTTTCTTAGAGTAATACTGGATCACTATGTAGCAAAGTCATCAAACTTGGTATCAATCGATTACAAATCAAAGTCATCATTTGAGACACATACATCCCATTGCTTACCGATACTGACACACCTAAAGTCATTACAACCAAGGTTACAAATCAATGTTGCATTGAACACATCCAAAGAAGTGGACACGAATTTTAGCTTGGTTCGATCACTTTCTATAGAGGATGTATTTATCTTTAGTCCAAATCTTTGCATAAATTCATTGGATAAGTTAAAGATTAACCAAATGAAAATCAATAGAGATATTATCCAGCTATTCCAAACAACTTCAATTAAATCGGTCACTGTTATAGGATACAGCTTTGAAAATATCATTGATATCATTAAGCATATTGGAGATTCCACTAAGAGTATCACAATTATTCACAGAACAGAGGTGTTTATGAGCCAGGCTGAGTTTACAGAGTCACTCAACCAAATCATGCAAATTCTCTCACATCCAAAGTTTAAATCAGTCCAAGAAATTAAGTTCAAGGCAAGCTATTGTGGTAGAGATTACCCAATGTTGAACGAGGCGATCATACAGTCAGACTTGATCGATTTTAAGCAATTTAAATATACTGTCGACAACAAGTATCTTACAAAATACAGACTGGCACAAGATGAAATAGATAATCAAGTTTCATTTGATATTAGTTTAGAAAATTCTTCTGATACAATTACAACTGTGGAAAAAGATGATAGTTGGTGTAGTTCAGGATATGCTTAGTTCAAATAAAAGCAATTTTTATTGTAGAAACAAAATAATTCAAACTATTTATTATTAAAAAAAGTTAAATATTGGTTATCGATAGGTATGAAATCTTTAAAGTCGATATTTTTTTGGTATTGGTTTACCAATGGAATTAAATGATCTAAATTCCTAAATTTGTATGCCAAGGTGATTTGTTGTGATGCTCCACTCTTTGAGAGAATATTGAAAATGATGTTGATGGAGGTGGCAAGTGTTTTCTCATCTTGAATCGAAGTCAAGAATAGTTTTATCTTTTTGAATGTTCTGCCTAGATTAAGAAGATATGTAGCACCTACCAAGTTGTCATATAGACTGATTGACTCAATGGGAACATTCTCTAATAGTGATTTCAAATTAGCGGAGCACGGTGATTTCATTAATTTCAAATGACGCAGCGACTGAAATCTGTGCCAAGAGGGAAAATGAATGTCGTTTACAATCAGTTTATCAACAAGACGAAAGTCATAATTGGTTTGAGGAAATGTGTCATGCATCCTTGGGCAAAACAATGATCGTATTCTGATATTGCTTATTTTGCTTAGCTGATTGAGTATGTCGATAGCTTGTACATATTTCGTCATCCATATCTTGGCAATGTGATTGATGGATTCAAGGTGCGGATTGACCTGACAAAGGTAACCAAGGTCGTCGATGAATACATTTTGATAATAATTTGGTTCTTCGACAAATTCCATTCGATCATCGTCGATGATAGTAAGATGTCTTAAGTTTCCAGTCATTGGAAGAGCATGCATTCTCGGTTGGTTTGTATCCCAGAGATTGATGAGAGTGAAGCTCTCGAGATGTTCCAAGCACTCGGTAGTTAGCTCTTGAGGAATAAAGAAGATTTCGTAATTGTCTAGATGCAGGGGAGGATTTCTAAACAAACAGTACTGTGAACCAATATGGTCTATTGGTCCCAGAATCTTCAACGATGTGATTGGGTTGTGAGATACAATAGTTGAGCAAATCTTGTGGAACTGCTTGGAAACCGTTGACAAGTTTACAATCCACTGTGATGTTATCTTTTTGTCAAAAATAGAGTACTTTAATATTTCTAATACTGTAATATAGTTTAGTTGAACGGGTTCTGTTCTTGTTGACTCTACTATTGTATATTGTTGTGGATTGAGCACTAGACTAAGATAATGATTTATACCGCTGAAGTAATACAGTTGCATGTGGTGTATAAAGTAATAACAAAGTTGAAATTGAACTAAATCATTAACAATGTTATTGATGTATTGTGTGTTGTTGTTGGAGTATAGGATGTCCATAAGATTTGGGATATAGTAGTCACAAAACATTTTACTGGAGAATTGCACTACTTCCTCGAGGTTAGAACCGTTCAATATCGATTGGATGATGAGCATTACTGACTGCTTCAAACTGTGTTGCAAGAAACAATAAATATACTCTGGTTCATTCAGATCCAAAAGAAGATCGTAGAATTGGAAGTATTGATCTGGATATACACTCTGTACGAACTTTTCAAAGATAGATGGAGGGATCTTTTCTTTGGTTGCTCGAATGAAGGTTGCCAACTTTCCACTTGGTACAAGCATTTCGATTCTCTGGTTGGCGAGAATGCTCTCCACTTGACTGGCGGTCAACACACTGGCAGTCTCAATCCATATATCAAACTTTTCCTCGCAAAGAAAGAAAACTCGATGGTCATACCAGTGGTCAAAATCGGCATGGAATTTCTGCAAGAAGCGTTCTTGAAAGTAATACTTGTATTGGCCGAGTATATTTGCTCTGAACGATGTTGATAATTTCTCTGAGAATCTGAATATCCAGAAGAATAGAATATCCAAGAATATAGGATCTTTCTCTACAGCATACAGACTAAGTATAACCTTTATCGCTCTCTCTTCGTCAACGCCTTTGGCAAGTCGGAGGTTGTACATTAGATGATTTTGTACGAAGCTCGAATTGTCTGATAGCTGGGTTAGATGACTATAGATTTTCTTTGGAATTTCTATATTATTCTCTGTGAAAACGTGTAGATTGCAGATTGAGTTTACATCGTTGAGCGAGGAGATCGATTTACATAGCGTGTCAATGACAATACCATCGGTTGCTCTTAGGTGAAGCTGATCCATACCAAGGAGGTATTGATATTGTTGGTCATAGGCCAGGTATTTGAAATTTTTTAGAAATGAACCTAATAGAGTATATCTAGTATCTGTGCAATTAGCCATTAAATCAAATACCAACTGGGTAGACTCTTTTTCTTTCCTAATACCATGCTCTATGTCTGCATTGCTTAGCTGACTCTCAATAAGGTTGGAATCAATGAATCTTGAGAGTATCAAAGCATCACGTCTTGTAAATAGATACACTATCTTATGGTGTAATAAAACATGTATAATACACCTATTTTGTTTAAAAATAAGATAAGATAAGATAAGAAAAGAAAGAAATTGATTAGTTTTCAACAGGTAGATTGATTTAATAGAACTTTAATATTATACTTTACTTGAAAATAACATTCTGTTGATCATTAAAAATATGATTATAGGTTGGGTGGGTATTAATAATGTGTATGGCAAGATAGAGTTTAGAGAGAGGACACAAGCGAGGAAAGCCGCTACTATCATCATTCCTGTCATTGATCCAGCTAATACACTCTTGTTCAATGTCGAAGAGTAGGTTGAGATTGGTGTATCTCGTTTCCAAGTGTTGAAACTTATTCTCCAGTATCGAGTAGATGAAGCATTGGATAAACAACTGGCGAAGAGATTCGAATTTCATTTGGCAATCGGACCATAGTGACACCAGATATTTCAGTTCGAACTCACAACGCATCAGCAATATAACACTCCGGTAGAACGGTAGATTGACACTGATCTTCATTACACCGCACGTCTTCAATTCATCGAAAGATTGTAATAAACTATTCAATGCTTTGATCACATAGGTAACAATCTCAAATTCAATTTTCTCTAAAGATTTTCTGGATAACCACTATATTTAAATAAAATTTTAATAATAGTAATGATAAAATAGTTAGTTAAATACATACATAAATTTTATTTGATAATTTATCTATTGATTTTAGATGTTAACCTTTATCACTCTGAATAGCAGGCATCGATTAAGAGACTCGGAAACATTCTGTAGATCATATAAGATTCCATTGATTTCACAACCCAAGTCTTTTCTTAGGTCTTCAGTTGACATTGTTTTTTTCTTTTATCTTTAAATTAACTAGTTATTAAATCTACTAAATTCTCAATCAATTTTTACAACTTTTACATTGATTTTCCAAATATTGATGAAATTTTTTCAATTAGATATAAGAAAAAAAAAGACACAATTAATAAAAAAAAGAATTAAATCTCCATTTTGAAAAAATGGAATAATATTAATTAAAAAAGAAAAATCAACTAAAACTTTATTGAATATATATAATAATATATTTATCTTTTTATCCAAATCTGTAAAATTTTTTTAAAACAAAATAAATATTGTATAATAATAGTACAAAGACTTAGGGATTTTGTTCTTAAATTTTTAATTGAATTTTATTTAAATGTTAAAAATATAGAATCAAAAAATTAAAAAAATAATTTTTATAAAGTGTTTTATAGACAAGATATATAAATTTATATTTCTTCAAAAATATTTATTTTTAGTACAAATTATTATTAATATTTTTATTTTAAATATCTTTACAAGTGGCGCCCTCAAAACAATTTCCATTCATAAATTTTCGAAAGTGTCGTTTTTTTTTTTTTTTTAATTTAAATTTAAATAATAATTTTTAAAAACTAGTTATGTGTAACTACTCATTACCACCACTAGTAATACAATGAAAACTAATAATAATAGTAGTAGTAGTAGTAGTAGTAATAATAATAATAATAATGATTTAAAAAATTCAAATAATGGTATAAATAATAATAATAATAATAATAGTAATAGCAGTAATTATGAAACATTGAAATCAAAGATAATAGCAACGAATACACTCATTCATAAATATAAATCGTTACAAACAAACTATAAACAATTACAACAAGAGTTGAATAGATTGAAATCATTAAATTCAAGCAGTGATAATAATAATATTGTAAATTTAAATTCAAGTAATAATGGTAGTTTATTAAATGGCAGTGGCAAAGGCAATGTCAGTGGATATAGTGAGTTGGAAAAAGAGAAACAAAAATTGATACAACAGTTGGCATTCGAAAGGAAGGAATCAGAGTCGCTGAAATCACAGCTGGAGAATGAGATTAACAATCATCTACCGCTGAGAGACAGTGTCGAGCGTTCGGAGAAAGAGTTGAAATCTCTGAGGAGCGAACTTGAACAGAAGAAGTTGGTCATCGGTTCGTTGGAGGCACTCAATCAGCAACTACAGGCAAAGATTACCGACTACTATACACACAAGGAGAACAACGAGAAACAATCAAAGAAGCTCGAGAAGCTGCTGGATCTCAAGAAACGATTCGTCGATCTCAAGAAGGATAACGAGAAACTAAAGACACAAGTAATACATTTTCAGAAACAAAGTAATATGTTACAACTATCTGGTGGTACTGCTAGTGGTAATGGTAGCAGCACCGCTTCCTCTGCACCTGCTGGTAAACGTGGTAGATCTTCAAAGACGAAACAGCAGCAACAATCTGTCAATTCCGATAGTGAAGTATTGGATTTAGATCAAGAGCTATTCGTTAATAATGGTACAGAGGATATAGATCATTCATTAGATTCATCTATTGATGAAATTGATAATAACGATAATGATATTAATGACAATAGTAATGACAACAATCATAAAAATAGTAATAATAATAAGAATAATAATAATGTAGATACAGATATGGGTGTGGATGATTTAGATTTTCAAGAAAGTTTTGGTGGTTCTGGTTTTGAAGTGGATGACGACTATCAACCATTTTTACCAATAACTTCGACTACTACCACTACAACTACCACAACAAATACAAATACAGCTACCACAACAACAACGAATATAAGTACAAATACAGAAATAGAAGATGAAGAATCAACAACTACATCCATAATAGATGCAGATATCAATGATGATGATCATATTAATAATAGTAAAAATAATAGTATAAATAGTAATAAAAATAGTAATAATGTAAAGGAAATAGAAACAGTAGAAACAAATGTAGATAAACAAGTTAGTGATGATTTAGTTATACAGGACAAAGTGGCAGAGTCTGTTGATGATGACGACGATATCGAGTTTGAAGAACATAGAGATACAGAGCCTGTTGCTGTTTCTGTTGTGAGAGTGGTGGCTCCACCCATGCTATTCAACAAGATGGAGCAATCTCATGACTATTCAGATGACGATATCAAATTTGAAGAGCATCCACTACGTACTTTTGAAATAGATTCAACATCAACAACAACAACCAAAACAACAATAGAAGAAGATGATGATAATAATGATGATATAATTGTAAATAATAATAATAATAATAATAGTCAAACAAACACAACTTCAAATGATTCAAAAACTATAACAACAAATACTTTAGAATGTTCAATACCAACAATTGAAGAGAGTAATAATGATGATGATGATGATGATCAGTTGCAACTTGATTTGAAAGAAGGACTGGAAAAGATCGATGAAGTAAATGAAGGAATGGAGATTGATGGCTTACCTGCCGCCGAGACCACCAACAGTGGTGATACACCGATGTCAGATTCATCAGTTTCTGTTAAAGATGACAGCAGTTTAGATGTCAGCATTGATAATGATACAATGAATTTTGAAACTTACAACCATAAACCAGACGTAGAATTAATACCAGACATCGTAGAGTCAACTGATACAACCAACCAAACTCACAAGAATAATAGTCCAGATACAAACAATGATACACAATCTATTGCATTAGAAAACAACAACAATAATAATAATAACAAAAACAACGATAAGAGTAACGACAACAACAGTGATAATAATAATAATGATAATAATGATAGTAGTGATAATAGTAATAGCAATAGTAATAGTTGTAGTAGTATTAAATATTTAAATATAATGGATGCACCAATTGATTCACCTATATCACCTGGTGTAATATTTATAGATAGATATCATAGTGGTAATAGCCAATCACCAAAGAAAGATCGTTCTCCCTTGAAATCATCACCTTTGAAAGCAGCATCTGCAGCATCAGCATCACCACTATCATTATCACCAACAATACAATGCCAACCGTCAAACTTTAAGATACCACTTTTCAAAACACCTTCAATAGCAACAACAACAATAACAGAAACAGAACAATCATTACCATCAAATAATCTAAATAATAATAATTTACAACATAGCTCTACAACCACACCAATGGAAATCGAAATGAATCAAATCAAAGTCAATACTAAACAACCATTTCGAAAAGAGTCAGACACAATCACATCATCTTCATCGTCATCTACATCAAAAGACACAGTATTACCATGGCATAGAAAATCAGATAACAACAATAGCAACAATAATAATAATCAAATAAAATCAGTCACATCACCAATAAAATCTATTTCAAGCACCACACCAATTCCCAAACAGATATTGGATTTAGTTCAAAAATCAGTTTCAACACCACCATTGCCAATTCAAACAGAGAATGTTATAACAAGTTCATTTGCAATTCCACACAATCCAATACCAACACCACCAGAACAATCACAACCTCAAATTGAAACAAATAACAACAACACCACCAACAAATCAAGAGTTAGCAGTGACAGTCCCCAAGCAAATATCTCCAAATCAATTGAGAATGAACTACCATGGCTTACTGAATCGAATGCCAATGGAGATTCAACACGTCCAAGCAAACCAAAACGAATTCTACCAAAGAAATCGGCATCGAAACCACCTGAATCAACTCTATCACTCAAACGTTTAGAGACTTTATCATCACAAAACACATCAACACCAACAATAACTCAAACTCCAATTTCGCCACCCACCACCACCACCACCACAACAGTTCCACCAATTGAATCCACTCCAATTGTTGTTGCTAACCCAACCAAAGATATATCAAATACAATCACCACCAAAACCCTACCAACTCATATTCCAACAGTATCTCCAACTCCAATTACTCCAACTCCTACACCAAAGACAACAACTACCAAAGACACTAAAACTACACCAAAGACACCAATCAAAGAATCAACAAAGAAATCGAAAGCACAACCCAAAGAATCACCAACTAAATCCAAGACAATACCACCAACACCTCTGCCAAGTAGTAATAAGGTTGCAGCAGTCAGTAATAATAGTGTTAGTGGAAGTGTACCGACTATTGTCGAAAATACAATAGTAAACCCAGTGGGAGTTAGCAAATCTAGTCTATTTGGAAAGCTACAGCTAATTGCACCACCCGAAACAAACCAAGCTTCGTTACTACCAATGAGAAAACTAGGAATTTTAGATTCTACAGATTTGGATGTCAAGTCTATCAAACAGATTTTACAGAGTGTTGTTTCTTTCGAGATCACAGCCAACCAAGCGATAGACACACTGCAATCCAGATACAATTGTAAACAAAATCAAAGCATATCTGCAGAAACAAAGATTCAACTGTCAAAGACACTTATTGTAGATATCATTCATCAATTCACTCAACAAACACCCGATAAACAATCAACATCATCATCGACCACTTTTTCACTCACCAAACAATCGAATCAACTTATCATTTTCATAAATCAACTTAACCTATCATATACATCTATTTTTAAAGTAAGTAGTAGTAACAAACCTAACTATCAAATTAACCATTACTCTTTTAACTAACGGTTTCTTTTATTTAATTAGCAATTTAACTTTAAGAATGAATTTAACAAGTATTTGAACGGACTGTTGGTTTCGAACCTATTAAAATCAATCAAAGATAACAAAAATGTAGATAACTCTTCTTCTTCGGTTGATCAACCAACTTCTTTTTATCTATGGTAAGTTGCAATATCTATATATTTTTATTAATTAATTGTTTACTAATCTAATTTAATATAATATAGTTATATTTTCACTGTTTTGTGTAGAGTAAATAATGACTTGTCACCTATCATTACACTAATGTATGATCTTTTACAATTAAAATCATTAAACTCTATTGGTTATTTTAAAGCCATTTATCAAGTAATCCCAACCATTTTCAATGTAAATAGTAAGTAATATAATATATCATTCGATTATAATACTAAATCGAATCCAATACTAATACTAATTTAATTAATATTTATTAGATGAACTAGTTCAAACTATATCATGTTGTTTAAATCAATTATTATTGTCAAATTTAAGTGATAGTTCTTCAAAAGTAAGTAATTCAACGATTTTCTTTTTATTTAACAAACTAACTTTTTATTTTTTTTTCAATAACATATAGGATCTATATAATCATTTGAATTCGAATAATAACAATAACAAGATTGTAATAGATCAGTATACCAACGAATTGATGATTAAATTTGATATAGCGGTGGGTGACTCTGAACAAAGTACAGTCTTTGTCATTCTGAAATGTATTGAACTTTTATCTGTTTATTTGGGCTGGGTATGGACATTCAATCAATTCATTGCTACTAGACTATGGAGATATCTCGGTGGCATCACCAACAGTGTAATATCATGTCAAATGATACAAACACTCGGAACCGTAGCATTCAGCCACGTCTTACTCAACTCTGACACTACAGAACTACAAGGTATCTCTGATATAAAGAATACAATTCGTCAAATCTTATCATCGGAATGTAAGTACTAAAATTACTAATAATTTATAATAATTTAATTTATTCTAACTTTATATTTTTTTAAAAAAAAAAAAAACAATTGTTGTTTTTAGTTGACTTTGAATTCAAAATGAATACAGCTATGACATTGTTACAAATAAGTTGTGGAAATTCAGATGATCTAGCGATACTAGAGAGTTGGTATATGACACTGACAGCCGAGAACCAACATAGATGTTCACCACTCTTCAAACAATGTGTTTTACCGAATTAGAATCGAATTCGATGGAAATTGGCTTTTTTTTTTTTTTGAAGGAATCCCCCATTTATAGATTTTTCTTAAAGTGTAAACTGAGTGATCTATACAAAACAGGTGACATCATGCAACAAAAACAAAAAACTTTGTTTTGAAAATAAAATATCACGATAAAACAAAAAAAAAAAAATCTAAAGATCGCGTTGGATTTAGGCAAGCTTGGAAAAGCAAATAAAAATTGAGAAAAAAGTGGTTTTTAATAATTATTTTTGCTTTATTGATTGTTTTTATTTTTTATTTTTTGCATCAACTTAATTTAAAAAAGTAATTAAATAATTAAGTTTGTTTATTTATTTATTTATATTATTTATTATCTATTTATATTTATTTATTAATACATTAATATATATTAACAAAAATAAAAGAGAGAGAAAATAGATTAGTTTAGTTGTACAATTTAATATTTTTTTTATTTATTTTCACAAAGAAGTTTATATATAGAAAATGACTATCAATTCACCTGTGTTGGCAGGTAATTGGTTGTTTTGGTCGACGTTCGAAGAGTTTGTGACACCGACATTTGTGTTACAGAAATATAATGGACCGATTTGGTGGACTGAGAAATACAGAATACTGATGATGATCGAAGGTTGCAATAACAATGGTTATCAGATTGCATTTTCATCGACCAGAGAGGATATCGTTGGCAATTGGGAGATTATTATAGCTGTCTATCAAGATAAAGTGGAAAAGACAGGTCTATCACAGTTCTCAGAGAGTTATCTGCTGAATCTCATGAAGAAACTCGCAAAGAAGATGGCGAAACTCGAAGAGTTGAATAGTAAGAGATTGAAACTATCTGGTGATTCAGCGATAACAGTACCGCAACCATCTTCATCACCAACAACAACAACATCCTTTACAACAACAACAACAACAAACGAACAACACGAATCATCATCATCATCATCATCACCAAATAACTCATTTAACAATCTATCTATTTCATCATCATATAACTTTGTAATGCCATCGAATATGGCGATTGTATCAACAATGAACGAAGCAAACGAAAAGTCATCGATTAAACTTGGAAATCAACGTAGAATAGCGACGTTGTTCAAGGCATTGTATCATATCGATCCTATCACCATCTTGGAGCGTACCTACGCCAAGAAATATGAGGACGACGAATGGGTAGAGTGGGCAGACGAACGCACCGGAATGCGACCGATACACATCGCCGTCGAGAAGATGGATATCGCACTGATAAAGTATCTACTGGACAAGCGCGCCGATGTCAATATCAAAGACGTCCAGGGCTGGTCACCGCTACACTTTGCTTCGTACGCGGGCAATCTCGACATCTGTCACCTGCTGATAGAACAGGGCAATGCAGCGGTGCTCTCAATCTCCAAGGACGGCACGCTGCCACTCCACTATTTGGCGCGACACTCGTTCGAGAAGGCACAATCCGTAAAATTCCTACAGATTCTCCAGCTGCTGCTTGACAAAGGCACGCCAATCGATGCCAAGACGATACGCGGTGAGACAGCACTTCACAGAGCGGCATTCTTTGGTTCGCTGCAGGTGTTGAACTTCCTCATCGAACACAAAGCCAATCTGAACATACAGAATGTCCGTGGTGAAACACCACTGTATTTCGCGGTGATCGGTCGACACAAACAGATAGTGACACACCTCGTTGAGAATGGCTCCGATTGCAACTTGGGTGGCGCCACCGGTAACTCGCTAGATGCTGCACGCAAGACAGGTCAAAGCGATCTATTCTTCTTCCTCTCTGGTTTCTCCAAGTCACTAGATCCATTCGACTACAACGAATATGAAGATGAAGTTGAAATTGAATCAAATTCAATAGTTAATAATTATTTAAATAACAATAACAATAATAATAATAGTGATAGTAATAATAATAATAATAATAATGTAGATAGAGATAATAGTATGAGTATGAGTAGTTTAGATATAGAATGTATTAAACAATTACAAAATGATAAATTAGAACAGAAATTAAAAGAAAAGAATGATAAATTAAAGATTAATCATCGTAAGTATAAATTTTTATATCTATCTATATATGTATATGTATAAGTATAATTAACTATGATCATCTTTTTTTTATTTTTAGAAAACTTTTATCCACATATGTTTGTATTGATAGATTTTAGAGGACCTACATGGTGTTCATTGTGTGGTTATTTCTTGTGGGGTTTGAGACGACAGGGATTTGCATGTGAGGTGTGTGGCTACTGTGTACATCCGAAATGCAAGAAGAGAGCTACTCTCACTGAATCTTGTGATGTCGCCAGACAAATGAACAATAAAGATCATGCCAATTCAGATACCGTAGATCAATTCCTTTCTACCAGTAAACATCATAATGATAAACCATTACATAAACAATCAAGTAAGTAGTTTCTTTAATTAATGCTACTTTTAACAATATATATTTACTAATTCAATTGATTAACTATACAAATATTATATTAGTTAATAGAAAAAGATTGGAAAGTTTATATAATCAATTCAATACATTAGATAAAGAACAGCATGGATGTATATATAAGAAGGAGTTTGGTGAGTGTTTGGGATCGTTAATCAATGACAGTGAGTTACTCTCGGAAATACTATTTCAAGCATTCGATTCGAACCATGATGGAAAAATGGATTTGAAGGATTTCCTACATGGCGTATCTGTATTACAAAACTCTTCACAAGAAGAACAAATATTTTGTAAGTTGTTATTTATAAAAGATAGATACAGTGGTTAACTAATATGATTTGTTCGATATGTTTATTAGTTGCTTTTCAAATGTTAGATAGAAATAATAGAGGATATATTACGGTTGGTGAATTGAAACAAGTGTTACAATCGATCTATCAATCACTTGGTAATCTAAAGATCAATTCCATCAAGCCTGATACACTCATTCAGTATATATTCCCACCCAGTATTGTATATAAAGAACTAAAAGAAGAGATTAAGAAACCATCTCCTCCATTCTCAAAAGCACTCAAATATGGTAAACTTGTTAAAAGTTTATCTGTAGATTCAAAGATTGGTGTACATCGTACAGATGATAATAATAATAATAATAACAATAATAATAACAATGATAATAATAATAATAATGAGTGTAATAATGATAGCAATAATAATGAAAATAATAATAATGAATGTAATAGTAATAGTAATAGTAAAAGTGATAATAGTACAGCAACATCAGCTATGTCTTTTGTTCAACTTAAAGATGATAATCATTCCAATAATAGTACACCTTATTCATCGATGGGATCGATATCAGAGTCACCTATCGATACTAATATCGCTAGTAGTGTGATGTCGTCGTCACTACCATCACAATCTTCAAGTATTGAGATTGCCAAGATCGAACGAGAGATAGCTGCTGCTGCCACAACTGACGACATCGAACACTCTACATCTGACCAATCCTGTGGCAGACTTAGAAGTTCGTGCATTCGAACGATGCTCAACAAACCATTGGTCACCTCACAGTCACTGCCAACCAACACAGAGATCTACATCAATAGTTTAAATAATAGTATTAACAACAGTCAATACACAAATATTAATAATACATTATTAACAAAAGTATTACCTGATACAAATAATAATAATAATAATAATAATAGTAATAATAATAATGATAATATTAAAAAAGAAAAGAAATACTCTACAGAGATTAATATGGAAGGTAGAATCTATTATGAAGACTATAGAGATTCTATGATGAAACACTGTAACTTTGTGCAGAGTCTTGGTCTGGTGGAATTGGATGACAACACCAAAGAGCAACACACTCAAGTATCGAAATGGATGAGTTTCGAAGGCAAAGAGATCACTCTTGGTCACGAGAATTGGGAGACAATGCAGTACATTATGATTGGTATTAGAAGAGCTATCGGTGAGACAATGACTCTAACCAACAGATCTTTAAAACAAAAGGATTATGATGTTGTAGTTGAATTTAAATAGTATGTTGTAAATCATATTTATAATTATATATAGAGTAGTTGTTGTTGTTAATAATATCATATAAATACTAATTCTAAATACTATTGTTATTGTTATTGTTATATAGTAATGGATGGTTGTTTAAAGATTTCTCACCGTTTCCATTCAAAAAGATTAGAGACAAGTTGGATATCGATCCAATGCACTTTATGTTCTCACTTGGTCCAGAAAAGATATTTGGTAATCTGCTGCTTGGCAATCTATCACATGTTTGTGAGGTTGTCACTAGTGGTAGAAGTGGTTCAATGTTCTTTAGATCGAACGAAGGAAGATACTTACTCAAAACCATACCTCCCAACGAAGAGTTTGTTTTGAAATCGATACTTCCATCCTATGTACAACATATTCTAAAGTATCCAAATAGTTTAATTTCGAAAACACTTGGTTGTTACAAGTAAGTAATAGTAAAACTAAATTAGATTACAAACAAACAAACATTACTAACTAAAATTGTTTGAATCATTAGTATGACAACAAAGAATAGAGATTTAAGATTTATCGTAATGAATAATCTATTCTTTACACCACTGCCGATACATGAGAAGTATGACTTGAAGGGTTCGACCATTGGAAGACATGTCGAGTTGCAAGAGGGTGAGAACGAAGGTATGATTGCCGATGTCTCGCTTAAGGATTTGGATTTCAAGCGTACCTTGAACATCGGACCAGAGTTTAAGGCACCACTCATGGAGCAGATAGAGCACGACACCAAGCTGTTGGAGTCACACAACATCTGTGACTACAGTCTACTGGTCGGTGTTCACCGTGTCGACGAGTACTCGCCAATCGCACTGGCCAGCGACGACATACTCTCCAAAGACATATTCGACATTCTCGACGAAGGTTTCTTCAAGAAGAAATCCGCCACCTCTCTATTCCAACAACACTACGGTGGTATTCTTTCATCCGATAAGAAAGAAGTTTATTTCATTGCAATTATTGTAAGTTATACATAAATGCTATTACTTTACTTTTTTATTTCTTTTTTAACTAACACATACAACAACAACAACAATACTCACATAAATAGGATACATTGACCACGTGGAATTATAAAAAGAAATATGAAAATATGTTTAAATCATTGGTTCACGATTCTGTAAGTAGACTACTTGTTGTGTTTGTTGGTTGATGTTAATCATCATCTCAAAGATTTACTAATATTTTGTTTTTTTTTTTTTTTTTTCCATTTTTAGTCACAACTCTCTGCAATTGACCCTTCGAGCTATAGAGCCAGATTCCAAAGATTAGTTCAGCAAATAGTTCAATAAACAAAAATAATAAACTTTTATTTAAATAATATAATTGATTTGATTTTGATGATCAAAAAAAAAAAACTTGGCAAATCTTTGTCTGGACTAGACTTTAACCAAAGACTTGTTGTTATTGTTCCCTGCGTATGACGACGATTTTAATCGATCGAAATACATTCCCCCAAGATATCTTTGATTTGCAGAATTTCATTCATTTTCCGTTTTGTGTTTGCTTTTCTAAAAAGTCACCATTTCTCAAAACTTTTTTTCAATAACAATTTTAGTTTGATTTTTCTTTTTTTTTTGAAGTGTTTTTTAAGACACTGCTTGCGTGGGTTCTGATTTTTTTGATTTGATTTTTTATTTTTATTTTTAAATAATTTTTAAAGAATTTCAAACAACAAATTTGGTCTTGGTTTTGAGTATTGGTTAATTATTGATTGCTATTTATTTATTATTTATTTATTATTTATTTATTTTCAACAACAACAACAAAAGACAACACATATTATTAAACTATTTCATTCAGTATTTGAATAAAAATGCCTTTCTCAGATTATGAATTACACAAGGAATTAGGAAGGTTAGTAGTACACTTTTGATGTTTTCTTAAAAAATAAAAATAAAAAAAGAAAAACAGTGGTTTTTGACTTTAACTTTTATCATCGATCTAAATAAAATAGAGGTGCTTTCTCTATTGTATATCTAGTGACAGAAAAGAAAACAAAGAAGCAATGGGCTATGAAAGTTATCGATAGAAAATCATCTTCAAAAGCTGCTTTACAAACAGAGATTGAAATTATGAAAAAGATAGATCATCCAAGTATGTATATCAATAACACTATCGATTACGATTTTAAACAAAGTTTTGTTGTTGAATCTAATCTCTTATTGTCTATCTAATTATCCATAATTATAGATATCGTTAGAATGCATGAATACTTTGAATCTACAGATAAAATATATTTGGTGGTGGAACTTGTAAATGGAGGTCAATTGTTTGATAAGATCATGGAAAAGAAATCATTCTCTGAGAAGGAAGCAAGAATCATTGTAAAACAACTATTGGAAGCACTGGAGTATCTTCACAAGATCGGTATCGTCCACAGAGACTTGAAACCAGAGAATCTTCTTTTGAAATCCGAACAAGATCTAACCATTGCACTCTCTGACTTTGGTCTCTCAAAGATTCTATCGGACGATGTATTTATGAAAACAACTTGTGGTACTCCTTCATATGTTGGTAAGTGTTTTTATTCAACTTGTTAATATAAAGTTAGTTACGACATTATCTAATATCTATATATAAATGTGTTTGTGATTGATTGATTATTATTATTATTATTAGCACCAGAAGTATTGAATAATATAAACAATACACCTACTGCCTATACGGAGGCAGTAGATATGTGGTCGGTAGGAGTTATCTCTTATATTTTGTTGTGTGGATTCCCACCATTCTATAGCGACGACATCCGAAAGTTGTTTGAATCGATCATGGCAGCCACCTATGACTTCCCAGAGCAGTATTGGAAGAACATCTCAAAGGAAGCCAAACATTTTATCAACTGTTTCCTCACGGTCGATCCAGCCAAGCGTTACACTGCCAAAATGGCATTGGAGCATCCTTGGATCACACAGGCACCCCAATCACACCCACTGCCACATTGGAACGATCAAATCAAGAAATACGTAGTCATTCGTAGAAACGAAAGTAAAAAGTTTGGTGCCGAATTGGTATTCACAAAGTTTGTAAAACCTGCACCTGCCGCCAAAGAATAGATAGATCAAAACACAAACCTCTAAAAATAACACAAAACTAATCAAAAAACAACAAGTTATCACTCACATTCACCACACCATCTAGTAGTATTAATAATAATATAATAATAATAATATAAGAAAAACATAAAAGACTATCTATTCTATTCCTTTTCAAAAATTATCTCCACTCTCCGAAGCCAACACAACCACATTCTTTTTTTTTTTTTTGCAATTTTTTTTTTTAGTTGTAAAAAAGAAACTATTTTTATTATTAAAAAAAAAACAAAAAAAAAAAACAATTTGTACAAATAAAATAAAACATATCTAAAATAGTAATTGCATTTCTAATTATTAATTTTTATTCATTGCAAATACATATCTATAAATAGTAATTTAAAATCAAAGCTAATTAAATTTAAATAAAAAACTTGAAAAAAAAGCAAAATTAAGATGAAATTTAATAAGGTCAAAAATTTTCAAAAAAATCTTTTTTTTGAATTAATTAATAATTTTGTAATTTTTGTTTTTTTAACACAATTGTTTTGTGATATTTTTTAAATCATTCTAAACACATTTTTCAGTTGTAACAATTAAATTAGTTTTATTTATTATTACAAACCTAACGATTGTTTATCAATATGGAACCAAATTCATATAATAATCAATTAATATTCTTTTTAAATGGAAATAAAGTTATTATTAATAATCCAAACCCAGAGTTAACATTACTTACTTATTTAAGATCGAATGCTGGTATGTTATTTAGTTAGCTATAGTAATGATAAACTGTGTTGGTTTTAGTGATGAAATGAATTTTAATATAAATAATTGATAATTATTAAAAAAACAACATAGGTTTAACAGGTACAAAGTTGGGATGTGGTGAAGGTGGATGTGGAGCTTGTACAGTGATGTTGTCTCATCACTTGAAGACAGAGGATAAGATAGTTCACAGATCGATCAACTCTTGTTTGTTACCGTTGTGTTCGGTTGCCGGTTGTGCGGTTACCACCATTGAGGGACTTGGTAATGTAAAGGATGGAATGCACCCTGTGCAACAACGTCTTTCCGACCAGCATGGATCACAATGTGGTTTCTGCACACCTGGTATTATCATGGCACTCTACTCCTACCTCAGATCGCACCCAAATGCCACTCAACATGAAATCGAGGAGTGTTTCGACGGTAACCTCTGTAGATGTACTGGATATCGTCCAATCCTAGATGCTGCAAGATCTGTATGTTGATAAAACAAGTACTATAAATAATAATAATAACAACAATAGAAACAAAATATACTAATGCAATTCATTTCATTTTTTCTTCAACTAACTACTAAATCAAGTTTGGTGTTGATCAACCAAAAGTAGAAGAAGAACAACCAGCAGCTGTTGAGGAATTAAGATTACCAGAGATTGCATATGCAGACGGTGTTCAAAAGGATAAACCAGCCGAAAATATATGTCCATCGACTGGAAAGCCATGTGATTGTAAATCTAAATCTACACATGTAAGTATGGAGCATGCGAGAATGTTAATAATAGATTATTAATTTTCGAAAATTAGATTCCATCACAACCTCTAGATTTAAAGTCAGAACCTATTTTCCCACCATTTTTGATGACTTTGAAACAAGAATCTTTGAAGTTCAATGGTGATAGAGTGACTTGGTATACACCAACCACTCTTAATGAACTATTGAATCTAAAGAGATTGCACAACAATGCAAAGATTGTAGTTGGAAACACTGAAGTTGGAATTGAAACAAAATTTAGAAATATTGTTTATCCAGTCATTATTTGTCCATCTAAAGTTCCAGAACTTCAAAAAGTATGTTGTTTTGACTGTTGAATTGATATCAATAAGAAATTAATGTACCTTTTTTTTTTTCTATTCTAAATAGATTTCACAAGCAGAGAATGGTATTGAAATAGGTTCAACAATCTCTTTGACCGATATTAAATATTATTTAGTTGATCTATGTAAGAACATTGAAGCATACAAGACAGGAACATTCAAAGCAATGCTTTCACAATTCCGTTGGTTTGCCGGAAATCAAATTAGAAATGCAGCTTGTCTTGCTGGTAATCTCGTAACTGCCAGTCCAATCTCTGATATTAACCCTGTATTATTAGCTGCTGTATGTAATTTAATTATAATGCATTTAGTAGTAGTAAAATTAATAGCTGCTAATTCTTTATTTCTTTTTTTTTTTTAGGGTGCAATTTTAACACTTGTATCCATAAACGATAGAGGAGAAAGAATAACAAGAAAAGTCAATATAAATTCATTCTTCAAATCTTATAGAGTGGTAGATATTCAACCGGATGAAATATTGACTTCTATCTTTGTACCATATACACGTGAGAATGAATATATCGAGGCATACAAGCAATCCAGAAGAAGAGACGATGATATTGCCATTGTCAGTTGTTGCTTCAGAGTATTGTTGGCCAAGAATGACGAGAACGACTATGTCGTACAAGACTGTACTCTTGCATATGGTGGTATGAACGTAAAGGCTGTCACCACACCAGCTACACAAGAGTTACTTCAAGGTCAAGTTTGGCAAAGATCAATACTAGAGAAAGCATACCAAACACTTGAAAAAGTAAGTAGTTATTTTATTTATTTACACAACAACACCTCTTTAGAAATAATTGTTATTAACAATGGTTAATAATATAATAGGATTTACCACTTCAACAAGGAGCACCAGGTGGTATGATTGAATACAGAAGATCATTGACCACAAGTTATTTCTTCAAGTTCTTCTTGACAGTTAGCAATTACTTGTATTCCGTTTCAAATGATGTCAAACACAAGATTGAAGATAATGAACAATCGGTCATTCAGAAATATCAAAGAGAGATGTCAAGTGGTGAGCAAACTTATCAATATCAACCGTTTGTATTATGTAACATATTTAGAATATAATTTGAATCTTGATACTAATAATAATAATTATTAATGGTTTATAATTCTAGACTTATGAGTCCAGTAACAATGCCAATTAAACATCAATCAGCAGATAAACAAGTTACTGGTGAAGCACTCTATACTGATGATATTAAACACAATGCATATTCAGCTGCAATGGTTCTTTCAACTAAAGCACATGCTCGTATTAAGTAAGTTTTTTTTAGAAATGGTAGTGTTGTTTAGTGATATTAATTCTGACAATATATAATAATGATAATAATAGGAATATCGATTCAACTAAAGCATTATCAATGCCAGGTGTTAAAGGTATCTATTTTGCAAAGGATATTGAAGGTGTGAATCAAGTTGGTCCAGTCATTTATGATGAAGAGTTGTTTGCTTCTTCAGTTGTACTTTGTGTTGGTTATCCAATTGGTGTTGCAGTTGCCGAAACTCATCAACAAGCATTGGAGGCAGCAAAGGCAGTTGTCATTGAATACGAGGAGTTGCCTGCTGTCACCTCGATCGAACAAGCTATCGCTGAGAAATCATTCTTGAATTGCCACCATGTCATCAACAATGGTGATATCGTCAAAGGTTTCGAAGAGTCTGAGCATGTTATCGAAGGTGAAATGAAGGTCGGTGCACAAGAGCATTTCTATCTCGAGACAAACGCTGCATTGGTGATTCCAGGTGAAGGTTCTGAATTCATGGTCTACTCATCTACACAGAATCCAACAAAGACACAAAGCCTTTTGGCTTTAACTCTTGGTGTTCCTGCCAATCAAATCGTTGTAAAAGTAAGTTTTGTTTAGACTATTAAATTGGTTATATTTAAATCTATTTCATTACTAATAATTACGATTGGTGTTATAATTAATTAATTAATTTAGTTAAAGCGTATGGGTGGAGGATTTGGAGGTAAAGAAACTAGATCTATTTTCTCTACTTGTATTGCTGCTGTTGCTGCTCAGAAACTTAGACATCCAGTTAGAATCATGTTGGATAGAGATGTCGATATGATGACCACTGGAACTAGACATCCATTCATTGGTAAATACAAGATTGGTTTCGACAAGAACGGTAAGATCATGGCTGCCGATATCGATTTGTATGCCGATGCAGGTTATTCATTTGACTTGAGTGTCGGTGTATTGGATAGAGCCATGTTCCACTCTGAGAATGCCTATAAGGTGCCAAATATTAGAGTGAATGGTCGTTTGTGTAAGACCAACTTGCCAACAAACACTGCTTTCAGAGGTTTCGGTGGTCCACAAGGTATGATCATTTGTGAGATTTGGATGGAAAAAATTGCCAACTATTTGAAGAAACCACCCACTGAAATAAGAGTATGTAGTATAGCAATAAATATTATAACAATATATTTATTAATTTGGTTTATCTTTTTTTTTTTTAAGCAACTAAACTTTTATAAAGAGGGAGAGTTCACACATTACCTTCAAGAGGTTAAGAACTGTCAACTCCAAAGAATCTGGGATGAAACCTTACAAAAGAGTGATTATTTCAATCGTTTAGCTAAAGTTGAGGAGTTCAACAGAAATAACAAATGGAAGAAGAGAGGTATTGCAATCATTCCAACCAAATTTGGTATGTCCTTTACTGTTAAAACACTGAATCAAGTATGTATTTTGTTTTTTTAAAGTGAAGATGCAGTTCCAGCCTTTTAACAGTTCGAGCTAATATCTTTGAATTAAAATAATTTAGGCTGGTGCATTGGTACATGTTTATACTGATGGAACTGTATTGGTGACTCATGGTGGAACAGAGATGGGTCAAGGTTTGCATACAAAGATGATTCAGATTGCTGCCAAGGAGTTGGGTGTTCCAGTGGATAAGGTTTACATCTCTGAGACATCGACTGATAAGGTCGCAAATACTGCGCCAACAGCAGCATCAGTTTCTTCCGATATGAATGGTATGGCTGTATTGGATGCCTGTCAACAAATCAACGCGAGATTGGCACCCCTCAAAGAGAAAAATCCAAACTTACCATTCCAAAAATTGGTTGGTTTGGCTTTTGCAGAGAGAGTCAATCTTTCGGCCAACGGTTTCTATGCTACACCAAACGTTGGTTATTTCTTCAAGGACAGTGGTGTTGGTGATGGTTTACCATTCAACTATTTCAAGTATGTTGGGGATAAATTTTTTTATTTTTCAATTGTAGCTTTACGAACCTATTATTGATTAATTTCTTTTATTCTATTTCTATTTTAGTTATGGATGTGCATGTTCTGAAGTTGAAATCGATACACTCACTGGAGACTACACTACATTGAGAACTGATATTATTATGGATGTAGGTGATAGTTTGAATCCGGCAATCGATATCGGTCAGGTGGAGGGTGCCTACACTCAGGGTGTTGGATGGTGTACACTCGAAGAGATCGTTACTTTCCCCAATGGAAATCTTTTCACCAGAGGTCCATCCACCTATAAAATACCAGGATTCAACGATGTTCCAATCGTATTCAATGTTTCATTGTTGAGTAATGCTCCCAATCCAAAAGCAATCCATTCATCAAAGGGTGTCGGAGAACCACCACTCTTCCTTGGTTCAGCTGTTTACTTTGCCATTCGTAATGCCATTATGGATGCTAGAAATGATCGTGATGATGGTTTGGCAACCAAAGATGAATGGTTTAATTTAGCAACACCTGCAACATGTGAAAGAATCAGAAATACATGTATTGATAAATTTACAAACCAATTCAATCAGAAATAATAAAATAGTACCAAATTCACAAGAGTTATTTTTTGTTTTTTTTTTTATTTCTCTTTTCAACAATAAATAATCGATAAAGTGATAAAACTATCATTTATTCTAATATAAATATGTTATTGGAACAGGTAATCCTTTCTGGTTGTATCGGGAACTATTTTTAAAAATCTAATTATTTTTTTAGATTCAAAATATATTTATTTTAGAATAATGAATTAATTCTGCCAAATCTCCATATCATCATGAGAGTAAAGTTTTTGTTTATCTACGATTCTCTTTCCAGCGAGGTATCTCATAGCCTCAGAGTAGGACTGTGGTAAGATTCTCTTTGGCTTGACAGTATCGGCATCCTTATTATTACGACAAAGGAATGTAAAGTTGAATACATTGGACAGGTGCTTCTCGGACGAACCAGACACTGGATTTGATACATGTGCAACGACTTCCACTTGGACGTAGGTGAGTCTGTCGACAGACTCTGTATAGACAACGGTGGCGTCCAATGTGAGAATATTTCCAATATCGACTGGTAACACAAAAGTAATATCGTCCATACCAAAGAAGGTTGGAATCGATTCGTTAAATTGAAGGAAAGCAGTTGTAAATGCAATTTCAAATCCTTTTCTCATTAAATAACCACCAAAAATATTACCATGCATATTTCTTTCCTTTAAAAAGATAAAGTTAATATAAATAAAAATGTCTGTGTTGGTTTCGGTTGAATATTACTATTCTATTACTATTTGCTACTTACTTGTGGTTGACATAGGATTACAGTTTGTAGGGAGGTATCCTTCATTGGAATCCAGTGGAAATTGGATTTGTCGTCTTTCGAGCGCATAAAGAGATCGTGAATGATTTGAAGTTCGTCGCTGTTGGGTGGAACATTCTGAAGCGAGAGCTTTGCAAAATCGAGACGTGAAGTCTTATGGCTGATTCCGTCGTTGAATAGCTTTTGTTCTTTCTCGTTGGTCGGTACCAATCGGTTGACAGAGGCAGCACGCTTTGTCAGTGGATCTCTTGCCACCATTGTAAAGTAGGCTACCAACACACCTTCCCATTCACCAGTTTCATTATTTTTCGATCTTGCTTTGATAACGATTTCCATCGACGATTTTCCAACCCATGTGACAATACCCTCCATCTTGAAATCACGATCCGGTACCAATGGTCTCAACAAATGAATTCTATCAACCGATGCAGTTACAATTGTAAATACTTTTTCTTCGGTTGTATCCTCTGCATGTCTGTAGACAAAAAGAAATTAATTATTATTAATAATCATGAAAAAACGATGATAATAACAATATTATTAAAAACATACTTGTAAGCAACAGTTCCTGCAAGTGCATCCAGATCTTCAAGGAATCTACCAACTCTAAGATTTCCATATGGACTTAGATACATCTCACGTAGCGTGGTGTCGGAACTAAAATGAAGGTAGATTTCAGTGTAGCTGTCTTGTGGTGGCTTGTCGACGATCGGACGTGTAACAGTGCTACTTGGTGCTTGTTTCGATTTGATGTTGAAGATGGGTGTACGTGAACGCCAAAGATGATTGGTTACAGCTGTTCTATTCATATAACTAGATTTACTGATGGTTTTCCAATCGGTCTTACTAAATGATAGTGGCACAATTGTGATGTCGGACTGCTCCGATGACTTCAAACATGGTTTCTTAATCTCGAGAGCCTTTAGTTTGTCGGCAGCACTGTCGAATGTGACCAATGCGAATCCAATGTTCTCTTCATCGTCGAAAATCATCTTTATACCATTGGATGCAATCGAAAGTCCTTTAAATATGTCTTGAATATCGTTCTTGGTGACATTCGAAGGTAGTCCCTTGATTTCAACACTGTTTTGAATATCCAATTGATCTTCGACTGAACCAGCAGATGATGAACTATATTGTTGCTTCATTTGCTCCTTTAGCTCATTGAATCTATTTAAATTGTTTTGATTCTCTTCAGTACTCTTTGAAAAAGTTGAACTTGAATATGATCTACTACCATTTTGTTGTTGTTGTTGTTGTTGTTTAATATTATTTACAAGAACTGCTGATGCTGATGATGTTGATGATACAATTCTACTACTACCGCTATTTAATGATAGTTTCGATCCTTTTACTATTAATCTATTTAACATATGTTTATTTTGTTTTTAGATATATAAAATTTATATCTTTATTTACAGATACAATGAAATAATGAAAAACCTAATGTGTTTGATTTAGTGATCATCAACACACAACAGACCCCTAAAAAAAAAAACAAAAAATAAAAAAAAGAAAAATCTATATATTTTTTTTATCAAACATCCTGGGATTTGCATAGAATAAACAAAAGGGGTGATGGGTTTGTTCTGATTGGTTTAGATTAGATTCGTTTGTTTTTAAAAATAAGAATTAATTTTTATATTATTATTATTTATTTATTATTCTAATCTTCTACCCCATAAACGACGATTGGATAGTATCACTGTGTTGTAGATCCAAAGTGGGAGTTCGAGAGTGAGCGCTTCACTTGGGAGGTGACCTGTGTATCTAATTGGATTATGACTGGTTTGGTCGACAAAGTTCACTTTGGCACCACCTTCGACCTTGTTGTATCCGATTCCCTTGTTATCGAGGAACTTTTGAATCTCTTCGATGAGCGACACTATGTAGGTGCTCTGTAGGTCGGTATCGAGCAGACAATCGCCATCGTTCATTCCACCCTTGCCAAAAATATGTTTCAATTTACAGGTCTCCAAGAGAATGGAGCGTGCCGACACTTCGTTCTTCAAGTTGGTGATGATTCCACGTGTCTGGAATGTAATGGTTCTGAGAAACTCGGCGTTCAACTGCTGCAGCTCGTCACTCTCCAACGAGTGCAGTGTGAAACTAAAGTAGCCGAGGAGTTCACCGGTGAATGGCGACTCGTTGGAGAGTTCAAGGAATTTGTGTGACTCGAATTTGGCGCGTGCGTCGTAGCTGTCGATGAATCGGAATGAACCGACCACCTGATTCTTGTTGGCACTGACAATACTACCAGTGTCAAACTGACCCTTCTCAGTGAGCTCCAAACGTGTCAATGTAAGACCTTGCAACTCCTCCAGCAATCTCTTTCGCCACCACACTTGAGCACTGAAAACTCGTTCCATCTTCCAACGCGCTGGATCAGTGAAATCCGAGCATTGCTCATGCACTGAAATAATAAATTGTTCCGGTTTAAATCCTAATCTTTTCTTTTCTTCTATATCTAAAAGAATAAAAGAAAACCGGATATTAATTATAAACTGGTTCATTTAGCGCTTTGTGATCTAATAATTATGGTAATCAATATACAAACATTTTAGTTTAAAGAAATTAGCATATTCTATATCAGGTTTTGGAGTTGGTAGTGCACTGAAGCCCCATTTATCAATGATAAATCTTTGCCATATCTTATCTAGTTTACATAACATTTTGTTCCAATAACTATTTACACTTTTGAGTCTATGTAGTAATAAACAAGTTGATATGAATTAGCTACTATAGTTTTTAAAACAAACAATCTTTAAAATGATCATACCTTTGTACGTCTTTATAAGAAAGTGATTCGAATATACTGACTAACAAAGAATATGGTAATTGTATTGGGTCATTCACTTTTGTGATTGGTAATGCCTTTTGTTTTTGTAATTGTATATTTATTTTAGTTCTTGGACTTGTTACTGTATTATTATTATTGTCTGTTGGTGAAGTTATTATATCTGTTTTAACATTACTATTATTATTATTATTATTATTATCTATATTTGTTTGTTGTTCTACATTTGTTGTTTTTGTATTTTCAGAATCTGTCTCTGTTGTTGTTGTTGGTTTTGATGATGATGATGATGATGAATCTATACTTTTAGTTTTAAATAAAACATTGTATATAAAATATGTAATGGTAGTGGCAATCGATGTAATAAACAATAGATTCTTGTTCTTTAATAACAATTGAAGAAAACTACCGCCTCCACTACTATGATTAATGCCTCTGTACATTCTTTTCAAACGACTAACTAATTAACTACGATAATAAAATTATAATAAATGATGAAAAAAATCGGTAGACTTTGTTAAATTTTCACTATGTTACTGCAGAATGATCATTCACCCAATTAGGTTTTTTTAAAAATAAAAAAAAATAAGCGCCAAATTGTAGAAATTTTTTAATTATATGTATTTTTATTTAATTAATTTAATTGACAGGTTGATCCTTGAGCAGGTGGGAAGCATTTACAAGTTAATACATTACCAAATTCATCGATTGTGGCATAACCATCGTAACATTCTCCTTGTACACCAATTGCTTTCCACTATTTTATTTAAAAGGGAAAAATAAATTAATATATTTATTTATATTATAGGTCATTATAATAATAATAATAATGGTGGTTACTTACATATTCAAAAGATGACTCAATATAGATTGGAACTTGATAAAGAGTAGTACTATCGGTATTGGTGACATTTACAATGTCTGCTTGTAAAATAGAATTCGAGTAAAAAGTGCTGGAGAGCTTTTCTGAGCTCTTGGAGTTGGAAAAGATACCACCAATCAAAGATTGTGGCATCTGTTCAAAGTAGATACCACCTGCATAATTCGATGCTGTATTACCATTGAAAGTTGATCCCAACAAATTAATTACAATTTCCTCATCTTCATATCTTTGCTCTGAACACTTTATATTTTTTTTAGAAAAAGTTAATAAGCTTTAAAGTGGTTTATATTATTATTATTATTATATTATTGTTATTTCTACATACCATTACACCACCATTATTTCCAGAATAACTATCGTTGAATTGAGAAGTGAAAATATTGAAAACTTGAAGATTTGGACCGTTCACTCCGTAGATAATACCACCGGAATCGACTGCACTGTTATTCTTAAAGATAGTCTGTTGCAAGTAGAGCGAACCAGAGTCAATGAATATAACACCTCCTTTACCACCGGACCAATTATTGGTGAAGTTTGTTGTGAAGACAGAGATAGAGGTGTTATCGAGTGACTGAAAGAAGATTGCTCCACCCGATCCCTCGTACAATGCTTGGTTACTATCGAAAACGCTGTTGAAAATGGTCATTCCCGACTCGACGTAGATAGCTCCTCCATTGGATGCCGAACAATTTTCAAAGGTGGAGACATCGATGGTGAGATAGCAGGTGGCATACAACGCTCCACCGGTATTAATGGCGCTATTAGAGATTAGGCTGCTATTGAAAACCGACATTACTGTGGTGGCACTGAGACAACCACCGTCTTGCGCACTGTTGCCAATGAAATTAGAGTTGGAAGAAAAGATCTTGGAACCGGCAGCGACACCTCCCGATTGTGCAGCCACATTGTTCTCAAAGGTACTGGAGAAGAGATAAGTGATGTTGGCGTGGATAGCTCCACCATCTGAATATTGAGATTGGCAGTTGGCGATATAGGAATTATAAAAAATGTTTCGGATTGCCTGTGAGTAGAGGAATCCACCCTCCCTTTGCGAGGTACAACCGTGAATCGATTTTACATTGGTAAAGTATACAGTGGCTTCTTGATCACCGACGTAAATCGCAACACATCCACCTCTGTCTTGTGATGATCCCGATAGAATCAAATTAGTAAAATTCAAAACCATATAATTTTGTAAATTAATACTAATAAATTGACTCTATAGTTTATATGTGTTCCAAATTATTTGGCAAAAGATTAATTAATTGGATATTTTATAATATAAGGTTTCCAAGTTTTACATACATCTCCACAATTGAAATTTGCATATTTATCGACAGTTGGTGTTTTAAAGGTTAGAGAACCGTTCATTGAGATTGGAGCTTCGATTAGACCTGGACAATCCTCACTATTATAGTTTCCATCTTGAATGATAACTTCATAGGTTCCATAGGAATCTCCGAAAGTGGATAAACACTCTTCAATCGATGGACAATGCCTAATAATAATAATGTGATAAAGTATAAACAATTATTATTATTTTTGATAAACAAAACAAACAATAATTTTATAAGATAAAATACATACATTCGAGCATTTACAGATTTACATGAATTAACATTTTTATCGAAATAACATTGAGTTATCGCTTGTGAAGAACCTGATACTAGCAGGAACACTAGAAAAGTAATAAATAAAGAGATAGTATTCATTTTTGTTTTTACAATAGTCGATTTACGAAAATGAATGTGCAAATTCTAAAATAGTTAATGGTATTTGATTAAACCATTTTAAAGATTTTTTGTATAAACCAAACTTAAATGCGTCGCACATCTTGACAAATTGGGAGAAATCGAAAAAAATCTTTTTTTGTCGACTTTAGATTGAAAACTTTTTTGTCAAATCACTTGTTTATTTTTAAGCAAAAGACAAAGGTTGACAATATTCTTAAAACGCCAGTTTAAATTTTGCACATATAGGTGTTTTGTATAAAATTTCATAAAATGTATTTGTATGTTTTTTTTGATGAAAAAGTTAAACATTATTATTTGTCATTCTTGTTTTTCAAATAGAAATAATCATTTTACTACAATGTATTTTTTTTAAAAAATTCTAATAATAATAATTTTATAAATTTTTTAAAAACATAAAAATAAAAAATGAAAAAAAATTTGTATTGTGCCAAATGATTGAAAAAGTGATTGGCGCCAAAACTGAAAGAATTTTAAATTCAAATTTGAACTGAGATACATTAAAGTTAATTTTGTTTGAGAATACTTTTTAAATTTATGTATTTTAAAGTTATAAACTATATTTTGTCTTTATAAATAAGCTTGATAGCACGATTGAAAAATAGAACAACATTTAACGAAATAGGAAGAAAAACATGTTGACCTATAAAAAGAGAAACTCCACCTATAAAAGGAGACAAACTGTTGCAAGACCTCCAGAGAGTATGTTTTTATTCTTTGTCTTTTTTATTTTGTTTTATTAAAAAATCAAACAAAATATTAATATTTTGATTAAATTAAAATAAATATTACTTTATAGTTACAATTAATTTTAAAAAGAGAAAAGATAAAGAGGAAGAAAATACAACAACAGCAGCAGCATCAACAACCTCTACTATAACAACAGCAACAGCCACAACAACAGAAACAAATTCACCAAATTTGGAAATTTCTACAGAAATTCAAAATGAACAACCACAACAACAACCAAAACCACATTTGCAGGAACAACAGGAACAACAAGAACAAAATGTTGTTTCCAAGAATATTCCATTGTCACCAACATCGTTGTTATTAGAGAATAGTTCGAATCTGTTAACCAATATCAAAATCAATAGTCCGTTGTCATCACCGACTTCATCGTCGTTGATTGACTCCAATGAAGTTCCATTTGGTAATTCATTTGTAAATATTCAACAACAACAACAAATGCAAACTCCACAGACAAAGCAACAACAACAACAACAACAACAACAACAACAAATACAAACACCAAAACAACAACAAAATGAACAAATTAATATAACTACACCAAACAAAAATAACAAGTCAAATACTACTACACCAGCTAGTAAATCAAAAGGAACTGCTTCGAAATCAACACCAGCAACTACACCAGTTTCCACAACCAAAAAGATTAAGACTGTTCACAACAAAACTCCACAAATGAAACAACCAGAGCCTGAAGTCGTACAATTACAACCAACTCCAGTTCCAGCACCAGAACCTGTGAAAATACTTGTTGGTAAAGACACCAAAGATATCCTTGAGATTCTCAAACCTATTTTAGATCAACAACTTAAACTTTCATCCTCTACATTGAAACCTTTTTGTAAGTAGCAGAGCTATTATTTATCTTTATCAATACTTGATTATAATATAAGTTTACTCATCATTTGATTCATTTTGTTTTTAAAGTGAGAGAATGTTGTAAGAAGTTCACCTCTGAGATTACAAAGAAGCATGTCATTAAAGAGAACAGTCCACTGCATGTTCAGCAATATCAGCAATTGGTATCACAGCAACAACATCAGTATCAACAACAACTGGCTGTCTTACAACAACAGATTCACGAGCAACAGCAACTGGAACAGCAGAACCTTCTTCAACAACAAATCAACGAATCGATGAAACACTACAATCGCAACGTCAAGGTGATCGAAGTAGAACGAAGAATTGCAACAATGTCATCGTTGATTGATCGTTGGAAGAAAGAAGAACAACAATGGACTTCGATATTAACAGAGTTTACTCAACTTAATCTGCATACAAACAATAATAATAATAATAATAATAACAACAATAGTAATAGCAGTAATAATAGCAATATCATTAATAATAATAACTTCAATGCATCAATATTAAAGACACCTTCAAGATCTACTCGTACTGCACCAACATTGAATTCAACTGCCAAGAAGAAACCACCTCCTCAAGTAATGATGACTCCAATGCACAGTAAACCAACGAATCTAACCTCTAGTTTCCTATCAACACTTTCTACACCTGCACATACAACAACTACGACAACAACAACATCCTCCTCATCTGAAGATCAACAACAACAACAACAACAAAACAATGTTCAACTGGTTGAAGATCCAAATATAGCATCAATAAGAGATTCTATACTTTCAATTACAATGAGAGTAAGTTTTATTTATCTAATCTATCATTACTTTTTATATAAGAGTAAGTAACTAATTTATTTTTATATATTTAAAACTACCTAATATATAGTTGGACGAAGTGGTACCAAGACTAAAACAAGTTCAGCATACAACACTTGAGATTCAAAACTATTGCAATGATTTATCGTTGTATTTCCACGATCAGTTGTTCATGAAGCAACACAAGAATATCAATCAGACCAACAAGTTAATTATGAATTTAAAATCAATGTCGATAGCAATCGAAAAAGATCAACAACAATCAGATAACGATAATGAATCATCACAACAAAACAATTAAAATAACTATCTTTTCTTTTTTTTTCATATTATTAAATAATATCCTAATAATATTGAATGAAAATGTCTAACAATGTTGTAAATAAATATCTATTATAATAATACAATTGCTCAATATAATACTTTGATTAGTGATATTAGTGTAACAATATTAATTAAGGCAGTGTCGATACCCTAAACAGTCAAAGCATTCTCCTATATATCCTTGATGATGAAGAGATACAATAAAGATATTAAACAAATTGAAAGAATTCAAGATGTTCATTAAAAAGTAGTAGATGTACATAACTAAAAAGATTCTAAAAATTAAATAAATTATTTTATAATTGTTTTCAGGTAATATTTATTGATTCTAATATTAAAACTCTAGATATCACAGATAATTCTAAAAATTCGACTCTCGACATTGTATTTGAAAAGACTAGTTGCTCAGCACCACATCCTGAAGGAATAAATTTCTAAATTGAATCTACTGGTGAGATTATTTACATAAAACCTTTCAACAGTCCTTAATAAGAGAGATGCCTAGATTCGCAAGTAGAAAAGGAGAAGAGTTCCAGATTTAGGATCCCTTATTGATAATAACACATATGATAATACCAATTGCGCTAAATCAATTTGCACTACAAATATTTTGAGTACAAGTTGCTTGATTTCGGACCTAAAAAAACACCTTTCCAATACATTGTTCTAACTCTTCCAGCTGCCAAAGACGGTTGTATTGACAAAATTGGCTATACACAACATTTTAAAATATACTTTTAGAATTATCTGTGTTATCTAAACTATGAAAATTGAATATGATAATTATTATACTAAAATAATAGTTTTAAGATATAAGATATATAATATATAAATATATGTTAATAAAGTATTTTCTTTTTTATTCAATAAGAATATTGAAAAAATTTGAGTTTTAAAACTAATATAGATCTAAAAATATAATCATACATCATTCTGTAAAATATAATACCCACAACAAATATTTATTGACAGATCTCAAAAATGAAACGAAACCCCATATCAACCTAGTTTGTTATTATGCGCCTAACTCACAGGCTATCTAAAAATATGTTAATTGCTTATTATATTTTTACTTTTTATATGATTAAAAGATATAATATCAGAATGTTTTTTTTTTTGATTTATCTAGAACAAATGAAAACATCAAAGAATGATAGGCATAGTATACCAATATTTGCTTTGATCTGAGTAAAAGGCTCACTACACAAAATTTAAAATTAAAAGCTAGTTATTGAGATTGGTCTTTTAAAAAAATCAAATATACTTTTGCAATTCACAATACAATTAAATGTTGAACAGTGAGAGCGACAATATCGAGAATAACGATCTTAATAATAGGAAGAGATCTATCAACGATGTAGAACCAGATTCAAAGAAAGCAAATAAAAAGCTATCGGTCAAAGATGATCCTTTACAGGAAGATGAAGAGATAAAAATGACATTTGAACAATGGAAAGAGGAGTTATATGATCATAATAAATCTTCTTCAATGTATGTTACTTTGATATCAAATCGTTATTATAGAGATAGATATTTAATCAAACTATTATTAATATGTATTAAATCTATAAGTAATCAATTGTCAAGAGCAGAATATCAAGAGCAAACCAAAACATTCTTGGTGATAAATAGAAAAGGTAGATACTACGAGAGTATGGGACATACTGTTGGAGGTAAACTCTATCTTCATATTGAGGAGGCTATGTACTTAGCATCAATAGGTGCAATGGAGATATACTATAAAGATGCACCTCTCGTACTACAAGAGTGTTACAAGTTATTCGAAACTGATTATTGTAACTTCCCATTCTCAAACTATCAAGTTTACTCGTTTCTAAAGAAACAAGGTTATCATCTATTAAGATATATCAATGCATCTTCGAACACCAACTACAACAACAGCAGCAATAGTAGTAAATCAAATAAGTTTATATTTACAGAGAATGAAAGAAATAGAATATTAAAATCATTACCTAAATCAGTATTAACAACAACTACAACAACTACAACAACAAGTTTAACAAATAATAATAGTTATAAACAAGCTAATATTAAATTTTCAAGAAATTGGTGGAATGAAATGAATGATGTTAGTGAATGTTCTGTAAATAACGAGAAACAAATGGTCTACGTTGAGAATAAGGAAAATGAATGTAAACAAACCAGTGTAGACTATCATATTGCGATGCAATTAGAATATCAAGATAATCAGCACAACAATAGAAACAATAAGATAGCTAATCGATACAACAAGAATAAAGATAATAATTTTATAATATTAGAATCAAAGTTTAATAATAATAATAGTAGTAATATGAATAGCAATAGTAGTAATCCTAGATTTAAAATGAAATCATTAGTAAATATTGCAGGTCAATTAAATAATAATCAAACATTAAATTCAATCAATCGAAGACTACGTATATTTTCACCATTATCTATGGATAAAGTTAATAATATCAATAATAATAACAAAAATAATAATAATAGTAATCAACAACAATGTTTAACGATCGACTACAATGTATATAAACCTGGTTCATTTAAAAAGACATCACCTGGTAAACCTGACTTTAGAATCATTATTAAAACGTATGTTAATCTATTGTTTTTATTACTATTAATTAATAGGTAACTCTATATATTAAAACTAAACAACATTTATTTATTAATAGATTCAAAGAGAAGGTTCCTGATTTTAAAGATATTCAAAGATTACTAAGTTTGAACGACGATCAAGTTCCACTAAGATTCTGTGTGGTTGCAATGAATGATATTTCATTCTTCTCACTTGAAATAAAAGATATTCTTACTTTGGAGTAACAAATTCTTTACTTATTTTTTTTGTTTATTTAAATTAAATCATATGACTATTCGAATCGTCGGTATGTAAATGCCAATAAATGAGAATATTCTTAAAAAAGATATTTGCTTAAAACCGATTAAAAAAGATTTTAAATTGAAACTTCTTTGCAAAAGTTATTGATCTTACTCGTTTATTAAATAATCTTATTAAATGCACCCATCTTAAAAACCTTTTCATTTTAATTAAGTATTATTTAAACATTTTATAAATATATGTACAATGATAGGTAAAATTACGACCAATATTAAACAAATCAAAGATCACGATGGTGAATTAGAGCGATTCCTATACAAAGAACTCAATGATGATATATTATCAAAACAAGGTAGATCTAGACCAAATGAACAGATGGAGGTCTTCTTATTCTCTGCACACACCGATGATAACATATTGGTAGGTGGTATGAAAGGTAAGTGGTGATAACTAACAGATAAGCAATATTCAATGGTACCGGTTGGTTTGAAGATAAATACTTACTTAATAGCTTATAAACTAAATGATAGGCAAAATTCAGCTAAATGAACTATATATAAGTATGTTAGCAGTGCACAAAGATTACAAAAACAAAGGAATCGGATCACAATTGATGAGAGCAGCAGAGTCTCTAGCAAGAGAGAGATCTTGTCATCACATGATGCTAACAACCATGACTATTCAAGCAGAGGATTTCTATCTGAAACAAGGTTTTCAAGAGCTGACTAGAATTAAAAACTATCCATTCGAAAATTGTGATAAGATTTATCTAATAAAATATCTTTAAAGCGACCACCATATATTCGAATATATAAAACTATTTAATAATAAAACTGATCAATTTATAGAAAGTCATATATTATTTTTTTGAAAATCATATGTATGATTTTCAAAACTTAGAACTTTGTCAGAAACATAACAATATGTATCCAACATTAATAATAAAGAAATACTAGAATAAATATTTATACATCTGTGTTACTTGTTTTGTTAATATCATTTATTAATAAGTTTTTTGTGTCTTTTAAATATAATAGTCACAGTGAACAATTATTTTTAATAAAACATGAATATTTTTTTTGTTCTGGAAGCTTTTTTTAATTAATTTATTTTTGAACTTATCTGATCAAATGTTTCAAGAATTAATTAAAAAATTGATCGAATAATTTAAAAATAAATCGAAGGTTTTCATTTTAATTTAAATAGATCTTAAATTTCCAAAATGACAAATCATTCAATCAATCAAATAATTTCAAACAAAGCAAAATACAAGTAAATTAAATCATTTACCTTCTCTTTATATCTATCAATAAGATAAATTAATACTTTAAGATGTCATCAAATCAAATCCCAACATTACATTATGTATGTACAATCGAAAAAACAAAAAAACTATGAAATCATTACTAACCAATCAATATGAAAATTCTAGTTCAATGGTCGTGGAAGAGCTGAAACCAGCAGAGTTTTGTTGACTTTGGCAAATATCGAATTCAACGATGTCAGAAACACACTGCCATTCGCTGATGATGGAATCAAGCAAAAGGCAACCTATAAACAATTGCCATACTACATCGATGGTGATTTCGAAGTTTCACAATCGCTGGCAATCGAAAACTACATTGCCAACAAATATAATCTAGCCGGTGACAATCTAACTGATAAAGCCAAAGTACTCTCGATCTCACAAGCATCCTACGATATTTCGATTCCAATCTTTACGAATGACACCGAAGAGAAGAAAGAGTTGTACAAGAATGAAACACTACCACGTTTCCTCGCTGCCTGGGAGAAGATCTTGGTTGACAACGGTGGAAAGTATTTTGTTGGCACTAAGCTGAGTGCTGCCGATGTCAGTGCATACACCACCCTTGAGAATCTATACGCCAAGAACTTCAAAGATATCGTCGATAGATTCACAACCCTAACCTATTTTAAATCAACATTTGAAACAATCCCATCGATTTCAAACTATTTATCAAAGAGACCAACTGATCTTATTTTCTAATAATTAGTTAGAATTAAATGTATATATAATAAACCAATCAACTATAATTTAAATCTATGAATTTTATATTATTTTGCAAAAAAATATATTTTTTAATTTAATTTTTTTAAATAATGATGATTCACCAAAAATAAATTATTAATTATTACAAAATAGAACAGAACAACCCTTTTATTTTAATAAATCTAATTTGATTAGATATATAATAATACAATTATAATATAATGTCAGATGATGTTGAGAATAATCATGAACAAAATAGTGTGCCCAATGATCAATCATTGAATACAACAGATGATATCAGCACAGTTAGAAGAAGAAATTTAAATAGAGTGAATGAATCAAGCGATAAAAATGAGCAACCTCAACCGATGATCGAAGAAATCGATGAAACAACGTCAACAACTACTACTACTTCTACTACCACTACAAACAACAACAATAATAATAAGAATACCAATCCAGAAACCAAAGAACAAGAGAATACAGAAGAGGAAAAGGAATCAAATAATCAATTCGAATGTAATATATGCTTTGATGATGTATCAGAGCCGGTAGTTACTCAATGCGGACATCTATTTTGGTAGGTTATCGACGTCGAACTCTATCTCTTTGTTTCACATTTATCAAGTTTATTAATAGACGTTTTGATTATCAATATCAATTTCTAATTAGCTGGTCGTGTATATTTCAATGGTTACAATATAATGCAAGTCAACAGTGTCCCGTATGTAAAGCACCAGTGACAGAAGAGAAACTGATACCAATCTATGGAAGAGGAAGCAATGCAACAGATCCAAGAAAGAACAGATCAATACCACAACGACCACCTGGAAGACCAGAACAAGTAAGACCGAATCAGAATAACTCAAATAGAACTTATCCCGTATGTTATTTTAGATTACAGACAATCATTATTCAACATTCAGCTTTGAAACTAACAATAGCTAACTTAATTTAATAGGATGTTTTTGGAGCAAATCAATGGAACACTCAGTTTGGAAATGTATCGATATCAGCAGGCTTTGGTCTTTTCCCTGGCTTATTTGGATTACACTTTTATGTATGTTTCTAATCTTTTTTTGTTTACCCATTTATAAAATTATTAATCTAATATCTATCAAAAAATAGCAACAAAATAATAACAATAACAATTCTATTAATAATAATGGACGACCACAAAATAGTGCTGATTTTGAATCACTTCTTTTATCAAGAATATTCTTTGCAATTGGTATAATTATATTATTCTTTATATTAGTTAATTAGCTTAACAACAATTCAATTAAATAAATAATATTATTAAATATGTATATATAAATAATGAGAATTAGTTAGATAAAGTGTTTTTTTTTTGGAAGAGGTTATTATATTTTTAATATATTTAATATTTAAAATTACAAATTGTTTAATTAAATTAATTTATATATATGGGTATATGTTGATTAAATTGGTGGATATTTGATATTACAATCGTGTTGTTGTTGTTGTTGATATTGATTGATATTGGAATTGTTAACAACTCTTTTTTTAATCTGGATCACTTTGGTAACACAGTGTCATGTGATATGTCCAAATTCTTGATTGGTTCAAAGTTATCTACTTTAAGGTCAGTTAAAAACAAAGAAATCTGATGCACCTTTAAGAAATTGTAATGAATCGGTTGATACTTCATAATATTGGAAATCACTCTGTAAAGCGTTCTTCTCTTGTTCAAATTGATCATTCCTTCCACTTTGTCTGCCGTTCCTTCATCAACAAAAACTAAATCTCTTAAATGAATACCCCTACAGTGTGAACATATATATGTTAGTATTGCTATCACCAATATAATATGTTTGTTAAAGAAAACTTACAAAAATGGAATACATGGTGGTTTGGCATCTTTATAGGCCAATCTGTATGCTTTAAAGTTTTGATCGGAATGGAAAAGCTTCTCTAAATCTGCGTAGGTCTCTTGTTGTTGTTTGCTCAAATCCTTTCGCACTGCCTTTGTTCTCCACACCAAAGTATTATTGATACCACCAAAGATGGCCATCAGAGAATGGAAATTGGAAAGTGACTTTAAATGCTAAAATATTTCAAAGAGAATCAACCAAACAATCAATAAATCAATTAGACAACCAATATTGAATCTATCCAATAACAGCAAACTATAAAACATACCTCTGAAATCTTTAAGAACTTTGCAAGCAACTTTGATTTTCCTTTAGTTTGCTGTTCGCTTAGCAAACAAGATGCCACCCATTTAGTGAAATCATTGAATCTTCTCATCATCGCCAAAAGATTTGGTGCCTTTGATCTATACTGTGGTTTATTCCATCCTCTAATTAAGAATTCCTGTGACTAGAAAGTAGTTAAATAGTAACAATTGGTTGGTTATTATTATTGGGGAAATTTGACCGAATTATAAACAACTACTTAGCTGATACTTACTTTAATACTTTCATACATTTGGAAATCGATTAAACAAAGTTGTCTGGCAATCTCCTCCTCATCGATATCGTCAAATGTCAAAGTAGATGAAAATATGTTCTTTGGTACTTTTGGTTCGGGTGGATCTTTTAATATTGGTTCTTTCTTTTTGGCACTTACTTCTTGCTACATGATTATATAGTGTGGTGTTAATATAAGTTTAAACTAAATATACTATAGATTACATACTGTTTTTGCAATTGAAGTTCTTAGTTTCTTTGCCCATTGAGTCAGACCGTCTTTAACCATTTGATTATCGATAAAGTTGTTGAGATTGGCGAGTAGCTTCTCATTGAAATCCTGGGGTTGTTGCTCGATCCAGAAATTCAAAAATATAACAAACATACCCTTGTCGGTATGTTCTTTAGTTGGTGAATTGTAGATCTGTATCAATTTCGATAGGATTGTCTCTGCTGTTGTGAACGATGGATATGTTAAGAAAAATATCTTTTTAAACTCAGTTGTATCTAAATATTATTAGATATATTATATATTTAAAAGGTAAAGTTAGTTAGTTCGTTTAGTTTAGTTATTATTATTATTCATTTTTAAAAATGAAAACATACCAGTTGCATTTGGGTTGGTTGCTAACCACCAAATCAATTTGTTGAGAGTGGCAGCTTGAATTGTGTTGTTCTCTATATTCTTTGTCATGTTGACTCTCGAGGTATCGTTAAGATCGTCCCATATATTCTTGTCTTGTTCCTCGAGATCGTTGTCCTGGTCAGAGACATAGGCGTGATACGCTTGCACCTCGGGGTCGACCTCCCACGACTCCTCGAGTGCGCCAAACCAATTGTTGGCTTCTTTAATTCCGATTCTCAAGAGTGTCGGTAAACCTTCTTTCTCTATTTCATGTGGTATAACTATTAATTTTTAATAATAATAATAATAATAATAATAATAATAATAATAAACTATTAATATACTACTCTACTCTACTCTAATCTACCACTAACTATTGGTAATAATAATAATAGTTGTACTACATACATTTTACATTACATTCCTCTTGAATCTTATTCAATGTGGTAGATAGATTCTCCTCATAGAGATATTGCATGATCAATTTAAGTAATACTTGATCAGAGATGACATGACTTGCTTCAGTCTTGGCACAAGCTCTGTGTCTAGAATATGATTTAGTGTTGTTGATTGGTCTGATTCGCTCACGTAACTCCAATATATCCGGATGTTTTTGCATAACACGTGCAACCCATTCATTTGGAGGTATATTTAATTCTATTTTATTTTATTATCATGATCCGATGTTTTTTAATATATAATTAATATCAAAGGACATTATTACTATTGTTATTGTAATTAAAAATGATTAATACTAACCTTCTGATACATCTGATGCACTTATTCCAGTTGACAATGAGCTGACACTACCTTTCTTTGGTGTCAGTAGTAAACTGCCGCTACTGCTACTACCGAAACTATTTGTCAATCCACCGTTACTTGAATTCATCTTTATAAATCTATTATTGTTACTACTACTACTACTACTATTTACAAAAATAAACTCTTTATATCTATATATATATATATTTATTTACTTTATATAATATATATAAATATATTACTATATATATATATAAAAGTTTATTATCTATCTATTAAATGAAATTGTTGTTGTTATTATATTATTGTCAAAGTAGTAGTTACTACTGTTATTAACTTCTACTTCTACTTCTACTATTATTAATTGATTGATTGATTGTTGATTCCAATAAAGTATATAAATCAAGACCTTTTCAAATGATCAGTCAAATCCGTTTGTGGCGATTTTTTTTTTTTTTTCGATATTTTATTTTTTTGTTTTTTTTGATTACAGTTAATAATCTTCTTTATATTATAATATTGTTATTTTTAAAATGTAATTAAATTTACAATAATATCTATTTATTATATCTATCTTTGTATCAATCAATCTATATAAACATTAAACCAATCTGTTTTTTTTTTTCTTTTCAATAAACAACAAATCCTAAACCTTTTTTTTTTTTTTTTTTTTTGTTTTTTTTTCAAAATTTTTTTTTTTTTTTTTTTTGATCAACAGATAGTTTGAATAAGTGTGTGGTCTGAGCTGAACACAATTTAAACAACACACGATTGAAAAACCAGAAAAATAAAAACACAACCATCCTATTAAATTAGACAGCTCAACAACATTTTATACCTTAAATTTATTGTGTTTTTGTGGAATGTGTGAGATGATCAATGTTTGTTTAAGAATTAACAGATAGGATAAAACCTTAATCGCACGATTGAATTTCTATATCTTTCTTTTCTTGTTTTCTTTTCTTTTCTTACCAAACCATACCATAACCAACCTCTTAACACAAAATTTAAATTCAATTGGTTGTTGTCTATCTATAAGGATCGAATCTCAACAAACCCAATTATTTGACGACAACAATTATTTAATAATAGTAGTACTGTACGACTAACAACTACTATTACTACTATTAAAATTAATAATAATCTTTATTAAAATAAATTATTATTACTCTAATCCACCATCTATTTTTTGAACAAACCAACTAATCTTTCACTTTTCTTTTAAATTTTAAACTATAAAAAAAAACATTCTTCTGATATTTTGAATAATTATCTTGTTTTTTCTATTTTATTTTTTTTCTTTGGACATCTTAAAATCCTGTTTATAAATAGAGGAAATTAAATTACTTGTAAAATATCAAAATGTAGTGTAGCTTTTTTTATAATGGTTATATTAAATAAAATTAACAAAGATATTTTTAAAAAAAAAACATGGGATTTTAGAATTAAAAAGAATACATTATTAAAAACAAACTTATTCCATTGATTTTTCTTTTTATGTGTGAAACCTTCAGAAGCCATTTCTGTCATTTTTTTGATTTTTGCTGTTTTTTTTTCAGTTTTTTTTTTTTTTTGCATTGAAATTGAATAAAATTGTAAATTCGCTATTTCACTTTATATTTACTGTTCTATACTTTTTTGTATATTTATATAATTATATATCTGTATCTGACATTTCCGATTTTAAAAGAAAGATAAATAATTCTTTCGGATTTGTTCATATATAAACATTTTCGTTTCGTTTTTTTTTTATAAGGAATTCCAGAAAAAAAACAAAAAAAAAGAAAAATGAAATTCTATTTTAATATATTAGTTTTAATTGTTGCGTTTGCTTCACTTTCAAGTTCAATCGATGTCAGTAGGCAACAGAGGCAACACACAGTCAATGCACCATCCAATCTTCAAACATTCACTGCTCTGCTCGACTTGAACAACGGATTCCGTGTCGTCAGCGGAAACCAATCGAACGGTGTCGCCTGGTGTCTCTACGGCAACGAGATGATGACCACCGGTTGGGGATACATCTCCATCCAGACAAACGGTGCCTACAACGACACCCAACAAGCATCGGCTGCCGGTTACCTCGAGGGTTACGTCTCGGCCGAAATGATCTACCAAAACTGGTACAACATGTACGTCAACGAATACAAGAAATCGGTAAACGACAAGGCTATCGCTTGGATCGATTCCAACAATCGTTACATGCAACAACAAGTCGCTGAGAATCTCGACGATCCATACTGGCAACAGGTCGGATTGGTCATGACCCAGGTCGCCAGTCTCTTCCAGGGTTACAACGACGCCACCACCGATCCCTCCCAATCATTGGAGTTCTACGACATTCTCCTGATGAACATGGACGGAGATATGATCGACTTGGCACCGGCTCTCAACATCTCATTCGATGCCGCCACTGCTGCTGCTCTCCCACCAAAACAACACCTCGAAAACTTCATGAGAAAGACTGGACATTGCTCTTCGTTGATCAAATTGACCGACGACTTGACTGAGTTGTATGCCGGTCACACCACTTGGTCCTCGTTCTACGAGATGGTTCGTATGTTCAAGATCTACACTTTCGCTTTCTCGTCGAGCAGCTTGTCGCGTTCCGCCACCACCATGTTCTCTTCCTACCCAGCTTCACTCTCATCGATCGACGATTTCTATTTGTTGGACACTGGTTTGGTCGTTGTCGAAACTACCAACGGTATGATGAACAACAATCTCTACTACTTGGTCACTCCATCGTCGGTTCTCTCTTGGATCCGTGTCATCATCGCCAATCGTATGGCCAGCAACGGTGCCAACTGGTGCACCACCTTTGGTCGTGAGAACTCCGGTACCTACAACAACCAATGGATCATCGTCGACTACAACAAATTCGAGTCGGGTGTTGACGCACACGACGGAATGGTCTACGTCCTAGAGCAAATCCCAGGCTACGTCGAGTACGACGACGTCACCAACATTGTGCGTACCGGTTACTGGCCATCCTACAACGTGCCATACTTTGAGTACATCTACAACGTCTCTGGATTCAACAACACCCAATCCTACGGAAACTTCTTCTCCTACTCTGGAAATCCACGTGCCATGATCTTCCGTCGTGACGCCAACAACGTCTACACCTTTGAGCAATACCAAGCGGAGCTCCGTTACAACAATTGGGAACACGATCCACTCTCTGCCGGTAACTCTGGTAATGCCATCAGCTCTCGTTTCGATTTGGTCACCAAATCCGATCCAAACAACCCATACTTGAACAAAGATGCCTTCGGTGGTATCGATTCCAAGGCTGTCAACCACGCCATGGTTCGTAACATGCAAGTCGCTGCTCAATCCGGACCAACCTATGACCAACAACCACCATTCAACTGGAAGCAAGGTGATTGGACTTATACCCATGTCGGTATGCCTGAGATTTGGCAATTCCCATGGATGATTATGACCACCAACAACATGGTTCCAGCTCCAAAATCAAATTAAATAATAAATCCTATAGATGTTATTTGTTTAATGATTCTTCATATAAAAATATACTCAGTTAAATTGCTATACTCTGACGTTCTGTCACTTCAACAGAAACTAATTCGGTATTGAAAGATTTGATTATTTTTAAGGCTTATTTTAAAGATGATTGTTTATTTCTTTCTACTAAATAACATATTTTATTTCTCTCAATAAATGTGTAAATTGTTTTAAATTGTTGATTGTATGTTTAAAAAATAAAATAAAAATAATTTTTGACCAAAAGTTTATTGTTGTTCTTTTGTATAGAAATATAGATAACCATTTGTCAATATTCTATCTAGTACATTGGTGAATAGAATTTCTTTAACTTTATCATCGTCATATAGTTTCCAATATTCATTATTTTTCTTTACAAAGGAAACGTAGTGTCCAGAATCGATATCACCTCCAATATGTTGAATTATACTTTGTACATTGTATTTCTGTTCTGTTGTCGTTGTTGTTATCTTTTTGTTATTTGTTGGTTCGCTGTTGGAGTTTTCGTTAGTTGAGTTGTTTGTTGTTGTAGTGGTTGTAGTTGTAGTGGTTGTTGTAATGTTAATATTTGGTTGATTCATCTTGTCTGGTGAAGCTGGTGGTGGTGGTCGTTGTGGCGCACTATCATCTAAGATTGTTTTGGTATCTGGTTTATTTACAATGGTGGCAACTTTGATGGTTTTCAGTGGAAGAACGCATGAAGAGTCTTTAGTGATGGTCGATGTGTAATAGCTTCGTCGGAATCGTTTCAAATGCAAAACCAAGACATTCGGTGTCTCTGAAAAGTATTTGGTAATAGTCGATTTATCGTGAGAACACTTCTGACACTTTCTCTCAATGGTTTCCTCCTTCAAATAAATATCCAAAAGTTCCTGAATATTAAAGGTTTTGGATCTATTGATAGGATTATTAATGACGTTAATTAATATTACAACAATATAATGATATTGGTTACTACTTACGGTGAATGTGCAATATCCAATGAGATGTCGGTGAATATTTCATTGGTGTGAGTTATATCTTTACAATTTATACAAGTGATAATCTTGTGAATGGTCGATCTAAAATTCTTGGTGATTGGACAGATCGATTGGAGCAACTTTGGAATGTCCAAAGGTGATGATGGTGGTGATTCGATAGGTTGCTTGTCGTTGTTGTTTGTTGTTTCATTGTCGTCGTCGTCTGTAGTGGTAGTAAGTAGTAACTGTTTCTCCAACTGTTTCTCTTTTCGCTTTGTTTCCAACTTTTCATTCTCTTTCTTCAGAGAGTCCTTCAACTCCTCCTCCAATAAATCCATCAATGACAGCAGGAATTCATGAGAATCGTGTTGTGAGTAACCTTTAAAGTACGGATTGACATCGTCCAACAGAGTTTTGAATGACTTTGTATCCACACCATTAAAAGAATCAAACGATCGTGTTCCGCCACTTTCCATAGTCTTTTCTTTTCTCTGTAGTAAAATCAAAAGATTCCTATAAAAACTTGGCTTTTCAATTGATTCATTAAAGTACTTCTTAATTCTAAACCACAAGTGAAGAATGAATAATCAGTAAATATTCTTTTAACTATATCATTATTAATATATTTGTATAATATTTACTCATTTCCTTTTAAATCATTTACAATATCAGGAACACCAAAGAATGATTGTAAAACAGCATTCATATAACATGTATTTCCAAGATTTTTAAAACTAGTAAATGATTAGTTGGTTACTTCTATATGTAACTATTAAAATGGTGATGATGGTGATAATATTGTAGCTTACCCTTTTTCAAATGTAGAGACTGGAAGTGTATATGACGAATAACCCCTGGTGGAACTTAATGTTGATGTAGTTGGTCTTGGCAGAGGTTTAAGATCGATCTTCTGTTGCTTTGTTTTTGGTTCATTGGCAGCGATAGGTTTAAGTGATGACGGTGTTGTTGGTGCAATATTTAGTTTTCTTTTTGCTGATATAGATTCCGATGTACTACTATCTTGATTAAGTAGGTCATCTTTTACATTTACATTATTATTTACATTATTGTTATTTGTATTACCATTACTATTTCCATTTACTTTCTTGAATGTTCCATTCGAATGATAGCTATCATTATTACTGTTGTTGTTGTTATTGTTGTTGTTTGTCATCGATAAACTATTATAGGTTGGGAACAATATTGTCTTTTTGTTCTTTGTTTCGTGTGGAGATGAATTCTCGATTTCTTCATCCAATTCATTGTGTGATTCATTTGATGTGATTCTCTTTATATTATTACTATAATTGCTGTTGCTATTTTTGACTTTGCTTGGTGAGACTGATTGTGTTGATGATTTATCCATAGCTCTGAGTGCGTTGAAACAATCATTCAGCATTTTTGGTTCTGAACTCGGTAGAGTAGCGAGCGATCTATCATCACCATTTTTGATGTTGGGACGAACAGTGTGAATCTGATTGGACACCTTAAACATTGATCCTGTCTGTCCCTTCTTCATAGATCGAGGAATCGGTGGTGATTCCTGAGAAATTGAATCGTTATCAATGATAATATCTGCATCAGAATGTCCATTCTGTAGTGGATCGACTATCGACATTGATGAAGTTGTTTGTTTAAAATTGCTGTTTGTTGTTGTCGGTGTTGCTGCTGTTGTTGTTGTTCTATTTATACTATAGGTTTTACCATTTTTAATATTGCCATTATTACTATTACTATTGCTATTGTTATTGTTAATGCTGCTGCTGTTGTTGTTGTTGTTATCATTATTATTGTTGTTGTTGTTTTTTGATTTTATATTCAATCGATATGTGGCGGACCTATTATTATTAGGTTTACCAAAGAAATCGAACGATTTGTTATCCTTTGGTTCATTGGACGCACTAAACAATTTGAGTTGAAATTCTTTTTTTGAATTGCTGTTTAGATTCGATGGTGATGTCGACATTTTATGTTGATGGTTATGCAGATGATTGTTATGGTCAATATCATCTTCAATTGGATCAGAATGAGCTTGATGCACTAAGAATCGATCAGTTTCAACAGTAGAACCACTCAAATATTCAATTAAATCAAAGAGTTGTCTCCATTCATTCTCATCTCCCTCCTTTGGAATGTAAGCATATGACAGACTATTAAGAAATGTAATAGTGATACCATTGGAATCTGATGTGAATGATATATTGTTTTGAACCTTTTAAAATTATAAATAAATAAATAACTTTAGTATGAATGAATGAATGAATGAATGAAGTAGCTGATGCTGCTGCTGTTGTTGTTGCTCATTATACATACCAACAATGCAATTTCATCTGTTTTATTCTTTTTTAAATATATACAAACATCATTATCATCTAAAGAATAATTAGTTTAGTTAGCTTTGCTATTAGATATAGATAGGTAATGTTGATTTATGCATACCGTTCAAATGGAATAAAAAACCAAAGTGTTTAGTTCGATGGTTTTGCTCATCTGTTAACTCTATTGCATAGTCAAATCGATGCTTTAAGATAATCATCATTGAAATATTCCAACCTATAATATTAATCAATGATAATCTCTTCTCTTCTCTACTTTATATTATATTTAAAAACACACATTTGAGTTGTGACAAAAATTAATTAATTAAAAAAAATGTGAGGAGACTGTTAATTTTTTTTCTTGTTAATATTTAAATTGAAGACTGTAAATTTTAAATTTTTTACCAAGAAACCAATAATGTTCAGTTCAAATTCGCAAAAAAAACAATGTAATTTGTATTTTAAGTTAATATCACTTTTTAAATAACAAATCGTTGTTTTTTTTATTTTTTATTTAAAAAAAAATAGATATGTATTTATTTATTTATTTATTTTAGAATCCACCACTTATCCATTCATATTGGAAAGTGTTTGTCATTGCAATTGAAGGACTGGTGTGTATTTGCATGGTTGCCAAATCGATTACGGTGGTGGTGTAGATTTCCGATGTCACAGAGGAGAATAAGACAATGGAGCTACCCTTGACACCGAAAGTACTTCCGAAATTGTTGGATTGCTTGAATTTCGCTGGAACGGTGTAGATATTTTTGGTGCTCTGAGTGGGGGGATCGGCAGTGTAAATCTTAAAGTTACAAACGAGACAGAGGTCAATAAAGTAGATCTGATCGTTGGTATAGACAATCTGTGGCACCTGCATAACGAAATCGTAAAAGTAAACTGGCTCCTTAACGATGGTTCTAGTCCACATGTTGTAAACAACCAAGTAGGTACCCAATCTGAGCTTTGGTTCATCGATATTATAGATAATATAATAGTTTCCGGTGGTGGCATCGTATGATCCTACTGGATAAAGAGTATTACCGTTCATTGGAGCATATGGAAGTGAAACATATGTACTTTTAAAAGTAAAAACAACTATTAATATTAATGAAATCAATTAAATCAAAGTTGAGATAAAGATTTAAATCTTACATTTGTTTGGTATTAAAATCCCAAATGTAAATAGTTAGATTCTGTTCGTTCATGTCAACTGTTGGAAGTGCAACAAAGTTGTGAACTGGGTCGTAGGCATACATTTGTGCGTTTGCCAATCCAGAGTAACTGTCGTTTATTCTGTTTATCTCTGTAAAAGTATTGTCCTATTTTGTTTTAAAATTAAAAACAAATTAATATTAAATAATTGAAAAAAAAAAAAACAATAAAAAGTTATTATTTATACTTACATTGATAGAATATTCAAGAATTACGTCTTGTTGATCATTTTGGTCAGTGGCCAACAACAAAAAAGAATTGGTAAAGGGATTGCCAGAGAGGAAAGATTGGAAGAAATAATTTTGTTTACCAGCATCGACATTCTTTATCAACTCACCAGTGGTTGTATTGACAGCGTAAAATTGATGGTATTTGCCCATCATTATAAATTGATTGATATCTAGATATTCAATGGAAAGACATTGCTATATGATTTTATTTTATTAGTAAAAAAATAATTTTTATTATTTAACTTTACTTACATTTATAAGTGATAATAAAAGAATTGTAGAAAATAAAATTGAAGATCTCATTTCTTATATGTTAAAATCTCTGTGTCTGTATGTATGTATAATAAATATATTGTAAAAGTAGTTTAATTGATTTATAAAGACTATTCACAGTGTTAACTATTTATACCGGTACCTAGAGAGATACTTTTTAAGATTTATAAATATCTTTAATATCTTTAGATTTATTTTAATTTATAGATAATAAAATAAAAAAGAATCTAAAAACTATCTTATTTTTGCGAATTTAATATAAAAAGTTTGATTGAAAGTGATGTCATCACTGGTTGAATTCATAATAATGATCATCTCGGTATTACAAATTTTATTTAGGCTCTTTGCAAAGACCATCTTAATCTATTTTTTTTCTTTCCAAAAAAAGATATTTTAGTTCAATTTTTTTTTAAATCCGAATAAATGAGGATATTAACTAGTACAAAATATGGTTAATTTTTAAAAAAAAAAACGAAGTGTCTCTGATATTAAAAAGAAGAGAAGATTGAAACAACAAGAATACACTCTGTTCTTTCAACTGCAATGGGAAATTGCTTGTTGACAAATCAAAAGACAGTTGACTCTTAGCTTTAACAAACGACACACCAAATAAAAAAATTTAATTTTTAATACTGTTCAAATATCTTGTTGACCATCATCTTAAGTATTTGATCAATACCAGTTCATCTCATCTTAAGAACTCAACTTTTAAATTCACACACCCCAAAGAACTTACAAGTAATAATCAATCAATCAATCAATCAATCAATAAATGAATGAAAGATTAAGATGAAGTAATAAACAAAATAAATTTAATTGCAAAATAAAATACTTTTTTTTTTTTTTTTTTTTTGAACACTCAAATCCGAAAAAAAATGATTTTTGTATTGTTTTTTTATAGGAATAAAAATCAATTTATTGTTTTTCGGTTGTTATTTTTTTTTTTTTGAAATTAAAAAATATGTTTTTTTTTTTCTTCCCCAACCACAAAATTATAAATAAAAAAACATAAAGGAACGAATAATTTTTTTTTTATTATTATTATTACTCACCCTCCATCCATCCATCCATCTTTATTTAATTGTATCACACAAGTAGAAGTAAGTTAAGTTTATTTTATTTTATTTTTGTTAACAAAGCAAAGCAAAAAACAAACAACATAATATTAATATTTGATTACTATTTTTATTTTCTTAAAATATATTTAGATTAGACTTTTTTTTTTTTCTTTTCTTGTTGTATGTGTAAATAGATTAGTTTAAAGTTACAAATTTTTTTGTTTATATATTCATTTCATTTCATTTCCTGTTCATTTTGTATTTACATTATATTGTTGTACCTGTAAACCACTTCATTGTACACTTCACTTCATTAGTAAAAGTAAAAGATAAAAAAAAAAATCAAAACATTTCCTACTACCCTTCTTATATATCTATCTATATATATTTATAAATAACTTTATTTAAAAAAAATCTAAAAAATTTAAAAAATTAAAAAACAAAAAAAAAACAGTATTTATTTTTTTTTTTCTTTAAATTTATATTTTATAACTTCAACAATTTAATATTACAACATCCCGACTGTCCACTATCTGCACAGATGATTTTATAAAAAACATAAAAAAACAAAATAGGGTGATTTTTTTTTTCAAAACAAACCAATCAACAAACAAAATCGAATCGAAATAATAATAATAATTATAATAATAATAATAATAAATAAAATAATAGTAGTATCAAATGGATCAGAGTCTATTTAGATTCTCATTAAACGATGAATCATTGAATGATATCTCTGGATCGTTAATGAATGGTGGTCCACAATCGAGTTTCCAGCCAATCAATAATAGCTACCTAGGTTCAGCACCAACAGGATCAATGCAACAGCAACAACAACAGTTTGATTTAAATGGTTCATTCCATTTAGGTCCCTCCTCACTACTAGGTCCGAGCAGCAGTCTAAACCTTCACACTCACAATCATCATATAAATTTAAATAACAATAGTTTAAATAGTTCGTATCTGTTGAATGACCAACAGATGTCATCTTCACCATTATCAAAGAATATTGATTTCTCATTATCTTCAACACTAACATCATCGACATCAGCATCATCCTCATTCGATCAAACTCCTCCATCTCATTCCCACTTTAGCAACAACAACAACAACAACAACATTGGAGGTTTAAACAACAACAACAACAATAATGCTATTAGCAATAGTAACAACACTAGTAATTCAAATCTATTTAAATTAATGAAAATACAACAACAACATCATCAACAGCAACAACAGCAACAACAACAGCATCATCATCAACAACATTTTACCAATAGCTTAGATAGTCAATCATTATTTGATGATAAAGTTATTAGATCAGGATCGCCATTTAATCAATTCGAACGACAGTCTTGGGTCTCCGATACCAGTACTCTCAGCGACTCACTGAGATCGATCAGCCCAAGCGTTGAGCAACTGACAACCTTTAGCATGTTTGGCAGTGCCCCAGAAACACACCGAGTCAATCCACCTTTTTCATTTAATCACAACAACAACAGCAGTAAACCCAACAATCCACAACAATCGTCATTCCATCAACAACAGCAACAGCAACAACAGCAACAACAACAGTTCCAAACTTCACCCTCAACATCAGCATTCGACAGTAAGGCTATGAGTGAAAGAGAAAAACAAATCTATCAATTGAAACTAAACCAGATCAGTGGAAGCACTAGCAGCAGCAATAGCATTGGTAATAACAGTCCTGCCAGCGTGAGAGGAGCATCCGCCAATGCATTTGGTATCAACTTGAATACATCTGCCGGCACTTCACCTTCGTCATACCCTTACAACCAACAGAACAATCCAATTTTCAACTCTTTCGATTCACCATTATCTCCAAGAGGCGATATGATCAGCTTGAACTATTCACACTCTGCTCCACGCACTCTTCCACATTCCAGTTCGATCGGTGGAAGTTTGAACAACTCGACAATGGTATCATCCACAAGCTTGGGCAGTAACACAGGTTTCACATCTTTTTCATTCCCATCGAGTAACTCTATTCTCAACAACAACAACAACAACAACAACAACAACAACAACAACAACAACAACCAATCGTCTTCACCACCCATTACACACTCTCTCAACCCGAATACTAACAGCAACAGCAACACTTCAGTATCACCCAATGCCTCTTACAACAGTAATAACAACAACAGTAACAACCAGAAACAATATGCTCAAAAGATACGCCAAGTTGATAGCTATGTCCTCAAAGAGACACCAACTCGTACTCTCTTTGTCGCCAACATCAATCCGCAGCTCGACGACAGTGTCCTCACATCTTTGTTCTCAAAGTACGGTGCTGTCAAGTCGCTCAGCGGAAAGTCAAAGCATCGTGGATATATCATCGTTGAGTACTACGATATCAGACACTCTATCAATGCCATGCGTAACTTGAACGGTTCCGAAGTACACAAAAAGAAACTCGACATTTCCTATTCCATTCAGAAAGATTTCTACTGTGATCTAGGAACCCTGGTTGTCTTTAACTTGGAGCCAAGCGTCACCAATCAAGTGCTCCACAAAATCTTTGGTGCCTACGGACAGATCAAAGAGATTCGTGAAACTCCCAACAAATCCTATCACAAGTTCATTGAGTACTACGATATCCGTGAGGCCAATGAAGCCATCAAGAATCTCAACAAGATCGAAGTTGCCGGTAAGCGTCTGAGAATTCAACACTCCAGACCGGGTGGTAACAAAAAACAAACGAATCCATCACCCTCCGATCCCTACAGTGACAGTGTCGAGCTTGACTCACTTTTCGATCCATCACAGAAACCAATCACTACCATCACCGTCAATGGAAGTGGATCAGCTCCTTCTGCACTAATGACAACACACAATATCAGCAACTTGAACAACATCAACAACATCGGCAACAACAACATATTAAATAGCAACAGTATTTCCAGCAACAATCTAAATAATAATTTAATCAACAACAATAACAACAACAACAATTCAACAAGTAGTAATAGTCTCAATAATAGCAATATAACACCACCAAAAGTTCAAACACCAACATTGTCTGGTGTCAATCTTTCTTTACCAGCTGGCTGGAAATCCAAGATAAGCCAATTTCACTCAATGAATAACACCGATGGAATTACAACGAGCCTGAGTGATTTACAGTTGACTAGTACCATTTCACCACCGTCCTCTCCACGTGTTGCTAGTCTCCAACAGCAACATAAGCTCATTAAATCACCACGTAATCTCATTGGTGAGAAGAGTCCACGCAAAGAGCTATCACCCGAGCAATTCACTCTCTCAATTGAAAAGGTCAAGCTTGGACTGGACACTAGAACTTCCCTCATGATAAAGAATTTACCGAATCGATTGTCTCAAACCGTTCTACTGGGAGTGATCGATGAACACTTCCAAGGAACCTACGATTTCTTATATGTCCCAATGGACCAACACAGCAAAGTCAGCTATGGATATGCATTTATCAATTTCACACGCTATGACACTATAGTACCGTTTTACTCGGAATTCAACAACAGAAGATGGGAGAAGTTTTATTGCTCAAAGGTTTGCGAGATCACCTATGCCAGAATTCAAGGAAAAGCCAATCTCTTGCAGCATCTGAAAACATCCAACAAAAATAATCCAGAGATTTTCGAAAAGAAAATTCAGCCAATCATTTTTGTTTCTGATGCAGAGACTGGTTTGTGCGGTGAAATAGTTTTTCAATAAACACATATAATAGTTCATTCTCATAGTTATTATTATCATTATTGTTTTTTTTTCGTAATGAATATATTTATTTTATTTACAAAAATGTTAAACTAATGGTTTAATAATTTTATTGTATTTTGATTCATTTTTGTTGAAACAATTAAAAACCATTAAAATAAGTTACTTTACTTGTGGTACTTGTACAACTAAATTGAGTTTACTTTTAGAAAATGCATTTTCAAAAAGTGGATTGATTCATCCATTTTCATTCGAAGTTTACTAATCAAGAAATTTGTTTGGTGAGATTAATTTGGGGATCAACTAACTTCTACTCAGTGAATTCCCTCCAAATTTATAAATTTGATTATCTATAATAGTATCACACATCTAATCTAATTTCAGTAAACAACTTGAGATCTATTCATTTGTTGAAAATTGAATATTTAAATTATTGCAGTAATTGTTATACAACTTTAAATAAAATAGAGTGTTGTGATTCCGCTAATTTTTGAATATATATTATATTTTTTGATTAGATGATAATGTTTTACAATAATGGAAAAGAACAAGTTCTCTTTTTTATCTAAATAGTTAAATATACGTTCTCACCACATTTGGAAAATAGAATCATTCCATTTTTATTGGATATATAAATAGCTTTTTTTACTTTTTTTTTGAGTTTTAACTAAACTAACAACCACTTCCCACAATCTCATTTACCACTTCATTGTGTTGACAGTTTAACTACCAAGTGAATATTTGAATTTTCGATACACAAAGATATCTAGAATACAGTAATTATTTTGTTCGTAAATTTGGGAGGTTGATTTCAACGGGATGATCGTTGTAGAACTGAAAATGAGGGTGTAAAAGAATGATAGGATCGTTCCATATTGTGATCATCTACAGCTATTCCTTATACAAAAAATTAGTGTAGTAAATGTGGTGTGGTTGATGTGGGTTCCCGTGTTAATTATTATTTTTTTTTATTGTGGTAAATTAATAAATATTTTATTTGCTAAAGATGATGAAGAAGGATGTTTTAACAATATTAATATTGATTTTCTTTTTTTTTGGTCTGTCTCCTCATCAACTTGTTGTTATTGTTTCACTCAAGTTGAAATAATTTAATAAAAATTATTCGCAAAAGTGGTAATCTCGAAAATCAATTGGCAGAGGTTACTATGATCATCAAGATGTCTAGATATCATTGTTCACTTACAAATTAAATGATACTACAACAAAAATTTGAACAAGCAAAAAAAAAAAAAACAACTACCAATATAACTAAATTTATAATTTATGTATCACATTCCCAACATTTTGATGAATCACGAGATTTTATGATGCCTCTTATATGAAAAAGCTACCAATAATATAAAAATTCAGTGTTTGAAAAAAAAACATATTAATCACTACCATATTAATAAATATTTTGAATCAACAACTAGCAATGAAATTAATTACTATACTTTATAAAATATCATGTATTATTTAATGGTACCATATAATTGTATAAATGTGGTCGTATCACGCAAACTTCATCAAACAAGGATGTACAACACAGCATTAAATACCAATGATAAAATTTTAAACCATTAGTGAATTTATCAAGAGATCAATAACAATAAAAAAGAAAATTAAAGTTATAAATATATATATGTATATATTTTTTTATTTATAAATATTCTTTTTTATTCTATCACCACTTTATCATTTTTATCTTTTTTTAAAACCATCTTCCTCGTGGAAATTGTATTTAATTCAAATTTATAGCCCTTTTAATCATTGTAAAATTTAATTATTATTGGGAGACAAACCCTCCCTTTCTTTTTTTTTATTGTTTATTTTATTATTACTTTTTTCTCAACAATTAATAAACAATGGCACATCCGGTGGTTTTGTTGGTAAGAACAAAAGACCACTATTACAAGAAATGTTTGGAGGATTTTGCAAGTGGAAGAATTGTAAGCCTGAATGGAAATCCAATTAGATGTGTTTCTGAAAATGATTCAATAAAAAATCCATATGGTAAATTAATTATCAATTTTAAAATTCTCAAAAAAAAAAAATTCCGTTGACAATTTGAAATTTTTCATTTAAAATTTAGATGGTGAAATCCACTTTGTTCAAAGAAATCAAAGTCGTGGTGACTATAAAAAAAGAAGAAGAAAGAACAGTGGTGGTCCTTCATGGAAACAAAATGGTGTGGTCACAAAGATTCGGGATGAAAATAATGTGGTAAGAGTTTACAAGAGGACCCTGACTTTGCAAAATGAAGAGTCTGATTTCAAGCTCTGGGAGTTTGCTCTTGCCGACCCTACAACTCATACTGAGAATGATGACTTACTACTTCGCCACTATCTGAAGGACAAACCTCACAACTCTCACTCCAGTCACAACCAGACTCCAATCAATTATTCTTCATCCACACCTCCTCCTGCCACTCCAAACCCAGCCCCAAACCCAGCTCCTACAAATTTAGGTACGCTAGATATTGCAACAACAGGTAATTTGTCTCCACCTATTTTATCACCAACACCCATCAATGAGGAAATTCAACCTGCACATGTTGTTCAAACTCCTTATACCACTTTTCAATTGCCTCAACTCCATTTTTTACAAATGACACACTCTTATCCCCCTTCAATAGTGAGACACGAAGAATACGGTGGATCTAGAAGAGTGGCAAGCAGACAAATTCAATCCCCCAATTTTGCGCCATATCCACATCACCAAGGATATAATCACACCTCACCTATCCTTCAAAATATTAATAATAATAATAATAATAATAATTTCAATGTAAATACAACAATAAGAAGTTTGGCTCCTCTTCCCAACACCCTAACAATCAACCCTACTTCGTTCCAAAATTTAAATCCACCAATCAATCCTCATTTTAATTCTTCTTCTATTTCAAATATTGGAAATCCATCTAACATTCCACCTCCTAACACTCAATATTACAACAATCCAGCTCATCACAATTTTTTAGGACAAACCAATAATGTGATTAACCAATGGCAACTTCCTTTTAATGATCCAAGAATGCCATTCCTAGGTTCCAAACTATAAATAAAAAAAAAACAATAACTCAAACAACAATCATCCCATTGAAGGAGAAATATATAAAAAAAAAAATAATATTATTTGCAATCGGCAAATAAACATGAATATAAAAAAAAATAAATAAAAATAAATAAAAATAAAATTAAAGAGTTTCAAATAATAATTAAACTATTTATCCGACTCTAATTTTAAAAGCAATTCTTTTGCTCTTTTGATAATGGTTGGTGGCATTCCAGCCAGTTGAGCACAAAATATTCCATAGGATTTGTTTGAAACACCGGGCATAATCTTGTGGGTAAACAAAAGTTCACCATTCTCTTCTTTTACAGCAAGCGCATGACATTTGATCTTTTTCATTACGGTTGCCAACTTTGTGAGTTCATGGTAATGTGTTGCAAAAAGAGTTCTACATTTAATCGATTCCAGATATTCAATGATCGATTGTGCAATGGCAAGACCATCCAAGGTGGCAGTACCTCGTCCGACTTCATCCATAATGACAAACGATCTTTGTGTAGCTTTTTTCAGAATCGATGCAGTCTCTATCATTTCAACCATAAAAGTAGATCGATCGTTTGCTAGATCATCACTGGATCCAACTCTACTGAAGATACTATCCATTATACCAACTTCAGCTCTATCCGCTGGTACAAAACTACCAATCTGTGACATAATTGATATTAATGCGTTTTGTCTAAGGAATGTACTCTTTTTTTGCATAAATTTAATGTTAATCAACACAGTTTCTTGTTATCAATCAATATATTTTTTTGTATACTTACTTTACCACCCATATTCGGACCAGTTATTAACCATAGCAGTGAATCTTTTTGACTATCCAAATGACAATCGTTTGTAATAAATTGTTTCATTGTACCAGTTTTAACTAGTTGTGCATATTCTACAGTTGGATGTCTACCACCAACAATATTTAAAATAGGACTAGTATAAAGATTAAAAAGTTAATAAACAAATAACTAATTAGAAACTTTTATAAATTAATAATTACTTTTCAGTTAGTATTGGTCTTGTATAACTTCTTTCGATTGCAACTAGCGCCAATGAACATGAAATATCTATGTTGGCCAAAGATTGACTGGCTTTTTTTATCTTTTCACCGTAGGATTCAGAGATTTTATCAGCTAGTTGATTGAAGATCTTTTGCTCCAACTCTAACGCCATTGCTGAAGACCGATTAATTTTCTCCTCCAGCTCATAGAGCTGACTGGATTTGAATCTCATGTGACTCATCAGAGTCTGAGCATGAATGAAATGCTTGGGAATCTTTTCACGATGTGCTGAAAGTATCTCTATGTAATAGCCAAGAGATTGATTATGTTTGATTTTCAATGAGGGTATAGAGAGTTGTTTTCTCGTATCCATTTGGAGTTGTTCAATCACTGATTTACTCTGGGTTTGTAAGCTCATCAGTTCGTCTAGCTCCTTTGAATAGCCAGGCTGGATGAATCCACCGTCCGATAGAATAAAAGGAGGATTGTCTACCAATGCCTCTGAGAGAGTATCCAATAGTTCATCAAAGTTTGCTATTCCATCGATGAGGTGTTTGATATCACGATCGAATTGCGAGTGTCCTGCTTTTTGTTTCTTTTTCAGGCTATCAGAGAGCATTGCTTTGATGTAGGATAGCGACGCCAAAGTTGAGCCGATCGATGACAAATCTCTTGGTCCAGCGCGTTTAATATAAACTCTTTGAATACATCTCTCCAAATCATAGCATCTCATCAAAAGTTTTCGAATCTCTTTGATCAAGTCCGGTCTCTCCTGGAAATACTGAACTAAATTTAAACGTTGATTGATTTCCACTATTGATAGACATGGTGACTCTAAAATAATATTGGAAAATTAGACTAAATATAGAATATTCATTTTTCTTTAAGTTAATTAAGACATACGTATTCTTGAATGAAGTAATCTACTTCCAGTTGATGTTATTGTTTTGTCAATGGTATCGAGTAGACTTCCTTTTCTGATGCCTTGGAATGTTTTGGTGATTTCCAATGAATTTCTGGTGGAATGATCGATAAACATTGAGGTTTGAGTTGAGTAGGATTGTGGTAGATCGATGTGAGGTATCACACCAAGTTGTGTACTGAATACATAGTTCAAGATGGAACCAATACATCCAAGTTGATCGGTAGAGAACTGTGGAAACTGATCCTCCACATCTATATAGTCATCGCCATACGCTTCCTGAAACATCTCTCTATTCTTATCAAAGTAGAAAATAGAACAATCCTCTGAACTACTCAAATGATAAGGTTTCAAAATCGCGTTTAATTGATCACACTCCACAAGTTTTTGTGATATCAATATTTCAGATGGTGATATCTTTACTAATTCTCCCGCCAAACAATCGACTAAGTATATAAGTAAAGTTAGTTAGTTAGTTAGTTCATTAGATATATTATCGATCATCATAATAATGATATTGATTCACTTTACTCACATGTAGTTTCAGAAACATTGAATGAACCCGTACTAATGTCCAACCATGAAAGTGCAAATCTCTGAGTGGAGGTGAATTGATGGTTGTTTGGCAGTGTTGATAGTGATTTCTGTTTGATACCAATTGGCACTATAGAGAGGAGATAGTTATTTTGGTGGTGATACTGTTGGAGGAATCGATCTTCTGTAACAGTGCCTGGAGTGTAGACACGAACGACCTCTCGCTTGACAACCTTGCTGCCTCTGCCACTTCTAGATTTCACATCTTCCACCTGATCACAAACGGCCACAGTCTTTCCATGTCTTATCAACTTTTCAATATAGGTCTCTGCAGCGTGCTGAGGAAATCCACACATTGGTATTTCATTCTTTGTTGACTTTATACCTCTTGTTGTTAACTATTATTATTATTTTTGGTTATATAAGTATTTAGATTCATCATTTTTATATTAATTTTATATTATTCATTGTGATCTACTTACTGTAATGTGTAAGAGTGAAGAAACTTCTTTGGCATCATCATAGAACATCTCATAGAAATCACCTATTCTAAATAAAAGTATATGTTTTGGATACTTCTGTTTGAAATGATGATATTGTAACATTGCGGGTGTTTCATGTTGACTTTGTTGTTGTTTCTCCGTAGTGGATTCTGTTGAAGTATCAACTTTCGTTTTACTTGTTTTACTATTACTGTTACTGCTGTTGTCACTACTGAAATTTCGACAGTTTTGTGTTAAAGACAATGTTGGTAAACCACCACCATTACCACCACCACCAACACCACCACTTACCAACAAAGCAGTAGTGTTTAAATTATTATTATTATTAACTTTTAAACATCTATTATTAATATTGAAACGATTATGATTATAATAAATTAAATTAAGCTTATTTTGTTGTTGTTTAGCTAAATTTACATACATAATAACAAATAACTATATATTGTAAAAAATATTATATAAAAAGGTGGTAAAAAAGATACTTTGAATTTTGTTTGTTGAACAGCAATGTTTTTGCCACTATTCTAACACGTTGGCAATTCTTAATATGATTCTGATGTGTTTGATGTTTGATGTGTTGGTTCCCTTTTTAGTTTATATTTTATTTTTTTTTAAATTAATATTTATTTTGTTTTAGTTTTTTAATTAATTATAATTAAATTTCAATTTTTTTTAAAATTCATTTGTCAGAACTTATGTTGCTCTTCACCAAAATCTTTTAGTTTTAAAGTTTTTATTAATTATAGTGTGTTTGTGTTATATGAATCAGTCTAAAATAACAGTAATAGCAATAACAACAACAATAACAACTAACTAATTAGATTAGTAAATTGACAACACTGACATTCAAGTAATGGTCAAAGGTGGAAAGAAGAACAGTGATCTAAACACTGATCTTTCAACCGGTTTCGATGACATTGAATCTGCAACAACACTTTCAAGTTTAATCAGTAGAAGTAGTAGTCATGCATTTGAAAGACAAAACTATTTTAAAAATAGAAAACTAAGTGATCCAACTGAATATCTAGATGATAACATCATAGAAAGCAATCATCTTAACAATAGCAATAACAACATTACTAATAATAATAATAATATTATTACTCATACCGATCATCAAAATATATTAAATACATCAACATCATCAACGTCATCATCTTCATTATTATCAACAAACAATAGTATTAGTAGTAGTCAAAATAGTAGTAGTAGTATTAATAATAGTAATAGTAATATTCAATTAAATCATAGTAGTAGCGGTAGTAGCAATCAAATACAATTACCAAAAATAGATATTATTGGTGCACCTAATATCGACGGTCATCATCATCACCATCATAGGTCTGATGATAATGGATCATCATCTTCACCACCATCACCAACATCTTCTTCACATCAACTATCGAAATCATCAGAGATGAAGAAGAAATCGAATAAATCAAGAGTTAGAGCGATGTCTCTTGTCTCCACGGTACTTATCATCTCACAACTCTTAGGAATCTTTATGTTTGCACGTGGATTCTTCCCAAGGAAATCATTAATACAAGGTTACAATAGTTTCGATCAATATCCTTCTTCTTGTGTAGATGTAAGTTGTTAAGTTGTTAAGTGTTAGTTGTTGTTGATTATTACTATTGTTTTTATCATTGTTTATACTGATATTGTTTGTTAACACAAACACACATACACACAGAATAACATTAAAGTTGAACCACAATTTGATAAAGTGGTGTTTATGGTTGTCGATGCTTTTAGATCGAGTTTTATATTTGGTGAGGATCAACTCGCTATGAACTATACAAAGTCGTTGATAGACGCTGGCAAAACACATTCTTTTATTGCCCGAGCGAATGCACCCACCGTTACTCTGCCGAGAATCAAGGCGTTGCTATCCGGTGGAATACCAAGCTTTGTCGATTTCATCTATAATTTCAATAGCAACGATCTCAGAGAGGACAACATTCTCCACCAAATGAAACAAGCCAACAAATCAATGATATTCTTTGGTGACGACACCTGGCTAAAGCTATTTCCAAATCATTTCAAACGTTCCGATGGTACAACAAGTTTTTATGTTGCTGTAAGTTCATTTTGTTTGTTTGTTTGTTTGTTTTGTTAGACATGTTTCAATTATGACTAATTTACATTTAATAATAATAATAAAGGATACAGTTGAAGTCGATAATAATGTAACTAGACATTTGGATGAAGAGTTTGAAAATGACGATTGGGATGCTATGTTTCTGCATTATTTGGGATTGGATCATATTGGACATTTGGAAGGACCATACAGTCCTTTGATGGGTCCGAAACAAGAGGAGATCGATGGTATCGTTCAGAGAATTCATCAAAACATTGTAAGAAGAGATCAACTGAAAATGGAGCAATATCATAATGCATCGAAATATGATGATTCCATAGTGAAACCATTACCAACTTTATTTATATTATGTAGTGATCATGGAATGAATGAAGTATGTAACAAACAAAATATAAACTAACTAACTAACAAAGAAATGATAAACTAAAACAAAAAATATTTATTAATGATAGATTGGAAATCATGGTGGATCAACAGATTCTGAAACATCGGCTGTTTTAATTATGATAAGTTCATTGTATGACCATCAGAATGATATTGTTAAACATAGTGATACTCATTCAGAGACAGAGAGTGTTCATGATCACGATGAAACGAGTGGACGAATTCTTCTGCCATTCCCACCGAAACCACCTTCGGAGATAAATCAGGTCGATCTGGTTCCTTCACTCTCGATGCTGTTGAACCTACCGATTCCAATGAATAGTTTGGGTCGTATCATTCCAGAGTTGTTTGAGAAGTTCCTGCCGGAGGAGCAGTATCTTCGTTCGTTGGAGATCAACTGTCAACAACAGATCAATATATTGAAACACAATCCTCTGTTCTGGAAGAACGACCAGCCTGCCAAGCCAAAGATAGCGGAACTCCTCAAGATATTCGCAGATGCACAACAATATCATAGTTCTTGGTCACTCTCGCCGACACACTCACATTTCCACGAGAATGCTGCCGGTCTCTACATTCGATTCCTCGACGGTCTGCAATCGGAGTTCTCCGCGTTGCTAACGTCGTTCGACGATGATCTACTGCTGATTGGTATCCTGCTGATTGGTTCTTCTGCGCTTGTCACTCTGCTTGTTACCATTGCAACGATTGCAATGAACGATCATCAAGTGAATCTTGAGATCAAGGGTGTTGCTTTTGCTATTGTTTTTATCTTGTTCCTTATCGTACTGCTTGGCATACACTTTACAATCACCTGTATGAGTGGGGAGACTGATTACAACTATTTCTGTGAGGATGAATTCAAGTTTGGTGTTCTCAGTTTTGTATTCACCGCACTATCACTGCTGATCGGATTCAATGTATTCTTCTCAAAGAACAACCTCAAGCTGTTGACATACCCATCTCTCTCACCACTGCAACTCCGTAAAGAGAAATATATCATTATCATTGGAACTATCATTCATTTGATAAGTCTTTTCGGTAGTAGTTTGGTGGAGGAGGAGCATCAAACTTGGTACTTCCTAACGGTTTCGGTCATTCTCCTGCAGTTGGCACCTCACTCTGTCGCCATACTCTACAAGATTACCAATCACAGTCCAAAGGTTTACAAAGATAGTCTGAGACAGATGTTCATTCTCCTCGGTATATTGGTTGGACTTAGAGTAGTTAGAATTTGGAATCAAACTGGTATCAAGTGGTTGGACGATCAAGAACTGCTGCATGAATACACCTACATCGATATGGCAAAGTTCTTGACTTCCAACAACAGTATTTCACATGCTACACTCTGGCTACTCTCACTTGTATCCGTTTCAGCGCCATGTATATATGTATTCAGAATATTAGATAAACTTAAATATAGAAGAGGTGGTATTATATCTCAAGTAAGTAATTAGTTAACATAATATCATTATTACAAACAGTCCGACTAATCAAACTAACCAAACTCAAAAATAGTTAAGTTTTATATATAAATTATTTATAGTTTTATGTGCAGTTTCTATATTTTGTTATAAATGGGAATATATTCCTGCTCGATTGGTAGAATCTGTTTTTATTGCCAGATTCGTATATATTTGCGTTTCATTTTTAATGCTAATTACCATTACTTTTCCATTCTTTAGTAAAAATGTAAGTTGTTTGACTTTGTTTACTTAATTTATAGATAATTTCAAACTAACACGCGCTCGCTCCCAATTATTACATGAATATGTGTAGGACCGATCATTAAGTAATTCAAGTTCAGCTCAAACACCATCGTGGTTTATTGTAACTTTGAAATATGTACCGACTTTGATTGTGGTGAATCTGACGATGTTGTTTTTACTGTTGCACAAGACACACAATATGTTTTTATTCACAATCTACGGAGTGATTGCACACTACTACCTCAAATATCTGTTTGAGGATACCGGTCGAAGAGCAAGAAGTGGTATGACTGGTGTTATCGTCGGTCTGATATGTATCAACTGGCTAGGTCAATTCGGATACTTTGCACTGGGCAATTCCAATTCGCTGTCGAGCATCGATATCTCTGGTTCCTACACAGGTCTCATTGATTACAACCAATATTTAGTTGGTCTATTAACATTTGTAATCGGTTATTCCTCACCCATCTTTTTCTTTTTCGTTTCGATCTCTTATTACTCTGGTCTTGCAATTAAGAATACAAACGATAGGTATGTTGTTGTTATTGATAGTTCAATTAAAATCAATCACTTTATTAATCAATCAATCAATCAATCAATCAAATCAATCAATCTTTCTTTATTTTTTTTTTGTTAATTATTAATAATTAAGTATTAATCAAAGTGAACCAACTTTAAATACACCAAGATCAATCAATGATATACTAGATGAGTTACAATGGTATTCATTGGTTGGTTCACTATTGGATTGCGGTATAAAGTGGACCAATGTGTTTATATTCAGTGTGTGTATTCTGATACAACGATACCATCTATTCATCTGGACAGTCTTTTCACCTAAATTCATTTATGAGGTGTTTGATGTTGTCTTTGTCCTGGTAAGATTGATCTTGCACTCACTGTTTATCATCTACCTACGATTCATCGTTCACACCAAGGAGAAATCCGAAAACTCTCCAAACAACGAAGGAAACAGCAATAAAGAAGAATAAATAAATAAATAAACAAAAAAAAAGGCAAAAAATATTTTATTTTTTTATTAATAAAATCTAATACCCGAAGTCGGCGTGACCATTATCATTTTACCATTTTTTTGTTTTTATTGTTTTATAACAGTGTGGTGCACTACACAAAAATTGATTCATTTTGATTAATTTTGGGTTTGAAAATCATTTAATGGGCTGGTTATTTAATTATCATCATTTATAATGTGATGTGTTTTCATTCAATTTAAAATTGTTAATAAAACAATTAGCAATTGTTTATTTTATAAGAACAACAATAACAATGAAATATTATTATACATATATATTATCTTTATACTTTATATTAAATATTGCTGTAGCTTTATCGATTGAAAGTAATAACAGATTTAAGAAAGCAGAAGATTATGAAGTTCGTGGTAAACCTTTGAATCATATCGATTGGGAACAACAATTGGTTTTAACAGAATGGGATATAAGTAGGTAACTTTATCTTTTTAAAAATATGTGCAAATTCATTTTTGGCTTGTTTTGTTTTTGCACAGTTTTTTTTTCGCATCCTCGCATTATTATTTTGTTTGATCATTTAATGCACACAAAACATTCTTAGGAATGAAATTACACATATCTTAATTACTTTGATATTAATATTTATATGTTTTGTTTTAAACTACATTAATTATTTAAAGTTGGACCATTTCCATCGGCTCCCAGGGAAGATGGTAATGATGTTTTAGATGCCTTTGGAGGTATCACAGGCATACCAAGGGGAGATAAATCTACCTATCCAACTGACATAACTGATAATGGAAGAGCAGGATGGACACATATCAACGTTCCAGATGGCAATGTAAATATCAACTACAATGAGACACAAGGTGTGAACTGGCCACTCATCGAAGCATGGGCAGGTTCATCAGGTAGCTATTTCGCTGGATGGGCACTCTCTGATTTCTATCTATACACCGAACAAGTAGTTGTTGTCCAATGTCAAGGTGTTTCCAGATACTATATCGATGATGTTCCACAAATGGGTGATTCCTATGGTTCTGGAATTGCATGTAAATATATTAAATATTATTATTGTTCTAGAAAAAGAAAGGAATTCTAATATCCTTTTTGTTTGTTTTTTTTTAATTAATTAACTACTAGTTGGAGGATTAACTTTACAAGCTGGAAATCATACTGTAAGAGTACGTTTAATTGGATCGGAAGGTGTTGGATTCTTTTGCTCTGTCCAAACCATCGCAAAGACATCACCACCTTTCTTCTTCTATATCAATGATATTTTGGTGCCGGATGTAGTTGGTGGTTCTTTCTCATCGCCATATGTTTCCGTTACTGTTTTGAACCTTATTGATATGCCACTTCAAGTTACCGAGGCAACCGCACCGTTCCCATTCGAACTGGAGCTGATCGAGAGATTGGAACCAGTTGCCGTAGGACAAATGACACCGATCAACTTTAAGATCTCAGCAGTTAACAATCAATTTAGTTGTGTCAACAATCAGCTCTCCATTCCAGTGGCGCTTACCACCGACGCCGGAATCGACGACATTTCCATCCAAGTCAACTTTTCATGTAAAGCATTTGGTGAACCTTATTTATTTACTTTTTTGGATTGCGATAACTCTGTTCAGTATGCTGCTGCCACTCCACCTCTCTATGAATGCGCCACCGGTAAATGTCCAGTGCTGTTGACATTGCACGGTGCCGGAGTGGAAGCGGCTTCCACCGCTTGGACTGGAGCTTATCAACGTCAGAATTACTCATGGACATTGTTCCCTACCAATCGTCGTAACTACGGATTCGACTGGCAAAACATGGGACTGGTCAATGCTTTCGAAGCACTCAATGCTCTCGCTACCAATTTGCCGGGTGTCCCATCGAGTTTACAATCGAAATTTGGTGCCGATCCTTATCGTATTCTCTACGCCGGTCACAGCATGGGTGGACACGGATGTTGGACTATCTCCACTCACTATCCAGATAGAGCACTCTCCGTTTCTCCAGCAGCCGGTTGGATTGACATGTCGGTTTACTCACCGTTTTTCCTAAAGCTTGGAAACAGTTGGACAGATCCTTTCGTTCGTTTCATTCTAGATGCATCGATCGGCGACTACAACAACGATATGTACATTGGAAATCTTGCCAACATTCCATTGCTCGCTAGATTCGGTTCGATCGATGACAACGTTCCACCATACCATTTGAGAAGAATGGTAAGACTATACGATGAAATCAATCACAACAGTTCCGCTGGTATCATTTCAGAGGTTCCGGGTGAAGGACATTGGTTTAACGGTGTCGTAGACGATGCATTCATGCAAGCTTTCTTCAATGCCCATGTCAATACCAACATTCCATCGCTAGCAACCACTTTTACCGTAACAACTTTGAACCCCGCCACCTCTGGACCAAAAGGTGGTATCAGTATCGTGCAATTCCTTCAGCCCTATAGAGTCGCAAAAATTAAAGTTACACAACAAACTTCGAGCAACTGGGTTCTAATCACTCAGAATGTTCGTCGTTTCGGATTCGATTCACATTTCGGTCAAAAGCCAACCACCGTTGTTATCGATGGCCAACAATTTAGTTATGCCGCACTGCCAAACAGTCACTACTGTCAATTGAATCCAGGTAAATGGCAGGTTTGCACCGATCAAAGCTGGCTCTTCTCTGAACGTAATCCTAGCAACTACGGTCCAGTCATTCAAATTCTTCAATCGCCTATCCTTTTCGTCTATGGAACGACCGGAGATAACAATCAAACCGCTCAGTATCTTCAAATGGCAACCTATCTCACCAATCTATTCTACTATCAGGAGCGTTATGCCATTGAGATTATGCCAGACACTGGCTTCACAGTTGATCTACTCAATACCTACAACGTCGTGTTGTTTGGAGGTCCAAGAACCAACAAGGTTTCCAGCAACTTCCAAAGTGTATTCCCAGTGAAGTTCTCGAGTGGTGCCACTCAGTCTTGGACCATTGGAACCAACACATTCAGTAGTCCACAATCGGCATTGCTATTCCTCTCGCCATGCACTCAGAAGAACAATCAATATCGTCAGGGTTGCATGATGGCTGTTCTCGATGGCACAGACAGTGTCGGTCTCAACAAGGCACTCACACTCTTCCCAACTAAATCATCGTTTGCCATGCCAGATTTCGCTGTTGCCGGTCCAACCTATGGATATAGTGGTAGTGCAGGTCTTCAAGCACTTGGATTTTGGAATAATTTCTGGCAATATGACATTACCAATAGCTATGTATCATATATTCAACATTAAAAAATCAAATAAATAAATAGATCTATTTCCCTAAACTATATGTATACAGCAAATGTAAAAAAAGTGCGATCATTATTAACATATTGCTTAGTAAATAAATTTGTTTACCTTTAATTCATAAAAATTCAATAAATATATATATAACTTTTGTTTATATAAATGTATGATATTCATTGTCATCATCATGATAGGGTTGGTATCTAGAAGAATGATGTTAACACTTCTAGAATAGAATAATAATGATTTTGAAAAATCAAAAAAATATGAAAATTCATAAAATTTTTTAATAGTTCATTGCATCTTAAAATTTTAATTTAATTTAATTAAGTTTAATGTTTAATAGAATACTATCAAATACAATGAAAGCAGTAAGAATTCATGCAACTGGTGGACCAAAACAATTGGTCTATGAAGATATTCCAGTGCCAACAGTTAAGCCAAACGAAGTTTTAGTTCAGAACGAATGTATCGGTGTCAACTTTATTGATACCTATCATAGAAGTGGATTGTACAAGTTGGAACTTCCTGCTATTCTCGGTCGTGAAGGTTCCGGTAAGGTTGTCGCTGTCGGTGAACAAGCTACCAATCTCAAGATCGGCGATAGAGTTACCTATTTCAGTCCAAACTCGTACGCACAATTCACATCTGTGCCACAACACAACATATACGTACTACCGGATGGAATCGACTATGAAACCGCTGCTGCTTACACTCTTCAAGGTCTAACCGCTCACTACTTGGTGCGATCGACCTTTGCTTTGAAATCGGGTGATACCTGTTTGATTCAAGCCGGTGCCGGTGGTCTCGGACAAGCTCTCATCCAAATGGCAAAGATCATTGGTGCACATGTCATCACCACCGTCTCGACACCAGAGAAAGAACAGCTGGTGCGTAATCTCGGTGCAGACTATGTCATTAACTATCGCGATGTTCCAGAGTTCAGCGGAAAGGTACGTGAACTCACCAATGGCAAGGGTGTAGATGTTGTCTACGACGGTGTCGGTGCTTCCACCTGGATGCAATCGTTGAAATCTCTTCGTCCACTTGGATATCTTTGTTTGGTCGGTAACGCTTCCGGACCGGTTCCACCCATCGATCCATTGCTCTTGAGTGCCAATGGCTCTGTATTCATCACACGTCCAACACTCGCTGACTACATTCGTCAATCGGGTGAAATGCAATCGCGTTGCAAAGAGATATTCCAATGGATTGCCGATGGCAAACTCAAACTTTCGTCAAAGACCTCCTACCCATTGGAAAGAGTTTCCGAAGCTCATGAAGCATTGGAAGGTCGTACTTCTATTGGCAAAAATTTTATTACAACCACCAAAATAAAAAAAAAAAAGTCAATTATTATTCAATTAATATAATTATTATTCCCCACATAATTAAAGTGTTGTTATATTTGGAGAAAAATTAAAAGATAAAGTTGTTGCGATTATATATTTATTTATTCAATCATTTATTTATCTTTATAGGTCTTATTAATACTCAAGTGTGGATCAGACTAGGAAATTCGACTAATGAGTTTATGTTGCCCAATGATATATTGAACATATCCGAATCTAAAAAGTTACACTCTCAAATTTTATTCGAGGCTTACACTCAAATTCTCAGAAGGGGCGGAAAGACCATCACATTGGTACCCAAGTTTACAATCAATCACCAATCATCGATAATAAATTACATTAGAAAATTTTATTTTTGTTTAGTAAATTGCTTTTGTACCTTATGATAATAAGCCATTTCATCTTCGCTTACTGAAGGTACCAATGCGTAGACTGCATCCAAAAAGTGTTGTTGAGCAACGATTACTTGTTGATTTTCATCTTCATCTTCATCGTCATAATTTATATTACTATTTTTGCCGTAGGTATTGCTTGCTGATGTTTGTTTTTTCTTTCTTTTCTCCTCCAGTTGATTAATCATATCTTTGATGGCGTTGGCCAAAGCATCTGAACAAAGCGCATAGAAATCCGATCCAGTTAAATTCATTTCACATCGCTCGACAACAGCGCGAAGATCAACATCCGAGTGTAGATGGAATTTTCGTGTCAGTGCCTGGACAATCCTGAGCTGTGAATCTTTGTCAGTACTGATTCCGAGGTAGAGTAAACGGTCGAGTCTGCCTGGAATGGTGAGTGCAGGATCCAGTAAATCGGGACGATTGGTTGCACCGATGATGAAAACATCCGAAGATTTTTGCATACCATCCAACTCGGCCAACAGCTGTGATACGACTCTATCCATGACACCACCACTGTCGGCGCCATTACCACGACTTGGCGCGAGCGAATCGAGCTCATCGAAAAAGATAACACATGGTTTGGCTTGACGTGCTTTGTTGAAAATATCACGAATATTCTTTTCACTCTCACCGATATACATGTTGATAAGCTCGGGTCCTTTGACGCTGAGGAAATTCAACGAACACTCGGTGGCAATCGCTTTGGCAAGCAAAGTCTTTCCTGTTCCCGGTGGACCATAGAATAGAATTCCGGATCTCTTTCCGATACCTGACGAGAATAAATGAGGATTTTCAAGTGGCAGTTGAATAGTATCCATAATTTCACTCTTTACACTGGCCAAACCTCCGACATCGTCCCACTTCACATTTGGAATCTTTGGTGCACCGAGTGACGATGATTGGTAACCTTGCATATCGGCTAGCGCATCCGAGATATCGTCATTGACTACACTGATACCACAATTACAAACTTCCTCTGGTGAGATCGTTCCAACATTGGATATCACTCTCTTCATTGCTTTCATACCGGATCGCTCCACCAAATTCTTTAGATTCAAGGGTAGAAAAGAAGCTGTTCTCATAGCAATATTCTTTAGTGAAACTGAATTATTGATAGGAATAGAATTGAACATATTCTTTAATAATCTCGATCTTTGAGATTCATCTGGTGCCTAAATAAATAAATAATAATAATATTGGTTAATTAACTTGTTGTTTAAAAATGACTATATGAATATATATAATTACATCTAATTCTATTTCATATTTAAACCAACTTCTAAGTTTTCCAGACATATCATCAGTTGATTTTACAGTTGCAGCAATTAAGAATGGATAATTGATTCTGTTTGATTTTGAAGAAGATGATGGTGATGATGATGCTGGTTGTTGTTGTTGTTGTTGATATGTAGTTTCCATCATTAACAATTTATCAGATATCGATTGTAATGTTTCTTTTAATATATTGGAAATATTTGATTCTATAATTATAGATAATAATATATTTAGTGTTAGTTATTTGAAAATTAATTTGTTTGTTTATTTGTTTGTTAGTTAGTTTCAATTTACCTTTTTTCTCATTCAATGTGGTTGAAGGTGATTGTTCTAATACTTCGAAATTAGAAAGAAGCAATAAGGAAGGTGTTGCTTCAGATGCTCTCTCTAATATTCTCTTGATGTTCAACTCTTTTTCCGCTTCGTTGAAACTGTAGAGTTGGTAGCAATCCACTTCAAAAAGATGCAATCCTAAATGATTGGATAGTTGGCGAAGAAGAGTTCTCTTGCCAACACCACTGGCACCTTTCAACAGCAATGTACATTTGAAATCGAATTCAAAAGAATGAAAGAATGGCAGTGTCAATTCAATCATCTTCTGAAACTCTTTCTCATAGGCAATGAAATCGTAACACTCTTGTTGCTGTTGATCTCCTCGTGAATGGAATGACTGGATATGAGCTGGTAGCAACGATTGTGACGATCCCTCTTGAATCATTGTACTCTTCTCTTTGTCGATGACAAACAACTGGTCGAATTCATCGGATGGCGTTGTAATTGCACCCGGAGACTGTAGTGATTCCACCTTGAAGAATATCAGTGGGTTGTCGATTGCATTGTTGCCAAAGTTCTCACCGGATTCCACGGCAAAGAGATCACCCTCCTTAAAGATACGCACTTGATCAAAGAACTGAATCAGCTGATTGGAATAGGTGGCATGTCCATCGGATGCACTGGATTTCACTCTTGAGATCTTGACCTGTGAAGCAGTGGGGAAAGCAACACCTTTCAACAACGATATCTCTGCATTGAAATTCGATGTTCTGGACATGATAATTGATTTCGGTTCATATCCCAAATTGAACAATGACAATGGTGATAAATACACATATCCATCTTCTAATTGTAAATCTGATTGTATTGAATCTGAATCATTATTATAATTGTTATTACTACTATTGTTGCTGTTGTTGTTCATTATTGAGAATATCTTTATAACTATATATTTATGATTGATAAGTGATTTTAGCTTGATGGTGGCACCGTGGAATAGACCATATTGCTTGAGTGTACTTAGTGTTACAATTGCATCGTAGAGGTAATCGTAGTTTGGATCGATTAGCGGTAGATATATATTGCTGGGAATTGTCTTTAGTTGTCTAATTTGAACTGTATTGTTTAAGAGAATTCTATTGGAGTTGGGTGTGAAATGGAATAGCGATGAGTTGATTTGTGAGGAGGAGATTACTGATGATGAGAATACTGAAGATGATGATGATGTAGTTGATGATTCAAGGTTGAGCGATGACGGTGATATCATTGATTGCGAGAGTGGATGAATGATAAAGTTGGACACTCTCAAGTTGGTATTGGAGAGATAGCTGCTACTGCTACTGCTGTTGCTGCTGTTGCTACTGGCTGCTGGCGACGATGGAGATGAACCGATCTCCAGCCTGTTTAGCTTGCGCTCGAGATTGAGTGCCGACTGCTGATCTGGACCGACAATAATAATCGTTGTATTCGATGAGATCGATCCCTGTAGCAGAGGATAACACTCCATGATCTCGAATGATACCGACTGATTGTTGTGACCGAGTGACAACCGAGCATCTTGATTAAATAGTATAGAATTGGATATTAAGTAATTCTTAAACATTTGATCTGCTTTATAGTTATTGTTATTCTTGTTATTACTATTATTGTTGTTGTTGTTGTTATGTTGATCTGCTGTTGTTATTACACTTTGGAATGATTGAAGATCGTTAGCAAGCAATACGACACGCTCCAATGCAACAGAACTAATTGAAACAGTCTTCAAATGAATGATATCATCTTTTTTGAAATTGAATCGTTTTGCATAGCTAGCTGAACAATAAGCTCTTGGTAATCTATTTGTTGTTGTTTTAGTGGGAGTAGCAGCTGTTGTTGATGTTGCTGTTGAAGCTACTCTAAAAGTAGATAATAACTCTTGTTTACCTGGTTGATAGCATAGATATTTCAATCTATCAACGTTGTAACTACTACCATCATTGATATTTGAATTTAAATATCTAAATTGATTGAATCTATCTAGTTTATATATAAATATGTAGTTTTTCTGATAAAGTTGATGTTGTTGTTGTTCATCACCAAGGCTATTAACATCTATTATAATATTAAAGAGAGTGTTATTACTATCTCTATCATTTCCATATCTGGCGATGTATTGTTCATCTGATAACAAAACTACTTGATACCATTCAAACATTCTTGTAACAAGTGTATAAAACCTTAATCAAAATGATGTTAAACTTCTTTTAAGATATGAACTTCTTGATTTTTTTTTTTTTTTTTCTAAATTTTATTTTTTTAAACAAACATTCATTAAGGTTGTTTTCCTCAACAACAAGTTAACAGAGTTATAAGAACTCATTTAAATAAAAATCATAGCATGTAAGCTTTGTAAAAAGCTCAATAAGATGATATCATATCACTTCTACTCATTTAGATACAGATTATTTTAAAATAAAACTTTAATAAAATTTTTTTTTAAATTTAATATTTATATTTATATTTCACTATAATATGATGCAAACAATAATTAGATAAACAAAGATAACATCAAAATAGAGTTGAATGTTAAATCAAGATTATGTTCATAAAATAGAATAGATTGCATGCAAACTTTAAGACCTAAGCCCTATAAAGGTAGATCCTGAACAAGACAGACTGATCTGATTTCGTAAGTTAGTTGAAAATTGGGAATAGGTCAAAAAAAAACAAGAACAAAGACTTTTAGTTCAATCCATCTAGATGTAAGCATTTACTTGAGTAAAATAAATTTGAATGTCTGATTTTGTTATGTTGTATTCCAAACTTTATAATAAAAAAAAGAAAATAAAAGAAAAGAAAATAAAATAAAATAAACGATCTTGAGTGAGGCTTGATCTCATTTTGTATGTACCCTTCAGAGAAATAGTGTTACATTCTAAAGTTTAAATAATGATCATCGATATCATAAATGGAAAAGAGTGTCTCATAAAATAAATTGTAGATCTCTTGTTCAGTGATTCAAATCATAAAAGATCACAGATAAACTAAAACTTGCATATAATGAGGACTGACAAGGCGATTACAGTGGTCATCGAAAGTTGAAATATGTCTAATTTTTTTGGGGGATCAAAAAGAAGTTTGTTTGGTTTTATGAATGATTTTACTCGCTCCAAACCATCAAAGTACATTTTTAATGTGTTCATTCAAAAAATGATCACTTTTTTTTATTTGCGGGTTATAATTTCAGTTTTAAAAAGTGTTTTTAGAGATCGTTTTTGCTTGGCTTTTGGGCAAAAAAATCCGATGTTTGCATTTGTAATGGAAAAAAATCTAGAACAAAAAAAAAAAGTTTACCAAAAAATTTCTAAACTTTTGAAAAGGTGTGGATTATGTCTCTTTGCGCACCACTTCAAAATGCAAAAACCATCTCCCCGAATAAAAAAAATGTTGATGATCAGATCATCAAACCAACACTTTCAATCCAATTGGTCAAAAATTAACAAAACCTTGAAACGATTCTAAAATAAAAAGTTGTTTCTATTTATATTTTAATAATTAGTCGATTTAGAGGATTTCGCTTAATGGGTTTGTGGTGTTCTGTTGTCAAATCAAAACTTACTAACAGGTGTCTCACATTTATTTTTGTTTTTGCTAATTGATCTACTCAAAATATCGACAGTTTTCAAGGTTTTGTAGTGGGTGAGCCATCCAATGAACTTTAATGTATCCGGGATTGATTTTGCAAAAAATACTTTGTTTGTTTTTTAGTTTAGATGTTTACGACATCAAACCTATTTTATCATGTCTTTTTTCTAGCAAACAAAAGAAAAAAAACAATCCTAATTTTAACCTGAAGGTGATTCTTGTTTTGTTAACAAACATACCATTTTTACTTTCATTTTTCTTTACTTGACCAAACCAATCATTCATCTTTATAATATTTATTTGTATAATTACTGTTCTTTATTTTCAACTTCTTTTTCTTATCTCTTCTTCCTATCTGTGATCACTTCACACATTCTACTCTTTTGATAATTGTTGTCTCCAACAACATCATCATCACCAACAATGTCTGTACACTCAAAGAAGTATTCAAGTACATCAGGTGATTCCACAGGATCACTTGGTAAGATTTTGAATTTTTCAAAGTCAATAGAAAAGGGTAAATAATCATATCTATAGGTTTCTTATTATTCATGAAAAATTAATTTTCTTTTTTTTTCAATAATCAGGTGCTTTCGGAGTATTATATACAATGACAAAAGGAAATACATTCCCACGTATTTTAACAATTATAAGTCTTATTATTGAATTCATTCGTAAGTATTAAATATCATGTTTTATGATTTTCTAAAGAATGGTCATAAATTCATCAAACTGGAATTTCATACCTATGCCCCCATTACTTTTAATTAATTAACATAAAAAAAAAATCACAACCAAAAAAAAAAAACCACTAAAACACCTTTTCAAATCTCCAATCATAACATCAATTTTAGAATTAGTATCGTTTGGTTTCAAAAAGTTCTTTCCATGGGGTGGCGATGTAGGACAGTATGTAGTAATTTAATTCTCACAAAATTAAATAATGTTATTGATCACTAACTAATTGTTTTACTTTATTTACTTGAAATTTGAAATGATGATAGTTATCTTCGTTTAATTATATCACCTATTTCACATCCGTCCGTAGAATTGTCATATGACAGCTATACTATCCTTTTTTGGATAGCTATAGGTCTGATGACTCTTGGATTTATCAATATCTGGTATATTGCATATGAGTTTTATCGTGGAAAGATTGCAAACCTGTGGTTCATCAGATCGATTCGTTGGTTCGTGTCGTTCTCGGTCGCAGTGCTTTATATTCCTATTATCTCATTGTTTTTGATGGGTTTGGATTGTAAGTCTGGCGAGTTGGATCGTTTCTCTGGTGTACTTTGCTATGGCAATCAGAATATATCGATTACCATCTTCTCGATCATCTATATTATACTGTTCACATTGGTGGCATTCAGCAGTTCTGTTACCTACTATGAGTTTGATAGTAATATTAAAGATAGATTCTCAAAGTCACATGCTCGTGTAAGTTGTTAATTAAATATTATTTAAAAAGCAAACCAAAATTATAATTATATTAACAAAAAAGAATAATAATAATTATTATAGTTTGATATTACAGTACTTTTGGTAAAGACTATTTTTGCATTCTTTTATGAACTTCTGACAGATTATCCATGGTTATTGGCAATTGTTTATTTCATTGGTATGATATGGTGTGTCGGTGGTTCAATTGTATTTATGCCATATTCAAATCAAAGATTGAATCATATTGTAAGTTTAACATGAAAGTTTTCAATCAAATTGTTAGTAATCTATAAAAAGTCGTTTTCTAACCAATTTTATTTTTAAAATAGAAATCTGGATTCTATTCTTCTGTATTATGGATAAGTTTATGTACAATCATTACCTTAATAGTCAATGATAAAACATCTCCTGCAACATGTTATCTTGTTATTGTTGGTGTGATTCCTGCATTTTTTGCTGGTTATTTTGGTTGCAGTAAGTTGCTTTACTCTTTTTATTATTTTTTTTAATTATAATTAGTTGTTCTAATTTGTTCATAATTCTCTTTTTTATCTTTATAGGAATGTTTTATTTATATATAACATCACAAGTAAAAAATTTAATGTATAAGGAAGGTTCACCAAATCAATCTGATAGATCATTGGGAAATATTAATAATGCTAGTGCAGCCACTGGAAACAATAGAGTTGTCAAATTCGAAGAGCACCAATTGGGTTCAAGACACCAAATTAAATTCCCATTCTTTGAGAAGAAGATTACGTTTGCATTCTTTGTTGAGATTATGGCTCGTCACATTTTGAGAAAGCAAGATCAAGAATCGATTGACCGTGCCAACTACCTCTTCCAAGCCGGACTTCAATACTACCCGGATTCTTCTTTGGTCTGGATGGCATATGCCAACTTTTTGTTCAGTGTAAGAAAGGATCGTCACATCGGATATGCAGCTCTCGAGAAACTCAGACGTATGAATCCACCGTTCGACATTAGATTCTTTATTTTCCGTCACGACAAGGAACGTGAGCAACTGATGGATTCCGAGCTGAGAGGACCGGAGTCTGGAAAAATCCAAGACTTTGTTTCGTACATGGAATTCAAGAAGCTTTATATGGGTGCCAGAAAATATCACTATGCATGCCTGAATTATGTTCGTCGTTTCTGGCGTCATCTTCTCCACGAAACCGTTGACCTACAACGACTGAGCCAACTCTCTGGAAAGATCGCCGACACCGAAACCAAAGCCACCGACCAATATGAAAGACTATTGAGTTTAAATCCATCTTCTGTTAGAGTTATCAGAGACTATGCCCAGTTTATTGAGGAGATTGTCAAGGATAAGGATCGTGCTGTACGTCTCAGAAGAAAAGCCGATCAAATAGAAGACAAGATGAGTAAGAGCATCTCAACGGAGCATATCAAAGTGTTGTCAATCGATCATGAAGAGGATGACGATGACGTTAACCATGTACCCATTCTCGATGCCGATGGAATACCAATGGAGCGTTTGGACATTGATGATCCAATGGCAAGCGCATCGAAGGAGGAGTCGTCACACCACTCGGAAACAAACTCCTCAGAGTCCAGCAGAAAGGGTCATAGATACGAAGCATTCCAACAGTCAAATTCCATTAACAAACTCTCTTGGCTCATGATTGGTACAACAGTGCTATGTATTATATTTACTATTATCTGTTTGGTAGTTCTCAGAAATCAAATGGTCAACCAACGTAATTCATTTGGTGATATTCTCTCACTTGGAGAAGCTGCCATCGAATCCAATAACATTGCATCCAATTTTAACAATATGCAACAATATGCTATCACTTATGTAATCCAAAAGAACATGGAGGATAACAATGGAACAGGTGGCTGGACCGGAGGATCGACTGGACGTCCAACAACTGGAACTGGATCACAAACCACTGGAACTGGATCTCCAACAACCGGAACTGGATCACCGACCACTGGAACTGGATCGCCAACAACTGGAACTGGATCACCAACAACTGGAACTGGATCACCGACCACTGGAACCGGTTCTTCAACCACTGGCACATCAACAACTGGATCCGCAACAACTGATCAAACTACTACTACCACTACTACATCTACCACGGATCCGACAACTACCACTACTACATCAACTACAGATCCTACTTTAACCGCTGGTAATATTCTCTTTGAATCTTTATTGGCAACTTCAAACTCGACTACAGGAACTGGATCACCGACAACTGGATCGGCGACAACTGGCTCAGGTAGTACAACTGGTAGACCAGGTGGTAATGGAGGTGGTGGAGGTGGTGGAGGTGGTGGAAGAGGTCGATGGAATGGACCTGGAGGTTTCGGTGGTCTTAATATCACTTCTGCCCAAGCACTTGCCAATTTCACAATGTTGGTTCAGAGCACTCAGAGATCATTGAACATATTGGAGAATATCCATCGTGCAGTCTATTGGGGTGAAACATCCACAAGCGCATATGTATCCGACAAGATGGCTCAAATCAAACGTGAAAGTGGCCTTTCCAACATCTATGATATTGGTGATGTTCTATTTACTTTTGGTCAATTCAACAAGACCAGACCTGCCAACGACGACATCCTAGCAGATCTCTACGAAGAACCATCCGTTGTTCTTTCCTTATTTTTATCAATTGGAAATAACAATCAGCAATTCCAACCTGGAAATTGGGGTAATAGAAATAATTCCTGGAATGGCGGTAATGGTGGTAATGGTACTACTGGTGGTGGTAATGGTGGTAGAAACAATACCGAAGGTTATTTATCATGGAAGAATTCAACTACCAGTCAAATCTACAATTCCTGGAAAGGTGGAAATCTTTTTGTTGACAATGGACGTGCTATGTTGGGTGCCGAGGGAAACATTACATTGTTTGGTTATACCGCCTATTACAATCCTTACTTTAGATTCGTTTCCGACAATGGACCAAAAGGTATCTCGCAAATGTTCTTTGACCTACAAGAAGCCTATATTGTCACCATGCAAAACAAAGCAGATAATCTATCGCTGGACATTATTTATTTCTGGTTGGCCATATTTGTATTGCTCATTCTCATTGGTGTGCTATTCTTCCGACCGATCGTATCGAGAATCTCGCGAGAGAAAATCCGTACACTCATTCTCTTTTCACTGGCACCAAGAGATCTCGTTTTGAAAATGTCAAAACAAAAGATTAAAATGTTAAATTTGGACAGTGGAAGCGATAGAGATTTAATGTTTGATACCGATGAAGAGACTGCCATCATCAATAATACACTACGCAATGAAGATAATAACAACAACAACAATAACAATAATAATAATGAAAATGATGAAGACGTACAAACAACATCGTCAAGTTCACCAAGAAAAGGTGATTCCATTGAAATTTCAAAGCACTCCATTCTTTTGGCAACCGGTAGAAAAGATTCCATCGCCACATCCAAAGATGATATCAAACCATTGATTCATCAATCGACAGGTAATCTAAAGAAGTCTAACCTTTCCAAAGAGTATATCGCTCCCGAACCAAAAGAACAACGTGACACCGAGATTGATGTAGCCGCAACATGGGATGGTCAAAACAAGCGGAATATCAATAAGAAAACAATTAGATCAGTGTTAAAGAGACTGCATATATCCTATGCAGTAGCTCTATTCTTATTGTTTGGATTCATCACCATGGGATTGTTTATTTCCTTCGATAGAATCTTTGTGGACTATGACTCTGGAAGTTTTGTTGCCAGAAATTCAAAGCGTGCGGTCGATGCCCGTATTTTGAATTCTTTGGTCACCAGAATTCTATCGCCAAGATTGATGAATGACGGTACTGGCGAATGGATGGCAAATGTCACTGAGGAATTCCAATTCAATCACCAGTCACTCCCAGATATTCCAGCGACCCGATCGCTCATGGACGGTGCCGAAGATGATAGCTACACCTGTTGGATGGTCAATACCAGTCAGTGTCGTCCAGCTACCGATCCTTACTACTCAGAGGTTGTGCGTGGACTGGACTGGATCGTCGATACATTCATTATGCATTCACTCTCGCTGCAGAACACTCAGGCCAACCAGATACAGTCGAACAACACCGACATTATTTGGCTCAACGAGATCGGAAAGAAAGAGTTGCTCGATGGACTGGACAGGGCGTCGTTCCTCTACTTCCAATACTGGCAAGATATCCAGCAAACTGCAATCAATGTAATTACCGCTGTGATGGCAGTGACCGCTGTCATTCTCCTATTGATCTATCTCTTTGTGTTCAGACCATTCATAAACAGACTACGTGTCCAGCATATTCATACGATGGCTATGCTAAGACTGGCACCCGAAGCCATTCAAAACATGGAAATCAGTGATAAAATTATTGATGAGTAGTCAATTCTTTTATTCATTTAAATCTTTAATATCATTATAATATATTTAAATCAAATATATATTAAAATTAAAATAAATCCTATTATCAGAGTTACGAATATTTTTACAATTAATTAAAACCTAGTACTTTTGACTAAAACTATTAATAATAACTTAAGATTGTGAAGATTATATTATAGAAGTTATTTTAAACAGAATGTTCTATTTGGTTGAACCAAATTTCAGCTCAATCCACTTGGATACCTTGTCACAAGCAAATCTGAAAATAGTCTTTTAATGTTGTCTCGTGATAACCCTTAGCCTTCATTTTAATGTTCGATCTGTAGGTATGATCACAAAGTTAGAGTTTTTCTTATTCAAACTAATGTTTTAATCCCTTTGGTTTATCAAATTCAAAAAAATGTAAAGAGATTAAAGTAGCCGATAACAATGAAGCAACCCCATTCTTTCCACCATCACCCTCAAGCCTTCAATTGTCTGAGCAATTCCGTTTTGAAGCTGCATGGATCAAAAGTATCCACACTTCAATTAGAGTGTGGAAAGATGAAGGAATAGCATTCTTCTGGACCTGTATTGGTGGAAAGATTAAACTACCAGGAGAAGCCAATGACTATGCAGGATATACTTTAGTATGCTTCTGGCTCGATAACAAGAGCAGAATTCAACAATCTAGCTTACAAAATCTACCATTCCCTGCACCAGCTCAACCAATTAACACCAGACAATTATAAATTCGAAATAAATAAATCAAGAATTTTTCATCATCATCATACCTATTTATTTTTTCGTAAAAATATTCCTATTCTTTAAAAAAAAGGGCATGCAGAATCTGGTGACCCCCACCAAAAACAAAAGTTCAACAAATTATCACAAAAAATTTACATGTAATTGTGCAAGCTATCTTTTCTAAATGAGAAGATATTTGTTTACATATATTTAATTCAAAGAACCAAGAATATAAAATAAATAAATTAAAACATCATTTTTTCTAACTATAAAATCATGTAAAGACATTGTTAAGATCATTTCAAAAATAAACTAACAAGTTAAACAAAGAAATAAAAATGGGAGCACCAGGTAATTAATTGTTCTAAACAAAAAAAAAATGTATATGTTTCTTTAAAAAGTCTAAACTAATCTTTTATAATAATGTAGGAGCATTACCACCAACCGATATTATTGATAGACCAATTGAAAACTATTATGAAACAGTTCATTTTGTTAAGTTTCATACCCAAGATTGCATGCCAAATCATTTTAGATTAGTTTTGGCAGTGGAAAAAGGTTCTTGGTCAAGGTAATTTCAATATAAAATTAAAACAAAAACAAATATTTTAAAGATTTTAATTAATATCTTTAATATAGAGCTATTAGAGTTTGTGAATCTTCACAAAATGGTACTGCACCATGGAAAGAGATTAAAGTAGCCGGTAACAATGAAGCAACCCCATTCTTTCCACCATCACCATCAAGCCTTCAATGGTCTGAGCAATTCCGTTTTGAAGCTGCATGGATCAACATGAGCAACTACTCCACACTTCAATTGGAGTGCTGGAAAGATGAAGGAGTACCATTCTTCTGGACCTGTATTGGTGGAAAGAAGATTAAACTTCCAGGTGAAGTCAATAGCTACGCAGGACATACTTTAGTATGCTTCTGGCTCGATGACAACAGCAGAATTGAACAATCTAATTTAAAAAATGTACCATACCCAGCACCAGCTCAACTAATTAACACCAGACCATTGTAAATTAATTCTTATTTAATAAACCAGAATTTTATTGTCATCCTCTATATATGTTCATAAATTTAATTATGACTATTTTGTTTTAAATGATTAGAGTTTGATGATCGTAGTTTGGTGGGTGAAGATCAACAATTTAGTGGAATTCGTCAAAAAAAATTCTAAATTATTTCAACCAAAAATGTAAATGAATAATTTAGATTGTCAAATTATCAAGCGATCTATTATATTTATAGATAAAAGAAAATGAAATTTAAAATAGATGAGCTTGATGTTTACTTTCCCTATGCATATATATATCCTGAGCAATACAACTACATGGTTGCTTTGAAGAAAGCATTAGATGCTGGTGTAAGATATTATTAAGAAACTTTGAAATACATTGATAACATATATGTACCTACTTACCTATCAATACAATATCAATTACGCTACATATCTTATCTATCTATCTATCTATTTATTTATTTAGGGACCATGTATGTTGGAGATGCCTTCGGGTACTGGAAAGACAGTGTCGTTGCTGTCGCTGATCTCTTCGTATCAGGTGGTGCATCCCACTGCCAAGTTGATCTATTGCTCGAGAACGGTACCAGAGATTGAACAAGCCATGGAAGAGGCAAGACGTGTCCTCACCTACAGAAATGCAGAACTCGGTGAGAGTGCACCAAAGACGCTTGCTCTTGCGATGACCAGTCGTCGTAATCTCTGTGTGCATCCAAGAGTGTCGGACGAGCGTGACGGCAAGGTGGTTGACGCGATGTGTCATGCACTGACGGCGCCGTGGGCACGCGAGAATCCCAGTGCAGAGAAGTGTCAGTTTTTCGAAAACTTTGAAGCGCAAGGCAAAGAGATCTTTCTCGAGGGTGTCTATTCAATTGAGGATCTCAAGGAGTTTGGTATCAAAAACAAGCAGTGTCCTTACTTCTTGGCGAGACATCTCATCAACTTTGCAAACATAGTCATATTCAGTTATCAATACATGTTGGATCCAAAGATATCTTCGTTGGTCTCATCGCAATTCGCTAGCAACTCTATCGTAGTCTTTGACGAAGCGCATAACATCGATAACGTCTGCATCAATGCACTAAGTATCAACATTGACAATCAAACCATTGAAAATGCAACAAAGAATCTAACTAAAATTAATAATGGTATTGAAAAGTATGTAGATCTATATCTATCTATCTATCTATCTATATGAATATATATTTTATCAGTTTGTTGTACAGCTAAACTAACAAACAAATAAACAACTTAGTTTGAAAAAGGTTGATGCTGAAAGATTGAAGAATGAATATGTAAAGTTGGTTCAAGGATTGGCGAGATCAGGTGATACTATGTCAGCAGATCCACTGCTGCCTAACGAAGTTATTAATGAAGTGGTACCCGGTAACATTAGAAAGGCAGAACACTTTGTGTCGGTGTTGAGAAGATTTATCGATTATCTTCGAAGTAGATTGCGTACACAGATGGTAGTTTCAGAGTCACCATTGTCATTCCTACGTTCGTTGTCACAACTAACGACAATCTCTGCTAAAACACTGAGATTCTGCTCGTCGCGTCTCAGTTCACTTCTGAGAACTCTACAGATATCGGATCTCAATCAGTTCTCGTCGATTTCGGTTATCGCCGACTTTGCTACGTTGGTCGGTACCTATGGCAATGGATTCATCATCATCATCGAACCATACGATCAGAAAACACCTAATCAATACGATCCTATCTTTCAATTCTGCTGTCTCGATGCTTCGATCGGTATGAAACCAATCTTTGACAAGTACAAATCGGTCATTATCACCTCTGGTACACTGTCGCCAATCGATATCTACCAAAAGATTCTCAACTTTAGACCATCGCTAGTTGAACAACTATCAATGAGTTTACATAGAAGTTGTATTTGTCCATGTGTAAGTAATACATACAAACATACATACATACATACACAACATACATCTTTATAACTTCTACTAAAACATTGTTTATTTACTACTATCAATTAGATATTAACAAGAGGAAGTGATCAAATTTCGGTTAGCACAAAGTTTGATGTTAGAGCGGATACAGCTGTTATTAGAAACTATGGTGCGTTGCTTGTGGAGATGTCAGCGATTGTACCGGATGGAATCATATGTTTCTTTACATCCTATAGCTATATGGAGCAGATCGTATCGGTTTGGAATGAAATGGGTCTGCTCAACAATATTTTGAATAACAAATTGATATTCGTAGAGACCTCCGACGCTGCAGAGTCTGCTCTGGCACTGCAGAACTACAAGAAGGCATGTGACAGTGGTAGAGGTGCTGTTCTACTCTCGGTGGCGCGTGGTAAGGTGTCTGAGGGTATCGATTTCGACAATCAATACGGTCGTTGCGTTATTCTCTACGGTATACCCTATATCAACACTGAGAGTCGCGTACTACGTGCACGTCTCGAGTATCAACGTGACAAGTATCAAATCAAAGAAAATGAATTCCTGACGTTCGACGCAATGAGAACAGCTTCTCAATGTGTAGGTAGAGTTATACGTGGTAAATCAGATTATGGTATAATGATATTTGCTGATAAAGTATGTATATAGATAATAATCAATATTTTATAATACTACATTTAACTAACTTTATTATTATTAATAATCATAATAACAGAGATATAATAGACTTGATAAGAGAAATAAACTACCACAGTGGATATTACAGTTTTGTCAACCTCAACACCTTAATCTTTCGACTGATATGGCTGTTGCTTTGAGTAGAGCATTCTTAAAAGATATGGCACAACCTTATTCAAGAGTATGTATAAGAATATTATATTTATTTATAAATAATAAAAAACGATAACTTAACACGCTGACTATCAATCACAGGAAGAACAACTTGGCAAATCTTTATGGAATCTCCAAAATCTAGAAAAACATCAAGAAAAGATTGCAAACACAACAAATACAACTTCACCAACAACTCTTTTACTTGGTAATGGTCATGCCAATGGTAATGGTAATGGTAATCTCAATGGCACAACGACAACTACAACAAATACACAACTTCCTAAATGATAACAACATACATATATGAAGATGTAATCTCAGATGATAATAATAATAATAAGAGAACTAACAATAGTTAGTAGTAGTAGAGGTTGTGGTTAGATGAATAGATATCTATCAATTCTTTGCTATGTGATGCAGAATGTAATTAATTAAGTTATTAGGTTCTACACGTGTGTGTATAACAAAAACGAATCAAACAAGCAAACAACAACTTTGAAAATAAAAAAACAAAAAAAAAAATGTAATACATGTGTGTGTTGTGTAATTATATGTAATTAATTAAGTTAGGTTAAGTTGGTTTGAAATGAATTTAATATATCAAAAAAGTATTGGTAGTGGTTTATATAAACATTGGTATCGGGTGATTACAACAACAAACAAATTCAACACATCTTTAAAGTAGTCGTGAAATGTCCTTTTATGAGTGGTCGGTGGTATTCTCTGATACAGGGGGAAAAGCAATTGTACCTCCCCAGACAGATCAACTACCAAAAACGTGTATTGATCGAAAACCCATATTCCAATTAATCTCGAATCTAAAATCTAAAATCTCGTCTCTCTTTCAAAAAAGAACTTAGAAATTTCCCCAGAGTCCAACAGAGAACAAAAATAATCGTTTATCAACAGTACCATCCTCACTGTGTAACCTCTTAAACTTTAAAAAAAAAAAAAAAAATTATATCCTGTTCCACAAAAAAAAAAAACAACTAAAACAAACACAAAACGACTTGGGATATTTAGCATTTTCATGAAAAAATTGCAAAACTTTATTGAAGCAAATTATTTGAAATTTTGAAAAACTATTGTATGATATCGCCCATCTTTTTTGATTGAAATTTCAGGGTGATTATTTTTCAGTATTAACCATCAAATTGTGGGGGTTGAATTTATTTTTAAAACTAATCATGTGTGAAAGTTTATTGTGGTGGGCACAGGCATTTTAAAACTGAAAATTCAATGATAAATTACACAAGAAAGAAAATATCTTTTGGATTTGTGGTTTGGCAAAGAAAAACAAAAAAAAAACCAACAATATGCTTGTAAAGTTATTTTTTATGCCTTCTCACTTTAAAAGTCTAACTGCTAATTATTTATTTAAAAAAATTTGAGGTTGTTTTGGTGTTTGGATTTTTTGAAATAATAAAATTTAATTTTTAATATTATTTTTTGAATTTACATGCCCAATACCCATTAGCATCGACAACATTTAATGTTTTAAAATACAAATATAATTAGTTACCAACAAGTTAGAGAACATAATAAATAATTTTTTTTTTATTTTTTATTTTACTGTTTTGTTTTCATACTCATTTCATATTTTGTTTCCAACAACAAATCAAAATCCATCCAATTATTAAATTGTTTATATTAATTATAAGATATTGTACTACTATTAAGATTTTTTCTTGTCAAAAAGAAAAGTTCACTTCCATATTTATTTATTTATTAATATCATAATATATTCTTGTAAATACTACCAAAATCAACAACAAAGCTTAACCACAATTAAAAATGAAGATTTCATCTAAAATCGCCATTGGTATTTTATCAACCGCCTTATTTGTAGGTATCTCCTAAAACCAAAAATAAACAAAGATATTTATTTGGAAACTAACAACTTTTTACAATTATTTTTAACTATAGGCATTTGGAGTTACACAAATTGCAGTTTGTTGGGCATATAAAAATGTAAAGACTGAACACTCATGGGCTTACTACGCTAATGGTATCTGTTGTTTGTTCACTGGTGTCGTCGGAATGCTCTCCACAATCTTTAGACGTGAGAAGCTCACTCAACTCTTCTTTATAATGGCTGTCTTGACCACTTTGGAAGCATTCATTGTTTTCATTATCTACTCAAAGTTCTTACCACGTTACATCAAAAACAGTTGTGGTGGTACCTCGATCTACAGTGAATACTGCAGTGGAATCAGACAATATCTCGCTGTTTCAACTACTTTATTCTGGTCATTCATCATCTTTTTACTTGTATGTATTAATCAATAATCAATAACAATATCAAGAATTAACATTTTAACAAATTCACTAACAATATTTCCTTTTTTGAACCTTTTTTTTTTTTTTTTTTTTTTATAAAACAAAAACAGCCAACCACATCAGTTGCATCATGGAAATACACTGTAGCAACAATGAAGGGTAATGATGATGGTATCGAATTGGAAAAGAGATTACCATAAATAAATAATCTCTTTTAATAAATAAATAAATAAAACAAAATAAAATAAATCATATATACATAAAATTAAAAAATAAAATATGTACATATATGTGAATATAATAATCATTTAGTTATTTAATCAAAAAAATAATCAATGATATTCATAATTCATAAACAATAATAATCGGGAAGGGTTTGTTCATCCACCCTAAAATAAAAAATATCTTTTAAGATGAAAGTTCGTGGCTTTTTAAAATGATGTTTTTATTTTATTTTTTTGACAAAAATCATCAGCAAAAATATCTTTTATTTTTTGATTTTTTATTTTTTAACAAGGGAGTTAATTTTTTTGCCACCTTACGATCAAAAAAAAATCAAAAAACAAAATTTTTTTTTACTATTTTTTTATTGATTGATTTGCATTATTGTGTAGATAGTAATAGTATTTTTTATATATCTTAGATATTAGTTAGACTGTTGGTAACAACAATTAAATATATTAAAACTAGAACTTTGTAATTGTCATTATAACTAAAAACAAGAGTTCTATTTTTATATATTTATACTCTTTTCACTACACATCTAAAAATTAAAAACAACTATCAAATCAAATCATAACAACACACACCCATCCACTCACTCACTCACTATCATCTTTGATTTTATCAAACATCAAAGCACTTACAACTAACTAACTTAACTCCACCTTTTTTTTGTTATTTCACTATTTTTTTCTTTTTATATTTTGTCGTGTTAATATTAATATTTTTTAGATTTTGTATAATTATCTTTTCATCATCATTCATATTATTGAAATTAATAGTTCGATAATATCTTTGTTTTCTTTTCATTTTTTTTTCCTTTATATTTACGAAATTCAATACACATTCTTTATACATTTGTTGTTTTATTAGATCACATACTTTCATCAGAACAAAAAAAAAAAAACAAACCTTTAAAAAAAAAAACTCATAAAAAATTGAATTTCAATCATGTCCGAACCAAAAACAGCAACTCACAGACGTATTGGTGGATTGAACTCCAGAACCAAATCGGTTTCAGTATTCAATGTCCAATTCGAAGGTGGTCCTCAATTGAAAACAACTCGTAAGTTTGAATCAAAATTTATTTGATTTGAAATCAACAGCATCATTTCTAACACAACGAAATACATAAACATCTACTATAATGATAATTATCATCATCATCATCATCAAATAATAATAAACATATAGAACAAAAGAGTTATTCAATTCCAGCAAAGAAACCAGAGGATTTTACATCAAAGTTAAAGGCACGAACAGCAGGTGAACCAGTTTTTATGGCACCGGATGGAACTTTCTACGATATCAATTATGTTCAGGCATTCAAATACAAACAGCCAGAGAAGCAGCCAAATGGAAACAGTCATCAAAATGGAAATCAACTACTGGAGGAAGACGACGAGGAAGAGTCATTGGAAGACCAACTTCTCCATCTCTACAACAGTATTCCACAGATCGATGAATTCGAGAATTTCTTTGAGTACGAGCAGGCTTTCCTCAGCTGGCGTTTCGCCATCGAGACGTTGTTTGCCGATATTAGACTGCCGATGATATCGGGACGTGCTTTGTATCGTCCAAAGGTGAGTGACTACCAAAAGGTACGTGACACATCCACCTTTGACTACCGTCCATCGATGTCGTCCTTCTCGAACGAGGGTGACTCTGACGAGAAGAGCGATCCACTCAACAGCGAGATCGAAGACGACATCAACGGGCTGACCGATTCACTCGACTACGATAACATCAATCTCAAAGACCTGGAGAATTCCAACGATCCATGGGATACTCATCTCTATCCAGAGGAACCGGAACCAGCTGATTACGATACATTCGAAGGTAAGCTAATTAATTAGTCAATTCAGTTTGAACAATCATTTCCAATTCTAATTTTAATTCAATATTTTATCTTCTTTTTATTTTTTTCAGAGTATAATGAAGCATTGTTGAGATGGGCATCGGTTTGTGTTACATCACCATTCTTCCCTCCACATCCAGCACAACTAAAGGATCTCATTCCAATTCAATCGATCACTGAAAGATCTTCAAATCTTGTAGATGAACAATCTGGAAACATGAATGAAAGTGGAAAGAACGATCAACTTTCAAAACAAACCATTCCAATTAAATCTGGTATTAAAGAATATAACTTTATTGATGTAAGCAGCTAAAAAGATAGATAGATAGATATAGATCATGACATATATTAACATTACTTTACTTTCTCAGGATTCAAGATTCTTGAAACAATCAAAACAAGTTTATCATTATACAGATTTAGTATTCAGTAAGGATCCAATTTATAATTCGCTGAATGAAACTACCAAGAAGAGTATTAGATTGAATTTGAGTACTATCACTCTGAAGATTTTCACTGGAACAATCAATCCACAGATCTTCTATCACAAGTCACCACAGCCAATGCCAAAGATCCACGGTACTCTACCGCAACCGAGAACCTCGTTGTTAAAACCAACCAAGGAGTTCAAGAATCCACATTTACGTCGTACCGATTTGACACCGGACCAGCTCAAAGCATGCCAAGACTCACCCGCTAAAGTTGGTGGACAAACCGTTCAGTTCAACATACCGGGACACGACATTGTTTTTGACCACGCGCGTCTTGCCAACGACCACACTCAACAATATGCCTCGGAGTTGGCGTTGAAGTTGAAGACATTCATCTCGACCGGTCGTCTCAACCATTTGTGCTCGTGGTACTACCCGATGGTGTCGCAATCCACTCACCAGAAACACCGTGACGACATCGACTTGATTATCACCTCGCAGCACCGTCTCACTCGTGATACACTCACCATTGAATCGATCTCAGAGATTCTCAACGTCGGAATGTACTACGATAAGTTCTCCGACTTGATCGACGCCTCCTACTCTGAGGATTTCGACGGCGCCAAGACCTACGCCAATATCATCACCAAGTGTATCACCAGTGAGAATGTCGGACTGCTTTTGAACCAGTTGGAGAACACCAAGAGCCAGTTGTATCACGCCAAGATGTCGGCACTGGTTCTCACCATGTTTGCAAGCAACCAGGGTGCACCGATTCTTTCACACCTCATTGCGACCAACGATGTCCGTAACCTCTCACTCTTTGCCTACACCATCGACTATCTCTCTGAGTTGCCAGCCGATCTCTTCCCATGGAGCGATGAAACCTACACCATTATCCGTTCAACGCTAGGTGACTCACTTGAATCGATCTTCAAACTCACCTTTAGTTACTACTACCTCAACATCATCGGTAAGGTTTTGGATCTTCATGTACATTTATATTTTGCCAAATCGATCATCAATCAATCCAAAGTAGTAAGTAGTAAAACAATACAAAACTACATTATTATTATCAACATCACTAATTTGTAATTTAGTCAATTTCACATAGTTTGGCAAATTTGTTACAAAACAATACACCAAATATTTTGGATAAATTGTTCATTGGTATTAAACATAGAAGTACAACGGTATCATCGTTTTGTTTGTTTGTTTTGTTGCAGTTGATGAATAACAATGAGGGTATGGCAATTCACAACTGTTTGAAGTCAGAGTCTGCATTCTTCTTTGACCGTATCAAGCGTGTTTGTGATACACGTATGAAGCATGTGCAGTTCGCAGCACGTCGTCTCTACTCTGTGCTCACCAAGACACAGTGGATCGACTTTGTCTATAAGGAGTACACCAAGGATCCAGAGACAGCGGTGCGTGACTTTATCGGCACCGAAGAACACCGTCCAAGTAGCCTGCTTCTCGAGCTAACACTCGACTTTTTCCAGATGGCAATTCGTGCGACCATCGATGCCACCAACGCATCGCTGCCCATCTCAAACACCGCCGTCAACATTGCGACATCGCCATCGACACCCACTGTCACCTCACCGATTGGATCGCCAAGCATCGCCTCGTCGCCAGCTGCATCTCTCACACTTGGCATTCGTAACAAATTCCTCTTTGTGCTGGACGGCATGCTCTTCCACACTCTCTTCCACTTTATCATCAAGAATCCACGTTTGATTACCGTGCAAACCTCTACGATCACTCAGATGCTCGCTCAACTCGCGCATATCCACTGCAAGCTTGGCACCGTCCAAACAAGCCAGGAAGTCAAACCAATGCAAAAGCGTTGGGGACAATCGCAACTCTCATTGTCACCGATCGACATCCGTAATCTCTCCAGTAGAATCAACGATTTCTCGCAACCGTCCAATCCAAACTCCTTTGTGATTCGTACGAATCTCGTGCGTTGCATCCGTCATCTCTTCAAGATCTCGGCGGTCTACGAGATCATCCGTAAGGAGGAAGACTTCTACACTCGTCTTCTCGGTTACTGTCGTGACGGTACTTCCGCCGAGTTCAACCGCGAAGCCTGGAAACTGTTGTACCAGATGACAAAGAATCACGGTGGTACTCTCGAGACGCTCTCCAAAGACAACATCCTACAGAGTTTCATGGAGTTGGTCGGTACTTCGTCGCACTCCACCGTTATCACCAACGGACTGCACTACATCACCAAGATGTTCAATATCAACTCGAACAACACCAAAGCCGGCGTTATTCGTTCCAAGACCGATGTCAAGGTGGTCGAGAAAGACCTGAAAGCATTGAACAGTTTGTTCACATCGAAGCGTCTCTTTATCAAGATTCACATGATCTACAAGAAGTACATCGGTGCACAGCCAGGTTTGGCATTCGTCGAGTTGGCTCGTTTCTACAACACCATGTACACCTCACCGAACTGCGCCAAGCTCCTAAAGGACACCATCAAGAAGATGGAATACAAAGAGGGTCTCGAGAAGATTGGATCGATGTTTGATCCATCGATGCCAGCACTCCAAGCCGATTCGCCACTGCTCATGTCGTCGCCATCGTCGTCGTCATCGCCATCACAACCCAACTCATTCATCTCTGGATTCTCCTCGGGTCAATCGTTCAAAGACGACAACAAACCACCCACAAAATCAGAGTCATCACTCTCCACCTCCAAGACTCTCTCTTCCTTCAAATCAATGTTATCATTTAGAAAGAAAGATAGTGATAAAAGTGATAAGTAAAAATATAGATATTATAGTTATTTAACTAACTAAATATCGATCAATTGAAATTCATTTACAAATAAACAACATTTACATAAAGTAAATAATCATTTACTTTATCAAAAAAAAGTACAATAAAATAAAACGATAGTTAAATCAACTTAATATTGTTTGTTTTGTTTTTATCTTTTAAATTTAATATTTGCAATGTGTTTGGGAATCATTTGTGAATAGTTATTATCATTGAAAGAGAATGTTTATATCTTTGTACATTAAATATTTATCTATTTCGAGTGTTATCTCTATTATAGATATTTAGATAATATTAAGAATATAAATTGATTCTTGTTTCTCAAATATCTGTTCTTGAGAGTTTCATCTCGATATATATATTTGATTTAGATAATCAAAAAGAGATGAAACTCTCACAATCATCTTCCCTATTTGACCGTCAAACTTATTGTTGATTTTCCATTGGTCATAATTTTTCAAAATAAAAAGCCAAAATTTTTTTTTTGTTATTCGAAGGACATTAGTAACATGACTAATGTAATAACTACTCTTTTAGGTATAAAAGTATGAGTCAAAAATTATCTCATTGCACTGTGTACATTTAACACTGTTATAATATATAAACCATTACATTACCTGTAGATCAAATTAAAATTGAATATAGGTGAATATATATTGTAGTTTTAGAAACAAATAGTTGGAAAGAGGAATAAGTCTGAGCCAAAGTGGCGCTCAAGTCTATCGATAACGCGCCGCAGACTATGCAGACCTCTTTTTTCGCGACTACACAAGTATCAGCATTAGGTGTATGACAATAATTCTTCTATCTTTGATATAAACATGTTAATATATACCATACTTACATATGCAAACACACTTTAATTACTATATTCTATTCTTATTCTGTAGTTTATATACATTGTTAATCAGTTAATTTTTTTAATTCTTTTTTTTAAAAGTTTAATATTATCTTTATCTTTAGAAAAAGAATTAAAAAAAACAAATAGAAGATGTTGGTGCTCTATTTCAATGTTCTGGTGATTTTTAGATGATGTTTAACTCTTGATTATTAAATGTTCTATATTGGACAAAGGCGGAAAGAACAGCGCATACATACCCAAGACAGCCAGTGTTTAATCAAAATGGATTTGACTAGTGAAAAAGGTTCACCTATCGATATTGTCAACATTCACAGACTTTTATCATGAATACCAATAACAATAATAAAGACATTCAATTCAATTACTTGGATGATTAACAATGTATCTATGCAGAGATGATAACTCTTTTTTTCTTTTTTTTTTTGATAAAATAATCATGTGTTTATTTATTTATTTATTTACTTTTTGGAGCATATGATATTCACTGTTTCAGTTGATAATTTGAATCTAGATTGAAGAGTATCACATTCATTGATAAGCTCATTGGTAATGTTGTCAATCTTTTGTATCTGACCAATCAAGTATTCTTCAAATGAACTTCTATTACCATTCAGTTCTCTAAAAAAAAGCAATTGATGTTAAATCTGATACTTTTAGAATATAAAAATAATATATAATGTTAGACATCAGCTCCTAATCAATCATTGATACCTTATACACAAGTGTTTTGATTTCAAATTTCTCTCAACTATCTGACCGAATGGGTCTGAAACCAATTTAGCTTCATACACTTCTTCTGTTATTGATGATAATGGTAAAGGTGATGATGAGGATGTCGTTGTTCTAGTTGTAGGTGTTTCAACTATAGTAGATTGTTGTTGTTTCTCTATAACAGTAACATTTAAAGAAGTCATTGTTTTTTTTTTAAATAAAATTAAAAGAGTAAGTATCAAAAGAGTTATAATAATTAATTGTAATGTTTAAATTTTTTGAAATTAAAAAGATTTTTTTAAAAAAATAGTTTTTGCAGATGGTTTTTTGTTTTTTTTTGGTTTTGGTTTTTTTGCCAAAGATTGGGTGGTTTTAATCAGGTGTGATCGGGTGTGACAAAAAAAAAATCTAATATTAATCGCATTTTTTTTTTTTTTTTTGCAAAAACCATTTTTTTTCATTTGTAAATCTATGTGCTATGCCATTGTTAGAACAAAGTTACAACACTACCCTATTTAATTACCCCCCAATTTGCCACTTTTTGTATTTAATATTTTTTTATTGTTACCTAATAACAACACAACAAAAATATATAAATTTAAAAAATATTAACCATTTTTCTAATATTTATTATTTATTATTATTTTCTTAATCAATCATAGAGTTAACTTAATCATAAAGTTTAACAGACAGTAGTAACAGTATTGTATTATTATTATTATATTATTATTAAAAGAAGTCATTGAGTGAGAAGAGATAGTGTGTTGTTGTAGTTGTTGTTGATTAATTAGTCTTATCATTGTTGTTTGTTTTGTTCTACAATAACTATATAGATAAAGTAAAGATTTACTTACACCCATACACAAACACGCAAACACATACACCAAACACACATATTTATATATATATCTTATTGCAATTTAATTACCCAATAAAAAACTAAACAACACCACCATCAACATCACAAAGTAACTATTGCACTCACACACCACTCACTTTTAACATATTTTAAATAATTATTGTTTTTTTTTATGGTCAACAGGTTTTCAAGCAAATAACAACAATAATAACAATATATTATATTATTAAGTAAGAGGAATCAAGTTGTTTTGAATCACGTAAGTAAAAAATATATATTTTTTTGAAGATTTAATTATAATATAATTCATTTTTTTAACAAAAAAGTAATATAAAATAAAATAAAATAGAATAGAATAGAATAAATAGAGTAGATAATAATAATAATTTGTATTTGTAGTAGTTTGTTTAAATCTTTGCTTGAAAAAAACATAAATATATTTATAAACAAAAACAAAAAAAATCACCAAAAGAAAACACAACTTTATACATAAACATAAGCAAATGTCAACTAGTACTAGTACGACACTTGCAAATAGTCATAGTGTCAACGGTAAGCAATCACCGTCGTCCGGCAGCTTGAATGGAAGCAACGCGAATGGATCGTCGACACCACAGAATGCAGTACCACAATCGATGATAACCATAGCCAGTTCACCATCGATCGGAAAGGTGAATGCACCTGGTTCACCATTACCATCGTCGCCAGGCATCAATCATAGTGGTACCGATCAGATCCAACAACACGCTTCTCTAAATAATACATTGGCCAACAACCCGAATTACCAAGACAATAGAGTCAAGATTGACTACAACTTTGATGAGTACGAGGATCAGTTCTTTGCAAAGGCAATCATCAATGATCCACTTAAAATATCACTCATTCCAGATCTATTACATGTCAACTCTGCAAAGCGACAAACAAAAATCGTTGGTCCAAATGTTCCTGTAAATATCAAAACTTTTTTTTTTTTTGTTTTTTGCAATATTTTTTTTCAGATTCATCTGATTTGAATTACTATTTTTGGGAGATCTGAGTGATCTAGTGATCGATGATCGATTGATCAGTTACCAAAAATAGAAATTAATCAAATTAAGATTTATCAAAGGATCGATCGATCGATCGATTTATCCATATATCTTTAGATTTATTAATATTTTATTTTTCTTTTTGAAACAATTCTACTCTTAGGGCGATATTGTACAACATAAATTACCGGTTGGAGTTCAAGAATCGATTCAGGTTTTCAATCAAGATTGGACAGTTGTTACAAGAGATGCAATGCCGATACCGGCACTCGGATTGAATCAACTGAAACCACTACCAGTACAATCGTATGAGATCGACGGTGACTACGACAATAAGGATCCAAAGCTAGTGGAAACACTCAATCAAGAGTTGGTACAGATTGCAGCTGCATCGAATCTCGAGTTTAGTAAGGTAACAGAGGTACTGAAGAATCAGAGATCACCATTGTTTCAAACCTATTTCTCCGATGAATTGCCAGCGATCGATCAACCAAAGCAAGGTGCAGCCTTCACCGATCAAGTTTCATTGCAATTTCAAGTGGAGTGCACCGAGTTCAAGACACTGATCGGTGACATCGAGCCATTCTTTGGTAGGATGTTCCTTTTCGATGCCAATCAAGAGTCACCAAGAGATCAAATCATTTCCGAAGTTTTCCATTTCGATTTTGGAACACACCAAGAGTTATTACCAAAATCCGTAAGTGTTTTACTCAGCAACCTTATTATATCACCTTTTAACTAACATAATAATTATTATTTTCAAGACTGAAGTTGAACCACCTGCCAAAATTAAAAAAGCAATATTCTCAGTTAATAGACCATCTACTCATATTTATTTGATAGTTTGTTTCGATAAGGTTATGAGAGGTGATCCTGAGGAGACTACAAAGATTTATTTCAATTTACCTGTAAATTTATCAATTATTATATATTATTTCAAAAGTAATTTAAAATATTCATTATTTTTTTATTTATATTTTCTAGGGTAAGCCAAAAGAAATTGCTAAATTTAAAGATGAAATCAAAGATAGTCTTCCAAGATTAGGAAGCTTTAGACAATCATTTGTATGGGGATGCATCGAACTCTTTGATAATAACAACAATTTCATTTATACAACACCCAATGTCAACATAAAAGTTAACAACATCTCAAAGATTAAAGGTGATCTTTACAGTTTCGTTACCAAAGAGGTAAGTAGGATGATTAGAATTATTAATATATATATCAAAGTAACTAAACAAAAATAATAATAATAATAATATTTTAGAAAAAACAAACAACAAATTGGGTAGATTGTTCTGTAAAGATAGCGTTACTCAATGGCGATGCATCAGATAGTGCTAGTCAGGTCGGTAGAATCGATCATCTATTGCGACCGGTTTACAACGATAATCCAGCACCAATGATTCGCGAGGTCTACAACATTCAGCAGTCGAGCGAGCAGGATTTGAATATCTCTTATAGCAACGTGCTCTATTTCTATCCAAAGTCAGTGAATCTCACCAACTACAAGAGTGACAAGGGCAGTAGCTCTCGAAATATTTTCTATGAGGTGAAGATCTTGGCGGACGACACAAACGTTGGCGACTCTGGCCTTAAGGCAATCTATGGCAACTCCACATCTCCACTACTGACTCGTCGCTTCTACTCGACCGTTGGCTATCACAATAAGAAGCCAAAGTTTAGCGATGAAATCAAAATCAATTTGTCCAGCACATCTCACACCGAATCACCATCTTCTCGTGACATTCTACCACCTTGGATGTCGTCCATCGAAAAAGAACGAGAAGCCAGAGGTTTGTCTTGGCTATTGTGCTATTCGTCTTTTCGAGAATGAGCAGATCATTGTCGATGGAAAATACAAGAAACCAGTGGCCTCTGTATTCCCACCAAAGTATCTGGATATGGAGGCAAAGGAGCAGGTCAACACAAAGATGTGGGTCGATAACAAGAAGCCGGTATTCTCATTCCGTACACGTCTGGTCTCCTCTATCTACCCACAGGATCCACTGTTGTCGTTCCTCCTCAAGGACGGAGCTGAAAGCGACCAGAACATCTTGATTGAAACATTCAGAAAGATCAATGACGTTCCAAATACATTGAAATTAAAGTTCTTCCCTGCCATTTCAAGAATCATTTTCAAGTGTATCAGCACCACCTCCAAAGAACTTCAGAAGCAAGCGTTGATCGCACTGATTACCATTGTCGATTCCATCAGCAAGGAGCTGAAAGCTGAAGACAAACTGATGAGTTATATCACCTATGTATTCAGTAACGGTTCCACCACCGGTACCAATCTCTATGAGTCATTGGTACAGACTTGGATCTACCTCTTGGAGTCAAGAGATGAAAAGTCAGTGATTTCACTCCACTATGCATGGTTCCTATTTGGTATCATTCGTAAATCAATGATCTTAGATATTGATATCAAGAATTTGTTAAGTAAGTTGCAACTTCAAATATATTTAATATCTTGACCACTAAACTTACTTATCTGAATTAATTATTAGGAAATGGACGTAATAGAACCAATAGATTTACAGATGATTATTTACAAAAGTTTAAATCATTGTTTGAATTGCTACTGATTCAGTTGAAGCAAATTTATAGTAAGAGTATTATTGCCAAATCATTCATTACCAGCACTGCCTATTTCATAACCGATCTATTTGATATTATAAAGAGAGGTTTCTTATTCCGTTTAGTAAGTATTTTAGATTGATATTCAACAATTAATTGTATATTAATTAATTTCTTTTAATTTAAAAACCAGATACATTCATATATTATTGGTCTTGATAGTTCAAATTCAGTAATGGAGCTAACAGATTTGAAGTTTACATTCTTAAGAGTATTGGCATCCTCTGATTCATTCATTGCTTTGAATCTTCCAACAACTCATCAATTCCCAAATATCGTCGATTTCTATCAACATTTCTAGTATGTTTAAAAAAAAAAAAAAACAATATTGATAAAAATAGTTTCAAATACTAATGCTTTTATCTTTTTTCAGTAAAAAACATTTCTTAATTGGTATTATTTTACAGGAAGTAGGTAGTACAATCACTGCCAATGAGAAAGAGATGAGATTAAAGGCAATCCTAACATTGCGTGAAATCATGTCGAGAAATGATGTCAATCCAAATTACAATCATCCTCAGATTCGTGAGAGAATTGCAACACTCTACTTGCCGTACATCCTTATTGTTGTGGACAATGTTGAGCTGATCAATAACTTTGATGAAACCGAGTCGAGATACTGGTTGATCTGCTTCATTTACGTGGTGAAGAATCTTATCAATAGCAGTACCAATGTCATTGTCGATTGGTGGAAGAAAGAACCAAACAAACAAAAGATAATCACATTCTTTAATTTGCTATCGACCTCTGTTTCATTGTTTGAGTATCAAGGTCGTCAAGCAAAAGGACAAGTCAAACAACTGAATCGTGAGACTGCCAAAGCACTGCTCGAACAATACACCAACAACATCTCTGGACCGAAAACAGAGAGAACCTACTCTGTCTCGAGTTCATCCGATCGTTTAGTTGGAACATCGACAAGCACCACCACTAGCAGCAACAACAGCAGCAACAATAATGGCGCTTCTTCCAATCCAAGTACTTCACCAGCTTGGAAAACTCATCAATCTTTTATGGGATCGTCTAACTCCTCGGTGGAGCCAATCACAAGCGAGGCACTTTCCATCATGTCTGGAAATCTCAGCCACGAAGTTTCCATGACCGTGTTGAACACACTTGTATACTATATCAAAGACTATAAGCATGAACTGCATGGCCAGAGCTCAAAGACCAGTTCCGCCATGAAGCTGCCAGAGAAGCGTGACGTCACATTGGATAGAATCTTCAAGGTTCTAACGATGCTCATGAAGAAGCGTCAGTCGTATGCATTCGTAAAGATTGGATTCCAAGTTCTGACATCGGTTATCTCTGAATACAAAATACAATTGTTCAAGGAGAACAACACGATTTGCTCTGAACTGACACCGGAAATCTTTAAGTACTGCACAACCAACCACGCTCCAAACCGTCAGTATGCTACCACCTTGATTTTCTTGATGATTCTTAGCAACCACAAGCTCGTCGAATTGTTCTCGAGAATGAAGTTGCAATCCACTGTCTCCATCTCAAAGATTGTCAGTGAGAAAGTACAGGATTTCGAATCGTTGCTCACCTTCCTGGAGACGATCAAGCTTCAAATGGATCCAACCAAAACTCAACAAACGGTATTGATCTCCAAGATTGCAACCGATAAAATCTATTCGGATTTCGAGAGTTTCCTTTCGTATTTGGAATCGATGAGATCGTCGAATCCAGAGATCTCGGCTCATGTCAGTGATTTCGATGGACTGCACGCCTTCATTGGCAACGCCAAGCAACAGCCGTCCTCTCCCATTACCAAGTTGTTGACAGAGCCACTCGTCAAGGACATCGATGGCTACATTCATTGTCTAAAGAATATGAATGTCTCTGATAAGATTCTCAATGATTTCGACGGATTGTGTCAATGTCTAAAGAGCATCTGCGGTTTCATCAAGCACGCATTCGAGAAGTCGACAGTCCTCAAGAACGCCGAACCCAACAAAGTCGTCGCCCAAATGGAGGAGCTCTACAATCGTCTCATCGGTATCATCAACAACAGTGTTAAGATTCAACAACACGGTTACGATCCCGAGAAAAAGGCAGATCTCTACCATCTCCTTTCCAATTCATTCTCAGAGTCACCGGATCTACGTATCACATGGCTAAAGAGTTTGGCGACATTCCTTCAGAACAATAACAACTGGGAGGAAGCCGGTCAAACCTATATTATTGCCGCGGCATTTGTTTGTGGATATCTCGGTAAGCTTGGACGACTTCCAAAGAACTTGGAAATCGATTTCAAGATGGTATCGCCCAATTTCGAAGTCGACAGGAATTCACTGCCGGATCCAGCATTGCTCAAGGCTGTCCAGGGTGAAATCTGTCAGTTGGAGGATTTCACAGAGAAAGGTTTCATCAATCTGGTGAAGGAAGCGATCAAGGTTCTCAAGAGAGGTTCATTCTTTGAATCGTGTATCCAGACCTATCAATTGGTGCTGCCAACCTTCCATAAGAACCGTGACTGGAAGCGACAATACGAATGCTACTCCGAGTTGGTTGTATTCTGTAATCAAATGATTTCCGAATCGGCAATGACTCAGAGATTGTTTGCCAACTACTACCGTGTTGCTTTCTATGGCAAGGAGCTACTTAAGGATATGCATGGTAAAGAGTATATCTATAAGGAATTGAACTATGTCCGTCTATCGGATTTGTCAGACCGTCTACAACGACAGTACGGTGACAAGTTTGGTGCCGACAAGATCAAGCTACTTCCAAACAAACCAGTTGACGTTACAACACTGCTTCCAAATCTCATTTACTTCCAAATCATTTCAGTAGATCCCTATCATACTCAAGATGAATTAAAAGAAAGAGTTGCATCATTTGATCAAAACACAAATTTAAGTAAGTTCAAATAATTACAAAACAAACAAAACAACAAACTAACATATACATTTTTATTATTAAGATAAATTCATTTTCGAAGTACCATTTACTAAATCAGGTAAAGCTCACAGTGATAGCATTACAGATCAATGGAAGAGAAAGACTATTATAACAACTGAATCTTATTTCCCATATCTTAAGAAGAGAATTCCAATTCTCAAGAAAGAAGATGTATGTTTTTAAATAATGATTATTACTACTACTTTGAATTGTTTAAACTAACTCACGCGATTGTTTTAATAATTATTCTTGTAGATTGAAATTACACCGATTGAAGTAGCAATTGAATTGATTCAAAAGAAATCGAATGCACTCAAAGCAGAGTTGAATTCCGGTATTCAAGTTAATACTAAAACTCTACAGATTAACTTACAAGGATCACTTTTATTACGTAAGTTATTTTCATTTGTTATACAATCTATAGAGTTAGGTGATTATTTTACTAACTTTGATTGATAATACAGAGGTTAATGCAGGACCATTGGCAATCTGTAGTTCATTCCTTGGTTCGAATGATTTCGAGAAGCACAATGCCGAACACTTTACAAGATTACAAGATTCGATTAGAGAGTTTACAAAGGATCTCGGATTCGCTATCAAACTCAACGAGAAACTCACCAAAGCCGACGATCTGAATGGTCAAGAGTTACACTTCCAATTGGAGAAAGGTTACAGAGAGTTTAGAGAAAAAGTACATAAGCAATATGTTAATCTTGATCAAAATGATTTTGAAAATAGAGATTAAAAGAAATCATAATTCAACGATCATTTTGTTGTTATATTATAAAACAATCTACAATACACCTATCAATATAGTAATAATGTTAAAATAAAGTTATTAAAACAAATAGTATAAATATTTATTATAAAATATATCGAAATTGTAAGCAAAAATTGGTGTTTATTTAGAATTTCTAAAAAATGATAAGTAAGCAAAAGTCTTGTACGTTGATGAGGCTCTATGTTTGCAGTATATCGACGACATGTCTGGTCCAGCTCGTAATGATATATCCTCAAGGCAAACTGACATCTTTAAAGATGATCCAATCCTTGGGCTAGCAAAAACATTCTTGTGATTCCATTTTGATATGAACGAAATGGATAAATACACGCCACAGCAAGCATCACGCATTCTAAACGTTTATGAAAAACAACACTACTTCTGTGACCAGATGTTCATCAAAGTAATCAAATTATATAACTTTAATTGTATTTGGCTAAGAATTGGATCATCTTTAAAAACAAAAAGCGAGGATCTTCCAGACAAGACAAGTTTGTCGATACAATCTATCTGACTAAATGGTAACTAACTAACTAATAAGATTGTTAAAAACGATTGATTAAGTTAACTTTTATAAATGTTTTAAAATTTATATGTTATGTTTATTTATTACTTATTATTTATTATTTTTATAAATGATGACAACTGTGCCCACTATTCTGATTGGATAACAATAGATTGTTATTGAATCAAAATAGTGGGGGTAGCTTGCAATCTTTAATTGTTATTATACATGAGTAATAATGATATATACACATATTGAGAAAAAAAGAAAGATTTTAGTTTGTAAATTCAAATTATAGAATTTGGTTGTTGTTCAAAGATTACTTAAACATTCTTGTAGGTGATGAAACGTGTCGAAATGCAACTGAGTAGGTAAGTACTCGTGTGATAGTTTGATTAGGATTTCACTTGAAGAAGAATAACTGTTGTTCCCACTAGTGGTAACAGATACTCGATTCTTCAAGCGAAGCTACTGTTTATGTTACACTGACTTCTTTCATTTAGCAACCTTCCTCCTTGAGGATGCATTAAAAAAAAAAGAAGTGAAACAAAATGAGAAGCTAATAAACAGCAGTTCTATCAAAGTTGAAATTAAAAGGCTAAGGGTAAACTTTTCAAAGTGTAAAACAATAGAATCGTTTGAAACCCTAAACCAACCATCACATTACATTCCGCGCTTGAACCATCAATCCGTGCAATAACAAGAAAATAATACTTCCAACATCTACAAACAAACAATCTAAGAAACTAACTATACTATATAAATAATAATAATATTAAGCATGTAAATATATCTAAAGATTGGGCCACAAAAAAAAATGACCCTTTGATTTAAAATACAGATTTATTGTCAAAATTAAAAAAAAAAAAAAAAAGAAAATTATTTTGACAAGATCCCTATTATATTCTTTAGTTCAAATGTCATTAGATACCATTAAAATCATAGTGATAAAAAGAAAAATAAAAAAGATTAATATTAATCTATATAATATTTCAGTCTATAAACTTTTTTTTTTTTTCTTTCACTTCAGTACCATTTATTCAAAAAATTAAAAACAAAATAAATCAATTTAGTTATCTTTTGTTTTGGTTTTCCTTTCTAATAAAAACAATCAATATTTGATGTATTTAATTATGATTGTATTTCAAATTTGTCAATCAAATTATTTTTATTCTTTTTTTTTTGTTGATTGACAAATAAAAACATATGTTTACACTTTGTTTGCTAAAGAATGGAATATAAAATTTTTTTTGTTGAAACAACTTAAAAGACAATATAACTACCCAAGAAACATATAAAAATTATTATATTATTAGATATCAAATTCAATGTCAGGAAACTCTCCAAAAAATTTATTAGAATATATTATCTCAAAGATCCCACCCTCTTGGATACCCACAATATATCCTGTTATGGGGAGATACTTAAAAACACCATTGGAAAGATATTATAGAAAGTTGAACGAAAATATAGATTTAAGTATATATACATATATATTGAAATATTATTTTTATTTATTCTCATTAACTTATTAAATGTAAAAGTGGAATCACCTGTTAAATGGACTCCAGGACCACCAAAGGATTCAGAAGCAAAGAAATTGGTCAAATATTCAATGAACAAACATAAAAATTGTGAAAATTCAACAATACCGGTGAAAATCAATAATAGTACTATGGTGGTCGACTTTAATGTATATATAAATAGGAAATTTCAAAGAGGGCCCGAGTAAAAAATAAAGTAATAACAATATTATCTTTTTTAAGCATCAAAATACTGATTCATATTGAGGAAAATTGTTTAAATGATCATTGTTTTTTATTTATTTGGGTTTTTTTCATTTTTTTTTATTTCAAATAAAGGCGGGAGTTCTTTTTTAATATCCAAAATGATAGATATCGATTGGTTTTATTTTAGTAATAATTTTGTATCAATTATATATTGAATAATCTAATCTATTTATATATATATAGAAATGTATACAGAAAAAGCAATAGAAATATTAAGAGAATTAAAAAGATCTGAAAACTTACCATTATATGATGTTTGTATAATTTAATTTTACTTTTGTGATGTATCATATGAAAACACATTTTTAACTTTGTTCATCATCATTTATAATTAGGAAGATGCAATCAAAAAGACAATAGATGAAATCAATGCTTTAAAGAGAGAATTGCTTGAAACTATAGAGTAAGTAATCAAACTATCGATTTATTTTCTTGAATTCATTAACTAATTTTAGTCGCTTTATCATCATAAAGAGAGAATGAAGAAACAAAGAATACACCATACATCATTGCACACTCACAGGTATTTCATAATAGTATTCTGAGGAATAAGAGAATTATTTTAGCATATTTGTATGTACTTTTTTTTTACTTTTCGTTCGTTGTTATTAAAATCAATCAATTAATTAATCAATCAATCAATCGATCTTTATTCAAAATAGAAATGAAAGGTTAGAAAGAATTAAAGAATATAGATGGAACTCTGGTAGTGGTATTTTACAGCCACAACTTAAAGAATCAATGTCACCGAATGAAGTTAATTTTTTTACACAGCACGATAAGCTGCTGACGGAATATCATCAGGAGCTCGGTTTAGATTTAACAATGGATGTATTACAGCCACCTAAAGAGCTATTCATCGAGGTCAGAGTCATCAAAGAGTTTGGTGAAGTAGTACTTGCTTCTGGTAGCTCTGTACAATTCAAATTACATACAACACACTTTTTACGTCGTTCTGATGTCGGAAATCTAATCACTCAAGGAATACTAGAGCATATTGTATAAAACGAATATCCATCACCAAACATTTTAATAATAATAATAACAACAATAGCACGGTTTCAATTATTGGATACTCTTGATCATGAGTAGTTAGTTTATATATTAATATTGATATAAATATACCGTTTTTGTAAAAGTTAAAGGGAGTCGAAGTAAACAACCTACTTAATCAGTGTTCTTTATTAATTAACTAGAGTCACTTAATGCTTTCAGAAAAACAGAAAACAAATTAAATTAATCCAAAGAGTCACAAGAAACAACCTTGTCTTTACAAATATATATTTACAAAAAAATGTTTAGTAATATTTTATTTTTAACAATTATTTTAAAAACTTAACAAGATCGTGAGATCTAATGAAACCACCTTGTCTGTCATCATAGAGCAAATAGAGATGCTTATCAGAGGTATTCTTGATTTCCAACTTTTTCGATTTGTAGTTGATGCTTATCTTTGTGTTTGGTAGTTGTTGGCGGAGTAACTGATAACATTGGAACGGTTTTTCAACCAAACCATATGGTTTCATTTCATTTGTGTAAAAGTTGATTTCTACCTCCTCGAGAGTAGTCGGTAGTTCACCTATTTGCAAGTTTGGATTCTTGGAATCAACGAATCTGTGGAACGATAGGAACTTTAGATTTGGAAGATTTCCAAAGTTGAATGCATCGACGTAGTAAGTACCGAGCTCCACTCTCTCAATGGATGGCGGTAGAACGTTGTTCAAAGAATGCTTATAGAAGTTGCCGACTTTGAGTGATTTTAAATTCGGTGGTAACACATTCTCAGTGAATCGCTGTGTGAACTCTTGGCCAAACTCCAAATGTTCGAGCGATGCTGGAAGTGCACCTTTGGTTATCGGTTGATTGTATTTCTTGTCGAAACTCAATGTCTTTAGGTTGGGTGGCAGTGTACCCAATTGGAGTTGTTGGGAGAAACACTTTCCAAATGAGATGTGCTTCACTGTGTTTGGAATATTTCTTAACTTACTATTGAATTTCTTGCCAAAAATCAAAGTCTCTACTTCCTTTGGAATCTTTGAGAGATGCTCTGAACAATCCACTGTAAAAATTAGAATTTTTGGTTGATTTGACTCATCGTTTGATTGAATAGAGGCAGTTTCCTCTTCCTTGACAGAATAACTTGGTTGTTCAAGTACATCAAAAACTGACAAAGGAAATACATCGTCTTGAACTTTAACTTCTTCATCAAGAAGTCTATCTAAATATAAGAAATCTAATAAAAAGAATATTAATTATTAATTTTTTTTTGTTAAAACTAATTTCTAATAATTACCAAAATCATTTTGATTTCTTTTGATCTGAAAAAGTCTTAGTTTTTCAAATTTTATGTGATAATTCATTTTATCCATATTTGCAAATCTGAGAATATAATCTCTGTTTAAATACCAAGTCTTACTGGTAAGTAACATCATAACTCTATCGACATTGTCAATAAATTGTTGGATATACCAAATAATATATGCTGGTAAATCGGTAATTTCTAAATTTAAAACTTGAATGATTTCCATGATTTTATATTTTTAATATTAAAAATAATTTATTTTACATATTAAAAATGTTATTATTATATATTAATTTTTATTTGTTTTACACCATTTTTAATCAAATTCAATGAGTTCATCTCTTTTTATTATTAACTTCATTGTAAAATTTTAATTTTTTGAAAAAGAAAAGAAATTATATCTATAATTTTTCTCAAAAAAAATCGAAAAGGGGATAATGATCATTGATGTATTAATAACTCAATTTACATGTAAATGATCAAAAAAGATGAACCACAAAAATATTTGTTTTTTTTTTAAGAAAGGTGTTAAGATGAATGTTTTAATAAATTTTATTCCTATCCTTTTTAAAACTAAACAAGATGATTTACTATTTTTTTGTTTTTTGTAAACCCAGTTTCAGACAAATTAATTAAAAAAAAAATGTAAAAAAATAGAAAAATAGTTAGAGACAAGATTAATTGAATGAAAAGTAAAAAGAAAATTTTGACCTTTTTTTAAGATTACCAACCCTGAGATTTTTGGACCAGAGACTATTAAAAAACGAGCATTCGCAAATCCAAAGATATTTATTTTTTTTCCTAACTTAAAATCTAATCTTTTTTTATTAAATAAAAGAAATATATTTTAGTAATAGTAATAATAATAATCATAATGTTGTATTTATAAAAAGATAAAATAAAATAAATAGAAATTGTTGTAATATTATTATTTTTTTGATATTTATATATAATTTTTACAAACAAACAAACAAACAAACAAACAAACATAATAATATAACTATAAGTTATGTTATCTTTTAATAGGACGTACAGGATATGGATGTTGTTGTTATTGATAAGTTGTGTTGTTGTGGTGTTTGTGCTAGAGTCCAGTATGCTTACGACGTTGCGGAGTGGTGTGGTGTCGACATCACAACATGCAAATTATCAACAAACAACAACAACTACTAGTAGTTCAGCTCAATTCTCACAGGAGCAGTTCAATCGATTGAAAGAGCAACTCGCTCAAGTCAGTGCGGAGCTGCAGCAAAAGAACCGAGAGTTGGACGATCTCATTACCTATTCCACTGCACTCGAGGTCAAGCTGATATCGATCGGTGCCGACGAAACACAATGGGAATGTCAGAGATACACACATCAGGACCGTCATGACGACCCGACCTTTGACAGAGTACTGTCGATCGAATCGATGGTGAATATACAGGATTCGCGAATGAGACCGTCTCTCGAGATATCCGCATCGAAATGCTTCAAAGAGACAATGGATAAACCGATAAAGTTGATGTGTTCGAAATTCAATGCAGAATCGATACCAAGGAAATACTCACAGTCTATATTATCAAAAGTATCATCTCATGCTGACAACACAGAGAATATCACAGTTGAGAATAATAATCAATATATTACAGGTGGAATCTTCAACTTTAGAAATGGGGAGTTCAAGTGGTTCGAAGAAGTCTATTTCGATAGCTATAATGTTGCACCAAGTTTCGGAAGTAGTTGGGGTGATTTCAATAACGATGGATATCCCGATCTCTATGTAAACAATCACTATTGGACACCGGCTCTATATCTTAATCTAAAGAATGGTTCATTTGAAAACATTGCATTGAAATCAATACCTTTTCTTGTATGTAGATAAAGAGAGAGAGAGAGAGAGAGAGAGAGAGAGAGAGATGTCATTTGAAAACATAAAGATGTTATAACAATTGGAAAACTAATATATATATAATTATATGTTATTTTTAGAATGAGGATTTTAAGAATAAATTTATAGATAAACATGGAGGTGCATGGGCAGATTTCGATAAGGATGGACAATTGGATTTTTTTGAAGTTACAGGTGCCAAGTATGGAACCAGTGCGATTCCAAACAATCTGTTTAGAAATCACAATGGACTATTGATTGACGAAGCAAAGATGAGAGGTGTCGACTATCCATTGGCACGTGCAAGAACCATCTCATGGGTCGACTATGACAACGATGGTCATCTCGATGCATTCATAGCTGCACAAAAACGTGGAGATGGACAAGGTAAACCTGTTCTATTCCGACAAAATCCATTGAATAATACTTTTGTCAATGTGAACGATGTATGTAACTTTTAAACAACTTTAAAACATTTTTAATTAATATTAATATAAATATGAATTTGATATCTCGATCATTAGCTAATCAATATAGATTTAGATTCAAATGTTTTATTTGCACATTCAACAGATATTGATAATGATGGTGTGCTAGAATTCTTTTTATTGTCATTTACATTTCCTTTCAAGGTTTATCATGCTAATCAATATCCATTTAAAGATGTTACTACCGATATTTTCAATTTCAATTTGACGGCTGTAAAGAAATACTTTGGCAAAGTAGAAGAACATGCTCATGAAGTAAATACTTGGATTCCACCATCCGAAGACACTGGTTACTTCTCGATTATCAGTGACACTGTCTTTGGTGACATCGATGGAAACACCTGGCAAGATATAGTAATCGCAAGAAACTACTATGGAAAATGTATAGTTGAAATATTTTATAATCAAGGCTATGAAAGTCATACAGAAAGTAAGTAAAGTAAATTGCAATTGTATATCCTAAAGGATGTTTAATTAACAATGTTATAACAGAATTGGTGGAATGGAAAATTAAACAAATTTATAGTAAAGCCGGTGTTACATGCGGAGCGTTGGCAGTTGGCGATTTCGATAACGATAGAGATTTGGATATATTTCTATTGACCTATTTGCCATATTCCAACTCACCTAATGTATTTTTTATCAATAAGGGTGGCATGGAATTTTTAGTGAAGGAAGACGGTCTTGGCGCCGCTGGCTCAACCTTTGGAAAGGCAGAGTCAGTGTCGGTCGCCGACTACGATGTCGACGGTAGACTCGACCTTTTCATTACGAATGGCAAAGGATCGCCACCCTTTGACGTGGGACCAACACAGTTGTTCCACAACATCGAGAAACAGAGGAACTGGATTGAAATCGATGTCGTCGGTATCACAGAGAATCCACATGGATTCGGAGGAAGAGTATTCCTGCGGTCTTGCGGAACCACACAGATTCGCGACATTGAGAATGGTGTTCACTTTTCATCGCAAAACTCATTCCGTATTCATTTCGGACTCGGAAAGTGTCCGACCATCGATGAGATTAAAGTGTGGTGGCCTAGATCACAGAAATTCCAATCAAAGAAATCAATCAAACCCAATCAAGTTTTGTTATTCAAAGAGAATCTACAATAAACTTAAAACCAAAACATATACTATTTTTATCTAGATTGATAATTAACAAATCGATCTTATCCCAAAAAAAAAAAAAAACAAAAAAACTTAGACATTATTATTATTATTAATATTTAAACAAAAGATTTCATACATCTTTACAACAACAACAACTTATTTAATGTAAAAAATTAATTTAATGTATCTGATACTAAGATATTCACAAGTGAAGTATAAATGAAATTGTTTAAATACATATCCTTTAACATTTTTTTTAACCAAATTCAATATTAAAGTTTGTAGGTAAATCAATCCATTTCATGTTTTAACACTATTAACTATATTCATTTTGTTGATTTTGCTCATTGTAAAAATAGATCCTTTCTTATCTCTTGTTGTTTAATTAATATAACTTTGTTTTTTTTCAATTTTTCGTTGTTTTGAGATTTGTGGGGTTGATTATGTGATCTTGCATTTTTTAATAATAAATTTAAAATAAGCTTTTTTAATTTTTGTTTTTATTTTCTCTACGACAATTGTAGTAGTTGTTGTTGTTGTTGTTTTAATAACAAACAAACAAACAAACAATTGATTATTATTAATATATATTTATATATGGATAGTCTATTTAAATTGATAATACATAATTCATATATATTTCATAATGTTTGTTATCAAATCGGTTGGATATATAAAAGAGTTCATCCAGGATGTCAGTTGTATCGCTACGACGAGATCGATGTGGCGTTCATGCTGCGCCAAAAGCTGTTTCATCTGCTAAAGTATAAACTTGAAAGACAGCCATCTCTGTTTACTTTTGACATGGAATGTATTATCGCCATCTTCCGGTATCTCCGCGACTACGAGTTGTTTGTCTACTTCTTTGAGCGACATGCATCGTTTATTGGCGCGGTCAATCGCGCTATGCTCATCTCTGAGATGTGCGGTCCGCTTGGCTCAAATCGTGCGCCACTCAACTCGGACATCGTAAAGTATCTATTTGGACACCGACAGTTTGTCGGCAATGTGCTGCGCAAAGTGGTGCAGGACGGCAATGCCGAGCTGCTGGCGTGGCTCGTCGACAATGGACACTTCAAAAGCCAATCGATGGACTACGTATTGGTGCACGCCTGTGAGAATGGCAACGTTGAAATAGTCGATCTTCTCTATCGGCTGGAGAGCGAGCGGCAACTCACCAAGCTGTGCACACCGTACACGCTGATCGACGTCACCGCCAGCAAAGGTCATCTTCCCATGGTCCAATACCTGTATCAGGTTCGCCACGAGAGTTTCTCGAGCAATGCATTCGATTTCGCTGCGGAGGGAGGTCATCTCGACATCATTGAATATCTCTACTCGCTGCAAGCCAATCCGGTACACATCGGACAGGAAGCGCTGAACAAAGCCGCCAACTTTGGACACCTGGGAATCATCAAGTTCTTTTTCCAGCATGAAGCGAGTACGAGGATTGTAGATCGCTTTACAGCACCTTTGAAATTCGCTGCCATTCGTGGACACATCGATATGGTCCGCTTCTTCCAGGAGCATTGTCCCGAGCTGTTTCTGAGGTTGAATATCGAGGACATGATGGGAGCGGTCAAGTGCAAGAGTTTGGAGGTAATTCGCTACATAGAGTCATTGTATCCCGAGCGATACAACTGGGTCTACTTGTTCCACGCGTCACTGGCAGCCGGCGCCATTGAGATAACGAAATACATTCTCGAGAAGAACCGACTGGGAACACTGACATTCAGTGTCGGTATGATTAAATCGAATTTCAATGAGATGTTCTACCTCTGTTTGAATGCGGGTGTCGCTCTTCAGCTGGGGACACACGACGATCTGCTCGATGCAGTCGTGGGCAAATGCAGTCTGGAAGTGGTACAGTATCTCAGTCCTAAAATCTCAGTTTCATCGCCAGCCGTCATGGATTTGGCTGCTGCCGACGGCAACTTGGCAATCGTCCAGTGGCTACACCAGAACCGCACTGAAGGTTGTACGAATAAATCGATCCAAGAGGCGGTAGTTCGTGGTCATAAGGAAGTAGCTGACTTTCTCTTTCAGAACCGTACAGAACACTTGAACTTGACACCGGAAGTCTACTTTGATATTCTCGAGATACAGGACAGGCCGATACCGCTTGCAACCGCACAGATCCTCTACAGTCAATTCGAACCGGCATTCAAAGCGCACAGCGACTTCATTCTGACAAAGGTGAGCAAGGAGACCGGACAGTTTCTCTTTGAGAACAAGATGGTCGATCTCAACATGGAGAACCTGAAAACACTGATCTCCAACCGCAACTATGGTCTACTGGTACGAGTGTTAGAATCCACGAGTATCTCACTATTTATTATCGTGCAACTCGAAGAGTTTGCACTTCTCGCTGGATGTACTGAAATTGCATTATTACTTCAATCGATAAAGTCTAAAGCATCATCGTACTTCCAATTCTAAACTAATCCACAAACAAAAATTAGAAAAAAAAAAAAAAAAAGTTAAATTAATTAATTTTAAATTTATCTAAATATTTTTTTTCATATTAACATTATAAATATATACTTTAAAAATAAATTAAAAATAATAACAAACAACAAACTTATTAATTAATTCTGCATTATTTTGAGTAGATTTAATTCAAATCAATCTAATTTAATTTTATTTATTTTTAATCAAAAAAAAAAAAAAAAATTCAAAATTGAGAGGGAAATTTAAAAATTTGCAACCAGAAATTAATTAACGACTTTTTCGTTTTATTTGTTTGTTTATTTTGTTTTTATTATTAATTAATTTGATATCAAATTATTTGTACATTGCTATATATTTTAAAATACTTAAAATAATCATAATTAAATAGTAAATAAAGATATTATATTATATTATATTATAAATTAGAATAGGAATAGTTATGAAATGGTATTGACTAATCCAACAAGATTCAATGATATCTATGAGTTGCTAAAGAGTGATTCTATTCAAGGTGAAACTGTATTGCTTTTAGTTGCAAGAGATTGTGATTCTCTTGCTGCATGTAAAATATTCTCTGTATGTATTTTAATTGTTTTATATAATAAAAGTCATACTTTTACTTACAATCAAATCTTAGGAAATATTGCAATCAGATTTAATATCTTATAATATAAAGCCAGTATCTGGTTTAACAGATTTAGAATATGTAAATGAACATATGCTAGTTGAAAATGAAGAGGTATGATCTAAAGAGTGTAGTTTTGGTTGGATTTGACAACTTTTTACTTACTACCTTTTTTTTTTGTTTTTTTTTTTTTTTAATATTAATCAGCTGAAAACAATTGTAATGATAAATTGTGGTGGTAATATCGATATTGAATCAGTGTTTACAAACTTGAATACCAATCAATTGGTGTATATCATCGATAGTCATAGACCATACAATAGAAACAATATTGAAAATCAAACCAATGCAATCATCATTGACGATGGAACTTATGAAGAGGAAGAAGAAGAAGAAGATGGTGATGGAGATGAAGATGACAACGACGGTGACGATGAAGAAGATATATATGATGAGAATGATGATGATATTTATGATGACGATGAAGCAGAGGAAGTTGGAGCCGACGAGGAAGATGAAGACGATGGAGAAAAGGAGGACGATGACTACGACGGTGAGAATGTATATAACAGCGATGAAGATAACGATGAACAAGTTTTTGGTGGAGCAAAAGATAAGAGAAAGAATAATTCCGATGAGGACAATGACAATGAGCGTCCATCGATGAAAAAGAAAAAGAAAAACACTCCAAAGAAAAATAAAAAGAAAACAAACAGCAACAACAGCAACAACGGAAATTGGTTGATGGCGCCGAAAGAAAAGCGAAAAAGAAAAGAAAAACTCTACACTCTTACTATGGAAAGAGTGCTTCCACTATGATGTATCATCTAAGTACTGTTCTTATGAAGGAGTCCCTCGATGGCATACTGTGGTACTCGCTTCTCGGACTGACCGACCAGCTTGTCCACGAGAGGGTGTCACTCGAAGACTACGGCATGGAATATAAATATTTTAAATCGCTGGTTGCCAATAACTATCCGTCCGATGAGGAAGTTGCCAACGGTCGAGCAACGGTACAAGGCGATCGCGTTGTCCACTCGGAGGACTACCGCTTCATGCTGTATCGCCACTGGAATCTCTATGACAGTCTCTATCACTCCAAGTATGTCGCGTGTAACTTGAGAGCCTGGAAAGCAAAGGGACGATATCTCTTGGAGACTCTGTTTGCCCTGATGGGACTACCACTGGACCAGGCCAAACAAAAGTACATCTCGATGAGTGCTCCCTACAAAACCAGTCTGAAACGCCAGCTTTCCATACACGCACCGAAATTCGGACTGGACAAACTCTACTTTCCTTCGTTCTCCAAGAAATACGAATGCTCCATTGAATTGTCCGCATCGGATATGATCTACGCGCTCACAGCCCTCTTGGAATCCGACAACCTCGAAGACGATATCTCCGACTCTGAGGCTTGGGAACAGAATTTTTGGGAAGCATACGATGCACTTTCAAAGTAATTATCAGTCATTTTTATATAGATATTAATTAATAACCAATTATTATTTACTTATAATTTATAATTTACTATCTTTACCGTAGTAAAAATATTGAATTACTCATGGAGGGGTTGAAACAAGCGATCGTTCTCCAAAAGGAAATTACAAGACGTGTTGCCAGTATGATTGAGAAGCGTATCGTTGTTTTGTCCGGTCCATTTAGATATGCTCTACTCACTGAGACTTCGGATATCAAATATTTCATACACCCAATGGCACTCACAAAACTTGGTCTATTCATGATCGATGCTTTAACAGTAAGTATTTCCATTAACATTGCTTGCTATTGTTTTAAATATTTCATCATCTCTCTAAAATTATTGTTATTAATTATTTTTATTAGGCAATGAAGAAACAACCTAAACCATTCTTAATTGGTGCACTCAATGAAAAGAAAGGAAATTATTTGATTGTTGGTATCTCTGGATCACTTAGTACTGAACAACAAGCAAAGTATGTATTAATAATATTATTAACTTAATTAATAAATGCTATATAATATTAATAATAATATAATTAATTATTATAGTGAATTTGGTGTAAACTTTAGAGCAGCAGCTGAAATGACCAACTCTCCATTGAAATATCAATCATTCGACACTGCAGTTGTTGAAATCGGTAAATTAGATATGCCCAAGTTCATTGAACAACTTCATACCATGTCATCACCTAATGATGATCAAGATGATATTTAGATCCAATTCAAAAGGATAAAAAAAAAAAAAAAAAAAAAAACAAACAAATAATTAATCATTAATTTTAATTGATTATTACCAATTTAATAGTATCTATAAAATAAAAACTTCTTATTTTTTTTCAATAAACAAAAAGAATATATTTGATTTATAAATAAATTTAAAAAAGTTACCTCAAAAGAAAATAATACAAAAAAAAACCATTAATTATTTGTTGTTGAACATCTGTGATCAAAATTTTTATTTTCAAAATTTAATTAATTTGGTGTTGTTTTTTTTTTTTTTTTTAAATTTAATTTTTTTCCATCACCAATTGGAAATAAACGATATCAGCTTTTAGCACTTATTTATTTATATATTATTATTTTTTTATCTTTGAATAATATAAATTAAAAATATATAATCAAAAAAAAATATATATTTATTTTTTTTAGAAATCAAGAAAAAAAACAATTTTTTTTTATAATTTATCTATTCACATTGTTAGATTTACAACAATTGCTAACAACAACAACAACAATAGTAAATTTTATTATATAAAGAAAGGATAACTAACGATTAAAAATCAAATAATATATTATTAGTCGATTATTATTATTTATTATTATTATTTATTAAAAAAATATATAATAATAAACATTTGTAAATATATATAACATAACATTAAGATAAAGATAAAGAAAAAAAAAGAAAAAAAAGAAAAAAGATTAATCTTTAAGATAAAGAATGGGAGAATTTCAAGATGTTGATAGATATATTTCGATTCTAAAAGAATGTAAACCACTTTCGGAAAGTGAAGTTAAACATCTCTGTGAGAAAGCACGTGATATATTATTGGAGGAGTCGAATGTGCAACCAGTCAAGTGTCCGGTGACTGTGTGTGGTGATATTCACGGTCAGTTCCACGATTTGATGGAGTTGTTCAAGATCGGTGGTAACTGTCCAGACACCAACTACCTGTTCATGGGTGACTACGTCGATAGAGGTTTCTACTCTGTAGAGACCGTAACCCTTTTGGTTGCCTTGAAAGTTCGTTATAAAGACCGTGTTACCATCCTCAGAGGTAATCACGAATCCAGACAAATCACACAAGTGTAAGAGATCATCATCAAACCCAACCAACCAACCAAACACCAACTAAAACATTCAATTCAATTCAATTTAATTGTTGTTTACAAAACAAAAACAAAAACAAAACAAAACAAAACAAAACAAATCGATCTAATATTAAATTATATCATTTTTTTAGATACGGTTTCTACGATGAATGTTTAAGAAAGTATGGTAATCCAAATGTATGGAGATTCTTTACCGATCTATTTGACTATCTACCATTGACTGCACTCATTGAGAAACAAGTAAGTTTGTTTAGTTGATATTAATATTAATGAATGAGTGAATGAATGAATCCAAATACTTATGTAGTTAATTTACTATTATTATTATTAGGTATTCTGTTTGCACGGTGGTCTATCACCATCGATCGATACTTTGGATCATATTAGAAACTTGGATCGTCTACAGGAGGTACCACACGAAGGTGCAATGTGCGATCTGTTGTGGTCGGATCCAGACGACAGAAGTGGATTCGGTTATTCACCAAGAGGTGCCGGTTACACATTCGGAAAGGATATTTCCGAGCAATTCAATCATAACAACGGTCTGACCCTCGTCGCCAGAGCACATCAATTGGTCATGGAGGGTTACAACTGGTGCCACGATCAAAATGTAGTAACTATTTTCAGTGCACCCAACTATTGTTATAGATGCGGTAACCAAGCTGCCATAATGGAGATTGACGAAAAAATGAAACATACTTTGTATGTATTGAAAACACAAAACGAAAACAAACAAAACAAAACAAGCATTATAGTTCTAACATAACTTTACTTATTTCCTTTACATTCACATTCAATTTGTTTAGCTTACAATTTGATCCAGCTCCAAGAAGAGGTGAACCACACGTCACTAGACGTACTCCAGATTATTTCTTATAAGGTGGTTGCTACACCTCCTGCCATCCAATACTATCTCCACATGCGTGTGTGAGTGGATAGTCTATTGAATATAAGCGATCTTTTGTAAAAACTAATAATAATAATAACAACCTACTTAAACAACACAACAAAACAAAACTAAATTAAATTAACAAGATATTAATAATAACAACATAAAATTCACAAAACTTTTATAAATTCTTCTTTGTTTGATTATATCTACAAACAACAATATCCATCATGATGTTTCAATGAATGAATCATCCAAACCCAATTATATCATAAATTAAAATATTAATCAACATTCAAAAAATATATATATATAAATGTTATTGTTTTATTTGTTATATATTATAATATTAATCTAAAAAGTACTCTATTTTGATCTAGATCCTTCCTATATATATATTTTATATTTTATCTTTATGTATTTAAAATACATTAAAAAGATACAATATTTGGTCATTTATTTAAATTTAATTAATGTATATATAAATAAATACTTTTATTGTGAAATTAACAGATTCACACCATTTTACTATCTTATATTCTCTTATTACTGTTATTATTAATGATTGCTTTTATCTTTGTTATCTCTTTATGTTCATGTTTGATAGAATGGTACAATCGATCTTGTGTTTGTTGTTGTTGTTTGGTATTTGGTATTTGGTATATTAAAAAGGTTTTGGTATGTATGATTGAGTTGGTTTGTTTGTTTTTGGTGAATGTATGTCTTGTTTGTCTATATCGCTAATTGTTTGTAAAGTTGTTGTTGTTATTGTTTTTAGATCTTTCTGATACAATTTATACAAAGGTGATGTCTAAGCTTAAGAGATTGGCATTTTGGACAAACGGTATGATGATGAATGTTCTCGTGTTTCTTTGCGCTGTTTCTCTTTCTGTTTCTGGTGTAAGATACACGTTTCTTTGGTACGGCAGTCAATTCCATCTCACAGTCTGGCTCTGTAATGGCTGTAACGGGTGGTGGCTGCAATGCAGCGTCGATCTGTCGTTGACTGAATTTGATTCCACCGTAGATCGATGACATCGACCACTTTTGTACTGGTGCTGCTGGTGTCATGTACTTTGGTACATTGTTAATGAGTGATCCCAATAAACTTTTATTCATTTCTCTCTCTTTCTCTAATCTGTAATCTAATCTAAAAACAACAATAAACTAATTTAAAATTAATCGAAAAAAAATAAATAAAAAATGATCATTCAAATCAGAGTAATTATATCACACACAATTCGGTTTTGTCAACAATCGAAATTTTTACATAGTAACGTGACAAATTTTGTGTGTCGTTAAGTGCAAGTAAGCAAATATCTTTTTTCGATCCTAATTTGCATGATCATATTAATTTAATTAATATCTAAAATATAAAATAAAATGAATAATGATATTCTTAATATAATTATAATATCATCTTTAAAAGATGGAACTGGTAACACTATACTTGCGAATAGATTGAAACTCATATTCGAATCTGCAAATAAAAGTACCAGCCAACCAAAAACTATATCAAATAAGCAGTACAATGTAATATTATTTGATATAAACAAGACAATAGATAATTTAAATGATTTACTACAGTCTTTAGATAATCGTTGTAATGGTAATGGTATTTATTTACTTGGAATCAATGCATATAGAGTTGGTCATTTAATAAATAACTTAAATAAGAAGGTAATAGATCGGTTTTTTTAAAAGTATTTATATATCTTATTAATATCAATACATTATAAAACAGTATCTTTATTCATTGATATTTGGTGGTACAGACTTGAATGTTGCCTCAAAGGATGAAGCAAAACAAAAGATAATGAATCAATGTGTAGGTGATGCAATTCATTTGATTTGTTTATCGGATGAGATGAAATCAAAGGCATCTAAACTATGGCCAAATCTAATATCTAGGATGATTGTCATTACACCCTCAGTGATACCAAATGTAACAACCACAACAACCTCACCAACAACCTCATCAATATCTGATTCAATGAACTATTACCAACTATTCACAAACAATGTAATACAACCACCAATACCAACAGACACTATCGAAGAACTATCATCTAAATCAACAATGAAAATACTGTTACCAATTGGAATAAGACCAATCAAAGATCCGCTATTCTTACTAAAAGATTTCTCTAATTTTTCAATTAAATATGAACAGCAACAACAACAAAGTAATAATAATAATAATCAACAACAACAACAACAACAACAATCAAAATTCAAAAGAATAGTAATGATAATTATTGGACCATGTTTAGATGACAGTCTAATGAAAGAATTACTATCAACAATTTCACAATGTAATAATATATATTATACAAGTAGTATACCTCATCATCAGTTGCTACAGTTGATAGCAGAGTCTGATGTAGTTGTGAATAGCTCTATCGACGAAGGATTACCAACAGCGCTGATGGAAGCAATGCATCTTGGAACACTTACATTGGCAAGAGATAACAGTGGCAACAAACATCTCGTAGATCATATGGGTAATGGAATCATCTTCAAAACTCCAAGTGAATTTACAGAACAACTCGAATTTTATTTAAATACAGCAAATACAGAGCATATCCATTCTTTAATTAGCAAAGCAAAACAACAGATCGATACTAAATATTCATCAGCAAATGAAATTTCACAATATTTAAACTTATTTAAATAAATATTATTTAATGTGTTTTTTTTACCAATACTTGCTTTTATACATTTCAATTAGATCCTATATGAAAAGAGCTTGGTTGCTCATAGTTAAGAAGAGCCCTTGCCAATAGTATAAATACTTTCAGTTTCAGATAATTATCTTACCAGTTTCAAAAAAAAAAAAGGTTTCTTTCAGTATATATAGATACAATCAAAATATGTTTTTAAATAAATGCTCTTTAGACAAACAATATTCTAAATTATATAAAACTAAATCAGATAAATAATGCAATCAAGAATTTGACAAAGCAAAATTATAAGAGCCTGGCTAATTCTATTGCTGGTTACCACCGACCTGCCTGCTATTCGGTCATCCATAAGTAAGGGATAAATAAAAAATTATCAAATTTAACAATCATTTTTTTTAAAATTTCATATGAAACATATTTGAGCGTTGATTGTTCTTTTTGTTAATTTTGATATTTGAACTTATCTATATATTATTATAAATAATTCGTATTATTATTTATTTTATACATATAAAATGATTAAAAGACATTTGCCAGCTTTAGGTGCTGTTTTAATAGGTGTTTTAAGCGGTTACTATATCTTTTCGCCTGGGTAAGTAAAGATAAACAAAAGTTATTGGGTATCATCATCGCTAATCAACTCTTATTTTATTTATAATAAAATAGACTTCAACAAGTTTCAAAAGAAATGAGAATCGAAAACGATATTAAACAACAACAACAACAGCAACAACAACAAAAACAGCAATAGAGACTTTGTAATTTATCTTATATTTATTTAAAAAATAATTAAATTTAGAAAAGAACATTCTAACATTTGTACTGGTAACTTTAAATAGAATCTTGTTTAATAATAGATTTTAGCACATCACCTTGCGAAATGACTTGAATTGGTTTCATTGAATCATTTACATGATAGATTCTATGTACTTTTGATAGTTGGAATTTAACAAGTAACTCCTCGAGTGATGTTGTATCACGTACACAAATTACAGTAAAGAACTAAATAGACATCATCAAAGATAAGAAATAAATTAATTAAAAAAAAAAAAAAAAAAAAGATAGTTAGTTACAACATTGATTCATCAACTCTTTTAAATTTCTATACTTACTGGACTAGCTTTATCTTTTGGTACCATTTGTGTGAAGGTTCTGATTGGAAGGAATAGACGACTCATTAAACCACCGTCGTATCCTATCATCTTCAAGTCACTTACACTGATGTTTCCAGTGAGTTCACCTTTATCATTCAAGATGGCTACAGCGCTGACCTTCTTGTCGTAGATCAATTGGAATGCTTCAATTGCCATGTTATCATCGGTAATTGAAATGACATCGGATGTACCGAGATTGCTGATCTCCTCGATCTTCTTTAACAATACGCCATTTTCATTGAACTCCATCACATGATTATTGATGAATTCCAACACACGCGACTGTGTTAGAATCGATACCAAAGTACCTTCACTGTCAATCACTGGAACTCTATGAACATTCCACTTTACCATCAACTCAATTGCCACCTTCAAAGGAGCAGTTGCTTCAACTGGTAAGAATGGATTTCTCGCTGATAAATCTTTATAAAATATACAATTATTATTAGTAAAATATTTTATCGTTAAATATTTCATAATATTTTTTTAATATTTACCACAAATTTGACCAACTCTGTATTGTTTGAAAATTTCTTTTGTTTCCATAACCATATCCATTTCAGCCATTTCTGTCTTTGTTAGATTTTTCATACAGAATGCAACAATATCTATCATATCAATGAATTTATTAAACTTTCGATGTTCAATGTCATACACTGGTAATGATAGTACCTTCTTTTCTATCATCAGCTACATTTATTATACCAAAAATGAGGTATTAATACAATCAAATAATTTTATAATAACTGTGATTTACAAACCTTAAAAGCACTGAAAATATAGTCATTTGACTTTACACTATAGATATCCTCTGATTTATTTGGTAGGATATGACCAATAGATAACATTAATTGATTCATCTTATTTTATCTCTTTTTTAAAAACAAGTTATATTTATTATTATTATTAATATTGATTTTAGACTACTCCTTTTTATTATAGATAATATAAAATTAAAATTAAAAAAAATGAAATAAAACTATTGGTGGAGTATTAGAGTGATATGTTTCGTTTGGAGTTATCCTGGTTCTTCATAGTTTTTGTTGTTTGTTCAAAGTTGTGGTCACTCGCTCGCTCATATGAAATTTTTTTTGTTTGTGCTTAAGTTCGGCTGTTTTAAGTAATGGTTGTTGTAGGATTTTTGTTATTCAAAATCTGACTTGTTGGTATACCATTGACATAGAATTGTCAAAAAAAACAACAACAAAAAAAACAATAAAAGAAAATTTTGAGGACTGTTTAGATTTTTTTTTTTTCTTTCAAAATTTTCTAAAGATAGAAATTTCCTTGACATTTTGTTTTTTGTATTTTTTTCATACGTACGAATACAAGTTATTTCATTTTATAGGTTGGGTTTTTTTTTGCAAAAAATTTTAAATTTTTTTGGGGGCAGACACCACAGATCTACTAAAATTTTATAAAAGGAAATAATTAATTTTTTTTTTAAAAGATATGTGAATGTAAATAAATACACTTCGTCGTCTTTTTAAAAACAGGGTTTGAATTTTAATGAATTATTTTATATTAATACAATTTTGATTTTAGCATAAATAAAATTTATTTTATTTTTCTATTTTATTTTTGAATAATAATAATCAAAATAGACAAAATGATAAAAAACAAAAATATGTATCTTTTTTTATGTAATTGATATTTATTTGTTTGTAACAAAAAACATTAAATCGATCTTTTCAAATAAAGTAAAGATTGGTCAATCGTTTTCAAAAGATATTTAGTTGTTTTTTTTTTTGTAAAATTTTTTTTTTTGATACATACAATTTTTTGTTTTTTTTTATGGTGGATGTTGTTTTTGAGTGGATAGTGACTTGCAAAACAAAGAGTGATAGAATTTATATCTATATATTAAAAAATCAAGAATTCCTAAATCTAATAAATAAGAAAAGTAACCACCAACTTCTTCTCAATATTCCAATACTTAAAAGTTCACCCTACCTATCAAAGGTTTCACATTGTTGTTTAAATAACCCTGGGTAGAACTCTAAATTAAACTTTTAATTATAGAAATTTACCCTCTTTAATAACTATCATTTATTAAAGTTATAGCATTTTTCTTACCAGTTAAACTTTTTATTCAGTTAGACCAATCAAATCAGGTTATTTTATTTATTTTTTTTTTTTAACAATCGTAGAAGTGGTGATATCGGTGTATTTTGTTATTACTGTTTTGTTCTGTTCTTGTTGTTTTTGGCTTTAAATCAAAAGTGAAGTGACAGTGAATCACTCTCAGATGCATTCTATTCACCATCACCATAACCAGGCACTTCAACAATTGCACGGTTATCTCTATAAGGAAGGTGGTATCTATAAAAGTTGGAAAAAGTAAGTAAACTTAAAATAAAACAACAAACCGACAAACAAACAAACAAACAAACACTAATATAATATTAAATCAATATTAAAATAAAATTAGGAGATGGTTTTGTATTGAAGGTGATTGTCTGAAGTATTATGTGAATGAATCGAAAACAGAGCTAAAAGGTAGTATTTTGATCAGTGCGATTCTCTCGGTGAAGCCGATGCCTCAGAAATCATTGTCTAGCAACAATATAGCGACGGTATCCGATCAATCGTTATTCTCGACTCTGACAGATGTAAATAGTAGTGGTGGTAGTAGCGGTTCGAATTCACGTTCTGACCGCGACCATTCAAGAGACGGCGGAAAAGAAACCGTGTCTGGCTCGCTCAGCAAAGGAGCGAACAACCCTCTGTCTCGATCGATGTCAAGCACTTCAAACCGACCGATATCAATGTCCGGGTCGATCATATCGTTTCACAACACCGGTATCGGATTGAATTCGAGTGACAGCGGCAATAGCGAATGGATTTTCAGTGTTGGAACACAGCCGAGAACCTATACTCTGAGGGCAGCCACTGAGATTGAGATGTACTATTGGATACAAGGATTGCGTGGATTGCAGTTGGAGTCGAACCTACTGGCGTCAGAGTCAAAGAAGAACGACCGACCACTGAGTAAATCCGGTGGTATTGCTGGCGGTAACCACAAGAATAACAACGAAGATATCGATTACTACCGATCAGAAGTGCAACGACTGAAATACAGTATCAATGAAATGAAACAACACATTCAACAGACAAAGAAAGACTTCCAAATTGCAGTGACCGATCATAAATCATTTATATCGGTGATTCAAGAGCAATTTACATTGTACAAACGACAACATGAACAACCACTAAGAAGACAGAATTCAAACATTAATAATAATAATAATAGTAATTGTAATAATAACAACAACAACAACAGTAATAATAATAATTGTAACAAATCTTTAGATACATCAAATTCTAATAATCAAAAGAATGTTCCGCTTCAACAATATCCTCCATCAAAACATCCAATTACCGATCATATTGCACCGAATGGTATGGCTTTGTGGCAACCTGACGCATCAACACTAAATTGTTTCACCTGTAAAATTAACTTTACATTTTTTAGAAGAAGGGTAAGTTGAAATTATTATACTATCATCATTATTTGAATAATCAACTAATAGCAAAAATAGCATCACTGTAGAAACTGTGGACAATTATTTTGCTCTAAATGTAGTAGTCATTCTGCAAAAGCACAAGGTTATCATGAAAGCGTAAAGGTTTGCATTCAATGTGCACAATATATTTGGACAAAGCATGAACAAACTCAAAATGTTCTTAGTTTGTCTAATTAAGATTTATTATCACAAATAGCAAGAGCAACAATAACAACAGCAATAATATCACAAAACATAATTATTATTCTAATAGATAATATTTGTAAATCAACAACAAACCAATCAATTATTTAAAGAAAGATGATTTATTTCAAGTAAAAATAAGTTCTTCTTTTGACTCCACCAATTCCAAACATCAAACAATCAAAACAAAATTAAAAAAAAAAAAAAAGAAAACATAATTGGTTTATGAATGATTCATCATTGTAAGGATTATGTCTATCCATATCAGAATGATTTGTTCAAAAACCGAAATCAATCAATCATATTTTTGTTTAATTATTAATAATAAATAATCAATCATTTGATTTTCAATGGCTTACGATAATAATATAATGATGATGGTTTTTATCTTATTTATGAAGGTTTATTATTGATTGATCCTAAATAATCTTCGAAATGTGTTGACTTTACCCATTCGTAGGTTGAAACCATGATAGCACATGCCGGTGCAACTTTTGCAACTCTTGGTACCATTCCCTTAGTGAGACCAACCCATCCTTCTTGTTTGTATATCGATTTTGCGTGTTCGATTGGTGATGTCGAGTTTAATATATGCGATGTACCTGTCGATGATCCAGCATTTGTTACAACCTGTTTATGTTGAACTGTCATTTGAATTCTTGTCTTTATTACATCGATTGGTGTTGTCAAAATTGCTGCAATCGATCCACTCAGAGCACCAGATGTAAAATTAATTAAAAATGGTGATGGTTTATTATTGTTATTATGATTAAGTGTTGTTGTTGCTGTTGTTGTATTATATCGTGTATTAAAGTAATTCTATAATTAATGATAGGACAAAGAACAGTCTAATTAGTTAACTATATACAAATTGATGACTTATTATTATTATTATTATTATTATTATTTAGTTTACCTTAAAAACCTCATAGCCTGACCAATAGAATGCAGAGAATGGTACATCACGAATTAGAGTTGGTGAAAGACCACGCCACAGTCCAGTGAGACCAACGTTGTTAACAATATCTCTAATCATTGGAATGAGATTGGTTTTAGAGATACCTTGTGAATTTGTTCGGATCAACTCGAAAGGCGATGTAACCGATGCCGATATCACTCTTGCAAGTGAACCGGCTACCAACGGCACCAAATATATATTATCGTCATCTTCTTTCTTGAATTTCGATAGATTTTGTTTTAAATGTTCATATGTTGTAAAATATCTGTAGAATTGAGTAGTATTAATAAGTTAGTATCAGTTTAAACTTTGCTATATATATATATTAAAATAAATGTTAACTACATACATAGCAGTACTTGGTATTGTCATTAAAAGAGAGGGTGTCAGTCCTCGCCAGAGTGCAGATACACCCTCGCTCTTTGTGATCGTATAAAAAGAGGTGATCGTACTTTTTAGGTGAAATGGATGTGTTGTAGATGATGTCTGTTGCCTTGTTTTGACTACATCGAGTGGAGTCACTACCAATGCAGTAACCATTCCACCTATGATCGAGGCAAACATTTGTTTCTTTACACTGAATTCATTGGTTGACAGTGGTGTAATTGATGTTATTGATGCTTCATGTTTTATATTATTGCTATTATTATTGTTGTTATTTATATGATTAACATCCTCTTTTTTCTCAATCTTTATCTAAATTTATAGGTTGTTTTTTGTTTTTTACAAGAATGTTAGTTAAATTGATAAATATTATATCAAACAAAATGTAATGTACTCACTTTACTCATCGTAATCAATCAATAATGGTACCAATATATATATTTATTAATTAATGAATGAATGATTTTTAATTAATTAATTTTTGTCGTCTAAAAAAAAATAAAAATAAAAAATAAACTAAAAACAGTTTTTAAATAAAATATAAAATGAAAGTGATAATAATAATAATATGATTATTGTAAACAGAGTATTGTTTTATAAAATACACTAATCATAATTGTGTCAGTGCACGTTTATCAAGTTGGTGATTTAAATTAATATCGATTAATAAATAGATTCTTAAACAAATTTTGTTATTGTCGTCAAAATTTTGCAAACGAACTTAAGTTCCATTCCACAAGCTTTTTTGGAAATTATGTGTGACGTATTTATTCACTTGGTATGAAAAAAAAATATTTATTTAACTACAAAAAAAAAAGAATGATTTTTAGTGTTCCTCACAGCCAACTCTGGAATAATAATTATAACTACATTGCTAAACTTTCAACTGAAAAAAAATATTAAAATAAACTAATTTATTTTCAAACTTTAAAGAGTTAAATACAATTTAATTGTTAAAAAAGAACAAAAAAACAATAATTTATTTTATTTTATTATACTTTTTGTTTTTTAACTGGTTGTTCTTCTTCACTTTCTTTGTTTTCTTCTGATGGTGGTGTTGTTGTAGTAGGTGTTGATGCTGTGGGTGTTGTTGTTGGTGCTGTAGGTGTTGTTGTTGTTGTTGCTGGTGTAGTAGTTGTAGGTGTTGTTGTTGCTGCTGGTGTAGGGGTTGGTGTTTCTTTTGGAGTGGCTGGTTTAGTTTTAATTAAAATAACAGCAGCTCTTAAATAGGATCTTTCATACTCGCTACCTTCATTACCAGTAGTACTTGTGATAGCTCTATGATTTGGTTTGGTACCACTTAGTGATTTGTATGGTATTACAGAGTGAGCTTCGATATCCAAACCGTTTCTTGACAATCCATCGAAACCAGTGATACTATTGAGTCTAAAAGTAAATTTTGGATGATCCATAACATCGCTATTCTTCTCTAACAGTCCTTGTGTCCTTGGTAGAAGCGAGACTGGTGCGCAATCGTGATAGAGATAGCCAGTCTCTTCAATCTCCACCATTCCAATGCACGGGACGGCCTGCAATTTTTGAGCGATCGATCCAAAGAGCGCTGCATGTGGTTTGTCTTTACCCTTGAGTTTGCCAAGTGACAGTGTTTTCGTTGTATAGCTATGCTCCATAATATAGATCATTATACCGGTTTTCTCAAGTATATTCTCCACCATTTTCTCGACGCCAGCCACAATCTGCTGGGATTTGATCATCGAGCCAATGTCCACCCCCTCGAGTGCTCGCTTTCCTGACTTCAAAAGATTGTAGACCAAACATATACGATTGCCATCGGTGACCGGTTTCACTTCGTGTGTACAATCGGCGTAGAATGCGCAGTATCTGAGGGTGGATGCATCAGAATTTTCCAGTGAGACAGTATCCTCCTGTCCAGAGTGTGAAATAACGAGATCGCCACCTTTGTGCTCGCATGGCAGTGTGATAACCAGAGTTCCAAACATCTGATCCACTTTCTCTGAATCTTTGTGTGGCAAGAAGAATGCTCCCTTGTCGTAGATCAACAGCTTATAGAGATCGGCTTTGATCTTCTCTCCGGCCATTCCAAGCTCCTGAGCAATCTTTGGGAGTATTTCATTGAGAATCGGATTGATACCGGCGACTTTGAATGAGGACTTGTCCATCTGCCAGACTTTTCTAACATTTTCGTCGACCACCGTCTCTGTTCCCTTTCCGTGAGGTGCACGCACGGAGGCATCGACCAACTGCTTCACCTCCTCGTCAGTCGCGGGATACGATAGACTGCCACTCAATATTTTCTTGGCGGTGAGAGTTGGCATCGATGTACACTTCAAGCTGTCCGCATAGAAATGTTTACCGAATGACATGACATTGGACAGCTCCTTCACTAATTCTTGATTCTCCTTATAGTAGATACCTTCAAGTTGTTTTTCCATCTTTATATGTAATGTAAAAATTTGAAAATGACTTGAGAAACTTGATTACATCAAATAATATTAATGAATGAGTAGTTGTTTTTTTTTTGCTTGTTCAAAAAATCTGTTTGGAAATTTTTCATAATTTTTATATGTGGGTGCCCACAAATTTTACCAATATTTTTTGAAAATGTTGAATCTTCAAGTTCGCGCCACCCGTTGGTTACTCAAAAAGAATTATTAGTTCTTTTAAAAATTTTAACGTTAGACTTATAAGAAAATACTTTGATACATGTAGAACTGCACTACTACTAATCAAATATAATACTTCAAAATAAAAAAAAAATACAAAAATAATTATTGTTTCTTATTCCTTACTAGTTCGTTTTATTTTAAAATGGTGATGTTTCTTCAATAAATTGAATAATCAATCTAATTAGATTAGAAATACTTTTTAACTCAAGAACTTAAATTTAAACATTTTTATTTTTCTGTTATTAATTTATTTTTATTTTTATTTTTATTCATTTTTATTTATTTTTTTTTATTTATTTTTTTTTCAATTGAATAACCAAAGTTTCATGAATTTATACATATTACACAATCAATAAATCGTCGATTGATAAGATATAGATATAGATAAAGAAAATGTATCAATATATAATAAAACTACCAAATATAAAACAACAATCTTTTAGAAATAGATTATCTTGTTCAACTTTTTTAAATAATAGCGATGAAGTAGAGATAGATAATAATAACAGATTAATCGTTATAGATTCAACTAGTATACTATCACAAAATGACTTAAAGGATAAAATACAAACAATTACAACAATACCAAATAATAATCAATATTATTTAAAAGGTTTTAAAGATGATGTTGATAATGATAATAACAATGTAAATAGTAATAATAATAATAATGGTGTTATGTATATAGAGATGATGTTTGGTGTCGTCGGTGGTAAAGGTGGTTTTGGTTCACTCTTGAGAGGTAACTCTACAAGAGTAGGTCAGAAAAAGACAACGAATTTCGATGCTTGTCGTGATCTCAATGGAAGACGTCTGCGTCATGTCAACAATGAGAAGCGACTCAAAGAGTGGTACGAATCGGAGGAAGCAAGAAAGGCCGCTCTCGAGCAGTTCAAAGAGTCACTGAGAGGCAAGCAGGAAAAGGTTGCATTCAATCACGACGATTACATGCAAGAGGATGAAGAGGTTGCCAAACGATCACAAGATGCTGTCGTTGCTGGTCTAGCAGCTAAACGTAGACAACAACAGCAACTAAAAGAAGCTTTGGTGGCTACAACCGCTGCAGTAACAACCTCAATGGAGGAAGATGATGACGATAGTCAAGATGAAGATCAAGAAGACAGCGATGAAGATGAACAATCAACAAGCAGCACAACTACAACTACAACAACGACAACAACTACAACTTCCACGACATCAACATCAACAGCAACTACACCGAAATCAACAACAACAACAAATAAGCCAATGGCATTATGGGTACCTGATTTTGAAGACGAAGAAGAGGAGGAAGAGGAGGTAGATGATGAAGAAGTCCAAGAAGAACTAAAGAAACTTGCAGCAAAAAGTAAATCAATCACAAGAAGATAGATAGATAGATAGATAGATAGATAGATAGATAGAGCGGAGTGTTGGTATGGATACAACAAGTAGTCAACTTTACAAATAAATATCAAATAATAAGAAATCATTCAATCATTCTTAAAAAATTGCAAACATGCACCAAATAATAATAGATAATTCAAAAGAACTTTCAAAATTCTTAAATTTATGTGTGGTTGGTTTTTGCTGGTCTAAAACTTTACGAATAATTTTGATCATTCAAGAAAAAGTCAGATATTTTTTTTAAATAAATCATCATTTTTTTAAAATTTAAAAAACCTTTATTCATATTTCTGTTTTCCTTTTTTATTAAATCATTAATCAATATAATATATTATTATTATTCATTATTATTATTATATTTTTTGGTTATTTATTAATATTTTCACATATTATTAATAATTAATATAATAAATATATATGGGTAATACACCTAGTCAAGAAGCATTCAAAGTCAATGGAAGACCATTGGCAGCATACTATGATCATGAAAAGGTTGGAACAACCGTTGTCACCAGGACATCGTTTCTCTATTACAATGACAAGACACATCAACTGGTGAATACGGTTCAGTCAAAGAAACCAATAAGTTATGTCACCTATAATTTCGATTTAGATCTATTGATAACTGGAGAAGACGATTTTGTCATTCGTATTTACAAGGTAAATTACAATTATTATTATACATGCAATTGAATTGACGTTAATATTAAATATTTTCTACTTAAAATTTTCAAAGGCTTCAGATGGAAGTTTCATTGAAAGTTTACCACCTAGTGGTTGTACTATACAAGAATTGAATTCACTGGCACACAACGATCATGTCAAAGTAATATTGTTTATCGATGATAAACATTTGTTGTCGGGAAGTACCGATGGTTCCATTAGAACTTGGAATTTGGAGACCGGTGAAATGACTTCGGTCTATGTGGTCTCTGCTCCCGGACGTTCGGTGATTACCGACGGTGCGGTGACAGGTGTCACTGCGTTGGTCTACGACGAGAAGAATCATTTGGTGATTGCAGGTTGTGCTGACGGTATCATCCGTAAGTTCTCCGTTGAGACCAGAGCAGTGGTTGGAACTTTCGAGGGTCACAATCGTGGTGCCATCCTCAACTTGGTGCTCACCAACAACGGACATCTCATCTCCTCGTCAATGGATGAAACTATTCGTGTCTGGAACGTTGAGACCACCGAATTGGTTTGTGGATCCTATTTCTTTGCACAGGCATTCCACTATGATTCACATCGAGACATCCTCTTTGGTGCCAGTGACAACGGAACTGTTGCTGTTATTAAAATAGAAAATGATCCATCCGATCAATCAAAATGTAAGTATAGAAAAAACATTCGATAACATGTCATTTTCGTTCGGTTTATTAATTCAAATCCAATATTTTATATATTTATAGATAGTTTAAAGAAATTGAGTGTTTTAGATTTCAAATTGCCAGCACTTTTGAATTTATATTATAATACCTATGCAGATTGTTTGACGGTTACATCTATAGAGTCAAATATTGGATTCCTTCAAAATGTAACTGCAATTCCTCATCAAAATATCAATGTGAAGCGTGTAAGAGGTAGAACATCTTCAATTAAAAACAACCAACAGAATCATCAACAAAACCAACAGGACAACGATAATGATAATGGCGATTCAGATAGTGAAGAGGATTTAATAGATAATGATCCATTGTCATCTGAACAATTGGAAACAATTTTGAAACAATTGGCAGAGATTGAAAGCAATCCATCTTTAATCAAACATTGGAGTATCGATACTCTGACAAACGATCGTCTTAGCAAGTTGTCACAGTTGGGATCGGACTTATTCTTGGAGGACGATGAAATCAGTCAGATCCGTTTGAAAAAGTATAACGATGGTATCAACGAACTACAAATGACTAGATCAGAGTTGGAAGAAGAGTTTAGTGGATCTGTTAGATCTTTGCTTGGTTCACGTGCAATGTTGTCGGCACTGCATGTTGACACCGCTCGAATGTCAAAGGAAATGAAACTGTCACAGCAACGACAGGAACTAATGGATCGTCATCGTCGTGAGTTGGAAGAGTTCCAACAGTATTACGACAGAGAGATGGAGCAGTTCGAACAACAACAACCGATGCAATCGAATCGTGCAGCCAAGCAATTCCTTCAACGCACAGCTGCCTATGCACAAGCTCAAAACGACTTGGAACTCGCACTGAACGAACACATCTCCACATCGTTCCCAGTGATCGCATCGAAATATCACATCGGTGGAATCATTTCAGAGTCTGCCACCAATGTTTTCGGTGGATTCGACGCACATTCCTTGAAGTCCGTTGCCATCAAGTTGATGCCACCCGGTATCACTTTGGCAGCTCAACATCAACACAGACATCTCACTCGTGTCATTGAGACAACCTCCAGTCCACAGGCATCGTACATCGTCATGGAGTCGTGCCGTATGGATCTGAGTGAGTTGGTCACCGAGTTTGAGAATCACCTGCTCCCAATCGACATGGTGAAAACCATCATGTATCAACTGCTCGATGTTCTCTCCTACCTGCACTCCAACAAGATGGTAAAGCGTGACCTCACTCCATCGGCAGTGATGGTTGGCGACGACAACAAAGTAAGAATTACCCATCTTGGCTTGATGAAAGCACTGACCGGCCAATTCGACAACGAAGTAACCGTCGAGGAAGGAGTACTCTACGGTGCACCCGAGCTATTCTTACGCGTCATTACAACGGAATCTGACATGTGGGCAGCCGGTTGTCTGTTGGTCTACCTTCTACAGAATGAAGAGGAGAGATTGCGTCCGTTGTTCGACGCACACGATGTCAACTCAATGATTGCCTCGACTGTTCGCGTCATCGGAAGACCTACTCACACCGATGTCGAGTCGATGATTCGTCAGTGTACCTCCATCGATCAAGCCGGAAGAGAACTACTCAACTCTGCCATTAACCAGCCTGTTCCACTCGAAGACACCATCGACATTCTCAAAAAGCATATCTCACGTACCGACATTGATAACGATGCATTCAACCTCATTCAAAAGCTATTAACATTCGTACCTCAAAATAGAATATCTGCACAACAAGCATTATCACATCGTTTCTTTACCAATAATAAATCAATATCAAATAATAATAATAGTAATAATAACAATACAACTACAACAACAACAACTACAACAACTTCAACCACATCAAACAATCAACAACAAAAACAAACTTCGACTATTACTACACCAACACAAACACCAACTTCAACAACAACAACTACTACTACAACCTCAACACCAATTATTCAACAAGAAGAGGTTGAGAATGAAGTAGTTGTTGGATCTACACCTGTTTTAAAGCCAACAAATAATAATGATGGTGTTTCACCAGATACCAAAATAACACCACCACCACCAAATACGGTCAGTTTAGAGGATGTAAGCAATGTTGAAGTTGTTGCAGCTGCAGCTGTTTCAGATGATACTGTTGCTGATACTGATGCTGTTTCAGATGTTAATACTGATACCCAAGTCGAAGAGAATAACAAAGAAGATGACGATGATGAAGTTACCAAAGCAATTGAACAACTATCAGCCACAGAGGAATCTGAAGAACAAGCAGTAAATGACCAATAATAATAACAACAATAATCACATCTACCATCCATCTTTGTAATTAAAAGACAATAACCAAACGAACCAACCAAGCAACCAAATTTAATAAACTTTCAAATAAACTTTCTAAACATAATATAATATTTCGCTTTCTATCTTAATCTTACAATTACTATATACAACTATTATTATTATCTATTTATTCTTATATAGATGATATATATATTCAGCTATCACCAAATATAACAGATTCATTCATATCATCACCTCTTTTATGTTTTTCTCTTACTATAAATATATTTTATATTTAGTTACTGTTTGTATACAAAAAATATTATATTTCAGTAGCTTACATTGATGATAATGATTCATAGATTGTAGTTCTTCTTCACCTTGTTTTATCAGTGCTTCAATTGTTTCGAAATCTTTTGCATTTATTGTCTTATGATCACTGTTGTAATCATCAAAACAGTATTAGTAGATATTATTAGTATCACATTAAATAGTATTGATATTCTATTATATTCTTCTTATACACACTTAAATTTCTGTCTTGTATAAGCTAACATCATTTCACGACTTGAAAACTTTGGACATTCTAAGCTTGATCGTATACACCTTCTATATAAACTCAAAACCAATTTTTTATTTTCTTTTATTACTCTTGATGACATATTAGTTGTTAATATCTATATATATATAATAAAAAAATAAAATAATTTTAATTTAATCTTTATTTCGTCGAAATGAAATCAAGCAATGATCAATCTTTATGCAAAATCATTAAACAAAATTATTTAAAAAAACCCGCCTTCATTGATTAATTATTTACACCCTTTGAATTTTTTTTGGAATAAAAAACAAATAATTTTTAATATTAATATTTTGTAACTTCATTATAGTTGTTGTTCATTATTTATTTATATTTATACTTATTATACATAGAATAAAATAAAGATGGTAAAGAGAAAATCAAAACAACCAGAGCCAGAACCAGAGGAAGATAGCAATGAGTTTCAAGTTCAAGAGATCTTAGGATCAAAACATGTTGTAAGTACAGAGCTCTCTAACAAAGAAAAGAATATAAAAAACATTAATATTTTGATATTGATATTCAACGGATCAGAATGATAGAACATATTATTTAATACAATGGGTTGGATATGAAAGAAAAGATTGTACTTGGGAAAACTCAACACATGTTTTCTGCGATGAACTTATACAGCGATTCAATAAGGATCTCGACAAGAACAATAGCACAGATAAAGAAAAGAAAGCGCTCGAAGTGGAATTTCCATTTCCCGAGGAATATAATGACCCCAACTATCAGTCGGACGACGAAGCCGAGGAAGAGGAAGTGAAACCAGAGACAAAAAAAAAACAAAAGAAATCATCGAAATCAACTAAAAAATCAACGCCCAACACCAAAAAGAAACAGACTTCAACCACCTCAAAGACACTAACAAAGTCGTCGTCAAAGTCGACACCGGTCAAAGAGGAGAAATCGAAAGCAAAGCGAAACTCCACCTCTCACCTAAATGAAGTGCACGCCGGTTTCGAGTATGGCGACAAAGTTGAAACCATTCTAGGTTGTAAGATGTTGGATCAACTAAGCTTTTATGTAAAATGGTAAAGTGTTTGTTGTTTGACCGATTGGCAGTCAAGAATCAATCTAATCAAAACTGTTTGCTTTGATTTGCTTTTTTAGGGAAAACAAAGAATCGTTTACATATGTACCAAATCAAATAATTAGAGAGAGAGAACCACAAAAACTTATAGATTTCTATCAATCAAGAATACAAGTGAGTATCACCCACTCCATAATAAACAAATATCAAATCTAACAATGTTTGTCAAATCATTTATCTATAGTTTGAAAAAAAGAATTAAGGAATAACGATGGTAACAAGCATAACATTAATTATCATATACAGCTCCACAAAGATAAGATGAAAAGAAAGAAGAAAGAAAGAGAGAGAGAGATGTCAATGATTGTTAGAACAAATGAAGTAGAAACTTACTTTCATTTTCATCAATTATACTATCATTAGCCAAATATTATGTACACTTTAATTAATAACAATAATAATAATAATACAAAAGCAAAGCAAAATAATAATAACCAAGCTCAACAAGTTAATTAATAAATAGCTTATTTATAAGTTTTTTTTTTTTATATTCTTATTTTTTGTTGTTGTTTTTTTATCTTCTACCTTTTCTTCCAACTGTAATCCAACCATCTTCATCAGGTTCGTTTTTCTTTGGTTTTGGTTGTTCCTCTTCAACCATTGTGTCATCTTCCATCTCCATATCTCCAGATGCATCACCTGCATCAGTATCATCATCACTCGAATCATCATCCTGATAGCATCATGATTGTTAGTTAACTTGTTATTTGTAGTTTAATGTAGTGAATCAACAAAAAGATAATCACAACTTACCATTCCACTTGGATTTATACATTGGCTAATTGCAGTATTCATTTCTGTTCCGACTAATTGTACAACTTCATTAAACATTCCTTTGCAGCAAAAATTGAATATTTGTATGATGATTTCCGATACCTCTCTGTAAGAGTCATCCTCTGCGATTGTATTTAACTCGTTTGATAGACGATCTTCTAGAATCGACATAATCATATCTGGATACACTGGTTTTCCCATTAAGAATAGATCCAGTATATCTTGACGAATATCTTCTGCTTTCTCTTCCGATGATCTACCACCCCATGCATTCTGAACTGCCAACTGCAAAGCAGTCCATTGTAAGAAAACTCTCTTTACAGCTTGATCGAATACCTCCCAAATCTGTTCTTCTGTTAATGTTTGTTGTATTGGTTGTTGTTGTTGTTGTTGTGGTACTTGATTCATCATTATTATAATATAAATAATTGCAAAAAAAATAAATATAGAATAGAAATAGGACTATTTTAAATTACTTTCGTTCGTTTTTTTTTTTTAATATTACTATTTTTGAATAATTTAATTTATTTTTTTAAAAAATTATTTTGATTGCAGTGTTTATTGTATTATTGTATCACTCGGCAACACTTCGCTTTCAATAATATCATTGATTGGTCTTTTATATTATGTTATTATGATATCTTTTATTTATTATAAAATTTTAAACTTTTAAATACAAAGATTAAAATTGAAATTAAAATCAATGTTAAAAATAAATAGGTTCCTACTGGTGTTTTCTCTGGTTTGGTACTGTTGCTTGTTGTTGATGAATTTAAATGCACTTGCTCTAGTAGCTCAACACGATGAGCATTGCCAATGTCAGTGCGAACTATGAAAGATACAGTATATTTCCTGCTGACCAGTCGGTTGGATGATGTCTGATTCTTGGGAAGCAGTGTCGAGTTGTCATCTACACTAGCAAAGTAATGAGTAAGGTAGAATTCATTGTAGTTCACCGCTATTGCTATATCTCTATCGCCACCGGTATGTTTGATACATGGAGATAGATCGTCGTAGCTACAATCGGTTACATTAAACTCCTCGAAATCCGTTATCTTCTGACCATAGTCAGTCCAACAAATTGGTTGTTTGTCTTGTTGCAAACCATGATTATTATTATTATTATTATTATAACTATTAGTTTGTTGTTTCTCTAAAAGATTCCATCTAAATGTTAAACTTTGATGATTATTCATATTACAAATACCTGTTCTATCCAAACTTTAATTAAATTCTAAATTAGTTTGTATTTGTTTTGGTTTATATAAACTTTACTTACCCATATTCTCTCATACCACACATGTATTCGGCAAATAGTATTTCGACAGGTTTAAGGTAAAAGTTTTGTCTCAAATATGTAGACAGCGATGCCAGCTCTGTTCTCTTAAAAAGCAATCCATTCACACCGAAAGATGTTCTAATAAATTTAAAGCTAGGTAAATAGATTGTTGACTTTTTAATTAGATATGATAGAGTTGATAGTGAATTCGGACACATCCTAACATCGTCCTCCATAAACATAACATATTCACTCTTTTCTTTTGATACAATAGATAAAATATTTGATAACATCAATGTTTTTTCTCTTTTCTAAAAATATATTTTTAATATCATTAGTTTTAGTTATATTAATAAATTTACAATATACACTTACTATTGTACTTGGTATTGCCATTGGATTATTAATATCCTCTGGAACTATATCATCTATATCGTTGATGGTGTTTGTTTCCATGTATTTGATGGATTTCAGTTTGTATTTGCCAGCCAGTGTATTGGAATGATATTGTGTTGCATTATTACTATTATAAAGTGATACTATAAACTTGATATTGTCATTCGTATTTATATGTGTATTGATTGTGTTTAATAGATGACTAATGGACTGCTTTAAATTATCATAGTTATCAGTATTAAATGTTGATTGATTATTTATTTTATAATTAATATTATTGTCAATGACCAAATTTGTTAAAATGATTATATTGATTGTTTGATCTAAGTGATATCGTTCTGTATCTTGCTTCTGATGATTAGATATCAATGGAAGATGATATGATTCTTTCTTGGGTATCGATTTCAATATGGCATCTTTCTTTTTGGTAGTATAATAATTATTGATATTATTGATATCGGTTGTATATATATCTTCTCCTTGGTTATGATGACGATCTTCTATTTCATCATGATTTAAATAAATATATATAGATAGATTGAAAATGACAACTAAAACTAACAAAACTGGAAAACAACTTCGACATAAACTAGAAATTTCTTTCATTTATATATATCTAAATATTATATATATATATTATTTAGATATATATACTTAAAAAAATAGATATATACAATTTGATTTATTTTAGGTTACTGCTATACAATCATTTAAACAATTAATTTTTTATTCATTATTCATTAAATTAGTTTAAAAAAATAAAGTTGTTTATTTCACCCCACCCCAAACACACCAAATTTGCTGATTGATTTAATTGGATTGGAAGCTATTTAATCCAAAAATAAAAATTAATAAAAAAAAAAAAAAAAAAAAAGTCTGAATTTAATCTTAACCTTACCATATACTATTAATAAACTGTTATTCATATAAAAAAAAACAAAAAAAAAAACAAAAAGATAAAGAGTCTGAATTCACCTTTAAATAAATAAATTGTATTTTTATTTTAGGTTGGTACATTGTCACTTCGAACTCGTCGAATTTCTCAAGAATGTCCGTGATGAATGGTAAATAAATGCTATCGACTCCACGCTTCCAGATATTGTCATAGTCGGCTGAGATCAATGCTTTCACACGATCCCTTGTGTCCTTAAGGATCTCTGGTGTGAGGTAGGTTACTATCGATTGAATGCCAACCATCATTCCGTGTTGAATGTAGAGACCAGCGTTTTCGTTCAAGTTGATTTTACATTGTTTGTTGACGGTTTCGCGCATCTTTTTGATTTGAGTGCATTCGGAGTATGGATTCGAAAAGATTGAATAGAGAAGTGATTTCAGACGATTGATGTGCTTGTGGTAACCGACTGTGAAAGAACTGTTGACAATGAAGTTGATTCTGGTATCCAGAATGGTAAAATTCCAACCATCTTTGGATGGTGTATCGTTGGCTATAATATTTAAAAATTCATTCTCGCTTTTCTCCCAGAAATTGTTGAAGCGATCAAAGTTATTACAAAATAAATCGAAGGCCATGATTTGACCCAATTGTACATATTTCTTTTCATTAAAAAACTCTTTTATATTTAATTCACCAAGTGGTTTTCCTTCTACACACTCCATAACTAGTTTTATGAAAATATTAAATTAAAGTTAATAAAAAAGTTGATATCTCTTTATAAATAATAAAAATATTTACCCAAGAAAAATTTCTTTTTCAATTCTTTTTTAAATAATAAATCGGATGAAAATCTTTGTAGATTTTTAGACATTGAAGCGAATTCGGGTGTAGAATATTCAACTAAACGCATGGTTGGAATTGGGATACGGCATATGGTAGCAAGAATGGAGGAATAGACCTCTTGTGTGATATTGTTTGATGTTTTCAACATTACTTTAAAGTAATGTTCCTTGTCATCGACTAACTTTGAAAATGTAACGTAAAATAAACTGAATGTATTCTTTTGATTTTTATATTGACAACTTTCGACATGGACAACTCGACTCCAGTCCAAATTATGAATGTTTGATGGTAGTAGTTTGCTGTTAGCGGGGGGTTGGAATTTGTCGGATCCGTCAGAGCTGCTATTATCGTCTGCTATACTACTACTGCTGCTACAATTCTTGTGACTACTACTACTGCTTCCTATACTGCCGCTATTCAAATGCTTCTGCATGTTCCAGTCTTGTTGCTGACAGGTTGTAATAACGTTTGTTGAGTTGCTAACACTGCCGCCCAGACTGAAATTATCGTCTATAAATAAATGGGTACTACCAGCACCACTGCTTCCACCAGTTAGAAATGTAAGACTGGTGGACAAGGTTGGCTCTCTCTCCATCTTATGGAAAATAAAATATATATAAAATATATATATAGGAAAAAAAAGATATTTTTTTTCTACTTTGTTATTTCTACTATTTGGTTATTATAATATGATACTAAAAGGAATAAAATTTTAATTAATGAATTCGTATGATATATATAAATTTATGTATTGTTGTAAAATTATTGTTGTTATTGTTATTGTTATTGAGAGGAATGGAATTTTAATGGGAAAAACAAAAATAAACAACAATAACAATAATGAGTGGAGTGGGATTGCTATAATTATGAATTATTACTGTTGCAACTAGTTTGAATGAATAATACCAATATATAAATAGTAATGAATTAAAAAACAAATACGAATAGTGTGCTAAATATATACTACTTAAACTAATATAAGTATAGAGGCAGCAGAGTGAAAGGAAATAGAAAGAAAAACAAAAACTATTAATGGTATTATTATTATTATTTAATTTTCATTAATATTACTAAATACTATTAATTATATGTTTATTGTTGTCCTGACTGAATGAATGCTGAATGACAATAGTCTGTCTGACTTGTTGTATTACTATAGATGGTCTAGAGATTGGACAAGATAAAATACAACAATAAAAACAATAAATAATATAAAAAACCTTGAATCCTGGAATATGGAATAGGTGGAAAATTATGAATATTGAAAATTATTTATTATTAATGTTGAGAAATAGAATCCAAAATGAAATTAAATTGAATTGGTATTTTTTTATATTATTGTTTGATGGTTGCTACTGTTTTGAATCAATAAACAAATCCATTTCATTAATGTTGATGTATCTTTCCGATACTCTAGTAGAGTGGATTAGTGTCAAACACAGACAAACACACCAAGCAGATATACACCCCTCACCAAAACAATACAACAACAGTTAACTCAAATTATTAGTGCAAATTTGATTCTTTATTTGTCTTTGTTTGATGGTGGTAGTGGTGGTCGACAGATAGGTGGGTGATAGAAAGATGTGTGGTAAGTGTGGATCATATATACATATATATAAATAAATATATATGTATAAATATATGTATATATAAATTTTGAAGTGGTTACTCATTATTGTTGTTTGTGGTTGTGGCAGTGGTGTTGTATTGTCACTGCGAGAAAATAAATATAAATTAATGCATTTGCGAAAAGTAGATATTCACAAGAAGAAGGAAAGGAATATGATTATTATCATCATGTTTATTGATATTACTATGTTTTCTTGACAATGACAGTAGTTAATATGGGATGGGGTACGGTGATTTGTAATTGAATGGCTATTATGGTAATAGTCAAATATGACAATAACACATTGTTATTGATTCAAAACAAATACCAGCCAATAAGAAGTAATTATATATTTATATAACATAATAGTTTCACGATAATATTTCATTTCCCAACGGACACTCAGTGTTTGTGTGTTAGTGGATAGATAGATGGGGTTAAACTTATCTATTGACTGTGGTAGATAGAATGGTTGTATACAAAACCAACGAATCAGGAAATAATGATGTTATTGATATTACTACTATTGTTGGTGTTGTTGTTGTTGTTTATCGATATGATATGTTTAAAAAAAGTGAGGGAGAGATAGAGATAGATAGAGAGTGTGTGTTAGATTCAGAGAGTGTAATATCCAAGAAAGGTAATTCAAAAAAGCACCATATACAAATATAGTTAAGTATTTATTGTTATTGCATACTCAACGTTCTTTGCCCCACAGAGTTGACACACTATAAAATCGAAATGAACAATTAAGAAGAATAAGATGTATTATTACTATTCATCTTTGTTGTTGTTGTTATTGCTGCTGCTGCTCTTACATTCACAGTACTGTATATTATCATCATAATTAAAATCATCATAATTATTTGCATCATAAATAGTATTTATACTACCACCACCACTACTACCACAAACCAACAAACAAACAAATAACAATAAAAAAACAATAACCACAAATGAAAAACCATATAATATAAATAGTACTATAAATAAAATAATATGAGCTAATTTATTTGATCCACACACACTAACACATAGATTGATTAAACAATCCCCCCTTTTGTTGTTGTTGTTATTGTATATAAATGGTTATTATCATTTTGTCATATATGGTATAATCTAACCAAACAAATGAGGAATTGTTGTTTTTATGTGTTTTACTTCTTTTTTTTTTTTTTTAATTTAATTTCATTCATTTCGATTGGAGCATTTGTGGCGAAAATAGGATCGATTGATCATTGGTGAAATTTAGTTTTATGGTGTGGTAGTATAAATATACTAGAGTGTGGTGTGTACGAATGATTTAGGAACTGAAGTTGTTCCGCTTTGGCATTGGTGTGAAAACATATGATTGATCTGTATATGATTGGAAACTATGTATTTTTATATATAGATTAAAACAAATCAAAAATAGAGATGGAATTTTTCTAAATCTTTACCTTTTATTGGTTTCAATTTTTAATTGAAAGTTATATTTAGGAGGAGTACAACAGAATTGTTGAATTATGAGGTTTTATTGGATCTGCTTGATTAAGTCTATTCTATACTATTTTTAATCTATATAATCTATATACACATAATATACACTTGAATTTAATTATAACTACTTTATCTGATTGATCAAATCAATAATCAAAAACAATAAAATATATTAAATTAAATCAATCAATAAATAATTTAAAGATTTGTAGTTTTGTTTTATATTATTATGAAATAATAACTGTGTTGTTGTTGTTGTGTTTGTGGTGTTTGAGTTATTTTGATGTTTATCTAAGTTGTAAATATAATTGTTTGTTCTACTCTTGACAGAACATCTTTTTTGTAGTTGTAATTCTTGATGCCACTAGAAGAAAAGAAGGAAAGAAGAAGGTAGATGGATTAATTATAATTCTAATTAATTAAAAAACAAAATAAAAAAAAAAAACAAAAAGAAAAAAAAATAAGTAGCTCCTCATAAAGAAAATTTAATAAAATCAAAATGGAGAAAACTATTCATTAAAATTAATCACACAAATTCTTCTATATTTAGTAAAAATTAGGTGAAATGATAAAAATTTCCTTAATGAGATAATTCCTGATTCACTGTTGTAATGGGGGATTAAAATGTTTTTTTTATTTACCTTTTTTTTTTGCAAATTGAAAAAAAGGGTATGTGGGGTGGTGTTCCCTCATCAAACAAAAAGTAAAATCATATGAACAGGACCAATACACACTCATTCACCCAGCAATGCCTCATTTTAGGAAATCTTTTCATGATCATTCATATTTGATCCCCACTCTGTAGTGTCTTTTCTTTGAGGTTTCTAATTTTTCGAAATAGAATTCATCACTGCTGGTGATTGAGAGTGAGTGTGTTTGCACAATGGAAATATTTGATTATTTTCAAGATATCAAACCAAACCCACCACACATACCCTTCAACAAAGAAACACCTCTGACATTATTCAGATCTTTTTTTTTTTTTTTTGATTGATTTTAGTTCTTTAAATGGAATTCAGTGGTTGATGTGTGATATGGATCTAGGTTGATCCTTCAAATTTTTGAATTCAAAACCACACGTTTAATATTCAGTTCAAAAATACAGACCAATCATTAATTAGAATTACACAACAATATTATTCAGACAACAACAAGATCACTCACACCCCTTTCACCTCAAACAACAATAAACAACTGATTTATTAAGTGCAAACAAAACAGTAAAGTACAAGTATGAGGAAAAAATTTTCCTTTTCTAGTAAAAATATACCTATGAGTTGTTTAGTTGGAAGGTTATGTGTTAAGTTTAATTATTCATTGATCATGTATTTTATGTTTTGTCAATATCAAGCAATTGGTGATTGTTTTTTTAATCATATGATATCCATTCATTGGTAATTACTATCTATTCACCAAAGATATACAATTAACTATCTCACGTGTGAGTCTTAATCAATAAAAGTAAGTTACATTACTAGGTTTGTTACTTTTCTAAAATCTTAGTAAAAACTGTGAGATGGTTTGTTTCTTTTAAATGTATTTTAAGTTGTTTCAGACCCTGTTCAACATAATCAAAAAAATAAAAAAAATTTGTGCAAAAATAAAATAACACAATATTTACTCACACCCCAACACAACACACAAAACTGAACGATACAAAAATTAACAAAAAAAGTAATTATTTGAACTAATGTGTGCAATATCTATTATTCACTACAAAATTTAGTTTAATTAAACTAAGATGAAACTTACCAAGTGATAAGAATATCTCCAAAGAAAACTTCAAACCTTCTGGTATCACTTTTTATGTACCCATTTATTTCTACCATGGTAATTAATTATCATGAATATGGGTGTATTTATAATCTTTTTTTTTGTTTGTTTTTTTCTAACTGACTTATAATGGTAAGTATTAATTAAATTGTAAAACAGTAATTGATTGGCAATGTTAATTGTTTGTATCTTATAAAATAATATTTGGTTGATATGAATTGATTTACAAAATGGTTGTTGTTGTAGTTTGGAAATAAATAAATATTTTAATTGTTAAATTTTTTGAATAACAAGGTTGCATTAGTTCCACCAAATCCAAATGAATTCTTCAGTACTATATTGATTGATTTTTGTAGTGGTTGGTTGGCAACTAAATGCAATCCAGCTGCATGTGGTGTCGGTTGTTGAAGATTGAGATTGGGTGGGATAAGATTATTATTGAGCGCCAGTATGGAGAATATCGATTCAACACTACCGGCAGCACCCAACAAATGACCAATTGCACTTTTATTTGAAGTCATCGCTAATCTACTACTATTGTTATTTGAATTATTTCTATCAATTCCAAAGAGATCGATAACTGCTTTGCATTCAATGGCGTCGCCAAGTGGCGTGGAGGTGGAATGAGCGTTAACATAGTCGATCTGCTCGAGTGGATTGGTTATCGCTGCCTCTCGGATCGCCTGAGACATTGAACGACGCGCTCCTTCGCCAGACGGCTCCGGTGCCGAGATATGGTGCGCGTCCCCACTGGCACCATAGCCGAGCACTTCGCAATAGATGTGAGCTGACCGCGCCAAAGCATGCTCCAGCTCCTCCAGCACCAGAATACCAGCACCCTCACCCATAACAAATCCATCTCTTCCTTCGTCGAACGGTCTGCTCGCTTGTTGCGGACGATCGTTATACTTGGTGGACAGTGCTTTCATTCGAGAGAATCCTATGATCGACAACGCATTGATTGATGCTTCCGTACCTCCACACAACATAACATCCACTTCACCATACTTTATCTTCCTGAATGACTCTCCAATAGCATGAGCGCCAGTTGCACACGCAGATACCACTGAGAGATTTGGTCCTTTAATCTTATTCAATATACTAACAATTCCTGACGCTTCATTTATCAATATCCTTGGTACAAAGTAAGCACTTAATTTATTCATTCCCTGTTGTTGTTGTTGTTGTTGTTGTTTGGTTAAAATAAAAGTAACGATAACAATTAGTTAATAATCAAAAACAAACAAACAAACTTGGAATAAGTCAACACTTACTTGTGATTTTATCTTATCATATGCACTTGTAACTTCTCCTAATGCACCTATACCACTACCTATATAGACACCCTTATTTTTTTCGAAAGAAATAATAACAGTTGTTAATATTAACTGGTGATTTCGATTTGACAAATCAATCATAAACATTTGTTGTATTTACTGTTCTTTCTTGTAGTTCAACATTATTGAGGATATCTAATTTTGAATCTTGTAAAGCGTCTTGTGATGCTACAATTGCATACTTTATGAAATCACTACATCCTGATCTAACCTTTAAATAGAACGATTAGAAAAATGATAATTGATCAATCAACCAACCAACCAACCAATCAACCAAGCAAGCAAGCAACTTGATTAGTCGAACAAAGAATCACTATCATACTTGTTGTGGAATTAAAGCATCATTGAATTGATATGGATGTTCATCACCTCTTGGTATCTGAGCGGCTACCTTACAAGGTATATCTTTAAACTCCTCGAACGATAACGGTGCTATTGCACAACTAGAATCTACCAACCTACTCCAATTATGTTGTACACCTCTACCAAAGGGTGTCAACATACCTAAACCTGTAACAACCACTCTTTTCATTCCTCTACTGGTTTTATTCTATTTTATTTTTCTTTTTATTTTAATGTTATAATACAATAATATAATTAACAATGTTAAACTAATCAGTCATATGATCAACCAATTATAATGCTTAAATCATTGAAAAAAATTTAACAAATAAAAAAACGAAAAATAAATCTGATAAGTTAACACATAATCATTATTAGATTGTGACACGCAGTTCACTGTGATTCTTGACAAAAAAATAAAAATAAAATAAAACTATTTATTAATATCTTTTTATAGTATTATTATTATTTATTAATTTGATTTGGTTGGTGACTTCTTCTCTTTGTAGGTTCCGAGTAACTTATCGAGCCAGGTGAAACGTGATCCGTAGTTGCAGGTGAACTCCTTGTGATGGTAGTCGTGGAAGGCGGTACCTCCGTAGGTTGGCAACAAGTTGAATGGGAACAATTCAATGTCGTATCCAGAGTGGGTGAGCACTGCATCGAGTTGACGTAAGATGAACCACGAGTAGAATGTAATAAAGTGTGGTCGCAAAATGAATGCTGGTGCGAATGTTGCCAATCCGAGGAATACAACTTCAACTGGGTGTGCATAAGAAGCTGTGAAACCAAATGGTGCAGTGTAGTAGTGGTGCTCCTTATGAATGTTCTTGTAGAACCATGGAGTATGGAAGAATCTGTGCATCCAATAATGGAAGAAATCCTCTCCAATCAAACATAATAACATATCAAATAAAAATCTCCATCTATTATTATAATAATAAATAAATATTAATTAGTATTTATGAATATTACTTTAGGTAGTATTTGAATGATTATAATACTTACACAGGTGGCAATGGAAGGGAATGTTGCATTCCAAGAATTCTCGAGAATGGGAAAGAAATGATTCCAAGTGGAAGAACAATTAGAATATAATTTGTAACAAGGTTATTAATACATCTTTTAATATCATCGCTGGTTGGATATTTCTGGTAAATGTAAATCATATAAATTAATAAAAAAGTGTATGAAATTTTAAAAATTATTATTTATAATTACCTTGATTTGAATCTTTCTTGATTGGAACCAATGGAACTTGTCACAGAAATAAAAGAATAAACCACCGAGTGCATAAAGAAATGCCATTGAGAGATAGAAAATAAGGAACAATCCAAATTCACCGTAGCTCTCTAAAATCCAGAGCCAGGTATATTCGATAAAGTTTGTAGGTTGTGGATCTGACAAGGCGATGCTGTGTACCTCGCTCGATTTAAACAACTCGTACAACTGTTCTCTGATTTGAGCAATCATTTTCTTGTTGTTATTCTATACGAATGTACTAGTGTATTACTACCGCGATAAAAATACGTAAATTTGATATTTAACCTTGATAAAAAAAAAGGTAAGACAAAAATAATAATTTTAAAAACAAGTACAAGTACTACTAATAACTATATATGAAATAACAACAATATATATAACAAACTACAAAGTAAGAACTTCTTTTGCTTTGTTTTGTTTTTAATTAGCTAACTACTAAATAAACTATGATGAATCACTAATACAAAACAAACTAAAAACAAACAAAAATAAAAAATAACAAAAATAATAAAAAAAAAAAGAAAACAAAACTAAAAAAACTTGAAAAATAATACTTTTTGGTTTAGCCCTCCACCATCAGATCATCTTGTGCTCTTCTTTTTTATGATCACTCACTTCATTCGTTTTAAGAAATTCTTGTCTGAAGTGTGATGAAAAAAAAAAAAAAGATTTTTAATTTTTTTTTAATTTTTTTTTTGATTTTTTTTCTTTCCAAAATAACCTTTTACAGTTTGACCTTCATCATAATTAGTGATCATTGTTTTGTTTAAACACTTAATCCACGATCAATTTCCCACTCGAGAGTACTTTTTAAGGATTCCAAGCAATCTAAACAAGTGACGAAAGAGTGACGGAATTCAAATAGAATTAAGTTTACCAATATTACACACTAGCAAGACAACAACATTGGAAAATGGATCAATTTATCAATAAATTTGAAGAATCAGTTCAATCTACATTCGGTGTCGATGTTAAGGCCTACGATGAAATCGTCGGTTACAAGAATGCCACTTTCTACCTCTCATGGGCATTGAGTACAATCATTGCTTTTATGGTGGTGCGTTGGTTGTTTGGATCGTCTTCGGCTCGTTTGCCAAAGCGTGAAGCTCGTCCCGTTGGAGTTTCACCAGCATCCAAAGGAACTGGACCAACTATCGAGTGTGTCAATCCAGCCACTGGAAAGCTCATGGGAACCGTCAAGGCTCTCAAGGCTGACGAAGTCAAACAGACTTTGGAGGCTGCACGTATCGCCCAAGCCGAATGGGCAGAGACCTCTTTCGCCGAGCGTAAACAAGTACTCCAGGATTTCATCGACATGTTCATCAAATATGAAAAGGAAATCGTTGAATCCTCAATGAGAGATACTGGTAAAACAAGTAAGTTATTAGATTATTAGTTAGTAATGAAAGTTAATTAACAACAAATCTTTTTATTTTTTTTTCTGTGTACAGGATTTGAAGCAACATTTGGAGAGATTTTGACAAGTTGTGAGAAATTGAGATATTTGATCAACTATGGTGAAGATGCTCTCAAGACACAAAAGAGACGTGTTCCAATGTTGATGGGTACTAAATCTGCTCGTTTAGAGTATCATCCACTCGGTGTCATTGGTATCATCATTCCATGGAATTATCCAGTTCATTCGATTATCTCTGCTGCTGCCGCTGCCATCTTCTCAGGAAATGCAGCATTGGTTAAGGTTTCCGAGTGGTCCACTTACTCAAAGGTTCTCTTTGAGCAATTGATCCGAGAAGTTCTTGCCAAGCGTGGACACAATCCAGATTTGATTCAGTTGCTTCCAGGTATGGGTGAGACTGGTGAGGCTTTGGTTCGTAGTGGAGTCGACAAGATTTTGTTCATTGGTTCGCCAGCCACTGGAAAGCGTGTCATGAAGGCTGCCAGTGACAATTTGACCCCGGTCATCTTGGAACTCGGTGGAAAGGATCCAATGATTGTTTTCGACGACGTCGATCTCGACTGGGCAATGGGAATCGTTCAACGTGGATGTTTCATCAATTTGGGACAGAACTGTATCTCGTCGGAGCGTGTCTTTGTTCACGAACGTGTCTACGACAAGTTTGCCAAGTCTTTGGCCGACCTGATCAACTCACTCAAGCAAGGTCCACCCGAATCAGGACAAGTCGATTTCGGATCGATGACCATGCCAGCACAAGTCGACAAAGTAGAGCACCTCGTCAACACCGCCATCAAGGAAGGTGCGAAATGTTTGGCCGGTGGAAAGCGTCATCCAGAACACAAGGTAGGTCACTTCTTCATGCCAACAGTCCTCGCTAATGTAACTGAGAAGATGACTATCTTTAACGAAGAGGCATTCGGTCCAGTTGCCACACTTGTCAAATTCAGCAATGAAGACGATTTGGTTCGTATGGTAAATGGTACTGCCTTTGGTTTGGGTTGCAGCATCTTGACTTCCGACTTGGCACGTGCCGAGCGTATTGGAAAGCGTGTACAAACCGGAATGTTGACAATCAACGACTATGGAGCATCGTATTTGGTTCAAGATTTGCCATTCGGTGGATGTAAGGAATCCGGATTCGGAAGATTCAACGGTCCAGAGGGTCTCCGTGGATTCTCACGTGAAGTCTCAGTTTTGACCGATCGTTTCGGTATTAAGACTCCAGTTCCACGTTTGATTCGTTACCCAATTGATCCAGCTGCAGTTGGTATCATTCGTCAAGCCATCTTTATGATCTATCAAGCAGGAGTATTCAACAAGATTAGAGCTGCCATCAGTTTCACATCTCAAGCAATTAGAAATCCAAAGTTATTAATGTAAAAAAAAATAAAATAAAAAAGACTAATTGTTGTTTAAACTTCTGAATAAATAAATGCTCTGGAAATAATTTTATTTATAAATACAATTGAATTTGTTGTTTTATAATTTATAATCTGGTGGTTGGTCTTGTTTTGATGTGCTCGGCAACAGATGGGATGGCAGCAATCTTGTTGTAGAATTGTATTAACAAGGTGAATGGTGCCAAAACTTCGAGAAGATTGTTGTGTGTTTGTTGATGGAAGTAGTCGAGCAATGCAAAGACAGAGATATCGGCAAGTGTAAGTCTGTTACCTACAAAGTGCTCACCACCAGCAGCCTTCAAGTGTTGTTCGAAACGGGTTAAATACTTTGGAGCTGTCTCTACTTTGAATTTGAGGTTGCTGGCTTCATTGTTGGCTGAGAAATATGGATTATAGACGTCCTGGGTAGCATGAACATATTGACTGATCAAGGCACGTTCGACTGCGGTGTTACCGTCCAAACCGTGGACCTCTGCAAGATATGATTCGATAGCGAGTGATTGTGACAAACTGATATTCTCATCTTCATAGAATGGGAGCTGTCCAAAGTTGGCCTTTTCTTTCAATTCAGCTGGAATCTCTTTTAATCTGACATCGTTGAAAGCAACACCTTTCAACTTGAGAATGAAACGAATTGTTTCAGCACGAGCTCTAGCATCGAAATAATATAAAGTTGGTTGTGACATTTTTAATTTATTTTGTTTAAATAAATTATTGAATCGAAAATTTAGTTATTTGTATTTTATTTTTAGTAATTTGATGTTTAAAATGATTAATCAGTAACATATTTATAGTATAATTATCAAATTTCAATATTTGCTTCCATCAATATCGTAACAAAAAAGAAGCATTTTTTGTTTTTTCATATGCTTCGCGATCTATTCTTTTCAAAAGACCTGCAAACACAACCAAACATTCTTTTTTTTTTGTAAAATTAAATTTAGTATTTTTTTTATTAATAAATTAAAATATATTATATTTTTTTTTTGTTTAATTAAATAGTAATTCGATTATCATTGTGATCTGTCAATTTGGCTGGGTGCTTCTAAACTTTTTTCAATGTCGATTGAGACTTGGTTGGTATTTGTATCGTTAGAATAGATTCCATCGGCATTCGATTGGTCTTCGGAGTTGTACAACTTCCTTACATCCATTTTCAATTCACCTTTATCTTCTTGGGAGCCAGATGAGTCAATATTGTTGGGCTTTGCTCTGTTGGCAGGATTTCTACTGACCAGAATTGCAATACCAACCATCAAAGTAGTAAAGCTAATAGAATCAACCAATCTATAAATATAATAGTTTGTATCGTTTTTATGGAGAAAAGCCCATATCAAATAAATATCTAGCATCATTATAAGAGTTACAAGACATGCAGACATTATTAGAATCTAAATAAAAAAAAAAGAGATGATTAATAAAGTTATTTTAAAAAGTAAATTAGTCTTTGTTATAACCTACTCTATTGTTTAGTGTAACTTTTCCAATTTTCCAATGTTTCGAATCTCTCCATAAGAGGAGACCGTAAACCGAATATCCAATACATAGAAGTCCTCCATAGATAATCATAAATAATATATAAATATTATTATAGAATAAATCGTAAATACTTGAATCATCTGGATAGTGAACTATTGGGATAAAAACTCCAATGAATACTAAATGAACCAAAATGAATATATAACTTCCATAATGATTTAAGGTAAAAATGGCATCTTTTACTTTGAAAACGTTCTCGTATAGTCTAACCCAGAGGAGTAAGAGCAAACTGTAGGATGAATACATTGATAACCTTGAGAATAGAAAACAAAACAGGGTTGTTTTCAAAAGTTTGTCAATGGTTCCATTTGAATAGCTCATTTGGTCATAGAGTTGGATAAAAATATATCTTACTGCCATATGTTTTTAGAGAAATTTATTAATAGTTTATTTTTTAAAAAAACAGGGTATTGAATGCTTACAAAACATTCCAATGGTAACAATATAGAATACTACCAATCTAAAAGTTAGAAACCCTCTTTGTTTAATGATGGATTTGAACATCATCCACACAATACTCAAAAATCCTCCTAGAAACACAAAGTACAAAGCTCCATTGGCATTTAATACTTTATTAATAATAGGGAAGAGAGGGGATAACATTTCCAAGTTCTCTTCTCTTAAATCCATTTTTTTATTTTTTTAGATATATAATTGTTAATAAATAAAAGATTTGTTTTAAAAAATGTTTTGTTTAAATTATTGAAACAATGTTCTTTAAATACTTAAAATAGATGATACACCAATTCTATTGACAATAAAAATTCACCACATCACATTGTTTAGAGAGTTTGTTTATTATAAATAAACACTTGAGTTTAAGATGAGAAAAATGTATAGAACATCAATGAGAAAGTGAATCCAGTATGATAGATAGTACGAAAAACATAAAAATTCTATCTTTCCCTCACTTGTACCTCTTAAAAGTTTGATGATCAATCCAAATAGGAATGAATATAACACCCCTATTACTTTTTAAATCAATAAAGAAAAACAATAAAATAACACAAAATTTAGTTCACATCTAACACTTAACACACAAAATCATACAAGTTATAATTTCTTGGGGCATTACATATAATTTTTATTATAAAAATATATTAACTTAGGTGTTACTGTTGGTAGTGGTGGTGGGAGTAGTATCAGCAGAGGCAACACTACTGTTTATATTGTTATCACTTGAAATATTTTTTTCTTCATCATTAACTGAATTTGTTTGAATACCATCTACTTCATCTACACATGAGTACATTCCATCCAAACTATTGGCGGTTGAAATTTCTGTATGAGGTGAAGGATTGGAAGATGGAATTTGATCCATATTAACATCGTTAGATCTATTTTTATCAGAGAAAGTTTCGTTACTGTTTTTTGAATTTTTTGGTGAGGAATCATTCTTTCTATTTAATACCAAAGCCAAACCTAGATTTAGAATAATGTATATAACTGAATCGATAGTTCTGTATAAAATCATATTGTTGTCTTTGTTTTGTTGAACATATTGGAATACTAAAAATATTTCTCTTAAAATAATTATCGAGAATAAAACTATTGATGTTATTAGAATCTAAAATAACGAGTAAATGAATAAATTAACAATTGAAATCCTTTTAAGTTGAATTTTTTAGAATAATAATAGTTTACCCTATCATTTAAAGCTATTTTTGTATTCTTTTTTGATTCTCTCCAAAGCAAAAATCCAAAAATGAAAAATCCAACACCAACTATAAATGAATAGATAATAATAAAGAGAATATATATATGATCGAAGAACAAAGAAAACATTTTGGAGTCTTCATCGAAAGCCATTATCGGAATGAAAATTACAAGGAAACTGACATGGATTAAAAAATAAATATAAGTTGTAAAGTGTCTGAATTTAAAAATTTGTTCTTTCACTTTGAAGACATTGTGGTACAGTCGAACCCAGAGATTTAGTAGCATTCCATATGAAGTATAAATAAGTAGTCTTGATATTATATAGCCTGCCAAAATTACTTTTCTAATGACTTTTTCATCATAAGAAATCAAATAGTATGTTGAGATATTTATGTATCTTACTAATATTAAAAAAAATTTGTTAAATAATTATTAATCTTTTTTTTGATAAATCAGATGGAATATTTACAATAAGTTCCCAATATAAGAGTTAAAAAAATTGCTATTTTAAAAGTGATTATCTTTTGTGACCTTATCATTGATTTTACAGTTAACCAGCCTATCATGGCAATAGTAACAATGAAAACAGAATATAAAATGCCATCTGAAATTTCAACTGACTCTATTTCCCAGAAATAAAACTGATTGTCAATGTTAGATAATATAGAGTCTCTTGTGATATTTTTACTTGTACTATTAGAATTGATCATTTATAAAATTATAAATTGTTAAAATAATTTATTATTGATCTGATAATATTTTCTGAACAAATTATATAATGTGAATAGGTTTCTTATATAAAATTTACACTTAATATTAATAGTTAAGCAAAACAAAAATAAAGTTTATTCTAAAAGACAGATTAGCTGAGAAAACACAACTTAAAAAACCTGTTGGTTATCGTATGTTCAAAGAGGGATTAAAATTAGAAAAAAGAACAAACTATATTTACCATCACCCACATATTGAGCAAATTTAATTGAAATAGTTTCAACTTTTAAGCAAACCATCTTCAATATTAAGCTGTGATTGTGTGGGGAAACAAATTTAAATGAGGTTGGGGAAATAAATAATATTGAAAAAATTTTTAAACAAACAACAAACTGTGTGAATGAATATCATTTGCCAAAGCTAGTTGATAAATTGATCAACTATCATTATTATTATTATGTGAAAAAGAAATAAATAAAAAAAATATATTAAATGTTATTTATAATAAATAATTTATTAAATTTAATTAAACTTCACCATCCTTCCAAAGGAGGTGAAATAACACAACTAAAAATGTTATCGTGCATTGTTTGGGTTATTGAGAAAATATGATTCTTTTTGTTTAAAAATTTGGGTAATACAATTTTTGGTTGCTTTAAACTCTTTAAATATTTGCTTGGATTGCTTGGAAAAAAGAAATTGATTGATGAATTATTATTACTATTATTGTTATTATTATTATTATTTAGAAAACTATTAATATTAATATTTATACTATTATTGTTAATGTTGTTATTACTATTATTGTTAATGTTGTTATTACTATTATTGTTATTGTTATTGTTGTTATTATTTAAATTATTATTTTCTTGTTCGTCACTATCTCTTTTTCTTTTTTTATCAGCGATTGGTGAAAAAGATGATTCGTGTTGTAAAGGAGAGGGTGAAACTGATTTTTTGCTTATTGGATTAAAAATGAATTCGGAACTATATCTATGTTGTAAACATTTATGTGATGGTTTAAAAGAGTCCTCTTGCTTGGAGGTGTTATTGTCGTTGGTGGCAGAGTGTGAATCGGTAGTAATAGTATTTATGGTGTGTATGGATTTAGAGGTGGTATTTGTGATTTCTTCGTCGTCTTCATCGTCATCATCGTCCAGCAGTTCAAAGAGGACCAATGGCTGACTGGCGAGTATTTCACGTTGTTTAAGTTGATGTGAGGTGGTGGATACACATGTGGGATGTATGAGATTGAATGTCTCAAGCTCTGGCAATAAGGAATCCATCTATTTGATTAATTTGATTTTTGATTGATTTGATTGATTGGTTGATTGGTTCTAATTAAATAAATAATATTATATAAATGTAAAAATATTTTTGTATTTTTTTATATATATAAAATAAAACTATTATCTTTTTTTTTTTTTTTATAAAAATAAAAGTTTGTTAGTTATTGATGTTGAGAGAAGCAGATAAAAGAAATAACTGTTATTGTATTAACTCTATTTAATGACAAGAGTGAGAGGAAAATAGAAATAGAGAAACTTAAGAAGAGACCGCAAAATAAGTAGTGAATATGGTGTGAGTAACAGAAGATTGTTGGTTGGTTTAGAGTAGCTGAGGATGTGTCTATTCAGATGGATAAGGTAAAGTGGGGTGGTAAATTAAATTAAGTAATGTTGTTGGTTATTGTTATACTATTATTATTGACAGTGGTGTGTGAGTGTGAGTGTGTTGGTGTGATAATAGTAATATAGTGGTGGGCGATTGAACAAATGGTTAATTAATTTGGGTTAACTATTAGAAATTCTAATTGGATGGTGGTGGTAGTGGTAGTGGTGTGTATGTTTTAGTGTGGGTGTGGTAATGAAATGAGTTGAACTGGGCCGTGGTGAGGGTTTAAGTGTGATATATAATATTAATATAGATATCGTATCCAATGTGTAAGATTATATATAGTGTTGGGCAACAACAACAACAGCAACAACAACAACACTAAATATACAATAACAATAATTCGATATATGAATTAATGTTAGAAAGTTGAAATGATTACAGTAATGATTTTATACTCTTTTAATTGACAATAATAAAGTTTACACATCAACAACAACCAACAACAACAACAACAACAACTAACAACCACCCACTTTCACCACCTCACAACAACAACAACAACACGACTCTACCATATTTATTGTCATTTCTTCTTTAGATGTTGTGTGTGAGTATCATTCTCACCCTATCTCATATTACCATTACGCACTTTTAGCTTGTAATATAATTTTCTGGTGTGGACAGATACATCTGTTTACAATCCCAAACTAATAGTTAAGATGGATTTGTCGTATTATCAGTGAACAAAAATTTAAAGTGGTGGGGTGTGTTTCTGATATAAAGTCATGATTGTGTGGTGACATGTGATTGTTTATAGTTGTTGTTGTTGTTGTTGTTTTAAAAGTGTGGTGGTATTCCATGTTTGTAGCTACAAAAACTCATATAATCGGCGACTTTAACACATCATTCTACCCGACTATCTAAATTTCAGGGTGTAAACAAAGAGTGAATGACAACCATTATAATTATCCTTTTGGTTTTGGAAATTCCAACACACTAAAATATCCATTTCATCACCATCATCAACAACAACTATAAACAACAACACACATATTCCAATGTCATAATTAATAAAATCAAGTGGGGTGTGGTTATTTAATGAAAAAGTAAAAAAAATAAAATATTAAGTTGATCGTGTGGTGTGTGTGTAAATTTGGTGGGTTAATTAATAGTCTTATATATATGGATATATGTATGATGTTGTTGAATTTTATTTTTAGTTGAGATTCAATAGATCAGTCCACTTTTGGCAAATCTATAATTTCGAAATCCATCTGTGATTGGTTCTCAGCTTGGCAAAGGTTTCATCAGATGTGTTTGTTTATTATAGAATGATTAAAGTAATGTGCTGTTACTATTGAGTGATGTTGGAAGTGTTGTTTGTTTATGTATGAGTAAAGTGGATTTGTTGACGAATGAAGAAGTGGTTGTAGTTGTTGGATGTGACAATGGTGTTAATAAACCAATTAAACATTGATTTAAACAACATATTAAAAATAATAATAATAAAAACAAACGACATCAAATATGATGAAATTTATAAATAAAAAAAGGTGTGTTAACTTGTTGGTTGTTAAAATAATAATAATAATTATCATTATTTTTTTTTTTTTTGATGTTAAAGATATTTGTGGTTATATATATAACACACAGATAGATAAAACGAATGAATCAATGCGCTGATGTGTTAGGTGTGTCTGTTGACAAGTAAAGTAATTTCCAACTGTGTAAGCAGTAATGTCATATAGATCTCAATAGCATGACATTGCAACTTTAGGTATAAAAAGGTGGATGGTTTAATTGTCGAATCAAATGTAGTGTATTTTTTGAGTAAATAGGGTGGTCGGTGTGTTGGTGTTGTCGATATATTTACACTCAACTATGATTATTGGATGTGTTGTTATGGTCAGGTGATAAATCCGTTTTTCTTCGTGTGGGTGAGTGTGGTGTACATTTATGATTGATGTTAACAATTAAAATTATTAATTAATAAATTGTTACGGATTGGTAGGTGGGTGATAGTGTTGTGGAATATGTTGTTGTAATGTAAAATATTTTTATTTTTAAATCAAAAAAAAAATGATTGATTTCAAAGGTGGTATTGATTGATTATGATATACATCATAAATGGTAATAAAACAGTTGGTTGATCACTTTAATAAATTTTGGTTGATGAAAAAAGAGAGAAAGATCTTTCCAAACGTGTGTCTCTGCATTTAAATTAGATGAGACAGACACATATGTGAAGTAACAATGATAAATGGAAATTGTTTAAATAAATAATAATTATGATTATTCTGGGAGTAATTATATGTATTACATTGAACAAATCTACTCTGGATTTTGATTTAATGTGGTAAAATTATATTTAAATAATTATGATCGTAGGATGATGATAATAATAATTATTTGTGGTAAATATAATTTTTACAAAATATAATTATTAAGATCTTTTATATATAATTAAAAAAATGTGGTAAAAAAATAGCTACCAATGGTAAGCCGATGGATAATTAAATAATAATAGGTAGATAAGGATAGATAAAATAGATAAAGATAGAAAAAGGCAATGTAGACTAATATTTACCAAAAACCTGTTCTGATTCAATTGAAGTATTGTATTATTTTAATCTTGACTGGCCCGTTTAATAAAGAGTGTAATTACTACTACTTATTTTTATTGATATATTTTTAAATTGTGATTGATGATGGTTGACCGATTACAATTAATTAAGTGATTGATTGACGGTTTTGTTGTTATTATTAGTGTTGTTAAAGAAAATCCTTCTTTTTCTTTTTTATCTATCTTTAATATCACCACGATTATTTGTATTTAAAAATGGTAAAAGTAGAAAAAAAAAACAATCAAAACAAACCTACCTAAATAAAATATTTCAACACACAAAACTTTAAAAAGACTCTTCTGCTTAAAATATATAAATTCGATCGGATCTTTTTTTTGTTGATTGTGCAAATAAGAGAAATCCCCCACAAACGCTGGTTAGATGAAGTGGGTTTCTCAGTTGGTAGAGGGTGATATATTAAATTTTAATTGAAATTTATTGAAATGACAGACAAACAACCACACTGAATCCCGTGTCAACTGGTTAAACCATCAACCATACACTGCCACAATCAACAATTCTGCAAAAACAATTCACCAAAAGATTTAATTATGGTGGTCTTGTGTGGTTGTTGCTGGTTTCTGATGGTTTATGTTTTTTTTTTTTTTCAGGTTATGTGGGTGGTGTGGTATTGATTTGCATCGTGTTTTAAAACAAAATTCAAAAATCAAAAAAATTGAAGTCCTTCAAAAAAGATGAGTGTTTCATCTCTGAAAGGGGGTGTCAAAATAAAAAAAAAAGCTTTCAGATAATTGCCCGATTGAAATCAAAAATCAGAACGATTTTCTTTTTTTGTTTTACACACACCATTATGATCCAAATCCTTTTGATTTTCTCTACAAAATTAGATATTAAATGGGGTAATAATTTAATTGCATACCGTCAATGATGACATATACACAATCTACAGATTTTTGTATAAAAAAAGCATCGAAAAACAAAGAAAGTCAAAATAAAGGTTGTTGATTTGCTATTCTTTGCGAGTTCTCTGAATCACCACACTGGTCAAATTAATTAATTTTTATTGTGCAAAGCTTGATAAAAAAAAATTGTAAACAATTTCATTTTTATTTTATTCAATTTTTTTTTGACAAAATATTTTCAACCTTCTCAAATTTTCAATATTTTTTCACATTTTATTTTTATTTTATTTTTACTTTAAAGGATATTTTTTAGATAAAAATCATGATGTCTGATCCACCCCACCCACAGGATAATTATTGATTTTTTTTGTAATGGTAACATATAATCAAAAGAAAAAGTGGGGGGAAAAAAAAAAAAAAAAAAAAAAAAAAAAAGATTTTCGAAAATAAAATAGAATAACAAACTTAACATTATTTTGTTAATCACAAAAATACATGATCTTTTTGTATGACAATTCTATAATTATCGAACCCTGCATACCTCTAAGATTCTCTTTACTTTGGCTGCTTGTATTACCATTTGTGTGCCGGTGATTTAAATTGTTTGAGTTGTTTTTAATTTTTTTTTAAAAAAGGTTTAAAATCACACCATAAATCAAATCAAATCTTAATTAATAGTGAGATGTTCCCTGCCAGTAATAGAATGGACACTTAGCTCTTATAGGTAATTATTAATAAAAGCAGCAACCTGTGGTATCAAACAAAATACAACTGCACACTATTGCTACTGTTGGGAAGTAGTCGCAACCAACTTACATTAGACTAATCTTGAAATATATTTATCCAACACAATCTCTTTCCTACAAATGTTTCTATAAGAGCCTCTTTCAACAATAGATTAGTTGACATATATATCATGAAAGGGATCATGATAATTGTTTTTAGAATATTAAAATATTACTTTGTTTTCATTGTTCGGTCATTAGTAATAGATAAAAGTAATAATAATAATATAAAATGGTTGTGATATTATTCCTTTATTGGAGGATTTAATTTAAATTAATGAACTTACAAGTGTATGTGGTGAGTATGTTGGTTGTGGTGGTTAGTTATAAAGCGTGATATTCGTGAATGGAAAAAGCAAAATACAATTATTGGAAGGTTTGGATTGGATTTGTTTTTAAATTAAATATTTACATTTGGTCAATGTAAATTTGGAGGAGAATTGTTGTTGAAGCGAAGATGGTGTGGTGCGAGTGAAGCTGAAATTTGGGGTGATTGTTGTGGATTTGGTATCGATTGTTGTTGTTGATGATGGTGATTATTATTATTATTATTATTGTTATTATTATTATTTTGTAATTTATGGATTAGAATGTCGGTGAGAAGTTGTTCGATATCCGGTTTGTTTGAATCTTTACAGAGGTCAATGATCTCCTGAGGATTGCCTTGCTGGAGTATGTCCAGTCCGTAGGCGATGAGTTTTTCGACAACGTCGACACTACGGAATTGTATTGCAAGTTGCAGCGGTGAAATGGTTTCGTGTGGTGGTGTGGGGTGCTGTTGTTGCTGCTGCGTCATCGACACCAGGTGCTGGATGTTACTGTTGATGGGATAGCCTTTCTTGAGAATCATATCGATTACTTCGATCGGAGAGTAACGAATTGCCAGATTGAGACATGTCCATCCATGAGAGTCGGTTTCCAACAGTAGGTTTTCATCCATATCGACGATATACTCGGCAAAGTCGAGAGGACCATGCTTAATAGCCAGTTTCAAGGGTGTCCACTCGTCACTACTGATTATATCGATTCGTGAACCATAGTTGAGTAGTACCTGAATGATCTCTCTTCTTTGGTCAAGCATTTCACCACAAACTATCTTTCCATTAAAATTATTTTCATTATCTATAAATAATGCAATACAAAAAAGTTTGATTAATATTTGTTTTTCGCAGTCCATTTGTCATATTGCAATATGGTAAACACTTACTATTTAATTTAAAACCATAGATTTGAGTGTACATTAGAGGAGAATAACCTCTTTGATCAGTAGAATTTACAATTGCATTATTTTTTAATAATAATCCAACAATATCTTTGTCTCCAAGAGAACAAGATGTCATGAGAGGTGTTGTACCAATTCTATTAAAAAAATAAGTAAAGAAAAACATTTAGTTAGAAATAAAAGTAATATTTAAATATTTATAATAAATATTTTCTTACCTGTTTGGTATGTTGGGATTGGCACCTTTCGATAAAAGTTTTCTCACAATATCTATATTTGAATTTGAACATGAAATTAACAATGCTGTCATTCCATCGAGATTTTGTAAATCAAGTTCAATTCCTCTGTTGTGATTTGTGATGGTTAAAATAAATAAAAATTATTAATAATTAAATTTTATTAAAAAAAACAAGAATAATAATTAATAATTTACTTACTTTTGATCTAATAGAAAATCAATCATATCTAAATGGTTACAATGTGAGGCTAACATTAGAGGTGTCCATCCACGATTCTGACACTTGTAGTTTAAATCTGCCCCTGCTATCAACATTGTTTTCATACCTATCAAGTCATTGTGAAATGCAGCGATTAACAATGGTATCTTTTCGAAACGAGAGCTCTCGTATATGGATTGAGAACCCTCAAATTGTAGGTGTGAATGTGTTTTGTAGCGGATGGATGGTGTTGATGATGCCGATGATACAGGTGGTGTGGACAGCGAGAGTGAATGTGGTGGAATGGGTGGCGATCTTATTTGGCTGTGATGGACAAATTGGTCTGATTGTGTTGATGACGATGACGACGACGACGATGGCGGTGGGAAAGGTAGAGAGTCAGCAGGTGTTCCAAAAATATTGAAACTGTTGCTACGTTTTTTATAGAGATGGTGTGATTGTGAGAGAATGGGCGAACGGTCAATGGGAGGAGGTGGCGAACTCAGTAGGTCACCTGGCGGACGAAGGTGTTGTTGCATCCTTGGCGAGTTGTAGGCAGGCGAGTGTGTCACACTCGTTGAATATCGATTGTGTAAAGTGATGGGAGACATCGGTGCACTTGGTGTGGTGTGAGTGGAGTTGTTTCCACTGTTATCCATGGAGTTGGAGGAGTTGGAAGAGGAGGAAGTGGAAGCGGATCCCATTATTTTCGGGAGAGTTGGTAACATTGATGATGAGGTTGAGTTGGATGCAGATGATTTGGATGGTGAGGAAACGGGTGATGACGTCGGTGAGTAATGGGGAGGAGTGGCAGCGGAAATCGATTTCAAGCCATTGAGTTGGTGAGCGATTGCAATGAGAGGTGAGGTAGGAGGTGAATTTTCAAATGCACTGAAGCTGTGCGATTTCAGCCGGTTTGTAGCGGGATCGACTGGATAATGAGGGTGTTGGTGTGGCGATGCAAATGGCGGTGGTGGTGAAGGTGACGATTCATGATTTACCATTTGCGGTGAGTTGGAAGAAGCAGGGTTTTTCTCCACATAGCTCAGAGATGGTAGGTTTATTGAACGTTTTCGACCAGTTATATTGTTTGGATGATCCAAATTGTTGCTAAATCCAACACGTGGACTGTTAGGAGATTCGCCACCTCCATTGATATTCGGTGAAAAACTGGATATATTGTTGGAGGTGGTTGTAGTCGTGGTAGTTGTAGATCTCTTTATATCCATTCTGTCATCGTCACTATCTAAATTATATAACTTTAGCGTAGAGCTGGAAATAATTGGTTGTTTACTATTACTGTTGTTGCTACTGTTATTTGCTACGACAATGGAAGAGGACGAGGTGGAAGAAGAGCGTGAGCTTGGACTTGGTAACAACTCATCATCATCATCGTTGGAAAGATTGATAATGTGACTCAAGTGAATTTTATTTTTATGTGTATCCATGGATCAACAACTCTTAATGATTGATTTTACTACTATTGATTATGTTGCTTCTTAATCAATTAAGGAGAGGAAATGGAGATTGATTGACAAAAAAAAATAATAATAATAAAAAATAAAAATAAAATATTACTATTGTGTTTTTTTTTTGTTTCGAAACAACAAACTTGAAGAAAGGGCGGTAGGATCAGATCCAACAGTTTGTTTGTTTTAATTTAAAGATGATTACTATCAAGTGTCTATATATAATCTACAATCAATCTAATCTGATTAGAGCCCAGCTCAAGCTAAAATACTACTACTACTTCTACTAACTATTTAAAGTCCTGGTTGGTTGTGATGTATGTTGCTGGGTGTGTTTAATGATGCTGTTTTTTGAATGGAAAAAACAAACACTGTTGCAATATCTGTCTTGACTTCTCTCTCTCTGTCTCTCTCTTCGAAGCTGTGACTTTCCACTATGTCTGTATTTGACTCTGTATCTGTCTTGTATGTTTCGATGTGAGTTGGTTAATAACAACAATTATTATTGATAGTTTCAGCTTATACTGTTTTTGGGTGGATGGAGGATAAAACCTAACTAAGACCACACACATTTAAAATGAAAAAACAATATTTTTTTTTAATTTAGGACTTGTGAATCTTTTTTTGGATTTTTTTATGTTAAAAATGATTGGGTTGATGGATCAAAAAACCAAAAAGAAAAAAAAAAAAATACAACAAAGTTACAAAATTGGCGTGTCAAAGACTAACTTATGGAATGTTGTGTTTTTTTTTATTTGCAGTGGGGAGTGAAATATGTTTTTTTTTTTTAAACAAAAAAAAAAGAATGCTCAAATTAAATTTAGTTGGACTTTGTTATGATTGATTTATAATATTCGATTATTACTAAACAAAAAATAAATTAAGAAATAAAAAAAGTTTTGAAAAATAAAAAAAGAAAAAAAAACAAAACAAAATTTAAAAGATTGAAAGCAAGTTAAGCTAAGGTGGGTGAATGATCTTTAACTGGCAAATGTACAGTCAAATTGAGCCGACAAGTTAGTAAATAAAGACAATACACAAGTTTTCTTTTGAATGTTGTTTTTATTTCTCTGATTGAATTGAATTGCAATGCTCTTAACCAACCTTTAATGTAGTTGTAGTTATTGTGGTTTTGGTTTGATTTAAAAATCAAACACAACAAATAATCTAATATATATACTTTTTTTTTTTTTTTGAATAGGTGCGATATGTGGTGGTGATGATGAAATATGATTCTCTCTCTCTTGTATGCAATGAAATGTTGTTTTTGTTTTTGTTGTATGTGTTGTGATGTGAGGTGATGTCTTTTTTGACTATTATACTAATACACTATTATAATCTAATCTATTACTGTACAGAATATTAACTATGTTTAATGATCAATGTATGGATGGATGGATGGATGGATGGAAACAAGTTGTTTGATGATATAAATATACAATAACAATTGTTAATTTAATTTAAAATGTGATTGGTGTTTTGCAGAGTATTGTGGTGTGCTGCTGCGGCATAACAAAAGTATATAATGATTGTGGATGGTGTTTAGAAACTAGAAAGAATTCTGCACCAACCAACATTTAAACATATTCATATGAAGGAGTAGTCATATCAGTACGAGAGCACACATACTCAAGCAAAACTACAACAAAAAAAACCTCTAAGATATCGATCACACACAACAACAGCAACAACCTATAACTAACGGTTTATGTTGTTGATGTAAGAGAAAATCTTTTTTTCAGACACTAACAATATAACTTGTGCCCTTCTTCTTTCAAGTCAATTATTTGGTTTTGCTTTGTTGATTTTGGTCTTTGTTGTTGTTTTGTTTACACATGTTTTGGTTTTTAAGTGAGAGAGTGATGAAAAAAACAAAAATCAGCTACACACACAAATTTTAAAAATCAAATCACCCCATCAAAAGATATTTTAAAATGTATAATAATCAATGACAATAACCTTTATTGGATATTGAATATTTTAATTAAATACAAAAAAAAACAACAATATATTTAATCACAGTTTCGATCTTTGGAATTTATTTTATTTATTTTTAAAATAAAAATAGTTTAGATAAACAACTTCTCAATCCCACCACTAAATTCTAATAAATTGCACAATCCATCCATTGGCAATTAACCATAAAAAGAAAACTTTACTTTTATGGCAAAAAATGAATAATATCCAAATTTTAAGATATATTATAAATTAAATTAAAAGATATGATAAAATCAAAATAATTAAAAATATTATTTTATTTTTAACTTCAAGTTAACACATTGTCAATTTGTTGGATTCCCTATAATTTATTACAATGTCCTATTTCTAACAACTGTTTATCTACATTTATTGAAATACACTTTAAAGTAATTACTTTTTAAATATTAATTATTTAATTTTTTAATTGATTTACTTTTAGATTTTAATATATATTTTTTTGAAATTAACTTCAAATATTTAAACCTTTTTTTTTATTTTTTGAATTTTTGAATTTTATTGATAAACAATATTTGCAGTGTAGGTTTTTAACGTTCTATTTTAAAAACCAAAAAAGATAGAAGATCAAAAAAAAAAAAACAAAAAACAAAAAAACAAAAAAAAATAGTAAAAACAATATTATTATAATATTTCATTCTTATAAGTGTTTCTTTATTCAAATTAAAATCAAATGATTTTATTATCTTTATATTAATTAAACAATTTAAAATAAATGAATGAAAAATAACTATCATTATTTTACAACAAGTTTAGAAACGGTTTCATCACCTTTTTTTTTTTAATTCAATGATTATTGTTAAAACGTCTTTTTTGAAAGTAACAAGAGCAAAGAGGCTGCAAGAATCAAAGTATCTTTGTGTTTGATTCTCTTGTCAATGAACTGTTAAAACGAACTAATTTGCAGGATATAAAATGTAATAATTCATTTCAATTCAAAGAGAGAGTGTTTGTTAATTGATGTGACCACACAGTTATGTGAAAAGCATAAAATTAAAAAAGATATTTCCTATTTTGATATATGATTGGCAACTCAAAGATTATGTATCGGACATGTCGTGTCGATCCCCGCTACCACACGTGTGGTGTGGGTGTGTGATTATTGATTTATGGTTTTTGTTATACCTCTGAAAAAAAAAAAAGCTATCACATATCAGACTCCAAAGATGAATGTGAGGAGGGTATCCAATTCTCACAACTTGGTTTAAGTGTTAGTATTCTGAAGTTACAATCACATACTCTTCAGTCGAATAGAATAGTGTGATGAATCAGCCGATTTTACACACAAGAGAGGTGGTCACTGGAAACCTGGTAGAAAAACCAAAAAAAAATTTGGTAATTTCAATCAAAAAAATTAAAAAAAAAAACAAACAACTTTTTTTACTTTCAATAAATACAAAAACCAAAACATTTAAAAAAAATAAATTAAAATTTACTAAAAAACGAAAAATCTAATTGCTGATAATCAAATAAAATTAGATTGTTCCCCCAACCGTTTTTTGATTTGAAAGGCTCATTAATGATTCCTATTAATGGGCATCAAAATTTCAAATGAAAAAACTATTTAGTTTTTTTGTTTTTTTTTTTTTTTTGATAATCATTAATATTGATGTACCCGTTTCAAAAAAGATTGCTCCACTGATCTTCTCCTTAATAGGTCAACCACACTCAAATCAAAGAATTTCAGTATCCACAAAGAAAACACCTTGGAAACTTTCCTATTAAATATTATGTTTTTTTAGCTTGGCAAATGGTTTTCACTTGTAAAGTGACAATTAGCATAATCTTTGCCTTTTTACCTTTTAATCATTACTGTCGATTCTTTCAAACCCTCATCTTTTGCTTAAGTGTTATTTATTTAAAAAAAAATATTTTGTTTTTTGCTCTCTCCTGCCTTAAATTTCAAAAAAACGAAAGTACTAAATCACCAATACACCTGTATTTTTTCCAAGTAGGTGCCCACACACAATCATTTTCACTGTGATACATATAATATATTATATACATTCAAATTATCTATATACTTGTTGTTGGCAATATCATATCTATCTCCTTCACATCACATATGCTTACGTATAAGATATAATAATATTATTTTTCTTTTACCAAATAATTCTTGTAAAACTATAGTTATTTTTTTTATTTTTGTTTTTTTTTTTTTTTGTTGTATTATATTTAGATCAAAACAGACAACGTAGGACTACCTAAATAAAAAAATAAAAATAAAAAAAGAAAAGAAAATTGTATTTTTATTTAAAGTTTTCTTTTTAGTTTTTAGTTTTCACCCATCTCCGTCTCATTTCACCATCGAGAACAATCCCTACACCACCTCATTCAGCAAAAAAGCTAAAAAACTAAAAACTTCACCAAATTTGTCTGATATTTTTCACGCCCTGTCTAGGTTTTGTGAGAAATTCAAAATTAAAAAAAACAAAACAAAAAAGTAAAAAAAAACAACAATCGTCACCACACATTCGACTCGATTCCTCATCAATATCTTCCTAAAGTTCCAACAACACTTACTTAGTAATCAAACAATCACACTCACTCCTCTCCAATTATCTCTTTGTACTGTATAACTGTAATATTATTTATTAATCTCTATTATATTATTTATTTGTTTTATATATGATATAGTATTTATATGTATTTTTAAAATTAGTTTAAAATCAACCAAATCAACAACCAACCACTCCATCATTTTCTTCAACCAACAACGCCCAAATAGTTTAAACTCTCGACTTCAAAAATTTGACTTGATATAATATTCTACTAGTAAACCATTTGTAAGTAAAAATAAAACAAAATAATAATTAGTTTTTCTCCACCTCCTCTTCACACTAGTCGCCACCATCTCTGATAATCATACATAATTTCCAACAAAACGATTTTAAAACCATTATATATAACAATTTAAACTTTACACTCCACAAATTACCTTTTTTAATCCATCCTCCTAATTGATTGGGTTGAATGATCATTTTTTTCCTTGTAATTGATTTTCAACCCTATATATGCTGGACCAGGCATCCCTCTTTGAATATCGATTTTAGATATACTAAAATATTATGTTGTTAAACCATCAACAATCACCATCGTCACTTAATATCAACCCATTTGTTTCAACTAAATTAACGTATTCACTTGCTTTCTCTTATACTTTCAAATTTTAATTTAATTTAATTGTTATTGTTTGAACAGCGAAATTCACTCACATAGGTTGATGATATTTTTAAATTTTTAAAATTGATAAAACACAAGATTTGTGATTATCCCACACACCCCCTTTAATTATTCTTTCAACAAACCAAAAAAAGTTTATATTTTCCACACCCTCTTTTTTGGATTCCACCACTCCACTCCGAAAGAGAATTTAATTTATACCCCCTTTTTTTTTTTTTGTTAAATCTCAATAACGTCCAATGATTTTGGTGTTATAATAAAATTCTTGATCCTCATCTTGATCACATTGCTATCTATTCCATCACCATGATAGTCATACTGAGCACCAGTGTTATCATTTCTATCATTGAATCAAAATAACCAAACAAACAAATAATCATTTTTCAAACACTGAAAACAAAATTGAAAACAAAGAATCAACTTACTTTTATAATTTTAATATATTTGCCTACACTTTCGATCGTCATTTTCATGATTTGATTTTAATTGTTATTATTTTCAATATTGAATACGACACAAAAACACACTACCACACAACACATAACATTTAGCATAAATTACACTGATTTTGTTTTGGAAACAACGAAACAAGGATCACCCTCTCTTTATTATATTGAAATAAACCAAAAGATTGTTGATTTTCAACCTCTATATTTAATTTTTAATTTTTTTTTATGTGGAGGATTCAATTTAAATTTGGTGATAACATCAAACGAATTACTACCACCATGCTTGTTGATGGCTGTACCAACAACTCCAAAAACCTCCTACCGCGAACCAATACAATAATGCTTTGATAACACAATTTAAAATATTATATTAAAGCAGTAATAATAACAATACTTTATTATTCTTAAATACTCTACATCCATTCATACATAAAAGTATGTTTTCTATACAACGAAAGTATATTTAATCATCATTATATACATATAAAAAAAAAAAATATATTGCAAATTCGCTCATCATTTTGTTTAAAAACAATTTCTTTTTCAAAAGTCATCATCAAACAAACAAACACTCTACTAAAGATCTCTCCAATCTTTAAATATTATTTAATATTATAACTCTACCCTTTGTATGCACCAATTTGTGGCAATTTTTACTCATTGAGTCGAATTGATATTAAATAAGTTTTTTGCATTCAATTGTTTTTTTTTTAGAAAACAGTTTTTATTTTAGACTATCTCTAAATAAGTTTTCTTTTCATTTCTTTACATTACAATCCAACCTATTAAATAGTTTGATTGCAATCACCATCATCCGTCAACATATCGTTTATTCCTAAATTTAAACTAAAAAGTAAAAGATTCTTTTCCTAACCACAAACTAAACTAAAAACAAAAAAAATCAAAATCAAAAAAAAACACCAAAATCATTGCAAATACACCAAAAACAAAACAATCTCGCCAATAGTTTAATCTGAAATGACAACAATGATTGGTTTCTTTGCAAAAAACCAAAAACCAAAAATTGATTAGTTTGAATTCCCATTTTGTTTTTTAATTACTGATTGGCAATCAAAATTTTTTTTTTTTTTTTTTTGTCAAAAAAAGCTTTCGCACACCTCTCAATTAATCTAATTTAATTAGATTATTAATAACATTAAAAATAAAATAAAAAAAAATCCAAAAACTAACTAAAACTAAATTTCTTTTTCTTTCGCTTAAAATAAAAAACAGATTTAATTTAAAATTGAAATCATAATCAAACAATCTATCATAATAACAACAACAATACAATATAACTAAACTACATATCTTTGAGTTAGTCAGTGCCTACACATTCCAGGAGCGCTTTTTCAATTCAAATTCATTGTTCAACCAACTTCAACCAATCACCCTCATCACAAATTCCCGAATTTAAATCATAAACCGACAACAACAACAAAAACAAAAGAAAATGGAAGACTTTGAAGAAATTGCCCCACACATCTTGTTCGATCTAAAGAATCGTAGTAATTCTTTGTCAAAGAGTGGTAACAGTGCTGTCTCGTCACCACAGATCTTCACTGGACAAGATGCCGATGGAGTACCAGCCTCGCCTGTGTTTGGCCGCTCCAGTCTCTCCTCATCCTCAGGACTGAGAAACAAGACTGGTTATCACTCACCATCCAACTCATTTGTATTATACGACAACAGCAACAACAACAACACTAGTGGCGTTGCCAACGACTCGGAATCCACCACCACTACCACCGCTAGCAATAACAACAACCTGAAATCCAGCAGTGCCAATCTCTTTAGCAATATGTTCTATCAATCATCATCTTCGGGCGCACCATTCTCCTCCATTCCAATCCCATTACGCACAACCTCACCCACAAACACCTCACTCAGATCGTCCGCTGAATCATTGCTATCCACCTCCACCGATTCCATCACCAACTCCTGTTCATTAATTTCCTTGTCGTCGTCGCCACTTCAATCTGTACCATCATCCCCACCTTCGAAACCAATTAAATTCCACTCGTTCAAACAACAGCAACAACAACAACAACAGTATTCATCATCACCTGTAAAAAAGTCAACAACAACCAATCTCCTCAAACAACACTACACCCACCTCCTCGCCAATGATGAATGCTTCGTCCAACTCCTTACCATCGTCACCATCACAATCATGCGCCAATACCTCGATTCTCTGCAACCTCAACGATTGTCTTCTCTGCCAACGCGGACAGCCCGAGCTCCTCATTAAGTCGCCAACATGGGCCAGCATCATGAGAGTCGTCTTCTTTACATTACACCACGAGTTACGTGAGAAGCCATTCTTCTCACTCAAGACCGATGTCTATGAATTCATGACTACACATTGGGATATCTTGTGTCTCAACAAGAAGCGTTCGGAGAACTGGCACAAGCAAATCCAAGACATGCTTTCACACTCAAAGAATATATTTGAGTCCGGTATGGACACCTACAAACAAAATGGATTCTGGCGTTTGAAACAAATCATCGATCCATGGACCATGCAAAAGGGTGGTCGCAAGAACAGCACCAACTCCATCATGTCCTCTCCAGTTCAGACTCCAGGTTCGCCAATCACCATTTCCTCCAGTTCCAGCACAGCTTCCCACGCTTCATCACCACGTCAAACCTCACACTCCATCAACATCCCACGTTTAAATACCTCGCCCTTAATTCTTTCCAACCACGGACAGCTTTTCGATGATTTCAAAGTAAAGCGATCCTCGATCGACATGCTACTTTCTACCTCACTCGAAAATCTCGACATGGATTCCCCAAGAAAGAAACGTTTGTCAGACTCTGGAGAAGTTCACAGAAACTACACTGATGATCCAGATGAATTATATATTGATGATAATCAATAGATAATTTAAAACAAAACAACAAAACAAAACAAAACAAAAACAAAACCCCAGTATATTAGTCGTCACAAAATAATAATTATCAAAACAAAACTCCAACAACAAAAAACAAAAACATAAATGAATATTCCAACAAATATTTCATTTATAATATATTATTTATTTATACATAACATTACATTTATATATAATAAATTAATTCCAACTACAACCATATCATCAAATAAGAATTAAAATATAAAAAAAAAACAAAATAAACAAAAAAAAAAAGAAAAAAAAAGAAAGTAAAATTCTACCAACTAACTTGTCCATATGTAAACAATTAAAGATTGTAATAATAACAATCTTCTTTAATTAGAAGAGAAATTAAATAAAATAAAAAATTTGTTAAATTTATAAAAAAAAACTTTATGTTAAATTTATTTTAATTCATTAATTTTATGCTAATACCATTGGATCTTTATCATTTGTAGCTACTTTATCTGTTCCATTTTGATCATTATTATTTGAATTTGTTGTTGGTGTTGGTGTTATTGTTGAAACTGGTTTTTTCTTTTCTTTTGCAATTTGATCTCTTGTTTGTTTAATATTCAAATTCAATCTATCATACATAAGTTCATCCTTTTTCGATACAGATGGTTTGGTCTTGTTGAGTGCATATGTAAAGTCATCCATCGATACTTTAGGCTTGACAGTTTCTTTGGCGTCGGCATCTTCCTGACGTTCAAATACCTTGTCCAACGCTGACATGGCTGCCTCTTTAACCAACAATGAAAGATCGGCACCACTGAATGCATGACATCTCGAATCGGTACCGACCGCTGCCAAATCGACGTCGGCATCCAACGGAATCTTGGCAGTGACAGTCTTTAGGATTTCGACTCTCTCCTCTGGCGATGGCAGTGGAACATACAACAACTTGTCGAGACGACCAGGTCTGAGCATGGCACTGTCAATGATATCGGGACGATTGGTTGCAGCGACGATAAACACCTCTGAACGCTTCTCCAAACCGTCCATCTCTGTTAGCAGCTGATTGACAACTCTCTCGGTCGCTTGATTTCCACCGTCGGTTCCTCTCTTTGGCGCCAGCGCATCAAACTCATCAAAAAATATTACACACGGCGCGGAAGCAGATGCTCTCTGGAAAACTTGTCGAACCGCTCTTTCAGACTCACCAACATATTTATTCAACAATTCAGGACCTTTAACAGATATGAAATTTGCCTCTAAAAATGGTTACAAACAATAATTGTGAAGTATGAGTTTGTTTGAATTGAGTTTGAATTAAAACAATTTGATTGATACATACGACATTCACTTGCGATTGCTTTAGCTAGCAGAGTTTTACCACAACCGGGTGGACCGTACATGAGTACACCGGCTGGCGAATCGATACCAAGACCCTTGTAGGTTGCAGGATGTCTAATCGGACGGAGAATAGTCTTGGTGAGTTCCTCACGAATTGAACGAAGCGCTCCGATATCGTCCCATGTAACATTGGGTATGGTTGCAAAACCTTCTCTTTTGGCCGATGGTTGAACTTTCTTCACTGCATTCTTAAAGTCTGCCATCTCAATGTAGAGTTGATCGAGTTGGCTGGCATCGAAAGGCTGTTTCATTTTCTCTGGTGTATCCATGTTGGCTTGAGAGAATGCACGTACAATCGAAAAGGTTGCAGCGGTCTTTGCCAGCAAATTCACATCGGCACCGACATAACCAGGTGTCAGCGAAGCAATCTCCTGATAATCGAAATCCTTACTCAATCGCATTCTCGAAGTGAGAACCCTCAGTATCTTTTCTCTTGCAACCAAATCTGGTACACCCAACGCCATCTCTCTATCGAATCTACCACCCATTCTCAAAGCTGGATCAATAGATTCCGGTCTACTAGTTGCACCAATAACCATAATATGTCCATTATTTTTCTGAACAATTGATTCTATTTGTTGTTGTTGTTGTTCATTATTATTATTATTATTATTACTATTTGTTGATTGTTGTTGTTGTTGTTGTTGCTCATTGATATTTGATGATCTTGTTGATTGATAATTGGTATTACTTGTTGATGCACGCATATTCAATGAATCCATACATGTGAGGAGTTGGGCGACGATACGACGCTCCATCTCTTTCGATGCATTCTCACGTTTCGGTGCGATGGCATCGATTTCATCGATGAATACAATGCACGGTGCTTGTTCCTGTGCCGATGCGAATAGTCCACGAATCTTTGATTCCGATTCACCAGAGAGACCGCTTGCAATCTCGGGTGCTGAGATAGAGATGAGTGGAATTTTGAGTTCACCGGCAATGGCGTTGGCCAGCAGTGTCTTACCGGTGCCTGGTGGACCGTGTAGTAGTATACCTCTTGGAGGATCGGCACCTAGATGTCTGTAAACCTCTGGATGATTGATTGGATATTCGATTTGCTCTCTGATGTCCTTGAGAACCTGTTCGATACCACCCATATTCGAAAAGTCGACCGATGGAATAGTTCCGACCTTTGCAAGCGACGATGAATCCTTTGAGGTTGCCAATGGATTACGATCGGAGGCAACCGATGTCTGCGATTGTTTTAATCTACGTTGTTTCTTTAGAGTATCGTTTGGTGTTTGTGGTTGTTGATCTGCTGCTACCGTATCTGATTTTATTGGTGTGGTTGGTGTTGATGTTACGACATCTCTTGATCTCTTACCCAATGGATTGTTACTAACATAAACTGGTGGTGTAGTTGGTGGTGTCAACGATTTAGATTTCGAATCTGATTTTGAATAGTTTGAAAGAATAGTTTGATTTAAACTATTATTTTGTTGTTGTTGTTGTTGTTGTTTGTTATTTTGTTGTTGTTTAGTAATAAGTTTTGTTTCTGATATAAATTCAATGTCACTATCATGTCCATCTTCAGACATCATTTTATCATCTTGTGGTGGTTGATCTAAATTGATTTCTACTGTATTTGGTGTATTTGGTGTTGTATTATTGTTATTATTATCAACATTCTCATCATCATCAAACTCTGGATCATCAATATATTCATCAGTTGATTTCATAATAACCTGTATGGCTATAATAATTGTTAATCAAGTTGTTAGTTAAACCATAAATATATCTTTAACTATTTAACTACTACAAACCTCTTTCAACTTGAGTCAAGAATGGTTTATATTGTTTTCTATTGTACTCTGAGAATTGTGATCTTAGTTTGGTGGCAATGGTGTCGGCATCCAAATAAGCATTGCCTGAGAAGTCGAGACTCTCAATTCTCTCTACCAATTTACTATCATATAAATTCGATGATTTCTTCATCACCATTCTACATATAAATAATTATAAATAAATAAATAAATAAAAGGTGTATAAAAACGAAAATATATATTACATTCGGCTAGTTTAATTTATCGTTTCGTTTTTTTTTTTACAACACAAAAAAAAAAAAAATTATTTATTAAATTTAATAAAATAATGAGAATCGATCAAGTGGTAACTAAACTGAGTGTTAACACCAATTAGTTGTATTGTTTTTAATTATCTTTTTGATGAATTTAAATGTTTAGCTGTTAAAATATTAGTATTATTGTTATTGTTATTATTATTGTTATTATCATTATCATTGGTTTCAATGTTGTTGAAAACTTCACTTTCATTATAATCTAAATGGTTGTGTATTGTTGTATTAAAAGGATTGGTGGGTTCAATAAGATCTGTTCGGTTGGCAATGAGAAAATCTATAATATCTTGATGTTTACCAATGATTGCATTATCCAGTGCAATCTGCGAATGGCCTTCGGTTCGATTTTCATGGAGGTATTTCACTATATTGAGGTGGCCGTTTAACGCTGCACCCGCTAACGCTTGATGATCACAACCCTCTGCGCGATATGTATGGAGATACTTGACGACCCCCAGATGGCCATTGGTGGCGGCTTTGTTAATCGCTTGAATTGTGCATCCTTCATTACGATTTAAACTAAGAAAAATCACCATATCTATATCACCACGTGCTGCCACTGTATCTAACGCCAGCTTTGTACATCCTTCACTTCTATTGGCGTGTAAATAGAAGGTGATATCGCTATGACGATTCTTAATCGCGTTGTTTAGTGCGTGAGTAGTACAACCCTCAGTGCGATAGGTATGGAGGTATTTCACAGTTTCGAAATGGCCATTGGTACTAGCCATGTCAAGAGCATACTTTGTGCATCCACTAGTTGTGTTTCTACAGAGAAAACGTAGCATCTCTAGATCGCCAGTGGCGGAAACAGCATCGATTGCATATTTGGAAACTTCGAATCCTTTCAACATTATAAACTGTAGGAGTTCCAAGTTACCGCTTTCCGCCGCGTAGTCACATGATGCATTGCTAAGTTCAAATCCAATACTCAATAGGTAGTCTACTACTTGCCGGTGTCCACATAGACACGCGATATTCATAAGTATCTCTCTGAATCCAGTGGTCATCAGCTCATTGGTTGCAAAGCGGGTTATCAGGAATTTAATGATATCCAGTTGTCCGAATCGCGTGGCCGTTTTCAGGAGTGCAACGAATGTTGGTTTCACCACCTTTTCATAGCGATTGTTTTTCCTCAGAAACAACGAAGATAATCTGTCGAACACCGAGATCTCCAGGAGATCCTCGACTACCTTTCGATAGCGATCTAAATAGCCATAGTGAAGTAGTTGATCCGGTCTACTCTGTAGATCGTACCAACTGAAAATCTGGATTGGCTGGAAATGAATTCTAGTATCTATAGTACGCACCGATGCCTCCAAATAGTATCGAGTATAAATTTGATTCTCAGCGATATTCATCAGTTGGTAGATTGTTTTCTTGTGATATTGTCTTGCCAGTTTCTGTTGTTGAATCCTTACACATCTTGTTGTCAGAAAAAGAAAATTAAATATATATTTTCTTAAATATCGATTTCTAAATACTAAAGTAAATAAATTATTATTCATTTTTCTATTTTATTTGTTACAATAATTCTAAATATTTGCAATTTTATTTTTAATAGTTTTAAACTACTGTTGGTTACCAATTTACAAAAAAGCCCAACTTTGTGTGACGAAGCACCTAAATTAAGTGAATTTTAAAAATAAATTTTCCTACGATTTTTTGATCAATAATTTGTTTCCTAAATAATTCCATTGGTTTTAGATATTTGCAGACTATTTAATCAAAAAAATACATAAACTGTTGGAATTTTTTTTAAGCAATATTTATTATATTATATATTTTAACAAATATTCTTTAATTTTTTTACTTTTATTTTATTTATAAAGTTGAAAGTTATAAATTTAACTAAGTCTAATAAGACAAAAAAATTCATAGAATATGTGAAGGAAAATTTTCTTGAGCAAAGATCACAACCACGATTCAGATCTTTGCTCAAGAAAAAAAAAAATCAAAAAATAACAAAACAGTGCAAATTCAGACCAAATGGTCTGTTTTTTTAATTAATTTTAATTTTTTTTAAATAAACATTGATGATTTTTTTAATGAAAAATCCAACTTTGGATAAAAATGTTTTGATTTCTAACCGAAAAGTTTTGATTAGGTTGTGTTTTTTTTCATTGATCATTTTATTTTTAATCAGTTCTTTTAAAACATAACAGATAAATAAATCTATCATATTTATAATATACAAAAAAGATGTCAGTCAAATCTAAAATGATGATGGTTTACTTGAAGAAGAAATTCAAGAGTTTGTGCTGTTGCTGTTGTTAATAACAAAACAAAACAAAACTATGTATGTAAATATTAAATTTCATTCTTATTTTATAATATATTAATGAATAAAAACGAAATAGATTCAAATCCATAGATATATGTATAATTTAGTTTGGTGGTCCACAAATGTTTTTTTTTTGGACAACAATAGAATAAAAATAGAAAAAAAAAACAATATAGTTCATATTTAATTGTTAGTTTACATTTATTTATATTTATTTATATTGATATATATATATTGCTATTTCTATTTCTATTGATATCATTCTAAATCTTGAATTGTTTGATCAATTTGATTCTGGAAAGATAACCAACTGCTAATAGCAGTCGTATTGAAATGAAGATATTGAACCATTGCCTAGTGGCCACAACTACAAGCTTCATCCATTACATCGACATCGATTTCCTGAAATTGACTGGTATTTTCCAGGAAATATTTCAGTACGTTCAAGTGACTGAGTCTAGCAACACTCATCAAAGTATTGGGAGTACATTGTTCCGAGCGAATTTCATTCAGAAATCTGACAATTTCAAGATGACCATTCTTGGCGGCGTAGTACATTGTCAGTGGTGTGCATCCTTCCGTTCTGTTGAAATGCATGAGCTTGATGATATCAAGTTTTCCCATTGCAGCAGAATTCTCCATGGCTGTAGTGGTGCGACCATCACTACTGTTAACAGTCTCGATATCGAAATGTGAATCGAAATCCATTGCAACGCTGCTACAACCTTCTGTTCTGTTATCCAAAAGAAATTTGATCATTTCGAGATTGTCTTTGGCAAGATCGATCGCAATGGTTCCATTAGAATCAAACCAATAGCCAGCATTATGATGAGAGAATTGAGCAATCGCAAGGTTACCACAATGACAAAACTGATATTGATTTCATCGGGAGGAAGAAACGATTGATGAAGAAATTCTAAAAATTCTACCTTTCCCATATCCTTGCTGATTTTCTTTATAGTTGTTTAAAATCACTAATTGTTTTATTATTATTGTTATTATCTATGATTAGATTATCTTTAATTAAAGTGTTAAATATTGTTTTATATCTTTCAAAGTAGTTGAATTTAATTAATTCATTTGGAAAACAGCCAAGGTCGTACCAATTACATCTCAATGTATTGTTCATGAATATCTCTTACACTCTTATTTAACAATACCAATTAACTAAATACTTTCTTAAAAAGCTGATAAAGATAACTTATTTGACAATGATCATTGAAGTGTCATTGCATATAGTAGCTACTATTAGATTGAGAAAAAAATATGCATTAATAAGTTTTTGCAAATATATAGAAAGGTGTGAAATAATAATAATTTCGACTTTCGGAAGTCGATTTTATCATATTAACAATAAAAGGTTATTTGAAAAAATTAATAAAAAAAAGAACCCAAATCTTTAAAAAGATATCTCGTGGACACCAAATTCTTAACAAAATCTGTCATTATTTGATCAGCTAACTGACATAAAAAATGTTGCAACAAATAAAAAAATTCAATTTTTTATTGATTTATCCACTCGTTCATACGAACAAATAATTATATCTATAGATATGTTCAGATTAATAAATAATAGATTCATTTCAAATTCAAAATCGAATCAATTTTTATTATCTAAATATTATTGTTCAAACTATTTCTGTACAACTACTTCCATTAATTTTACATCTAATTTAAATAATAATATACATAACAATAATAGTACATCTAATAATAATAGTAATAATAGTAATATTATAAATGATATAAATAGAATACAAAACGAAACAACACAACAGCTAAAACAACAAAATTTTAATAATATAAATAAACAAAAGAAAAACAATGAAGAATCTTTTGAGGATGAAGAAATCAAGTTAGAGGAGGATGAGCATGATGATGAAGATGAATATTGTCTAGTTCATTCGAATATGAATAATGGTATTCCAATTAAAAAATTAAATCGATTTAGATTCAATTACCTGGGAGTAAAGTTTCAAATCGATGCAATGTCAAACTGCTCCGTATCGGATTTCATCAAGTTAATCTCTAGTTCAACGTTGTTTAGTAAAAACATGGTATTAAGATTAAGAAAGAAAGAAATGTTAAAGACAATGTCGAGGCAAGACTACATTGCATTGATAAGAAGAGAAAAATCATTCTTGAAATCACCATACATCCAATCATCTAACTCGATCTCACCGTTCAACTATAATCTTGAATTCAATGGAGAGCAATGTGATCAAAATTCATTGTTAAATTCATTTTTCAATAACATTAACACAACCACCACAACCACCAACACTAAAGATCAAATCAATTCATCTGAAATAATATTCGAATTAACACATTCAAAAGGTATGTAATTGTTAATCAATCAATCAGATTGTAAACTATATATATATTAACTTTATTGCTTTAAACAACTAGAATCATTAAGTAATAACAGTAGTTATGCTAATAACATTACATATCAAAAGGCATTTGAGGAATTGAAATCACTTGCAAAAATGAAGGATCTTCAAAATGAATTTAAATTAAGTGACCAACTTCTAGATGAATATATTCAATCGTTTGAGAATGAATTGGCAATATGTCATCCACAAATATTAAGAGATTTACAATTGGATAAAAGTATGTAAATTAAAATGAATTTTAAAATCAACAATACAATTAATTAATATGGTTTTTTATTATTTTTAGAAACTAAACATAGATTGGTTAATTCTATGATTGAACATTTTGATTATCAAAAAAGTTTAGAGTTAAAAAAGAAAAAGAAAATGGCATCTCCAAATGATTTGGTGGAGGAGATGGCTGATTTGAAATACCCTCATCGTTGGTTCCCAGAGGCACGTGCAATCAAGAGAAAGTTTGTACTGCATGTTGGACCGACCAACAGTGGAAAAACACACAATGCTCTGGAAGCATTGAAAAGTGCGGATAGCGGTGTTTATTGTGGTCCGCTACGTCTTTTGGCACAGGAGATTTACGATCGTTTGAATGCCGTCGATGTAAAATGTAATCTATTGACTGGCCAACAGAATTTGGTGGTGAGAGACGCTCGACATTTGGCATGTACAATTGAGATGGCTTCGACCAATCGGTTGGTGGATGTGGCGGTTATCGATGAGTTTCAGATGATTGCTGATCTTGGACGTGGATGGGCGTGGACACGTGCCGTTCTAGGGCTGCCAGCGAGAGAGATTCATTTGTGTGGTGATAACACTGCGGTTTCGCTCATTGAGAAGCTGGCAAAGACAACGGGTGACACGATTGAAGTCCGCTACTACGAGAGACTGGCACCGCTCCGCGTGGAATCGAAATCTGTGGACTGGCGAAGAACTCTGGAGAAGGGCGATTGTATTATATCATTCAGTAGAAGAGATATTCTGGAGACGAAATCACTGATTGAGCGACGTGGACTGAAATGCGCGGTTGTGTATGGTGCGCTTCCACCAGAGACTCGCGCGAATCAGGCGCAGCTCTTCAACGAGCCAGACTCTGGCTACGACGTGTTGGTGGCGTCAGATGCGATAGGCATGGGACTGAATCTGAATATCAGACGTGTCATTTTCTCAGAGATCAAGAAATTCGATGGCAAAGAAATGAGAAAGTTGGTTCATAGTGAAGTGAAACAGATTGCCGGAAGAGCAGGTCGTTTCCGCTCGGAGTTCCCAGAGGGTTTGGTGACGAGCGTAAGCAGCATCAATATTGGCTACATCAAAGAGCAGTTGGAGCTGCCAAATGTCGTGACGGAACGTGCCGGAATCTTCCCACAGGAAGCACAACTCGAGCAATTTGCAAGACATCTAGGAAAAGAGGTCAGAACATTCTCCGAGTTACTGGAGCGATTCTTTGAGTGTACCAATCTAGATAATCTTTATTTCATGGAGAATACTGATGATAAGATAAAAGTGGCCAGACTCATCGATCACATTAAATTGCCAGTCAAGACTAAATATGCATTTATAATGGCACCTCTCAAACTGAAGGAAAAGGAATCGAATATCGAGAAGATCTACGTAAAGTATACCGCTCTTTTCGGAAGAGGTGTGGAAGTTCCACATATGGTAGAGGAACCGATTTGCGTCAGCCAGGATTACAATGATCTACAAAACTATCTTGGTAGACTCGAAGAATGCTACGCGATTTTGGATCTCTATTTGTGGTTGGCACAACGATTCCAAGTTCAATTCTCACAGTTTGACACAGCCTATCAACTTAGTATCCAAGTGAATCAAAACATCACAGATACACTGATAAAACTATCGAACCTTAAGATCAGTAGAAGAGAAGAGAAACAGAAACTAAGAAATCAAGATAATGCAAATGGCAGCAACATTCACAACAGAAAAAGAGTTTTTAGACAATATATAAATTAACTAATTTTGTTTTGTTTTTTGTAACTTTGCTTCTTTTAAATAAGATGGATATATTTAAACCTTAATGATAAACATAAATAGTTTATCCAATTTTCAGTTTTGAAATTATCCTTAAAAAAAAAAATTGTGTAAATGAAAGGTTGCCCGCCTTTTTTTTAAAAAATGTAACGGATATTTTTTAATTGTTGAATTGACATTCTAGATTGATTGATCAATTGTTGTGTGTTTATTTATAAATTAATAATATTTCATTTTTATTTTATTTATTTTATTTTATAATTTACAAGTAGTGGACAATAAAAAAGAAGTTATTATATAATGCTACAAAAACAACAATATCTATCTTCATCATTGCTATCTTCATCACCGATTATCTTTTCAAGTTCAATTCCTTCTTTATCTACATTATGTATAGATAGATTGAATGAGATTTTATTGAATCAGAGTTGTAATTCAAATAGCAATAGTTATAGTGATAATAATGAAATATCAAGTAATAATAATAATAATAATAATAGTTTAAGGAAATTAGTTGATGGTTATTATCAAAATGAAAATATAGATGATAGTTTGCTATCTAGTGAACAAAGAAATATTAGAGTTAAGAGATACACTGATCTATTCGAAGTATTAGACCGCTCAAATGCAATCAATCTGAATACACTCTATCAATATTCAGTAGCATTACCTTTAGACTTTATAACTCATCTCGATTTCAAATCATCTCATGATTTAACCAACAATGTATTACATTCAATTAGTAGTAAGTGGAAATAAAAATAAATCAACAAACCAAACCATCAATCAATACAATTAACATAAACTAACATATTATTTTTACAGAAATTACAACAATACGTTCATTATCAATTGCAAATTGTAAAAGAATTGATCAATTTGGATTTCAAGCTTTAAAGAGTATGTTAATTAAATATTATTTGGTTTTATTTTAAGATTGTACAATTAATTGTATGTGAAATTTCTAGGTTTGCCAAAATTATTAGTTTTAGATGTTTCTGGAACCAATTTAGATAATGAATGTTTGATATCGGTAAAGGAAATGCCTAGAATCGAAATATTGAATATCAGTGGATTGAAAGATATCTCTGATATAGCGTTGGTACATCTGTCGGCTTGTACAACACTGACTAAACTCATTGCAAAATCAACACCACTCACCGACGATTCGTTACTCTTCACCTCCAACTACATCAATAATTCACATAGAAGAGCTGGATTTGTCTCTTTACACACACTCATACTCTCTGACACGTTAATAACCGATCGTGGACTACCATACCTCCTTGATTTACCTGTCATTTCACACATCGATCTAAACAACACAAAATGTACATACATCGAGCTATCGAAACTATCACAACAATTTAACAACAAAATTAACAATAACAACAACAACAATAATAGCAACAAGTTAAAGGCAAAAAAGAATAATAATAATAATAATAATAATAATAGTATATATCAATCATATCAATTGGATATTAAAAGAAATGTAAATGGACAATCATTGAGAGAACCAGATTTGGTCATGGAGAATAACCAACAGTGGCCAATTGAGAGAATCAAAGACTATCTGTTGAGTTTGAATAGTAGTAATACAAGTCCATTGGATAGCAGTAGTAATAGTATTCTATCATTATTGAATCAATCTTGTGAATCAATAGAATCCGATTCATTTAATAATAGTAGTTGTATAAGCAGTAGTGTTAGTTTGTTAAACTCTAGCTTTGAAATCGATTCCAGTCTATATCTACCTGTGATGGAGGAGTCCGATACACCCAAAGGCTTACTCGGAATCAAAGTGTTTAAAGATCCATTCTCAAACTCTCCAACCAAAAGACATCCTGGAATGATTGGTAATATCAACATATCATTATCATCACCAACACAAACACATCCTTCCATCAACTATAAACAGCATCAACATCAACATCAACAACAACAACAAACAGTTCCATCATTATTTTCAACACCAAAGAAGAATCGTATTAACAAAAAGAAGATAAACAATAACAAAAATGATAATGATATTGAAGATGAAGATGACTGTGATGATCTATTGGCACCTTCGACACCGGTTACACCTACAAAGCTAATGTCAACGCCGATGACACCAATCAACTATGTATATAATCTTTTGAAATCACCGAAACGCACCACTACATTGTCGTCACCTATCTACTCACCGAAATCCAATAAGAAACGACAATATCATCATCATCATCAACAACATCACTACGATTTACAAGCTTCACCAATGACAACCAACCGATATCCAAAGTCACCATCGAAACACTCACCATCAAGACCAAAGAAACTTAAAGACGACAAAGAAGTTGTTCGTAATCTATTTAATCAATAACAAACAAATTGAAATAATAAATCAAATCTTATTTATTAAAATTTACATAATTTTAAATTATATTTGAGGTTACACATATTTATAACATGTCGTTTTTTAATTACATAACACTCTTTCATTGCATTGAATTGTATCCGATCGGCTTGTATAGATTGATTTAGAATACTTTTATGATTACATCTTTTGTTTAAACTTTTATATTATAATAAAAGTTATACAATGACAACTTTCAGTAGTTCAAATAGACGTTTCTCTGCATATGCAACAAATGCAGGTATCTCTTGTGATATATTATAACTTAGATATACTTGTGTTTTATATTTCATTACTTGTAAAGAATGTTAGTATATAAAAAATAACAAATTAAAATAATTTATAATAAATATACACAATACCTATTCTTTGTATGATTGATTTTGAATTTGAATCTTTACCAGTTGTCATTAATGTCGATACTGCAGGTGTATTATCCTTTAAATTTATAGTTGGTTTAACATTTGTAAATGATATGATAGGAAATGAAAGGAAACATACCATTGGTGTATTCATTGAGACAAGCAAGTCGTTTAGAGTAGCAGGTAGTGTAGCTTCACTGACCCATATGAAAATAGGACCTTTGTTTTGTTTGAATCGGTAGAACAGATAGTAGATCTGTGTCTCTTCGAAATGCTCTACAAACTTATCGATAGCGATACCACTGTTCTCAGCATCATCCTTTACTTTCAAATCTTTAATATTAACTGATTCCAATATATTTCTATTCTCAAATGATAAAGAATCCATTTTTATTTATTATATATATAAATAGATGATGATATGATTTTTGATCAAATTAAATTTGGATGACTAATAATATTAATAAATCCCATAATTTGCTTGTTTTAATAAATTATTTGAACAAGTTGATTTTTGTTTTTTTTTTAAAATTTTTTAATTAATTTTTTTTTTTTTTCAATTTTGATAGAAAAATAGTAAATGGGTTTATAACCAAATAAACAACTTAGATTAAACAAATTATATAGATATATATCGAATTCATATAATATATATTAATAAACAAGAATCTGTTTAATAAAAGAATAACAGTAACTTTTTGCTCCCCACCACCCTTTTTATTTTTTTAAAAAAAATTTTCAAATTTGATATTTTTTTTTTTTTTTTTTGAACTTTCAAATCTAATTTATTTTGGTGATTGTTTAGTGGATTGTAACAGAAACAAACAAGAGTCAGATTAGACTTGTTTAGATACGACTGAAACTAATCAACAAAAAAACAACTAAAACATTGATATCAATACAAAACAACAATTATAATCATAATAATATTACAATAACAACATAATAATAATAGTATATCAGTTTGTATCTACTTATATGTTAGTTGTCAAGTATAGGAGTGTATAGTTTGTTTAGTTGATTGGTTCTCTAGATCTATCTGTCTAGTTGTCTATCTATCTATACATTATTATTGTTATATATATCTTCTTAATTGGTTAAGGTAAAGTATATATATATTAACTAAACAACTACTTATTAATAATAGTTAGAAACTAACATACATCATATATCATACATTTAGATAGATTATATAATGGCGAAAGATAAAGAAAAGAAAGGAAACTATTCTGGTTTATTCTTTGGTAATATCACAAAAGATGGTGAATTAGATTTAGAAGAAGATGGTTTCTTTGATAAGGTAATGAATTATACATGATCTTCTAAAGAAGAGTTACTTTATTTACTTACTTACTTACTTATTGTTTTTGATTGATGTATTACATTACTCTGTAGCAATTGAAAGATGATCTCGATACATTCACAAAGAAAGGATCGTATTTGAATATAAAGAGTTTGGGTGTCGATGCCGATGACCAGAAGGGTGGTGCTGGTGCCGACGAGCAGTTGGTTAGCACCGGCGGTAGCAGCAGGTCGTCGAGTGCCGTCGACTTTGAGGATATCGATGAGTTGGCCGACGACATCAACTCGATCGAGAATGAAATCAACAAGCGTAATGCAGATAAACTAGCGAAACAAGCTGAAGAGAATATAGCAAAGTTGGCACAACGATTGAAAGCCAATGCAACAACAACAACAACGCTGCCGCCATCACTAACGCCATTCAGACAACCATCGCTGTTTCAACCTCCGACTACAACGACAACGACGATCGCAAAGAAAAAAATAGAAGATGATTTCGATTTCGATGAGGAAGAGGAAACATCGGCAACATCAGCACCACCGAAATCATCGATGATGACAACAACAACTACTACTTCAACAACAACAGCAGCGGCAGTATTGAAAGTTGGTATAGTTTCACCACCCGCATTCGGGGCAGTTTCACCATCTGCAACATCATCATACAAACCAATTATAGTTAAAAAAGAGGAGTCAGTTCATTTAGAGGAAACAAGTTCAATAGATAGAGTAAAAGAAATAGCCAGTGATGAAGATGAAGCAGAAGAAGAAGACGACGACGATCATATGCAATTAGATGATACGAATAAAACAACAGTTACAAAAACATCAACAACTACAACATCAACAACAGCAACTACATTAGATAAACAATTACAACAACAACAACAACAAAAGAAAAAGATATCACCAAAGAAATTTAAATCAACAGTACCAGCGGTTTTGGAAGCTGTTAAATCTATATTGGAACGTCCAGAAGATTTCACAACGGAGAATGTAGAGTTTAAAACTTTTTGTTCTGGTAATACGTTGGACGGTGGCGCAATCTTTAAGTTCTCTAATCTTTTCGCACCGAAAATGCCAATGAATTGGCGACGTAGAGCGAAGCGACACAAGGCAACTCCAGCCGTTCAGATAACAGAGGATTTGTTGGAGCCAGACGAACAGACGGCATTCAATACTACACTGTCTTCGCAAGCCAGTGGTTTGCCGGCCGGCGCAATCGATGGCTCGGAACAGGGTACGATCGGTCCCGACGGCAAACTCATTGCGCTGTCATCGTCGGCAGTGAGTTCACCCATATTGAAATCGGTGGATGACCAACGCAAAGACTGTATGGTTCTGCTGCTTCACAACCAGAAACTACAACAACAGCTACAGGACGATGAGAATCTATTCGAACCACTGCGCGATCGACCCGATGAAATCTATGTCGACAGCTTCTCTGCTGTGCCTGACGAGTTGTATCAACCGCTCTCTCAACTGGATTGGGAGGATCAAATCATTTGGGAACCAAAGGAAACCGAGGAGGACGACGATCCTCTGCTACGAGCGAAACGACAAACACAATCCAATTTACCACCGACTTTTCTGAGTGCAAGTGTACAGATTGACAGAGAACTGGACGAGCCTAGTGCTGGTGCCGTTGCTGCTGTTGGCGAACCGGACCAGGCTGCTGGCGTTGTTGGCGCGAAGCGAAAGCGTTGGGGTGAATTAGAGGACTATACTTATTATCCATTGAAACTGACGACCGACCAACAGAAACAGCAGTATCAACAACAACAGAAAGAACAAAACAAGCTGGATGAAACACAGGTTGAGTTCAAGTCAACGATAAAAGATCAATGGTCGCTGTTTCCGCTGCACAATTCAGAGTTGGAAGCGGGTGACTGGATAAATGATATCGTTTGGGATGAATCGGCACCGAATTACAAGCCAAAAATAAGTTGTCTGATATTGGATTTGAATGATAGGAATATGTTGTTCGAAGAGCACATCATTAGGAAGACGGACGCACACGAACCTGACCAGGTGACTTCCAGCAAGAAGGGCAAGTCCAAGAAGAAGCAAGCCGCTGCCAATGCACTGGCATCGGCCGATGCCAACGCCGCCAATCTCGCAGCACAACAGCTACTAGGTATCAACGATAAATTCAATCTTTCCAACGATAAATTCTACAAGACTCTTGGAAAGGGCAGAGTACGTCAACAGTCTGGAAAAATGTCGATTCAACACTCACTGCCTGCCATCAAATTGTCGTTGGTTAAAACACATCTCTCGATTGAGGATCTCACTCATATGCATCGTCCAGTCATTGCTTTCCAAGCTGGACATCAATTCCGAATTGCTCTCTACAATAAAGATCGTCCAGACGACAAGCCAAAACAGCGTGGATCGAACCGTGCCGATCCAATGAAACACAAGCTCGACTTGTCTGCGCGTGAAGGTCGTGTCATCTTTGTGGAATACATGGAACAGAATCCACCATTGCTCAGCAACGTGGGTATGGCAACACGCGTTCGTAATTACTATCGTAGGAAGAATTCAGACGACGACCAATTCCTGACGTTTGACGACGGTGAAACTGTGATGCTCGACCACAACGATGAGTCGCCATTCCTCGGAGAAATCAATCCCGGTGTTCCCATACAATCAATGGTCAACAATCTCTACAAGGCACCGATTGCTAAGCACAATCCAAACCCAACCGATTTCCTTCTGATTCGTTCGCGTGACGGAAAGAAATGGTATATTCGTGAGATGGGAACGATGTATACGGCCGGTCAGATGATGCCAGAGATTGAAGTTCCCGCGCCAAACAGCAGGAGCGCCAATATGTTTGTAAAGTCACGTCTCCAAGCTTACATCTACCGTTTATTCCTAAAGAAATCAAATATTCAACGACGATTGAAGATATCCGATGTTTGTACAGCTTTTCCAGGTCAGTCGGAAACATCGATTCGTAAGCGTCTCAAAGATTGCTCTGACTTCCAGCGTGGTGGTGACGACAGTGGTTGGTGGACGGTAAAAGACAACTTCCCACTGCCGACCGAAGAGGAACTCCAAAAGTTGGTGACTCCCGAAGTTGTTTGTGCCTACGAAGCTATGTTGTCAGGACTCCAGAGAATCCAGGATTCCGGTATCATTCACTTTACCAATGCCGGTACCATTCCTACGATGCTCAGTAATCTCGATGAGAACGAACCACTGAGGAAGAAATGCAAACCGGTGGAAGACGAACTCAATCAGACTCCATGGAATCTGAGTGCCAGTTTTGTCAGTGCCATGCAAGGTAAGGGTAAACTCCAGCTAATTGGCGACGATCCACGAGGTGAGATGTTTAGCTTTTTGAAGATGCCACAGAAAGTTGTCAATCAGAAACAAAAGGCAATTAAACAAGCACTCCAAAAGAACCAGGTCACTGGTACCGATGCAGATTTGAGAAAGTTGTCGTTGAAGGAGTCAAAGATTGTGTTGTTGCAGCTCGGTGTCACTGAGGAGGTCATTAACAATCTCACAAGATGGCAGCGAATTGCGCTAGTTCGTAAGAAATCTTCGGAGGCAGCACTTACCAATGGAACCGATGGATCTATGACCAAGTTTGCTAGAGGTTCGAGATACTCGTTGGATCACCAGCAACTTCAGTACAAGGAGCAATGTCAAGAGATCTTTGAGAATCAGATGAAGGCAATCGGTGGCGATGGAGAAGATGAAGCTGATTTGGATCAGGATTTGGAGGATCTCCAGAAGGATCTGGAAGAGACATTGTTTGCCGACCAGCAATCATCGCGAAAGTCTGGCAAGGTAGACATGTTTGGCAGAAGAATCGAAGATGAAGACGAAGACGAGGAGGAACGTGAGGAATTTAATAAATTGATGGATGAAATGACCAGTAATCCACCTTCACCCAGTAGCAAATCTACGACAACCACAACAACGACGACCACCACCACTTCAACCTCTGACAAAAACACACAGGAACCAGCCACTCCAATGTCCACCACACACGATAGCAGTGGCGATGAATCAGAGATGTCATATATGGATGCCAATGCCGATGTCGAATTTGTCAAGCGTGTTACACTCTTCCCCAAACCAGACGGTAGTATCTATCGTAGAATTGAAATCATTCGTGATCCAGCGTTGATTAAGGAGTACAAGAAACGTCGCGATGAGAAGCGAAAGGCAAGTGGCGCACTCGATGAAGAGGAAATGAAACGTCAGAGACGTAAACTCCAAGAGAAACTACGTCGTCTCAAACGTTCCGAGTCAGGCCCAACCACCAATATGCCTGGCAAACCATCGACACCAGGACAATCGCCAATGGTCGATTACAGTGGCCACCACCAACAACCGATCATTGGATTCAGTGGTGGTAACATTCCGATTCGTTCCAGTTTATCTGAACAGCCCTCTATCGTTTCGAGTCCATCGCCAGTGCTACTACCAAAGATTAAGATTCCATCAAACATGGTGAGAAGCAGTATGGATAGCATGCACTTTGAAGAACCTCAGAGTCCAGTACCAAGTCCAAGTCCAAGCACACTTTCACAATCTGGTTCGATCATTGTTCGTATCAAGAAGGAGGATCTCCCACCCATCTCCAAAAAGAGAGAACGTGAAAAGAGTAAAAATGATCTTATGGATGACTACATCGACCAGCCAATTCGTACCTCCCAAAGAAGAACAAGAGTTAGAAAAGATGGTAGTGGTGCTGAAGTTGAACTATCAAATATCTTTGAAAAGATTATTGAGAAATTAAGAAATATGGATGAAGTAAGTTAATTTAAATTTATTAATGTATTTTAGCTAATTTTTTTATTTATTTTATAGTTTGTTGCATTTAGAATTAAAGTTACTCCAAAAATTGCGCCCGATTATCATTTGGTTATTAAAAATCCAATTGATTTGACAACAATGAGAGATGTAAATACAAACAAATCCTTAAATTGAATTTACTGGAAAAACTATTGATGACTAATGCCAACTTTTCTTTTTTTTTTGCAAAAAAAATTTTATTAATATAGCGTGCAAGACATTGGGAATATAAAACAAAGAATCAATTTTTGGATGCTATCAAACTGATGCGTTCTAATTGTTTTGAATACAATGAAAAGAGAAATCCTCATTTACTCCCGATTGCTGATAAAATGTTAAGAGAAACTGAAATATCATTACAAGAATATGTATGTGTAATTAACAACTGATCAAACATATGAATGATTTATTAATATTTATAAAACAACAGGCCTCACAAATCGAAACATTAGAAAGATCAATTTCACAATCTAAATTCACAGAGTCTAATCCACCAACACCTATTTCCAATCCTGCCACACCCAGTAGTCCACCTATGCATTTCAGTGTTGATTCGCCTTTCTTCCCACCAGTATCATCCTCTAAACACGAAGACGAGGAAGTTGATATAGTATCGCTCTCTGGTGTTTCTCCATCAACCCATTAGAGATAACAACCAAACAACATGACCAACCCACATCAACAACAACAATAATATATTATTTATAAAGTATACCGACACACAAAAGAATTAATTTAATAAATTTAATTATGTACAAATAATAATAAGCAGCAGATGACCAAGTATTTGCAGTTTAAGAAGTTATTCAGTATTTATTGATTTAAAATGATTTTTACTTTTTCTTTTGAGAGGTTGGTTTTGGTGGTGCATTGGTGGCCAAGTACTCATCGATTTTCGATGCCATATCCTTTGATTGATCTTGGAGAACTGCAATCTCTGATCTGACATCGTTGACCTTCTTTGAACCAATGTCGGTAAGGACTGGTAATAATTTAATCAAAGTGGAATCTTTTTGGTTTGGTTTGAATTTTCCAACATTGATGACATTGTTGTGATCATAAGTTGGAGCGCTCTCAATGAAAATAACCTTGTTTCCTTCTCTATTTACTTTCTTCATGTTCTGAGTGAACTTTCCTTTTTCCTTGAGACCAGAGTCAAAGAAGAGTTGACCTGAAAAATATGAATTGATTGGATCCAACTTGAAGATGATTTGTTCAGCTCTCTGTAAAAAAAATAAACGATATTAGCAAGAGCGGTTTAACTCTTTAGTTTTCGGCAACTATACTTACTGGTTGTTGGAAATCTGGTGAGTATAAATAGATCTCATAATATGGAAGGAGATGAGTTAGGAAGTAATCCAAACCAGCTCTCTTGTAAACAGCTGGGTGTTTCTATGAAATTGTTCAATATGAATATTAGTAGGTGTTGCTTTAAGATTGCCAATAATATATCGAATTACTTACATCTTTTTGTGAAACTTCAGAGATAGCATTGATATCAATGATAAGAGTGAATTCTTTTCCACCCATATTCTTTGGGAGTGGTGGTGGCAAGACTGGATGAATTTCAGCTGGTCCAAAAATCTAAAGTTTTTGAATTAGTACTTTATTATTTTTAGTCCTTAGAAAGCGCTTTCTATTTATAATTACCATTTCGAACATTGGATACTCTCTAAGATTATTGAAAAGGTTATCAAAGAATTCTCTGAATGGCTCTGCAAAGTTGGTGAGAATGGTTCTTTCGGCGCTAGACAATTGATATCTTTCGTCATCAGTAATATTCTTCTTGTATTGGTACACTAAAATAATAATAAGAGATAGTAGGTATAATATTGATTAATTAACCATGTGTTTACATTCTTAGTGATAGATCGATCGATCTATCTATCTATCTATCTATTTCATAATCATACATAAATAACCAGTTGTTGTACAAATGATAGTTGTACCCATGACAGTTGCAGTGATTGAAGACAAGATACCCTTTGCCTTGTGGAATCCTTTTTGTTGCTCTTGCTTGTTACTATTGCTATTTCCTGTATTATCGTTGGTGTTCTTTTCAGAATTGCTGTTGTTGGTAGATTGTTGTTGTTGTTGTTGATTACCAGCATTTGATTTATCTGATGAAAATGATCTGTAACCCAAATTGGATGCCATAAATGGTCTGTTTGAGAACATAGTCATTCTAGATGCCTTTGACATCATTGATGCTATTCAATTCATATATTGATATTAATAGAATGATCATTTTGTTAGTCTATTAAAATCGATACAAATAACTATTATTAAAAAGAAAACATACCAGATCTTGAGAACATCATCTTATTTTCTTCTTTTCTCTAAATCAATATATTTGTTGATCTACACAACCAAAAAACGAACTGAAATAAAAGTATGTAAAAGAGCAATCAAAAAAAATACATAAAAACTAAAAAAATCGATGACTAATAATTATTTTTTTTTTTATTTTTTTTATTTTTGTTTCATTGTATTTCATATGGTGAAGTGCTAATAAACAAACATTGAAGTAAAATTGAATAAGTCCAAAATATTTATCATATGATATTATTTATATATATTTATTATTAACATCTAAGTTCAAGTTAATGTTATTAGTAGTATTCAAAAATGTTTGAAGATTGAAAAGTAGATATAAAAGTAGATATAATATTATAACAAATAATAATGATAATAAAATCATATAATTTAATTTATTTGGAAATGTTTACAAGAAAAACATTATTATTTTCTTTTTTCTTATTTTTTTTTTTTTTATCTTTCGATTGTTAAAGAGTTGGTTTGTATATTATATTATATTATATTGTCTTTGTCTCCAAACAAACATTTGGTCGATCGGGTATTGATTTAAGTTTGAAATGATTTGATTTTGATTGAGTATGAGTATGAAATGTATTTAATTTAAATTTTTGATTATTTTTCTTTGTTTAATTAATTATAAACTTAAACATCATAACCAGAAAGATAGTGTGATCCTTTACGATTGGATCTGTTGAAACCATCGTATCTAGTAACGTGTGGGCAATATCCAATGAAATAATCTTTCATAATAACCCAAGCATTTGATGTCATTGGTGATCTGTCGAATATAGTAGATGAATCTCTACCGGCATGCTATATAGTATTTACCACAAGAAAAGTAAATAAATCGTTGTTAGTCAATGTTGATCATAATTCAACAACAAAGAGTAATCGTTAATAACAAATAACCTACAGCTAAAATTACATCACCACCTGGGTGAGAGTCAACGTATGAGGTAACATTGTAAACTTTACCATGTACAATAATCCAACAATCCTCTCTCTTGTTGTGTCTGGCGACCTCTTCGAGTGTGAACTGTGGTAATGTTTCGTCTACCAATTGTGAGTATGGGTATCCTGGGTCTATATAATATATGAAATGATAAATGATTAGTTATCGTTCTTTTCTTTTTCTTTTCTTTTTTAAAAACAAAACAAAGTGAAGAACATACGATCATCTCTTAATACATATGTATCTGGGTTCTCTAACATCCAAGTTTGTGGGTCAACTGGTTCTTCGTGTTCATGTTCGTGATCGTCGTGCTCATCGTGTTCATCGTGGTCGTGATCGTCATGTTCGTTGTGATGAGCTGGTGTCTTTGGTGCTGCTGATCCGAATAATCTACATCCAACACTGTTATTGTTCATCATCATAATATATGATCTGTTAATAGTAACATTCTTGTTGACAACAAAGTTTGATTTCTTTTGCAAAAGCTAAAAATTATTGTTATTAAAGGTAGATAATAAATTGATTAATAAGCGGTTCTATATGTATTAAATAAAGCATATATCTATTTCTCTATATATTCTATTTAGCTATCGTGATTGATTGATCAACACCAATTGATTCAAAGATCATTTGATATATCAACCAACAAACTACACTTCATTCACCTGTTTTTTTTTTTTGATCAATGATTCATACATTTGCAGAAGATACAACAAATCTTGATAATGATCTACCAAACATGCTTGATCCTGTATTGATTGATTGTAATAAAGTAATAAATTAAAAAATATAAAAAAAAAAAAATAAAACAATGAAAAAAATAATAAAAAGGAAAAAAAATACAAAAAAAATAATTTTTGATCATTTTTCATGATCTGTGCACTCTCATAACGAAAAAAAAAAAAAGACAAAAAAAAATAGAAAAAGAATTGCAAAAGTTTTTAGTTTAGATGTTTTGATGATTGTTCATAGCCATTTGATGAAGGAAAGCTATGGTATGATAAGTTTATTAAAGGAAACAAAGGAGATTGCCTATAAATTAGTTAAATCTCAGTGAATATGGTTCATCAGGGAATGAGAGCACCCTCGACGTCCACATGTCTTCCGATTTGGATAGGGATTTTGCCAACTCGGACATTTACACTTGTCTATTTTACATGGATAGAATTTATCCATTTCGAATGGATAATTCAGAAAATTATAAATATTATTATTATTAATGTTGCTATTATTATTGTTATTGTTGTTGTGATGAGAAATATTAGAGGAAATGCCGATACTTGATGATGAAGTTGAAGATGAAAGTAGAGGAGATGGTGTATTACTTGGAGACCTCCAATACTGAGAGGTCGATGATGTTGTTGCTGTCGTTGACTGCATCAACTGTTGTTGCTTCGGTGTAGATATGGTGGACGATGAACTATTATAGGGGTGCAGCTCAATGATTTGCTCTTCATTATTTAAACTATTGAATTCGAGTAGAGATGCACTACTATTACTATTGCTACCATTGGAATGCGAATGGTTGTTGGTATTATTGTTATTCAAACCACCACCATTGCCACTGTTTGTACTTCCGCCATACGGTGAATGCGGGTCACCATTTCTTAAGCCTCCAATATACAATGAATGATTATAAAGTCTCAGTTTCTTGGTCAAAAAAATAAAAACGCAATGTTAGTAAATTTGCAAAAAAATTCAGCACACATTTTTTTTTTCGTTGCAAGATCTAAAATACTTACATCGTTTGTCAGTTCGATTTCTCTTTGTTTTTCTTCAAGTTTCTTTTTCAATTTCTTATTTTTAGTCTTTAAATATTGATTCTCTATTTCTATGTCATGTAATACTCTTTTGTCACCGATCGGCACTGGGGATGGTTGTTGATAATGCAAATTGAGTTGTTGGTGATGTTAATATTATTAATTTAGTAAAGTTTGGTGATCTATATGAATTTTAAATAAAACACACTTACCAGAGATATCTATATGAAAATGGGTACCAGAAGGGAACCTCAAATCATTATTATTATTATTATTTACTAGTGATAAAACTGGATCTATTGGTATATTATTATTTGTATTACTGTTGTCGTCCTCTATGTAAAATAAATTTATCAGATATGAAGGTGATGTTAAGCAAAGTATTTCGTTGATTCTATCTTTTAAATCCAAGAAATCATTGAGACCTTCCAGTGAAACTTTAATTAAATATTGTTTATAATGTATATAATAATTAGATGAATTTGATATTTGATTATATGTTGTACTCTGGATATTGTTATTATGATTGTTATGATTATTATTATTATTATTATTATTATTATAGAAAAATTGGTTATAGTTTAAATGTGGGTGTGCATTGTTGTTGTTATTACTATGATGTTGATGAGATTGTTGTTGTTGCTGGAGTGTTTGAAGATGATGTTGATGATGATTTGTAGTGTTTGAAGCTGATGATGATGACGACAACAATGATGATGATGTTGACGATTTGTTTGTCATTGGTGATGACAGATGCAATGGAATCGAGTGTGAAGAATTATTTGACGAGGGTATAGGCGATATGGATATTATCGTTTGATAATTTGAGTTATTGCCAGCGACATTTGAGTTTGAATTGGAGTTGGAATTTGAATTAGAATTTGAGTCGGGAGAATCTGAATATTGATGCTGATGTTGATGATGTTGATGATGTTGGTGCTGGTGTTGGTGTTGATGGTTCTGTTGATGTTGATGTTGTTGTTTCTTAATTGTTGGTTTAATTAGACAATTAAGATCCATAACATCATCTTTTATGTTATTTAATAAAAAAATTCAAAGTATGGTAATCTTCCTTATTCATTCATTAAACCAAACCAAACCAGAACTGAAATTTCATGAGTTGAAAATTAAAAATAAAATAAAATAAAAATCGTTACTCTATCTCTCTGACTCTTTACACTTTTTTTAATCTATTATCTTTTTTTTGTTTTTTTGAAATAAATATAAAAAAAAATATTATAATTGAAATAATAACAACTTTTAAAGGTTGACAAACTAAACTTAACTAAACAAAACAAAACAAAATAAAACAAAACAAAAAAATCTAAAAATGAAAATAAAATAATAATTATATTATTACTAATAGTTTGAAACTAAACTATTGTTGTTAAAAAATAATAATTATTATTTATGTTTTTCTTTTTAGATGTGTATTGGGTCAATACAATATATTGTATTGTATTAATATTATTGTTGTTGTTGCTGTTGTTGTTTTTGTTTTTTTTTTCATTACACAATCAAACACACATCTTCGAAAGTTACCACCGCCTGTGTGAAATTGGTCACTTAACACATACCAACAACAACAATAAAACAACCCACACCACATCACAAAAAAAACAACAACGTTAAACAAGCTTTGGCTATGATTGGTGTTTTTTTTTTTCTAATTTTTTTTTTAAATCAATTTTCAATTGTTTCCCTCCCAAAAATAATTTCAAATTGGTGAAAAATCTAATGTTCGTCGACATTTGACACCACCAATTTTACAAAAAAAGATTTAGTGCTCCGCACTCTTGTATTATTGTATGTTGATTCATTAAGACAAACCAGGTTTCTAAAATTTTTTTTTATTTATTAGATTTATTTAATTTTAACAATTTCCGTCTGCAAATCTATAATGCCTGGTAGTGGTGTGGTAAATTTAAGTTGTTATTGTTGGTTATTGTTGTTGTTATTGTTTTATATAATATTTTTGTTTTGAAACGAAAATTAGTAGGCAATTTTGTGATTGTGGTGATGACCTCACCATCGTTTCATATTCTAATATTACGTTCCTCCTGCTCCTCCACAAACACCACACCCACCACACACACGCCCACAAACACACCAACTATTCTATTCTAAGTTTACTACTTACTCATTGAGACGGAGCTACGGTCGTCAAATTCACTCCAATCCTCTCTAAAAATATTTTTAGTTTATCATGAGGTCAGTAAATCATTAAATAATTTTGATAGGACGAAAAAATAAACTTTAAAATGATAACTCATTAATGAGTTTTCACACACAGCAACAACAACAACAACGGTAACACTTACTCTAAATCTACATTATGAAATTCTTTGCCTGATGACGATACAACAACCCAACAGTCCTGTATATTTTAATTAATTAGATATTAATTAAACAGCTTTGCAAACATACACGAGAGTTTGTTTCAACCTCTCCATCCACGAAAAAAAAAAAAAATCTAAACTTTCATCTAGATATCTATCTCTCACTGGTATGTTTTGATATCAAAATAGAATAGCTTAATGTGGTATACTTACTCTTGGATCAAACTCTTCTAATTCGACACCTCTACAGTCGAAATGGGCGACCACCATCTTCTCTTCACTATCACAGGTGCGTTCTTTCAAACCGTTCACATTCTCAATGACAACACTGTTTTCTCTACCACAATTCTTACATTTTACTGTTGTTTGTTTTGTTTTGTTTTGTTTTGTTTTGTTTTGTAAACCAATGACAATATGTTAATAATCTTTTTTTAGATTGTTTATATATGATGTAGTTGTTTGTCTATGTATATCTATACAACTTAAAATCCACTGACTACTTCAGTATACATGAATTCATACTTAAAAGATTGACTGTGTCTTTTCTTTGTTCTATTTGTTCTTCTGGATCGATACCGATATGGTTTTCGGTTAAAACTAAACAGTTTGAACACTTCAATTTGAAGAACCATATTTTGTGTGGCTCTGGATAGATATTTTGTACTTCTTCTGTCTCTGCAAAGATCTTTACTGCTAACTTTACCATTGTTATAATGTTTATACTTTATATATTTACTATAATTATACTTTGAAAATGTGAAAAATGAAGATGAATTTAAATAATTTGTTGTCAGCTTTTTTTTAAAAACACTTTGAATGTTTTTGTGAAAATTAATTGATTTTCATGTTTTTTCTAAACCAATTCTCTTTGGAATTGTAAAGCTTGAACAAAGACGATTAACCGTAACTGAGTCATTAAGAAACTTTGATTTTAAAGATGTTAACAATAATGAGCCTCATGAGGTAAAGTTAACAAATTTAAAGTTAAAACAATGCGACCGATCTTTTATTATAGAGTTATTAAATTACTCTTAAGTTTATTTTAACTCGATATCATCAGAGACATAGAATCAATCACCAATTAAACCAAATATTTTTTAAATGGTTCAACCAGTTGAAGAAGCTTTTGGTAGTTGGCAGAGTTGTCAACATCGACACCAGTCTTTTGAATGAGTTGTCCATACTTTATCACATCGAGATACAGTTGAAGTGACATCTTATCGTAGTCAGTGTTGTGAGTTGGTACTACTGGTGGTGTTGTTGTGCTCGAAGCCGCTGTCGTCTTCTTCTTTAGTTTATTTAGAATTTCATCTGCTTTGCTAAATGATGATAATACACCGTTGGCATTCTCATAGAATCTTAAGATTAAAATAGTAATATAGTATTAGTTAACTATCTTTTTTGATTAGTAAATAATAGCTAGTTAAAATAGTAATTACTTTTCACTTATTGGTATAAATATATCGTTTGACCATTGTGATTTGAATGTCGATGGAATAGAATTTGCTTTGTTACTCAAAAACGATTCGAATGGATTGACGAGTAGTTGTACATAGGTTGATGGTTTTGTTGGCATCTATTAAATTTAATAATAGGAATATATATATAAATGTTAGCTTAAAGTTATTGTTGTATGTAAAGCTTGTTGTTGGATATTGATTATACTTACAGGTTTGTTGGTCAATCTATAGGTGGTTGTCAATGAGTTTATAAAGGATAGACCTTCTGAACACTTTGAGGTAAAGTGATTAACAATAATGATAGATATTCTCTGTAGTATTGATTGTAATGACTTTACAGATTCACTTAACGAATTGTTAATGAGATCTTCGATTTCTTTCAAAGGATTGTTGATTGCTTTAGTAACCATTGGTTTAAATTCATTATTTATCTTTAATTATTCAATCAATAATATTAATAAAGATGAGTATAATTCATTCATTATACATATATATATATATATATATTCATTAATTACTTACCTTATCGATTAACTTTAATATATCGGAGTATAAATAAACTAAATTCTCTTGTGGTGTATATTTGTTGATTGATCGTTGATCTTGTTGTTGTTGAGTAGATAATGTAGATGTAGATGTGGTTGTAGGTGAAGCAACTGTAGGTGAAGTAATATTTGATGATGGTGTTGTTGTTGTTGTTGTTGTTGTTATTGGTGATGTAGTTACAATGTTTGACTTGTTTGGTGATTCAATATGTTGAACTGCTTCCAGTACATAGTGTTCATATCGTTGAATAAGCTGTAGAAACAAACGGAAGAACTTTGAGCTTAGCTCGTAGATGAAGATACTAGACGACCAGCAGTGTGCTGCGGTGACGCAGAGCGAGGTGGTCTGTGACAGGTGGAATTGGTGTTGTTCGACCTGAGGATTCTGCAGGTTGGCAATGGTGTCGTAGCAAGTGGTCTGAGAGAGCGAACGTTCCAGTTGCTGTGCAATCTCAGAGAATCGCAGCTGGAAGTAGATGGCAAAGTTCCAACGCTTGAAAAAGTTGGCATAGCTCGGCGACTGTCGCAAGTCACGCAGCTGCTCGACACTGTCAAACATAGTCTCCTCGAGAGTAGCAACAAACTGGCAACTCAGCATAAATGTCTTGAAGAACAAATCCGGTATTCCCGTTGCATAGATAGGTTTCAGCAATGCAAATTGTTCCTCTAACTCTGGCATCAACGATTCACTCACAAAGTTATACTTACTAGATATAAACAATTCATTAACTTTACTACATAACTTTCTAAATGATCTGATGAATATATAAATATATTAATATTAGGTATTTTAAACCACAAATAAAAAGTAGTTAACATTAATTAACTAATTTATACTTACAAACATTCTACATTTAAGAATGATTTAATTTGTTGATAGATAGTTGATAATCCATCACAAGAACCTTTGTTATTACCTTCAAGATTCTTTATATTTATAATCTATATTTATTTATATATAAATAAATAGTTTAGTTAGTTTTATAATATGCATTATTAATTAATCTATAATTACAGATGATAGATGAGGTTTAACTATTGTTTTTCTAAATATTTTATATGGTAGCGAGAGTTTCTTGATGACTTGATACAGTTTGAGACAATTGAATAATATATCAACAATTGTATTTGGTACTATCTCACTATCTACTTTTATAATACATCTCAATGTCTCTGTGAATATTGGTTCAATCTTTGATTCAATTTGGTTCGATAGTTCTAATAATTTCTATATATATTATGAATGAATGAATGAATAAGTTAACCTATTACTTTTGATAAATAAACATTAACTAAACATTAATTAACCATACCATATTCAATTGTTGAAATATCTTTAATTTTGACTCTTCGGATGATAGAGTAAGCAATTGATTCTGTATCTGATAGAATGTATTTGATATACGTTCAATTACAAGTTCAAGTGTTAATGTTGTATTCTTTGCTGCTGTTGTTGAAGTTGATGATGATGATGATGATATAATAGTAGTAGTTGTTGTAGGTGATAAACTATTACTATTAATAGGTTGACCTGTATTATTAAACAAACTTAATTGATCGAATAGATTATGAATATGTGTAATCGATTCCGATATCGATATATACAACTGCAGCAGCTGCTTAGTATGATCGATCTGTTTCTTCTCTCTAAGTTTATCTTCAACACATTCTCTAACTTTATGAATATCACCTTTGAATGTCTATATATATATATATATATATATATATACAATGTATATGTTAGTTAATATATATTTGTATATGATAAAAGATATATAATATTGTTATAGTTACAGTTATTTCAGATTTAATAGATGACAATGTATCGTTGAATTCATTTAGTACGACATCGATACCAACGAGTGACGATGACAATGAGAAGAATGAATGATACTCTCGGTTGATGAGTTCAACCAGTTCAGTGTCGAGACACTTGGAGTATTCTCTCAGGTCTTTCTGAACACTCTCGAGTGGTACACGCTTCCTACAGTCGGCGATGAACTGATCGACTTTGAATGTATCGGCAACAAACACCTCCTTACTGAAACACAAAGGATTGTACTGACCACCTATAATAGTTGGTTGTTGATATGACATTGCTGTATTACCACCACCACCACTACTACTACTATTATTCAATCCATTATTGTTAACAATATTACCACTACTATTTAAACTACTATCAAAACTATAATTTCTATTCATATCTATCTATCTATCTATCTATCTTATTTCATTTGTTTATCTAATATTATGATAATTCAGTGAAAAAAAATTAAAAAATTTTAATTAATAATCTCTCTGATTGATTGAAGTCAGAGTGTGAAGAATCAAATTAATTTGACCAAAAAAAAAAAAAAAGTCTTTTTTTTTCTACCATCCAGTGAATAAACAATGATTAATTAATATAGTATTTTGTTTTGCATATTGAAAAAAAAATATATTTGTAAAATATCATAGGAATTAGAAATGCGACTTATTTAGTTTAGGGTCAATATAAAATTAATTTTAAATTTCCAATTTTGTAAAGTGTTGACGATTTTATATAAATCTCCATTAGTGTGATCTTGCATCATCATAATTAAATGGTTTTGTTCAGCAAAAAAAAAAACAAAGTGATCACAGATTTTTATTTTTTGTTATTTTTTATTTTTTTTATTAAAAAAATGTTATCTGACTTTTGACTCATCAATTCCACATAGTCAATTTAAATTGTAATATTAAGAGAGGCTGTGAAAGAGAAAGAAAAGATATTTATAATATTGTATTGTTATTATTGTAATTAATATTTGTATATAATAATTGTTAAAGTAAATTAAAAAAAATAAAAGAATGAGTGGATTTTCAACATCAACTGAAGATATTCTGTTTGAAATGGATAGACAGAACAAAAAGATCAGTGAAACAAGAGGTAGACCACTAAGTCTTAGAGATATAAAGCGTTTGCCAATCGATATAAGTGGTAATACCCTGATGGATCCAGTCAATATTCCCTCGAAATTCAAGCTGTTCCAAGCCACTACCGATGCCGGTAATCTCTTTGCTTTTGTACAGTATAATCTTGCCGATGGTGTTCGTATCTCTGGTCGTTCCATTGATTCGCGTGTCAAGCTCAGCTACGACCTGCCCAACCACTCGACCCACATCAAGTCGTTCATAAGCAGCGGTGAGAATGCACGTGGCGTTCGTGAGCACCAAATCGGAGTGATGGTTCCAAATCTCTATTCCAGCTACAAAACACGTATGGGATCGGTGGTTCAATTTGGTGTAGGAACGGGACTCCGCATGCGGGGAATCTCTTCCCAACAACTGCGAGTATCGCCATTCCTCCACCCGAAGCTGACAGTGTTTGGTCCGTTTGGTTGGTGGCAGATCAGTGCACCACTCAACAGAAATGCAGGTATTCTCCAAATGAAACATCATATATTCTTTTCGATTCGCGGAACCACCATGTTGTCGAGTCTCGAGTTGTCAAGCAGCCGTCTCGCTCAAAGCATCAACAGTTACACACAATCGATTTTCAATAACAACAGCAGCAGCAGTAGTAGTAGCAATAGCATTAAAGAAGATAGTAACTCCAAGTTATTATCAACATCACCGAAATCAACCAATTCACAAATTCAAAGTCACGATACTGTAGAATACAAGATCGTTCATGTCGCCTCTGCAACCGAGCTAGGTGTACGTAGAACTAGTAACAAATATGCTTCCAAGTGGGAGTTACTCCTTGGTTTGAAGCACAACGTCGCTCACTCTGTTTTCATTCAATGTCTATTCACCCATACCATCGGTGAAAGAACCGACTTTGCACTTAGTTTAGGATTAGATTTATAAAATGAAGTTACTATTACACAAACAACAATACTCCCCAAAAAAAGTATTTAAGCATATTATAATAAATAATAAGCAATAAAAACATTATTTGTTTAAGCAAAAAATAATATATAATAACTAGTTATTTATCATTTTACTTAAAGAAATCTGATATCTTTGAATTCTGTTTGGGTGCAACTGCTAGTTTTGCTTTGGTGGCAGACTTCTTCTTGGTGGCAGCAGAGCTATTGTTGTTGTTGTTGGCTATTGAGTCGGGCAGTGCAAATTGTTCCATACGAGCATTGTAAATCAAGTTGGAATCGTCGGCAGTTGTAGAATTGCTTGCTGCTGATGTTTTGTTTGATATCAAAGATTCACGCAACTTTAGCATCCATTTCTCGTTGAGATACTCACTGAGGAACTCGAGAGCCATCTGTAACCACTGCAGCTTGGTCGTGCCGGCTTTGTTGGTGGTCAGTGAGGATGCACGGTAGATATTGGTGTTCGAGGTCTCCAAGTAGGTGGCAAGCGATCTTGCCTTGCACTTTAGCCAGAGGAGTAGTCGGTCGTCGCTCAGCCTATAGAGATCACTCGAGTAGAGCGTTGTATGGTCACATATCAACTCTAGTTGTTCGTGTGTGAATGTGTAGCCAGCTGCTTTCAGTTCCTTACCGGGTTGGTCACTCTCCAACTGTGATTTCTCAACAAACTGAACTTTCGATACATTTCCACCAGAGTCCGAAGCGTTGCCTCCACTCTGACTTCTAGATCTCTCGAGATAACCGATTATCAAGAACAAAGGATCAATTGGACAACTCATATATAATGATCCATCTTTATAAAAATAACAAATAAAGATTAGTTATTCTTTCAACCAATTTGATTAATAATCGAATTCAAACTTAACATACCATGTCTAACACCATTATTCATAAACCAAGATGAAGGTGATTCCTTATAGTTATTAATCTCCATTACAATTTGATTCTTTCTATCTACAATATATCTTGTTTCATTATCTGAAATGAGTGAGTAACGCATTACATTAGTAAATGATTGATTTGTACATTCTAATTTTAAATATAAATAAACTTACTCGATTTCGGATTTAAAATTGATACAATAGTTAAATTATTATCTTTATCTTTATTTTCATCTTTATCATTATTATTTTGATTATTTTGATTATTATTATTATTATTATTTATATCTTTATTTAAATTATTCTCATGATTATATACAATGAATATTCTATCTTGATATGGAAGTTGTGTAGTGGCAGGATCAGCTTTTACCGCAGCAGCAGGCTTCTTTATTGTTGATCTTGTAACTCTTTTTCTCTTCTTAGATGTATCATCTTCCTCTTCCTCTTCCTCTTCTTCTACATCAATATCATCGTCGTCCTCTACTACTTCATCCTTTTGTTTTGATGATGGGTCATCTAGATCGAATTCATCATCCTCATTGAAACTGTCATCAATTGATTTACTTGTTTTCTTTCTTCCCATTATCTATCAATTACAGTAATTAATATATGTTATTGCATAACAACCTTACTAACTTTTAAATTTCCCTCCAAAAATTGATTTTTTTTTTTTTTTTTTTTTTTTGTGGAATAATGTTTAACTTGCAACTTTAATCTCATCATTGGAATATCATATTTATTTTTATTTATATTTTAATCAATAATAAAAAATTATCATTCTATTGAAAACAATCATACGGCATCACTTTTTCATAATGGCGAATGAAAGATTCTCTTCCAAAGAACATAATCTTGAAATATTATTATTTTACAATATCACTATTAGATTCTTTTATTTTTTTTTTGCTTCAAATGTAATTTTCTTTAACAAAAATAGACACAAAGACTAAGAATAAGTTATTAGGATGTTGACCATATATTTTTTTTAATTTATTTTTCAGAAAAGATCTTTTTCTTCTCAAACAAAATTTTCGTCATCTTGAATACCAGTGCAAATTTATTCAAATTTTTCGTTACCATCATCTTTAGATTTTTTTTAAAAATCTTTGTTTGCTCGACTCTGGGGTATGAACGTTAATATTATGAAAAAACAATTTTGAGAATGTTAAACTTACTCAACTTGTGATTGAATACTTTGACATGATTGAAGAGATGTATTGACAACACAAACCAATGTGTTGGAATCGATTTCTACTGCTTTGGTAGTAGTAAAAATATTTACAGATAATAATAAAACGAAAAGGTAAAAGTTTCTATTCATTTTTTTTATTAAATGGTGGTACCAATTGACTAATAAATTAGAAAACCATGTTGTTTCTATATTTAATTAGAAATAGTTTAATATTATTATCATAAAACTTTAGGGTCCATTTGCAAATATCAATTTATCCTATAAAACTGATATTGTTTTCGAAGGATTCACTTTGATTGGTGGTGGATACAGTGGTTCTTTCAATGGAGGTCTTGTTTCTGTGACATATTCTGGTTTTAGTGGTTCACCAAATCTTGAATTTGTCAATACTACTATCTCTGGAGCGAGTGTAAAGAGTAATGGTGGTTGCATCTATTCAGACGGTATGGTTGTATCTGTTATCAACTCGACTATCTTCAACTGTATGGCTCAAAATAATGGTGGTGCCATTGCCACTGCCGAAGGCGTAACCCAGAGTGTATATGTTATCAATTCTAACATTTCGATGAACACTGCCTAAAACTATGCTGGTGCAGTCTATACCCCTCTGCTGTATGTCAACAACTCCACCTTCTACTATAATAGTGCTGCCTCAAGTGCCGGTGCGCTCTACGTTTCCACCTTCATATCGATTCAAAATAGTACTTTCTATCGAAATATTGCAACCCACAACGGTAATGGTGGTGCCATCTACTTCAACGGACAAATGTCTTCTATAGTTGGAACCACGTTTATTCAAAACTCTGTACTAGGTATGGGTTCTGGTGGTTCCATCTATGCTGATAATATGGTTTTACAAGATTGTCAATTCTCCAGTGATAACGCATACTTTGGAGGCTCTATTTACTCGATTTCATCATTAGTTGTCAGTAGTTGTTCGTTTGTTGGTTCAAGTGCTGATTTATATGGAGGAGCTATTTTGGCAAATGGTAATGTCAACATCAATAACACTTTCTTCAATGGTGCAACTGCCAACTCTGGAGGAGCTATCTATACTCAAAATGCTGGATCTACCAATATGATCGAAGATTCTCAATTTTTCAATAATGTTCAGGTGGTGCAATTGTAAGTAGTTTAAAAATGAATTCTCCACTAAACTTTCTAGTTCTAAAACAAACTTTTTTTTTTATCTTTAGTACAGCAGACAAACATCTTCTTTCTTTTTGAGTGGTACCTTGTTCAATGCCAACTCTGGTAAATTTTTTTTTTTTTAGTATTATTCAATGAATTAAAAATTACTAACAAACTATTATTACAGCAACTATTCAGGGTGGCGCCATGTATTTCAGCGGTGGTGGATACCCAAAAATGTTTTATGGTGGTAAATTCATATCAAACTCCAATTTGATGAATCCAACTTACAATACTTTCAATACTGACATGATCAAAAATGTAAACACTGTCAATATTTCAGTTGATATCTTGATATCGCCCACCCTTTACAGTGTTCCACTCGTTACCGATGATTCTTTGGTATATGTATGTATTATTATTATCAAAAATATTTATTGAAATTATTAAATTTTTTTCTATTATTTTTTCAAATCATTCATTAGCCAGTTGCATATGGAGTTCTGGGAGATTGTTTCAATGGTATTGCTACCATTTCCACAGGTGGTCAAGTTACATCATGCCAATGCTTCCCAAATTACTCAGGTAGTTCATGCAATAACAACTAATAAAATTTTTTTTCGAAATTCAGAATCTGATCCACTTGGATATCCTGACCTTTGTTAATTTTGACCCCTCTTTTAAAAAGATTTTATCACTGTTATTTGATTTCATTGAGATTCAAATAGAATGAAAAATCTAAAGAAGTTTCATCAAAAGTGACGTCACTTTACTCTGAAAAAAATCCTAAAAGTCAAATTTTCCAAAATAAATTTATAAATATCGACATATTTTATTGTCAAATTATGTGTGATGTAAAAATCTTTCTGTGCGTTTTTATCATACCAAAAAAAACCTCGTCAAACTCAAAAACCAAAGAAAATTTCACCCTTTTTTTGTTTAATACCAAGACTGTCGAGATTTTTTAGATATTTTCATTAAAAATCTTTTTTTATTGGCAGATCTTAGTTTTTTAAACAAAAGCTAAATCACTTATTTATTTTTTTGATATAAATACATAACTAGTATCTTTTTTTTAAAATCAAATACTAAAAAAATGAATAGAAACATTTACTTTTTCGTTTTATTATTATCTGTAAATATTTTTACTACTACCAAAGCAGTAGAAATCGATTCCAACACATTGGTTTGTGTTGTCAATACATCTCTTCAATCATGTCAAAGTATTCAATTACAAGTTGAGTAAGTTTAACATTCTCAAAATTGTTTTTTCATAATATTAAATTAATTTTTTTTTATTTTATCTTTAGAACATGTCCATCCACCGTCAGTTGTATTTCCTATTTACAACAAACTGTGCAAAATAATCCATCATATACCACAACAGTTGTTGTTTTGGCTGATGGATTGAACTATAATGATTGTCCGGGTACTATAATCGGTCTTCCAGAATCTTATATTCATGTTTTCGTCGGTGGTTCCAATTCTGTTTACCAATGCAATGTATGTTTCTATTTTTATTTATTTATATATTTAATTTTCTTAAAATTTTAATATTCTAATTTTATTATCATAAATCTTTAGGGTCCATTTGCAAATATCAATTTATCCTATAAAACTGATATTGTTTTCGAAGGATTCACTTTGATTGGTGGTGGATACAGTGGTTCTTTCAATGGAGGTCTTGTTTCTGTGACCTATTCTGGTGTAAATGGTTCACCAAATCTTGAATTTGTCAATACTACTATCTCTGAAGCCAGTGTAAAGAGTAATGGTGGTTGCATCTATTCAGACGGTATGGTTGTATCTGTTATCAACTCGACTATTTTCAGCTGTATTGCTCAAAATAATGGTGGTGCCATTGCCACTGCCGAAGGTTCCGATATTGTAACTATTACCAACTCTAACATTTCGATGAACACTGCCTATAACTATGCCGGTGCAATCTATGCTTCCATTCTCAATGTCAACAACTCAACATTCTCTGAGAATACTGGTGCTATTATTGCTGGTGCCCTCTACGTTTCCAACTTTTTGTCTATCCAAAACAGTACTTTCTATAAGAATGTTGGATCCAGCGTAGGTAACGCTTATGGTGGTGCTATCTACTTCAACGGACAAATGTCTTCGATTGTAGGAACCAAGTTTATTCAAAACATTGTTTTAGGTATGGGTTCTGGTGGTTCCATCTATGCTAACTATTTGACTTTGCAAAATTGTGAGTTTTCCGATGATTCCGCATACTATGGTGGTTCTATCTACTCAATTTCATCTTTGAATATGGAAAACTGCACGCTTGTTGGTTCTAGAGCCACTATGTATGGAGGAGCTATTTTTGCAAATGGTAATGTCAACATCAGAAACTCTTCCTTCACTGGCTCAACAGCCTACTCTGGTGGAGCTATTTACACTTCAAACGCTGGATATTACAATATGATAGAAGATTCTCAATTTTTCAATAATGTTGCTAAGACAGGTGGTGCAATTGTAAGTAGTTTAAAAAAATACTCTAATAAGTCCACTCACTAAACACCTTACAAACCTTTTTCTGAATTACAGTATAGCAAACAAACATCTTCTTACTATTTTAGTGGATCCTTGTTCAATGCCAACTCTGGTAAGTATTTTTTGGAATACTTTAAATGAAATTGATAGTTTGCTAACAAACTATTATTACAGCAACTATTCAAGGTGGAGCTATGTATTTCGGAGGTGGTGGATACCCAACAATGCTCTATGGTGGAAAATTCATTGGAAACACCAACAAAGTAAATCAACTTTACGACACTTTCAATAGTAACGTTTTTAGCAATGTAAACACTGTCAATGTTTCAACTGATATCATTACATCAAACACACTTTACAGCGTTCCTCTCGTTATTGATAATTCTTTAGCTTATGTAAGTGTATCACTAATATTAAAAATGATTATTGAACAAATATTAATATTTTATATATTTTCAAAATACATAGCCAGTTGCATATGGTGTTCTCGGGGAATGCTACAATGGTATCGCCACCATTACCACAAGTGGACAAGTTACATCATGTCAATGCTTCCCAAATTACTCAGGTAGTTCATGCAATATTAACTATTAATAAAATTATAAAAATTTATTTAATAGTCATTTGAACAATTTGATTTTGATCAATTTCTGTTTGATCTAAATTGTAAAAAGATAATGTAAATGTTAGAATCTCAATTGGATTGAGTGTAATGGTAGTTTGATGAGTGGTTGTATTGCTAGCGATGATGGAATTGGCTGATAAAGTAGTTTGTTGAACCGATGTAATATTGAACCTGTTAAATAATTGACCTAGTGATATAGTAATTGGTTGAGAGAAAACATTGTTTTGATCAACTTGATAAATATTGATTAGTCTCATAATCATCTGATCACTATTATCCCATTGCCTATTCAATGAAAGTAAATGTAGATTCTGAGGGAATGGATTGTTGTTTTGACCAAGTGGACTATAAAATGTCGACATCTTTTTACACCACTGAACTATCGAATTACCTTTGATCGGTGCAAACATCTTGAGTAATGGGTTCTCATGGATCAGAGTGTGTTGAGCTCGAAGAAGTTCTACTCTCTCTGGTTGTCCAACTAATATTCTGGATTTAATACGGGTTGTACTTGTATCGTTCAATGCTTCATGAATAGAGGTTTGTATATTGTCTGAACGTCGTATCAATAGGAACTCTAGTAGTCCATTGGCTTGACTGCTTACACCCATAGACTGTCTATGAAGAACTGCCAGCTCAGAGTTTGAATCTTTAATTATAGCGGTGTTTATAGATGGATAGAAATTACCAACGATTAAACTTGAAACATCAGAGTCATTAAATTTCTCCATCCATTCCCTTTTAATTGTTTCCAATCCATTGTTTGAATAAAAGGTAGCACCATTGCTAATAGATGAGTTGAATCTCATGGAGATTTCATAGTTGTATCCAACACTAACAATATTCTCGATTTCAAAATATTGATCTTCCTGTGCAATAGTCCCAGACTTGGCGGATGTCGAATTGTAAACAGTGAATAGCTGTGTAACATTATTACTATAGACAATGATTACCATTGATAAAAGTGGTCCCTCCGTTAGATAGAACTGAGCGGATGTTGCATCAAGTGGATGTGGTTCTCCATGTACTCTGAAATGATAGCAATCATCGTGCATTGAATCGTATTCATATAGCTTTTGATTTAATTCTATTCTATTTCCACTGCTGTTCAAATCCATATAATATTTCAATTCTAATAAATAATTATTAGAAGGATTCATTTGGAAATGAAGTTGGAATTGATCGTTTCCGATGATCACTATATCCATGCCCTCATCTTGGCAATTGCCATATGAAATAATTTCATTTGGTATTGATCTATATGCTGGTATTGGATAATATAGTTCTCCTTGATTCGGTACGTATTCAAATTGATTATCTCGATTGCCTATGCACATGATAAAGTAGGTGGTGATACCCAAAGCTGGAACTGACGCTTCGAAATATAAATGCCATTCGTCAGTATCCAATCTTTGAACTAACTGTGACGGTATAGGTTGCTGATTATAGTCATACACTGCATAGTTTTGAATACCCACTGGAATGTCTACGTACTCCACTCTACTCCATGCCAAACTATTACTCAATGAAACAACCACCACTTGTCCAATAGTCATACCTTTGAGTAATATATCTTGATAGTCAAATCCATACTCTATTGATTCGTTCGCCAGTAAATATGATACCATCGATGGTATTGAATCCAACGATGTATTTTGAGCACTCCATAGCATATTGAAGTAATCGTTCCTAACATATTCCTTGGCAGTTCCAGTAACAGCATCATGGTGTGTAAGAATACCACTAACATTCCTGTGTAACTCTAGTGCTTCGAATACAAATTGACTATCGAATGTATATTCAGAACTTGGCGTTGCACTAGCCAATGAAAATAGAATTTCAATACTTCTAAGAATTGAATCCGAATCTCGTACAGTCTGCTTGAGTAGTGGGAAACTAGTGAAGTATCCTGACCAATAGTTTATACAATTATTAAAATTAGCATAGTCGTTGGCAAGACACTGGGTATAGGTGAAATAATCGGTGTCACTAACATCTGGGAAATCCGAGGGTTGTGTTTCCATTTCCACCGCCTGGAAGTACTCGCTCAGTGTCGCATATCTAATATTTACATTATAGGAGCTGTTTGAATTGATATAGGCTATTAGCAGATCCATATTGCCAAATTGCATACTGGCTTCCTGGAAACTAAAATCACTTCCAAATGGAACCAGTAAATTGTTATGACGATAATAGAGTGAACGCTGCCTTACAATTTCCAGAAGAATATCTGCTCTTTCCGCTATATTTTCGGGGGTGATTGGTGGATTTATTTGTGGATTACTTTCAAAATCAAATCCTGTACAGGTAATGTTTACAGGGTCGGAAGCATTCTGGTAGCAAATCTCTGGTGTATTGTAATGGTCATCGAGAATATGAGTAAAGATGGAGAGTGATCGGGAATAGCTAGCGGATGGATACCAATTGAATTCAAAGGAACGATCGTCTATCAATGAACCGGATCCAACTATATCTGGCGATGCATTGAATTGGTATTTCAAACGTTGATCGACTCGGTCGATAACATGATACTGGAATCCCATCAGTCGGAACAGCATAGGTGTGAGATTCGAAGCTCCAAACGGATCGATTTGCCAGCCCACTTTCGGGGTCACTCCAAATTCACCGAGAAGGAACTGATGGCCCAGAGTCATCTGATTGATCACCGCCTGATAGTGAGCGACAGCTTCGTCGTTCTGTGCCCATCCACCACCGATGAACTCAAGCTGTTGATTCTGGACCAACTCTCGAACCATTGATTTAGTCCAATCGGTTTGTTCACTCCACCATCTTTCAAAATAAATTCTAAATCGAGGTTGGAAATGGAAGAACGTTTGTTTTTTTTAGTTGAACATTCTTTTTTAGTGCACCAGAATCATTTGTACAAATTCTAAATAAAACAACTTACACTTCAGCCCAATTGAATCTTTTCGATGGATCTTTTAAGAGAGATTCAATAACACCTGTTAGTATAACTGTAACATTTTCGGTATAGTATTGTTCGTATGTTTGTACCCATCCAACATCTAAAATAAAATATATTAACAAAAAGTCATTAATGTCAATAATTCTCGAAAAATTAATAATTACCACAATGACTATGAGGTATTAAAAATACATTTAATCTTTGATTGTCTTGTTTGCTATCGATTGGTTTTGAACAAACATAGATAGTAGATAATAATAAAAATACAAATAAAATTACACTTTTTATCATTTTGATTTTAATTTAAATGGGGGAAGAAGAATGCAAAAAAGAAATGTTGCTAAGAACACTAAAAAAAAAAAAATTTTGTTTATATTTACATTTTAAACTCTATCTTAATTAATAAATATCTTTAACTCTACTCTATTGATTTAAAGTTTAATTTGATCTCTGAAAATATACCTTTATTTTTAGAATTACTTTTTTTATTGTTTTTCACTTCTAAAAGGTCCGATGATGGAATGATTGATCTATTAAAAAAAAAAAGCCTAATCAAGTTAAATCAAACGGAAATCGGGAAAAACAAAAAAAATAAAAATGAAATGAGCACATTTACAACTTTTATTTTGGTTTTTGTGGGGTACCCCACAAAGTCAGTACTCAATTGATTTAATTTAAAAAATTGTTGTTGTTTTTTAATTATTTTTTAATTTTTTTTCATTTTTAATGGTGATGGTGTGGTTTGTTGTTCATCACCATTAAACTTTTTTGATAATTATAATCTATTTAGTCAGTATTCTTTTCAACCTTTTAACCAATATATTTGAAATATTTTCATTTCGAAATTGAATTTTATACTATAAACAGATAATTAATTATATAAATAATAACTTAATTATAGTTAATAAACAAAACAAAACAAAACAACATATATAAAATGTTCTCTAAATATCGTGATGAATTAATTGCCACTGCTGTATGTATTAAATATTATATATATATATATATTTAACTAGTTATGAATTATTATTACTATATATTTTTATATATTACACCGAATTTAGAAAAAAAATATCATGATATTTTTTTTTTAATTAAATTGATTTACTTACTTTATTTTTATACAATTTAAATAGAAAGCTATTGTTGCACCAGGTAAAGGTATTTTGGCAGCTGATGAGAGTACAAATACAATTGGAAGTCGTTTCCAAAAGATCAATTTGGAGAACAACGAACCAAACAGACGTGCCTACAGAGATTTGTTGATCAACACTGAGGGAGACATCAACAAGTTCATTGGTGGTGTTATTTTGTTCGAAGAGACACTCTACCAGAACGATGAGCAAGGCACTCCATTCCCAGCCATCCTCAAGAAGCACGGTATCATCACCGGTATCAAGGTCGACAAGGGAACCGTCGTCATCCCAGGTACCGACGGTGAGACCGCCACACAAGGACTCGACGGTTTGGCCGATCGTTGCAAGAAGTACTACGAAGCCGGTGCCCGTTTCGCCAAGTGGAGAGCCGTCCTCAAGATCGACGTCCCAAAGGCATTGCCATCGCAACTCGCCATCACAGAGAATGCCCATACTCTTGCACGTTACGCCGCCATCTGTCAGGAGAACGGTTTGGTGCCAATCGTCGAGCCAGAGATTCTCATGGACGGAACTCACTCCATCGAAGACTCTGCCGTCATCACCGAGCGTGTCTTGGCCGCCGTCTTCAAGGCTCTCAATGACCACCACGTCATGTTGGAGGGTGCCCTCCTCAAGCCAAACATGGTGTTGAACGGAACTGGAAACAACGCACCAGCCACCCCAACCAGAGTCGCCGAGCTCACTGTTCGTACTCTCCAGAGAACCGTTCCACCCGCTTTGCCAGGTGTCGTTTTCCTCTCTGGTGGTCAAACCGAGTTGGAAGCCACAGCCAACTTGAACGCAATGAATCTTCTTCCAAACCGTCCATGGTCACTCTCATTCTCATACGGTCGTGCACTCCAAGCTTCGATCATCGCCACCTGGAAGGGTTCCAAAGACAACATTGAGGCTGCCCGTAAAGTTTACCTCCACCGTGCACTCTGCAATTCACTCGCTCAACTCGGTAAATACCCAGGTGAAGAGGCAACCGCTGAGAACTCTCAAAGTTTATTCGTTTCCAACTACAAATATTAAATAATTATTAAAAAGAATTCTAGAGATTAATCTTTTTTTTGTAAAGAAAAATAACAATTGAATCAATTCTTGATTGTAGTTTAAATTTTAAAATATTATGAAGAGAGAATAGAATCTTTAAGGTTTCTGTGGGCGATTGTCAGTGTCTGATCATGAATAGTTCATAAATAACAGCAATAAGTTACTTTATCCAAAATTATGGATTATCTAAAAACAGATAGATAACCTGATCAAGGTTAAAAAAAAAAAGGAAATAACAAGTTTTTTGTTTTTTATTAATTTAATACATCAATCAGTAAAAATAAAATTTTCAAATCAAAATAATATTCAGAACATCATTCATATCAAATATCATTTTTTAGGAAGAATTAAATTCAATATACATTAAATATTTTTAGGAAAAGGAAAATAACAATAGACAAGACTCATAATATTGTCTATTTCTTAGAGTCAAGATCAAGAAAACAAAACTATTTTGACAATGTCAAGATCAAGTTCCAAAGTATTTTTCATATAACAAACAGGATATTTGAGTTAAATTGAAAGATGGTCGATTAATTAAATAAACATAAAAAAAAGGTTTTTATTTCTAATCAACTTTAATAAATTAAAATGAAGTGCTTTTTCAAAAAAAAATTACTAAATATAATTTTTAAAAATAATGATAATTATTGTTTTATTTGAAAAAATTGCTTAAGATTTAGTGTGAGTTGTGTGTTTTTTTTTTGATCAAATTTTTTTTTCATTAATTTTTTCATTTTTTTTTTTATTGATTGATTGTTTTTAATTAACAACGTACTTTTTATAATCAAAAAAAAATCTTATTATCAATAGATAGACAGACTGTTTGGAATTTGATTCGATAAATCATAGCATTTATTGTAGCCTATACCCATTAAACTCTATTTTATCTATTATTCTTATTTATTCTTCTTTTGTATTATATTTTTTTTTATTTAATTGTTAAAATAGTAATAATATTAGTAAAAGTACCAATAGTAGCAGTAACAACCAACAACAACAATAGTAGTAGTGTAGAAATAATAATAATATTAAGTGTTTATGATAAATTGTTTTATTTTAAAAGAAATCGAAATCTAAATTTAAAACAATCACTGTTATAAATATATTTATTATTTTTGTGTATAGTTTTAGTTCATAAAAAAAAACAACAAAAAAAAAAAAAAAAAAAAAGTAAGTGATCAAAAAAAAAAAAGTAAGTGATCAATCATAAATATCAGAGTAGAAAAGTTGAAAGAGTTTCAAAGTTAGTTATTAGATGTCAGACTCTCCCAATCGAAAACCAGTTGGATCTCCTGGGTTGGTGTCCTCGTTTGGATCGCCATCGTCAGCTTCTTCAACTTCATCGATGAATTCATCAACCTCCTTCAATCTGAATGGCAATGGTAGTAGCAACTCTCCACATCATCATCACCAAAAACAACCTAGTTATGGAGGTGGCAGTAGCGCCAACACTGTAAATACCAATAGTAGCAGCAATAATACAATTATAAAATCAGTTTCAGCATCCACTGGACTCAATAAATCATCGAGTGGAGTAAAGACAACAGGCAGTGGAACATCACCAGCATCTGTATCATCACCATCATTATCCACAACCTATGGCAATAATAACAATAACAACAGTTCAACTACTTCTACAACAACATCAACATCAACAACAACAACAACAGTAGTTGGATCATCATCATCATCTACCAATTTCTATTCTAAAAAGAATGTTGAATATATATTGCTGGCAGAGTTTGATATTGACATTGGAAGTAAAGTCAAATATCAATATCCATGTCCTACTGGTGAGGATGAGGCACTGCTTGCAGAGTTTATGCTTCCGGACGGTGCTCACAATCGTGATGCCGATTGGACTGTATTCTTCTTAAACCGACCCGATCCCGATGGAATTCTCTCAAAGAACAAGAAAGCAAAACCAAAGCCAAAAACACAAGGCAAAATTATATGGTAACTATTTATAAGTATAATTTGGTAGTTTACAACAAGTATTAACTAAATCATTAATAAATGAATATAAAGTACAATAGAAGCATTCATTTATAAATTCTCAGAGGAACAAGAGTCAAAGGGTTGGGTAATGTTAGATGCCGACAAATTAACTCTTCAAATCTATTCAGGTTCTATCAATGTAGTTGGAAAGAATAATGTTTTAGTTACAAAAATGTATGTGTGTTTATATTAGTTGTACAAATAAGTATTTATATTAACAATATTGTTGTTGTTGTTGTTGTTATCGAATCGAATCAAAGTGAAAAACATTCAGATCTTGAACACACTCAGTTGGAACCATTGTTTGATTGTGTGTTGACCGATAGTGGAACGGCACTGGGTGTAAGATTCTCAGAGGCCAGCGAAGAGGAGCAGTTCTTGCAACACGTCAATAGAATGATAAAAGAGATGGCGGAGGAGAAGATTTTGGCGGCGGCGGCAGCTAGCACCACGATCTCTGACAACAACAACAACAACAACAGTAATAATAACAACAATGGAGCTACCGACAGTTTGAATAGATCGACCAGTAGCTCTAGCAGTAGAAGCGATTCTAACACACTGGCGACAGCAGGAGGTTCTCCATCAACAACAACAACAACAACAACATCATCATCATCACAATTCCTCTATTGTCTCAACTATATGAACAATCAAAAAGATGAATCAGTAAGACGTGGTGCCATTGTAAAATCATTGGCAATCTGTACAACTCATCCATTCATTCATATTTACAAGGTATAGTTAATCAAATCAAATCAAATCTAGATATTCTTTACTAATATCGATGACTTTGATTGAATATAATATTATATAGCCATTTATGATATTAGGTATACAGAAATACTATAGTTCACCATCGCTAGAAGTAATCATTGAATTATATAACTCATTGAATAGTTTGGATATGTCGACCGTTCCATTCCTAAACGATGTACAAAAGCATATCTTGAGATCATCACCCGACAAGAACAAACAGAGTCACTCAACAAATATAACCTATCTTGGCAAGCCAATGCCTGTATATATACCTATAACATTATTCCCAGACGAAGTTGGTGATGTAAGTAAAGACAAAACACAACAGATATAATATTATATTTCCATTCTCAAGATAAAACTTACACAAATCATCTATGTTGTATTTTACTATATATATAGTATAAAGTAATTACATTGGTACAGAAATTTGGAAATGATGTAATGAAGATATTCAATGGTATATTGTCACAAAAGAGAATATTGTTTTTGGGATATGGATGCAGTGCCGGCGAAGTTTGTAATTATGTGCTGGCAGCGTGTTGTATGGTTTGTCCGCCATTGAAGGGAATCAGGGAGCGAATCTTCCCGTACACCAATCTGGTGTATCTCGACTTCCTCGAGGTGCCCGGCTACATCACCGGTGTCACCAATCCGATGTTCGAGGAGAAGACCGACTGGTGGGACATCCTCTGCAACATTCAGACCGGCAAGGTAGTGATGAATCCGTCGTTGGTCACCGAGATACCCGACAAGTTTGCGCAGTACGACAGCGACTTTATGGCGGAAGTCAACTACAACATATCGGCGCACTACGGCGAGGACAAGATCAAGAGTCTCTTCCAGGAGTACACCCAGCACATCGTGGATATGGCGCTCGACGAGGAGGAGTTTGCCGACGACCAGACGCGCGCTGCCGCGCTCGACGCGAACAAGCCGCGAACCGACCTCTGGACGCGCACCAAGACCTACAGCACCTATCTTCAGGACCGCGAGAACTCCAAGAAGAACAGCGCCATCAGAGATCACACCATACAGCAATCGATCAAGAAGCTACGCAAGCGTAAGCACGTCGCCGAGAAGGAGGTGCTAAAGATCTACGATAGTTTCCTCAACAGCATCAAGACGGAGCAACAGGTGACAGAGTTCCTAAGTTATCTGCCCAAGTCGCACGGTGGATTATTCCCTGTGGCGGTGGGTCTATTCCATCAATCGAAAGACGTGCGTAACGCAACATGTGAACTACTGAAGCGTTTAGATAAGATACAAACCGGTAGTGGATTCATCTCTGGACTCAACCCATTCCTTAAACAATGTTATGAAAGAAATTTGAAATATCAATAAAACTAAGACAACAACAACAACAATAATAATAATACTAAAATTTCGATTAATACTATACTACTACAATCACGCCAAATATAAAACAAACAAAAGTTAAACATCACCAACAAACAAAACATACACACATAAATATCAAAAAAGTAAATTATAATAGATTTAGAGTACAATAATAAATACACACAACCAATTAAACATTGATATATATTATTATTTACTTATGATTTAAATATGTACAATAAATCACCAATTTAGCTAAACATATAAAACATTTGGTATTGTTTATTTTGAAATCAAAGTTGCTTGTAATCTTCTCTTTGGTTTACCATTTGGTAGTAATGTTTCAGTTGAAGAAGAAGTAGTGGTAGTGGTGGTAGTTGTAGTGGTTGTTGAGTCATCTGTCTTTTGTTTCTTTTCAACTTGTTCATCATTATCGTTTGTGGTAGTGTTATTAGTTGAATCACTATCAATCTTTCTCTTTAGTGATTCTTGTTGTTGTTGTTGTTTCTGTTGTTGATGTAATTGTTGTTGGGTAATCTTTTCAAACAGAGTATTCTGGTAGGCATCTAAACGCAATTGTTTTGCTTCCTTCATAGACTCTGGCCAGTTTTCTTCCTCCAGAGGTATACCAAGTTCATTCGGTTGGAATGCTAGATACGAGCAGAATCCATCCTGTGAAGTAACCATTAAAATAGATCCGTCATGTGTCCTTGATATATACAAATCGTTAATAATTAATTGTAACAACTAAAAATGCTTATAAGCATTATAATGCTACTTACCAACACATATCTGTAATAGGTGCATAATGTATATCTGAAATGACTAGTATTGGTTGTAAAGATTGAGTGTCGTATAATATGATTGTCTCTGATGTTGCAATAGCAAATATCATCTTGTAGTTTATATCAGACAATTGTGATGTCTTATCTTTATCCAATCGATATATAATCGGATTGAATTTAACTGTTAGCGATGGTTTGTTTGATGGTAAATGTATTATAGGTCTGTTGTTTATAGTTAACATTTAAATGTTAGTTGTCAATTGTTTATCAAATAATAATAGTAATATTATTATTTTCAATACCTACTTGTTTGGTATACTTCTAGAGAATAAATATGATGTACTTCTAACCTTTTCATTTGGTGATGATTTAAATTGTCCTGTTGGTGTAATAAATAATGATCCATCTGGTGACCATGATGGTCTTCTAAAAAATCTATTAACAGCAGCAATCATCGTTAATTAGTTTGCTATATATAGTTTGTTTAAAGATAAGCAATTGCATTATCAAATGAGTTATACATACGAAGATACACATTCATCATAATACATTCTATGTTCATGATTTGATGTTTCTGTTGTTATTTCATTATTATTATTATCTATATTATTATTATTATTATTATTATTATTGTTATTTGATGTTTCAGTAGAGGTAGTGCCTTCAGTGAATACTCTCTTAGATAGTACATTTTTTAGTTGTACAAATTGTTTCTTTGATTGTTTCTTCTTTTTTGTTGTTGTTGTTGTTGTCTTTTCTGTATTATTATTCTCATAGAGACGACAACTACCATCTGCACTCTCTGTCAATAAGAATCTACCAAGAGGATCCCAACACACACCTTGTACATAATGTGTATGTTCTTCAATAGTTTGAATACAATTTCCTAAAAATAACAACAACAACAACAATAAAAATAACAAAAAAATATTAGTTACTATCTTTTTACAAAAGTTATTATAACAAACATACTTGTAATGGGATTCCAAATTTGAAAGGTATGATCTGTAGAGCAGGTTGTTAGATTCAGTCCGTTTGGTGACCATGAGAGGTCGTAGCTATCGGTGGGAACACGCAACACTGAGATGGCAGTCCATGTTTCTTTGTTATTACTACTGTCATTGTCACCATTCAAATCGATTGATGATTGTGTTGTTGTTGTTGTTGATGTCGATGTTGTTGATGTCTCTGGTGTCGAAGCAGTTGCTGCTGCTGCTGCTGTATTAATATGATTTGGACTTAATCTCCAAATGACAACAGTACCATCATCGCTACCCGATGCCAGCAGATTACCACCGGGTGAGAATCTTGCTACATTGACATGCTTTGAGTGTTTCGACAACGACGAAAGGAAACTGAATTCAACTCCACCTTTTTCATTCTTTTGATAACTCCAAATCTATAACTAGCTAGTTAGTTTCATTTTTTAAAACTCTAATAAATAGATTAGTTACTTTAATATCATTATCAGAACCAGTTGTACATAGTCGATTTGAACTTGAGTCGAAATCGAGTGAATATATTGGATCTTTGTCATGCCACAGAATCATAACAGTTTCACATGTAAATTTCATCTTTCTTTTCTCTTTCTTCTTATTCCAAATATTATTATTGTTATATTGTTATATTGTTATATTGTTATTATTATTATTATTGTTATTAACATGTAAGTTGATTATACCATCATAGATAAATCTAAAAAAATAAATTAATATGAATTAAAAGATGTTCCCGCTCTTTTTTAAAAATTTAAATTTTTCAAATCACACACACCAAACTTCATTCCTCTCTAATAGATAATTTAGAAACTAGATAAGATAATATATACAACAACAATAATATCCAATATTAAGAATTAGTTTGCAAAATAAAATAGAATTTGTTTGTTTGTTTGTTATAAAGTAAAGAAAAATAATGGATATGGATATAGATGAATCTATTCTATCTAGTTTTAAAGCTATTGGTATGATAGATCAAAATGACTTTTTAAAGAGTAAGTTTTTAGATTATGTTTTCGATTGGTCGGTTGTTGGATGGTAGATTTCTATTTACTTATTTTCGTTTGTCTGTTTGTTTATTCTTATTTTTAAATAATCAGTGCATAATATATCAAAAGAGACAGGTATAAGTGCAGCTGTTCTAGCTGTGGAATGGGATATCTATGCTAACGAGAAGAAGTTGAACGACCCACAGTCGTTTTGCGAGCACATTGGTAAATTTAGAACTGTCGTCAAAAAGAAAGCAACACAATTAAAGAAATCATCGGCATCTGCAGCCGCTGCGCAACCAGCTGCATCCAAATCATCAGCAAAATCAGCAACAGCAACAACAGCAACAACAAAATCAACAACAGCAGCAACAACAACAGTATCATCAACAACAAAACCAACAGCTGCTTCAGTTGTTTCACAAACAAAAACAACTAGCAATAACAAATAACAAAGATGATTTTGAATTTGATTTTGGTGATGATAATAATGATACAAGCAACAATAACAATGATGTCGACTTAAGTGATTTCGATTTGAAAGGTATACCTTCGCTTCTACCAGTAAAGAAGAGTGTTATCAACTTTAATTATGCAGCGAGAAAAGAGTCTTCAAAGATCGTATCAACTTATAATAAGGAGTTGGTGATTGACATGAGATCGATGGCACCGAGCATCAATCTCAGAGTGATCGATGACATCCAACAGTCACTCAATTCAATGAAATACATGTCCGATACAATCGTAAACAGAAGCAATCAGTTGGTATTGGATAGCACTCAATCACTTAAATCAATGGTGTTTGTTGATACTGATGGTAAGGAGTTGATTGATTCAAAGCCAACAGCAACAACAACAACAACAACCGCAACATCAACATCGTCAAATTCATTGGAAACAGTTCGAATCGCTGGTAGAGTATGGCCATGTGATAACGGTTTGCTCTCCAATCGATTCCAACTGCTTGGACACACTCAAAAGGGTATCGATTCCTTTAAATTCCAAAAAGAGACTGCTTTGTTCAGTGGACAACTGGTAACCGTTGAAGGAGAGAATATTCCAGGTTCAAATTTCGGTTGTTCTTCCGTTTACTATGTAAATATTAATGTATTCATTTTAACAAGTACAAATAATAATTAATTAACTTTCTATTTTTTTTTACTGTCATAGCCAAAACAATTGGATTTCTACAAGAGTGAATCGTTAGAAAACCAAGAGAAATCCGTTCATATTATGTTTGCCAGTGGACCATTCTCATTGCATCACTGTTTCGATTACACTCCATTGGATGACTTTTTAAAGTTGGTAGAAAAGAATCAAGCTAATCTTGTAATACTTGTAAGTATAATGGTACAGTCATTCCTCGATGATTTTCTATTTATTTAACAAACAATGTATTGGTTTTTTTTTCAAAAAAATTATCAGTTTGGACCATTTATTGATGAAGGACATGACATGGCTCAATTCCAGAACGATGAAAGTTTGCTTGATACTCTCTTTGCCAAACTCGGTGCACTAAGCGCCACCCAATTCATTGTGGTTCCATCGATTCACGATATCAATAGTGAATACATTTTCCCACAACCACCATTACCATCTTCAAGAGTATGTTTGTCTTTACTTTCTTTAAAGAAAAATAATCCAAATAATTTCATTAATCTCTTACATTTTTAATTTTAATATTTATTATTTTTAGAAATATAATAATGTCCAATTTGTATCGAATCCATCTACTTTGTTGGTTAATAATTCATTTACAATTGGTTTGAATAATACAGATATTGTTGGTGATATTCAAAGAAAAACATCAAGGTATTAATTGATTGAATTTAAACTTACTCTTTAAAATATAATTTAATATTAACTTTATTAATTTCTTTAGATTCAATTTAAATAACAAAGATATATGTAAAATGATTATTCAACAACAAAACTATTATCCATTGCATCCATCAGAGATACCAATTGAAATGGCCAATTGGAATTTGATGAAATTCCCTGGTTTCACACCAAATTTAATGTTATTTGGTTCTAAAACTCATTTTACAGAGGTAACTTGATTAGATTAATTAATTTTTATTCCAGTATACTTTACTTTAAATACTAATTTTCTTTTCTTTCATTATTTCTTTTCTTTTTATTTCTTTTTAAATTCATTATTTAAAATAGAATGTAAATGATGTATTGTGTATTAGTTCTGGTTCACTAGTGTATTCTGACCACCAAGGGTGTTTTGTTGATATATTCATTAGTTGTGAGAATCAAAATGATGATCAAAACAACAACGACAACAACAACAACAACAACACTAACACCTCGCTTTCAAAGAAAACAAAGACCATTACGACTAAAATTTAAACTGATATTGATGTTGGAAGAACACAACAATATAATATATATTAACATATCGCATACCATAGCACACCCAACCCAAAACCCATATCAAAACTGACAATGTTCAATCATCTCAATCATATCATTTTTAAAAGAGCATCCCAATTAATAATAATAATAATAAAATATTAATATATATATTTATTATTATATAACAATAATACCAACAAAATCAAAGAATGTATCCTATCTTACCATTTTGTAAAAGTTCCTTCCATTTTCATATTGTTGTGGTTTTAATATTAACATGATGTGTGTTTGTGTTTTCTTTTTATAAGAAGGTTTAATACCTTTAGTGATGAACAAAATGTCATAGAACAATCCTACAATAACAATGTGTTTCTGGAGATATAAACATAGAGTACTGTGTGTTTAAATTTTGTTTTGTATGAATGAAAAGAAATGAACTTTTTAATTCTTTTAATAGGCTCCAGATGAGTGTTTAATTATGATTTCTATCATTCTTTCTTAAATAGATGTATATAATTTGTTTATATTTTGAAATGCTATTGAACCTGCAAGTGCAATGTTAGGTTGGACCTCTTCTCATTTTAGTTTGGTAATATTTAATGAGGTAGATGTGGTATTGTTATTTGTGGTAATGATATTAAATCTTATGGGTACTTTACGATGTGTACCGTATCTATATCATAGTTTATTTATTCATCTGATCAACAACAACAACAAAAACAAATTCAACTTCTACCAACAAATTGTGTTGATTGTTAATGTTGATGTTGATGTTTCTTGTGTTGAGTTGTATCTAATCTTAATTTAAATTTTAGGTTACCATTTTTACCCACAATAACCTTAACTATTGTTCCATTCCTCATATTAATAATAATATGTTATTGATTGAGATATTGTCAACCTATATGTTGTTATATATTCTAATATATTCATAAACTTCAACTCCTTTTATTACATTACTTTCTTCAACAACTCAAATAAGCTCAACACACACTCATCATTAAAATAACACACAGACACACATATATATATAATAATTTCACACTAATTTTACTATTGAATTCATTAAAACAACACACTCGTGTTAGTGATGCACCGGTGTTTTTTATTTATAATAAAATCAATTGGTTGATGCTCCTCCTTTTCTTACTTAAGTTTAATGTGATTGTGTTTAAGCAAATTAATCAAACCAAATAATCATAATATTCATATCAGATAGAGAAAAAATAGATTTATTTTTTTGTTTTGTATAAATAAAATTTAATAAATATATTTTATTAATTAATAATAGTAATAAATATATTTAAAATTTAATAAATAAAATATTATCCTCTTAACTTACAGTAGTTGTTGTGTTGTACTCTATCTTTTTCTATATCTCTGTTACTATCTCAGCTCCAATTTGTTACTTTCAATTTTACTCTCACGAACTTACTTTACTCCATTCCACACACAATCTCACTCATATATAAATATACAAACATTGCAGAACAGTCAGCCACAAATAAAAATAATTGTTTTTAATCACACTAAAAATACACACACTCAGTTATCACATCACGATCACATCCAATTTGTTAGTTAGCTAGTTATTATTGCTGTTGTTGTTGTTTTTGTTCTTTAGTTATTTTGAATATTAACATACTATTGTTATATGCTTTTGGAATAATAAAAGTGATCTTTAAAACCAACAAATCTACTTACTTTCTCTTCTTACTAACTCATTTTTTGATTTGTTGTTTTTTGTTTGTATATTTATTTTTATTTAATTTATTTAATTTCATTTGTTTGTATTATTAAATATTAAATTAAATTTACGTACTTTCTTTTTATTCTCTCTTTTCTTGTCCATACTACTTTAAATTATGTTAACATATTGAATGTTCTATTATTAAAATCAAATTTAATTAATAAAAAACATTAAACAATCCAAATAAACATAAAAATAATAATAATATACTTTTATTTATTTCCAACTTTTAAATTTTAATTTCCAATATTTCCATAAAAAAAATAATAATAATATTATATTAATAATAAATATATATATATTTAAAACTTATTTATAAATTAAAAGTTATGATGAAAATATGTCTACTTCATACGCATTAAATGATGGAGTTGTACAACCAGTAAATAGAAATAGTGGATTCAATAATATTAATAATAATATTAATAATAACAATAATAATAATAACAATAATAATAATAATAATAATAACAATATTACAACAACAGTGGTGACAACACAGAAGAAAGCAAGAATATTTCAATGGATTGAATCATTTAAGCGATCAAAAGATAAATCAGGTTCGAACAATACAAGCCAAACCAATCTTTTACAAGGAGGTTCGAGCAACAGTAATCTGATGAATCTCTTAAATATTGGTCCCTTAAATATACAGGAAGATGAAGAGATCAATTCGAATTCCTCTCTCTCATACACCTCAGAGACATCTTCTTCAGGCTCACCTTCACCACCAACATCACCACCAACTCTCACCTCAATATCGCCACTCAGCAACTCTGCACAATATCAAATTGGAAACTACTATCAACAAAACAACAATAATAAAGCTGGTGGTAGTTCCAATCCAAATTCGAACCCCTCCTCCAAAGATGGAGCAACAACTCCACTAAGTTTGGCAGCTACAAATTTCTCATTGGAACAGCCACCCATTCCATTCCCCCTATATAATAATAACAACAACAATAATAATAATAGTAACAATAGTAGTACAACAAATTCTCCACAACATCAAAATAATAATATTAAACCAACACAATCTCCACAACCACAACAACCACCTCCTATTGTAAAGTCAACATCATTTTCAATTCCTACCAATAATAATAATGTATCTCCAAATACAAAATTACAACAATCACAACAACAAATTTCAATACCTCCATCAATACAACAACAACAACAACAAATGGCTTCGGCACCGGACAGAGACATAGTTCCGTTGCATCGCGAAACCAAGGCAACAAAAGAAAACTTTTATAAAACCATTGAAGATCCGAAACAGTTTTCCAAGTTCAAGAGCTACATGGAGAACTACCAGAGTATGGAGAATCTGAATTTCTACTTGGAGATCGAGCGGTACAAAAAGATTGCAAAGGAAGACGAACGTAGATATACAGCCAACGACATATGGCGCCGTTTCTTTGTCGAGGATGGATCTTCGCAGCTGAATTTGGAGTCTTGTCTCAAGAAACGAGTAGAGGAAGCCATGAAAGGAGAGCCACGCATTGATCTCTTTGATGAAGTAGAGAACCAGGTTCTCGAAGACATGGTGTGTGATGCATTCCTCCACTTCCTAACATCGCCATTCAACCAAGAGTGGAGAGTACAACCAACAGCAAATAAAATATCGACTTCTTCATCGACGAACAATCTTTCAGAACAACAACAGCAGCAGCAGCAACAACAACAACAACAACAACAACAACAACAGTTACAACAACAATTACAACAATCACCACAATCATCTGCATTATTGTTGCCAACTTCACCGGTGTGTCACTCACAACCTATTTCAGTTCCATCACCAACCAATAACAATAATAATAATAACAATAACAATAACAATAATAACAACAACAATAATAATAATAATAACTATAATATAATTAATTCACCAACATCACCTATTCAATTATCTATTTCGATATGTGCATCTGACAATCCAGAGATTTGTCAAATCACAAGGATCGACGCATCAGACATTGAGTATATACTTGATGAGGTGATGAAGAACAACATATCGATACACAATGAAATCAACTACCAAGATGTAATGGTTAGTCACTGGTTGGCATCAGGTGCATCTGGTAGAGTATATTTGTAAGTAGTAAAGCCAACTAAAAATATTTATAATATACTTACTTAAATAACCATTTCATATTGTTAATTAATTATGAACAGAGGATTTTGGAAAGGAAAAGAAGTAGCAGTGAAAATATTTGGACATGAATTCAATGTGTATTTCGATGTTGCCGAGTATCGAAGAGAGGTTGCGCTGATGACCATTCTGAAACATGAGTGTTTGGTGCAGTGCTTTGGCTCTGGATCGTATGGTTCCAGCTATTTCCATCTCACTGAATACTGTCCGAAGGGTAGTCTCACAGACTATCTAAAGAACCCATTGAACGTCTTGGACATTAACGCAAAGATTACATTTGCACTTGACATTGCCTATGGAATGAGATATCTTCATTCAATGTCGATCATACACAGAGATTTAAAGAGTATGAATATTTTAGTAAGTATCAATCAATCAATCAATCAATCAATCAATCAATCGCAACCAATCATTCATTCACATTTATATATATAGTATATATGTTATACTTACACAAAATTATCAATAGATTACCGATAATAATAAGATAAAGATTATAGATTTTGGATCATCCAGAATCACCAATAAATATATGACGAGTCACGTTGGAACTCAAGCATGGATGGCACCTGAAATCTTTACTTCCAAACATTATACTGATAAAGTTGATGTTTATTCATATGGTGTTAGTAAGTTGAATTGTAAATAATATAGTATTAATATTTGATTATTAATATAAATGTTTCTGTTTTATTATTATTATTATTATTATTAGTTTTATGGGAGATATTTACAAGAAGAGCACCATATGAAGAGAATGTACCATTTAATGTTCCAGTTTTGGTTGCAAAGGGAGAGAGACCCGATTTGCCAACCAAAGAGTTCCCACCACAGATTGCCAATCTCATCAAGAAATGTTGGTCACACAAACCAGCACACAGACCATCCTTCATCAAAATCTGTTCCTACTTGGAAGACATTTCAAATCAATCAAATAATAAAAAGAAACTATAATAAATAAATAACATTTTAACTAAAAACTATAATAAATAAAAATAAAAAACAAAAATATCAATCAAACAATAACTAAAAAATATTTTAGATATTTTTGTTTTTTTTTTTGGAACAAGTAATTTTATATAAAAATAAAAAACTTTATTCATTTATATCTAACATTTTTCAGATTTCTTATATAAAAAAAAAACTATAAATTTATATTATAATAATATATTTTGAAGATTAAGCGACTTCATTACTTTGGCAAGATTTTTTTTTTTTTTTTTTTTTAAACCAAAAAAAACTGTTTTGCAAACACGGAAAAAAAATAAAATAAACTTTGACGAGTGGCAATAAAACGACAAAAAAATAAATTATAATTAGTTTGGTCAGTTGGTTCCATCGCCAATAAAATTACTAATTACACAAAACATATAAATAAATTAAATAGAAAAAAAAAGATAACAAAAATAATATCAATAACAAATATAAATAGGAACCAAATAAAGAAATAAAATTTTTTGCAATTTATTTTTTTATAAACAATCCCAATAATAATAATAATAATAACAACAACGAATAACCACACTTAATATATATATATATATTTATAGAAACAACAAATAGTTTGAAACATTCTAAGAACATAACAATGAGTTCTAGTTCTGTTGAACAACAACAGAATGATGATGATAATGTCAATAGAGAAAACGAAAATAGAGAAATGTCAATTCTGACGAGTGGTGATGATGTTGATATTCAACAAAAACAACAACAGCAATCTTGTTCGGAATCAATTGAGAATGGTACTGCTATGCAATTGGATGACAATGAGAAGAATGATGGCAATGGAAAAGATCAAGATCAGGATATTGTTGAAGATGAAGATGTCGAAGATGGTGAGATTGACGATGGAGGTATTCTCGAGCTTGGTGGCGAACCACTTCTCAAGTTGGAAAAGATTGAAGATCAATATATAGATACTACGACGCCTGTCATTTTGGCATCGTCATCATCGACACTGCTACATGATCATCATCATCATCATCACGAGGGAATAATCGATCATCACATGATGGACGATCACGTTCATGATCATGATCATGACTATCATCATCATCACGATGTCGACGTTGATGTCGATGAGTTGTACGCTATGAATGGAGTGGTGGCTGTGGTTGTTCCACCGATTTTGGCATCGGACGACGACGAGGACAACCTGCCAAACTACCACCAGCACCCGGTAGTTGCACCGGAACAGATTATGTATGGAGGTGCCAGTTCATCGATGATTGTCGATCCTCATGCTTCGACGACACCCTACACATCGGTGGTGGGCGGTCGACTCTACGTACCGTACGCCAACGACGCCAAGAAGTTGGAGGACAAGGAAGACGACTTCCTTGCATCGCTACGCGACTATGAGAAACTCAAAGAGAAGCGAGGACGTGACCGAAGTTGGAGTAGGTCTCGTTCGCGGTCGGTCAACAGACGTTCCTACAAACGAAGACACAGCAGCAGTCATCACTCAAGAAGCAGAAGCAGAAGTAGAAGTAGAAGTCGTAGCAGCAGAAGTAGAAGTAGGAGCTATAGAAGATCCTCTTACGATAGTCAAAGTCGAAGTAGAAGCCGTAGTAGAAGTCACAGAAGAAGTTATAGAAGAAGATCGAGCAGGCATTCATCGAGATCGCGAAGTCGCAGTTGGAGTCGGTCCAGTCGTAGTCAGAGTGGTTCGCGAACAAGATCGTCCACACATCACAAGAGCAGGAGAAGTGACCGATCTCGACGTTCCAACAGAGACAGAAGTCTATCGAGAAGTTGGAGTAGATCAAGATCGCGATCGAGTAGCTACAACGATAGAAGCAGTAGGAGCAGATCAGGATCAAGATCAAGTAAAAGAAAAACAACAAGAGATTCAGGTGATAAAAACAACAACAACAATGCTAAAAAGAATAACAATAAGAGTAGTACAAGTAGCAGTCCAGATAAATCTGTTGTAACATCAACGACAACAATAAAAAGTAATGAAGTATCAAGTACAAAAGAGACTGCGACAACTTCATCAACACCACCTCCTCCACCTCCAACCATCATTTCAACAACGACAACACCATCACCAATAATCGCAACTCCAATACCACCCCCTCCACCTGCAACAATCATTTCCACACCAATTTCAATTGCTTCAACGACAATAGCAATGCCAACAGTAACAACAGCATCAGCAGCAACAGTTTTTACGATGGCACCACAACAACAACAACAACAACAACTACAACAAACACCTAAGATTCAATTTGGATTCAACGCGAAACCAAATATTAATAATAATAACAACAACAATCCCAATATGTCCAATGGTTTTGGCAACCATCATGGACATTTTAATAATGGTGGCGGTGCTTACAATCAATATCCACCACCACCACCACAACTTTCACCTATGAACAACGGTGGTTATAATCATCATAATCACCATGGTGCACCACCACCACCTCCACATCACAATCATCACCATCATCCAAGAAACGATCATTATTCAAGACATCATGATTACGGATATGGTATGAACGGTTACAACAATCACTATCCACCACATCACAATAGAGGTGGACATCATCATAATCACTACGACCACCGTGGTCCACCACCTCCACATCACTACGACCATCGCGGTCCACCACCACCTCAACTTCCACCACATCCACATCACAATCACTACGATCATCGCGGTCCACCACCACCTCTACATCCACATCATCAACCAACACCACAACCACAAATTCCACAACAACCACTCATTGATAAAGCATTACAACAGCAATCACCTCATTATCAACCACCTCCAACTCTTAATTCATCATCATCTTCAACACCAACTTTAAATAACAATAACAACAATAACAATAATAACAACAGTAATAACAATATAAACAATTATAGTATAACAGGTGAAAACTCTGCAAATACAACACCTTCCAATACACAATCAGCTTCACCTCAACCATCATTGTCACCTGTCATACCATCAGTTACAACAACAACAACATCAACAACACCAATATTAACACCTTTATCGAATAACAATACACCTGAACAAACATCATCACCAAATACACCAATATCTACTACTTCAACAGTAACACCAACATTAACATCAACAACGACAACAACCACAACCACTACAGCTACATCTAAAACTACAGACACCAACAATGATAGCAATATTATCGATAATGATAATAATCATGTAAATAACAAGTCAAATGAAAATCAACAACAATCAAGCATAACACCAACAACAACAACACCAATACCAATACCAATAGCATCACAATATGTGGTACCTCCTGTTACCAATACTGCAGTCACCACCTATTCAACATCGGAATGGGTCGGAAAAGAGATAGAAATTGGAGAGTTGGTAAAGAATGAATATAAAATGAATTTAATTATAGATATCGATCATATCTTAATACATTCACTTAAAGGTAAATATTATGTTTATAATCTTTTTTGAATCCCTATAATCATCTGCTAATACCATTTTTGTAAATTTAAACTAATCAAACTACAACAGAAGATATGGTTGATCAAAAAGAAAAGAGTGATACCATTCAGTGTATCATTGATAATTGTACCCACTACGTTAAGATTAGACCATATACCATTACATTCCTTAAGACCCTCTATCCTCTATTCAACATTACTCTATTTTCACTCAATCATAAATCTTGTAAGTTATAATTTTGTTACTCTCATTATTACCAACAACTTTGAATAACTAATCTTAAATCATTAATATAGATGTCAATAAGATGGTTGAAATAATAGATCCAAGTAAAACATTGTTTAAAAACATTATAACTATTGAATCGTTTGGAGACAACATTCCAAAGCAACAAACGAATCGACCCTACTCACTATTCACACCTTCCAACTTTTCAAGTATCTTTAAAATCGACTCATCTGAATCGATCGTTGTTATAGATGATCGAGAAGATATCTGTATGTATATACACACATTATATATATAAATATAGAAATGACAATTTACTAATTACTTTTATTTTCTAATATAATAAATAATAGGGAGACAATTTAGAGATAATTTGATTATGGTTGAAAGATTTATACATTTCAGTAAGGACGTTGAACATTCGAAAATTACAACCTACCACTATCCATTCTCGATTCAGGATCTTTCGAAACAATATCACTTCCCCAAGTTGGAACCATCGATTCCCTACTTGGAGATATTCTCGCGACTCTTGAAGATCATTCAATGCGAATACATGTCGAGAGTACAAGAGACACAACAGATCAACAACAACAACAACAACAACAGCAGCAGTGGAAAGCAACAACTAATGGCAGGCGCTCAAACTATCGACGATAATCTCAGTCAATCGAGAACCATCATGAAAGAGATCAGACAGAGTGTTCTGATGGATTGCAATATCGTTTTCAGTGGTATCTTCCCAAAGCAGATCGACTCTGCCAAGTTGGTTACGACGCGAATCGTGCAACTCACAGAGTCGTTCGGTGCCAAAGTCCAAATGGATATCACTGATAACACCACTCATCTCATCTACATCAAAGAGGGTACCTCCAAAGTATTGCAAGCGATGAAGTGTGGCATCAAAGTGGTTCATTTCGCATGGCTAAGAGACTCAATCTATCATTGGGAGAAAATGGATGAATCAAACTATCAAGCGCGTTCCACTGTCATTCCACAACTAACACCAACAAAGAAATAGAAATAAACTTTCATTTCCTCAACTTACTTTTTTTTATTAAAAACAAATGACAGATATCACCTATTTTAGTTATTAAAATTATTGGTTGGTCTAACATTTATTTATTTATTTATAGAGGAAATATGGTGAGAATGGCACTAACAGCGGTAGATTCTAATCGTGTATATATTTATGTTTTTTTTATGATAAAAGGGGTGACAATAAGATGACCTGTTGTTTTTATTGAAAATATTTTTGGAAATAATTAATTGTTAGATAATGTCGCAATATAAAGATAAAGTAGATCCTCTGTCATCTCGGAACAAGTTTCTGGATCAAAGTGAGCAGGAATATGCTTTTCGGAGAGGATGTAAGTGTAGGTGTAGAAGTAGTATCATTCGAGATGATTAATTCTAGTAGAGAAAGAACACATAACGGCATTGAAGCAAAGTTGAGGTGCTTTTATTCAAAATAAATTAAAGTAAAGTGTTTAAAAAATTATTATAGTTATCATTCGAATTAGGAAACATTAAATATAAAAACAATCAATATCTCAGTGAATTGAAAATTAAAGAAATAAATATTATTGAATTCAAAGAAAATTTTATTTAAATTTATTATGCTGAAATACCAGCCAAAATATTAATTCCAGCTTGGGCTTCCAAGCTTAGGCTTTCAAATTGAGACTCCCAGCCTGAGACATCTGCATTTTCTTGGTCATAATCGATTCTGAGATCTCCAGTTGATTGAATAAAGTCATGAATTGGATCGGTTTCAACTGAATCGTTGTTGATCGAATTAATGACTGCGATCAATGGTGCCTTGAGGTAATGACCCATAGATCTACCAAAGAGCGAAGCACCAATTGTCAATGTTGTGGATCCGGAGCTGTACGATGTAGTGCTGTACATCTTGCAGATACCAGTGATATTATCGTCTTGAACCTCGCTAAAGGTGAGTGCATACGATCCCCATCTTCTGATTTTGTCTCTGGTGAGGAGCATGTAGGTATTGATATCTCTGGCGAGTGTGTATAGCGATGGAATCAATTTTCTTACAAGTTTGGCAGAGTCACCAAATAGGATTCTTGGAACGAGTGCGTCAAATGCTTCCAACACATCGTTTGGACCGTCTGTTCTTACGGCGCGATGCTTGGTGATTTCAAAGAGGAATTCACCCATAACAGTGTAGACACGTTTGGCAGCCAAACCATCGTCATATCGCGCGACATAGAGTGGCTCCTCTGGACAATAGAGGAGTCCGATTTCAAAGGAATCCAAAAAGCTTGGATTGAGGAGACCGTATGCCAAGACACCGACGTGGCAAGCATTCATCATACCACCTGCCAACTTGACAAAGTTTGCATCGGCTTTGAATTTATCAAACTCTGGTTCCTGAAGATTCTTATTGATATAGTTGGCAGTTGCTTGACTATCTACAGTGGTTGGCAAAATGTTAGGAATGGCTGGATTCTCCAAGGCAACTTTGAAGATGAGATTGGAAAGCTTTTCCGCTACGGATTCGTTGGTTCCACCGAAAGCAGTCTTGAGATTGGCGATCAATGGAAGCAGTGGATGTGTTGTATTCTTTTGGATTCTCTTGAGAATCTTGAGAGCGGTGGCAGAGATGATGCTTCTGACGAGCGGTGTGTTGATGAGATTTCCAGTGGCGTAGAATGCCAACGTTGTGTAGATGTAGGTAGTCAAGACATCGTTGGACAAGATAAGATTTGGTTGTAAAAGATCGAGTTTGGTCTTTAACTCTGCGAATCTGTACGTGTCAAACTCGTTGTCGTTGTCGATGTTGGCGAGTTGGAAAGTGACGGCAGCGGTGACCCATTCAGTGACCTTTGGTGCAGCCAACATGTATGGTCTGACCTTGCCGTTGAATGTGGCGTAGTGGTAGATGTATGGAATGAACGCTGGAACCAACTCCTTCAACGCAATAAAGTACAACATCATATTGATACGGGTGAACCACGAGCTACCACCAATATGATTGAGCTCCAACTCTACTCTGCCACCTCTGATCGATGACTTGTAGCTACCGGCTTCTTCGAGATTGTAGAGAGTTTGGAGAAGCAAACAGCGGGAGTAGTTACGGAAGAAGGTGGAAACCTTGGTGTCCTGTACCATCTCGAGCAGCTCTGCATTGAGTGTTGGTCTGGTCAATCCTAGAGCTGCCAAACCGAGGTCACTCTGGAAGTAGTTGCAAATGTCAATGAAATACTGTTCAGACTTTTGCTTGACAAAGTCAGTCTTAGTGGTCGGATTGAAAGTGGTCAACGCGAGGAATCCTGGAACTGTCAGAGTGGCTAGATCAGTTTTTGCGATATTTGGAAATTGTGCTAAAATTTTTGCATCTCTCCATGCGATAAAGGAAGAAAGGAATTGACCTGCAATCTTGGACATTGTTTCTTTGCTAAGGATATATTATATATATATATATTGTTATACAGATACAAAACAGTCTTATTTAGAAAACAAACTTAAATAAGAAATGATTAATGTTATTATGTTTTGTTTTTGTGTTTCATTTTTATCGAATCTGTTGCTTGTTTTGTTTGTTGGACTGAACAATAAAATTAGTGATAAAATAAATCATCAGGATGTTCCAAAACTTTGAATCGATTGATTTTCAAAAAAACTTGTTTTTTTTTTGCAAATCAGATGCATCTTTTTCGATCAAAATGAAGAAATACGTTTGTGAGAAATTGTTCACCCTCAAATTTCAATCAAAATGAATAATTTGTTCAATCAAATTACAAAATGTCAAACCTTAGAAGGTACCTTCGAAAAAAATCTGACAAAAACAGCGAACAAAATGAATTCAAAGTAATCTTGTAACATTGCATTGCACACAGTGGTCTTTATTTGATTCCAAACGAGTTCTGTTCCTTGGAACAATCAAGTTTTACAAATCAGTTCGCATTATATTATAAATATTTGAATTAGTGTTTTTAGATACTATATATTTATAGTTAAAAGAGAATACATATTTATTTCCAAAGGTCCATTAATTATACTGTGTGGCTACCATTTCCATTTTGATCGTAATATAGATTCATTCCCCAAGCATTTATCGCTCGAACCAATAACTCAATAAACTTCATGAATACTGTAGTATTTATTCTGACATGATATCCTGTAGAAAGAAAATAAAAATTCTAAAAGATTTTAAAAATATTTTCGATTTATAATAAAAAAAAAATAAACAATTAACTTTTTTTGTAAAAGAAATATTCTTACAACATCGAAATCAAGATCGATTAGTGTGAGAATCTTAAGAAAACATCTGTTTTTTGTTTTCGCAATTTTTTAAAAATATTTCTCAAAAAAAATTCAGAAATTAAACCTTTTTATAAACTCCATGAATTGATTCCTTTTGGTGCTATTTTAATTACATGTAGTATATTAACTTTAACTTGGTTTATTTATTTATTATTTATTGTATAACCAAACCAATGTTTTATTAAACTGACACTTTTTAGATAAAAGAAAACTTATAAGAAAAATAAAAACAACAAAACAATGGAACCACCACCACAAGCAGACACTACACCATTACCAAATGGTTTAGATTCAATTAATTTGAATACACCATATGTAGAAATAGAACAACCACAGCAGCAACAACAAATTAACACTACCACCACCACCACCACCACACCAACCACCATGTCAATGATTTCATATGGAGAAATTGAGTTTGCAGATTTCAAGGATTCAGCTGTGTTGGATGGAACTTTGAAGTTACAATTGCAAGTTCCTCCACCAGAAACCGAGAGAAAACTCTTGTTGATTGTGATGGTCGATAAGTCAGGTTCGATGCGTCACGTCTGGAATCAGGTGCAAACCGCTCTCCAATATCTCTTTACCAACACACTCAACCAACCGAATGAAGTTATCCTCGAGCTTGTCTTTTTCAATAACACCGCTTTCCGTTTGCCATGGACTGTCGACAACTACCGTGAGTTACTCATGAATGAGCGTGCCAGTGGAAAGACATGTTTCGCCGCACTCTTTAGTTTGGTGGGCGACATTCTCCGTCAGTACTTCCGCAAGGGAACAGCATTCAAGTCCGACCTCTACTACGATCCAAAGACCGATGTCTCATTGGTGTTACTCACCGACGGTTCTCACACCACCGTTCGTGATCATCGTGCTGCATTCTCTGAGCTCCAACAGCTCATCAAAACCATTGGATGCGCCACTATCACCACTCACACCATGGGATTCACTGAGAACTCTCGGTACTCTGATCTCGATGGTATTCGTCGTATCTTGGGATCGCGTCCAGGAATCTATCAGTATGCAGAGCCATCGGACGGTCCACATGCATTGCACGACAAGTTGAACTTTATCTTCAAGTGGGTGTTCACAACTGGTGACACTTTCGAGTCTAATCTCTGCTTTGACGTCGGTGATAACATTCAATTCATGGAGAGTGGATCGTCCACCCTCCCAATGAAGTTGATCTTTGACGTCGATGGTCTATGTGATGTCAATGTTTCTGTTACACGTCGCGCCGACTCCATTATGAAGCCAGTCAACTTTACTTTGCAGCTTGAAAACAAGCGATTCTCAACTGTTTTGACACCGAGCTTGGTTGCGCAAACTCAAGATGCAATGGTTATTCGTAATCTCTCTCGTTATCACGTGGAACTCAATAAGCTTTACACCAGAGTGAACTCTCACGACCAAAAGAATGTGCCGTCCGACGAGAACAAGAAGCAGTACATCAAGGAGTTGTTGGATTTACAAAAGTTGTTAAATGACATTGACAATGCTTTGATCTTTACATTCTCACGTGTCCCACGTCAAACCATCACCGAAATGAAGACAAACTGTTTGAATCAGATCTCACAACTCTTGGAGTTGGTCAATGGATGGATCAAGACTGAGTGGACCGCCAAGACTTCTGCACGTATGGCAAACATCACCTATCAATTTATGTTTAAGAATGCCGGTCGTCAGCGTCGTGCCACCATGAAAATCACCAGAAACGCCAACACAATGATGCGTGAAGCCGACAACTTGAAGCAAGTCGATGTCGACATCGACGAAGTGTTGGAAGGCGTAGACAAGGATCTCTTGGAGGCAAGTCAATCGTTGTTCAGTTGTACATTATCGCTCTGCAATTGGGCAGAGCTCGTTGAGGAGCACGATTGTCTCGGATTTGGATTGTCAATTCAACGTCCAGAGACCGTGATTGACGATCCCACCCAGATCCGTATCAACGACTACTCAACTACCTTCCTGGGTAAATCAACACTTGAAGATGCAATTGCTCTTTCTGTACATTCCGTCGGTCAGGAAAAGACCACCGGTGGTTTCGAAGTTGGTCGCGATAAGATTGCCGCTGCCGTAAGAGGACGTGGACGTGAACCGATCAACGCTTGGATGCCACTCTACTTGCACGATGCCCATTGGCAAAACATCAAATTCCAACTTCGTAACATCATTGCCTACTATACCACTTTGGATCCAATGGCATTCTCTTACGACCAGATCAACACTATCTTTTTGTTATTGGGTACCATGGTTTCAAAGGATATTGGTGAACGTCAACTCCAATTGATCATTCAATTCATTAGAACCTGTCGTGAGATTACCCATCACTTCAAATTCCAAGAGAACATCAAGAAGCAACTCATTTCACTCTTAACCAAACCTGTATATAATGTTTCTGAACAACCAAAGAATATCTTTGTAGTAATTGGTTATCTTATGATTTTTACTGATAATGGTAAGAATAATAATTATTATTTATTAATCAATCAATCAATTTTATAAACTAATATTTTTTTTATTTTTACTTTTATTAGAAATTAAGGAATTGTTAGGAAATGATATTGATTGGATCAGATTATGGGAATCATTGGTTGAATCAGCTGTTAGAAGATCATCTTTTACCTTCTTAAGGGAGAAGGAACAATCTGAAATTGATGGAGTTGTTAATGATATCTTATATGGTGAAGAATTGACTTGTGATACTGATAGCAAATTAAAGACTGAAGAAGATTGGATAAATAATATCTTTGAACAAGTAACAGTAAGTAAAGTAATAGATTTATAATATTTAAATATATTACAATATTAACTAATATTATTAAAATAGAATTATGAATCAAAGGAAGTTAATATTAGACATGATTCAGATGATATCGATAAGTATTTGAATATCAGAAGATTACAACCAACTCCAAATAGTAAAAACGATTTCAAGATATTCGAAAATAGATCATACAATTTGATTGCCAAGTATTCGAATTTGTTGGAGAATCGTGGATATCCAACTGTCACTGCTATGAAGTCATGTCTCCAATTCGTCTACAACTGGCGAAATATTGTCAATGGTAGATACAAGCCAGAGTTACCAAGCGATTTCGATGCTTTCAAATTGATTGATTCTCAATTTGGTGTTGCTCCAACCGAATGGATTGACTATATCAAGTCGGGAATGACAAACAACAGCACCAATTCACTTGGAAACTACTTGGCAGCAGTCCACACCTACTACACTCCAACTGCTGCTGCTTCTTTAGACAAATCCATTATACTCTACAAGTTAAAGTCAATGATTTGCCAAGGTGTAATGTATCGTGTCAATAGAGTGGCAAATGCAGCAGTAGAGCGTGGTGTCTTCACAGATACTTGTGCCAATCCATTGGAATGTTTATCAGAGATGAAGCGTCAAGTTGACGATCGTCAAGCCATCTTACTAAAGAAGATGGAACAAGCACTCTACTTCTCACAGAGAATCAGCTCCGGTCTAAAGTCAACTGATTTGGATTTGTTTTCCTCTACCATTCCAAAGCACGGTGAACCAGGCTTTCCTATTTTTATTCAGCAATGGCAAAAGCGTAATCTCGAGATTGAAGTTCCTTTTGCCGAACAAAAGGTTCTAATGATTCTATCCAATGTAAGAATTCTCATTCTCGACAATGGTGAAGCAGTCGCCTTCCAGGTCAAGAAAGTTGTTTGGAACATTGGAAAAAAGGCATTCAACAGGTTCTCAGCTGCATGGGGTCGTGACAGGTTCCTCCAAATGTCATTCAATGCAGATCACCAAAGATATCTCTTGGATAAACAGAATGCAAATCCCGAAGACCTATTTTAATTTAATACCGCCCACCTAAACAAACAATCTGTACATGTTTCAATCACTCTAGAGTAACAGAGAATAGAATAAAATATTATACATTTTCTGATATTCTATATAAGGTCGACCTTTGGGAACCAAATAATTTGATTTTTATAATTATCTAGTGTATTCTACACAAAAACTTTCAAAAAAAATAATTTGGAGGCATCTCATCTAAAAACTGAAAGAATCAATCGAAGCAAAGATAATTTATTGATATTTTTTTGAATATCTACAAACTCGGATTCCCATTTTGGTTGGAATGTAATCTACAAAAATGAAAGATATGCATTAAACCAGAATGTTTAATTAAAGATGTTTGATTAAATGAACTTCCAGCTGACATGAAAGCAAAAGCTACTTTTGGCCAGGCTCCATTGGAACGTGCACTCATCAGTCAATACGTCAATGCTACACAAGATCTTTACAACCCCTACTTTAGAGCCAAAGACGATGCCAGTAAATTGAGATTCAAAACAGATATTGCGCCCAGACTTTTGGCACGTTTCGAACAACACCTGAAGGCTGCCGGTGGTGAGCACTTTGTAGGTAACAGACAGACACTTGCTGACATCTCTGTGTTTGCAGTACTCGATTATTTCTACCAACAAAAGCACGACAATCTTCCAGAAATTCTAGCACCCTACACAGTTGTTAGAAAACTTTTACAAAGATTGCTGCCATCCCATCGATTTCAGAACACATCCAAACTAGACCACAAACCAGAATAAAATAACTATAAAATTAAGATCGTATGATATCATCAATTTGGAAATTATCTTGAGACCAGTGTTAACAAAATAAAATAAAACCAGGATTAAAAATTAAAATAAAAATGAGTGAAAATCGATCTTTTTTTACAATTCGGTTTTTAAAATCATGATTTTTTTAAAATAAAAAAAAAGGTGATGTGTCAAAAAAACCATTTTTGTTCTTCTACAAAAAAAAAAAAAAATAATCTATTTTAGTTTCAATCACATTTTAATGTTAACCTGGTTAACTTCATATAGAAGATATGGAATCCAATGACTTTCATTGAATATAACCAATTTTAGTTTTTTTTATTCTGGATCCTGGTTCATTCCTTAGCGGATATCCCAAGAGACACGATACAATTGTTCCTGGTAAGATAAAATTATTATTTTATAATTATTATCTCTAACTAAGATTGGAATAGAAACTATTTAAACAAATTTATTTTTTGAAAGTTAATATCAATCAAATCAAATATTCAATCATTTAATTAAATATATAAAATCTCTTCCACTTTAATATCTCTATTCTCAAACATTAACTTTTTTCAAGATGAAATTCTTAATTGTTTTATTAGTTTTAGTTGCATGCGTTTCATCCAAACCACATTTTCCATACCAATGTCAAGAGCCAAATGGATACACCACAAATTATGAAGCTTCTGCCTTCAACTCTTTATTACCAAACTCCAATCAACCACCATTATCGTTTTTTGAAGGTAATAAATAATATTAAATATTAAATTAAATAAATAATTAATATTAATTTAATAAATATTTTAGCTGGAAATACCACTACCGACTTTGTTGGTCAAAGAACTTTCAGCTCTTATGTGATTCTTACCGAAGGCCAAGAACCAATCATTGGATCTATTTGGGAGTTTGGTAAAACCAACGAGGGGTTCATTTTGCAAAATGATGTTTGTGTCAAAGTATCATTGAACTCTCCATTCCCAATTTAGCTTTCCATTGGGTGACTTATTGGGTAGCTTCTTGATTGGTCAATTCCCAGTTCAAATCTATAATGCTGCTGCTTATTCCTTCAATACCAATCAAACCTACCTCTATGATCCAAAGACCTGCTCATTGGTTTCATCGACTATAAGAAACTCCGACAAAGCAAACCCAGGATTTACCCTAATGAATTTCTACAACTTTGAAAACACTTTTACCGAATCATGGTTTGATTTGCCATCAGCTTGTTCATCACAATCTGTCGTCTCAATTCCACATACTGTCACTCCCCAAATCAACAATATTTTAAAAGGATTCTTTTAAATCAATAGAATTTTAATTTTAAAAAAATTACCAATTAACCTAATAAATTATTAAAATAATTTATCACCCCAAACCCTAACAATAATACAATTTTCTTTTTTTTTTTTTTCCACATCCATTCTTTGTATGATTTTTTAAAGATGAGATATTGATCAATAAGTCAAAAAATATATAAAATACTCTATTATTATTATTTTTTTTTTTAAAACAATATTTTATTTTATATTACACACTATTGATTACCAGGATAGACATACCAGTGATATTTCTTTTCGGAACTGGAGGGATATGGAATTGCTTCGGGTGGAGGTGGAGGTAATACCATTGGCTCGCTATTGAATGCAGTGGAGTCGGTAGTTGGTTCACTTTTAGCAACTGGTTTGACCAGTGGACTGCTCAAAGTTGAATTGGTGGTTGTGGTGGACGTTGTTGTTGTTGTTGAAGTTGCTGTTGATTTTGTCTTCTTTTTTCTATCATAAGAGTTGGACCTCTCTTTCTTTACTTGCTTTGGATTGTACTGATGGAATTGTGGTGGTTTTACAATTTGTTCGACTGTTGGCATTACATTGGCAGACTCTGATGCTGAGAATCTGGCGAGTGCTTCTGCAATGTTTTTGGGTCCAGTCGATTTGTTCTGATTGACAATATTGGTCCAAACATCTTTGAGTAGCTCCATGTGCGCGAAATCATAGGTTGTATTAAAGTGAATCCTCACAAGCAGCATCGCTTCTTGTCGTGGTGTAAGAATGGTGCTCAGCGACGAGATGGTATCGACCGACTGATTTCTCTGGCGAATGAAATTCTTTTTCAAACAATCCAACTTTCGCGCGAAATCCAGAATCTGTCCGATTTCCAGTGGTGTGTTTGTTGGTGGCATTCCATCTTCGGAGCCGGTCGTACAAACGGTCTGTCCACCCAATGCGTACTCAGAGTTGATACAGATGGGTGCGCCAGCAGTGATGACACCACACAGCTCGCCTGCCTCCGGGTTGTTTGGCAGTACCAGAATCTTGGTGTAGAAGAACTTCTTGATTTCCTTATCGAGTTGTTCACGCTCGATCTTTAGTTGTGTTTCGATTTTGTCGTGTTCGATTCGCAGTGCCTCTAGCTTCTGAGATTGTTCATCGGTTAGATTCGCTTCCTTCTTGAAGAGATGGAACCATCCATCACTGGCAGGACCGGAAATACTCAGAACTGGACGGTCACTCTTTGGAACGTATCCCATCGACGCCAACTTGGACTGTGTGTAGGGATGGACGATCTTCTCGACCTCGCGCTCTGCAATGGCATATCGCTTTGCAATGGCAGAGTGGAACAAATGCAGCAGGTAGGCGAGCGTTCGTTCGTCGTTCTTCTTTATTGCTTGACTCATCTGTATGATAATCTGTTTGCCTTCCATCAACATTGCAATCAACTCTGGTTCCGGTCTCATAACTTCAACACCTCCAGATTCCTATAATAATAATAATAAAAAAAGAACATTGTTAATCTCTATAAAGATCAATAGACATCGCCTGATAATCAAATCAATCAATACCTTTAATGATTCATTCTCTCTTTTTAGTTGATGATTTTCAAATGTAAGAGCAGCAAGTTTTGCTTCGATCTCTTTGATATAATCTTTTCTTCTCTGTCTGTAATTTCTGCTTGCTAGATTCTGATTGACACGATTGGTACCTTTACCGTCATCGTCAAACTCCTCAAGTTTTGAAAAAGTGATTGGTTCACTGGTGGGATCAAAACTCTGATAACAATTACCAAATGCGTTATTATTATAATATTGTGGTATTTGTAATGGTTGTTGTTGCTGTTGTTGTTGTTGATTCTCTTGTTGTTGTTGTTGTTTTCCTTTCTTTTTACTCTTCTTTGGTTGTGTTGGTTGTTGTAATGGTTGAAGTTGTGGTATTTGACTATTTAGTATTGGCGTTGAAATGGGTGAAAATGATGCTTGTTGTTGTTGTTGCTGTTGTTGCTGACTTATTAAAATGGGTGGTGTTTGTTGTAAACTATATTGTAATGGTGAAACTTGTGGTGGTGATAATGATGCTTGTTGTTGTTGTTGTTGTTGTAGTTGTTGTTGTTCTGGTGAAGATGACATTGTTAGATTTTCAATGATCAACTGTGATTGTACTTGTGGTGTTTGACTATTTATATTTGGTTGTTGTTGTGGTGATGGTTGTTGTGGTGATGACAAAGGCGATTGTTGTTGCTGTTGCTGTTGTTGTTGTAATAATCTTTGTTTTTGTTCCATTTGAAGTTGAAGTTGCTGTTGCATTAAGAACTCCTGTTGATGTTGAATAAATTGTTGATGCTGTTTCTGTAGTGCTTCAATATGATGTGGTTCAATTTGTTGTTGTGGCTGTTGCTGCTGTTGCTGTTGTTGTAAATGAATATTCATATTTAAATCATTATTATTATTATTGTTGTTGTTATTTATGCATGTATTAGTTTGTGGTGATGATAATTGTTGTTGCTGTTGTTGTTGTTGTTGCTGTTGGAATTGCTGTTGTTGTAAAAGATGTTGTCGTAGCTGTTGCTGTTGTGATGCAGAGAGAGGCATTGATTGTTTGTTCAAATCTGGGTTGATCTGAGCATTGGTGTTCACTTGATTGCCACTGTTGTTCAGCGATGGTGGTTGCTGAACCCAATTCAGTGGATTATATTCCTGAGGTGTCATCAGCCATAAGTCCTGCTCTGGAGGTGGTATCAGCTGAGAAAAGAACGATTCGAATTCATCCATTCCTAACAACTATATTCGATATCGATATATATATAAAGGGTTGAATGATTATAACTAACTAATTAAACTATTATCTAAATTTATTATTTTATAGATTCTATTAATAACTTTTTAATTCTAATTTTAATAAAAATTAAAAATTAAAAAAAAAAACTATTTTGCTACTATTTGCAAATTAATTGCTGACCTATGAAATCAACAGCTATTACAAAGTTGATAGTTCGTTGGTTGGTGATTTGATTTGATTTGATTTGCAATCAAAAAAAAGGTTTTGTCAAAAAGTACAAAATAAAAATATATAAATGGAATTCAAATAGATAATAATATCTCCACTTCTAGCTATTCTTATTATTTAAGTATAAAAAAAATAATTTTATGTGTTTGGTATAAATTTTCAGAGTACACAATAGAGAATGATGATGATGATGATAATGATAATAATGATTGAGAAGGAAGGTTAGAATGGGTGTGTGTTGTTGTATCTAATCAGTATGTATGACAGACACACAGGTGGAATGTATTGGGGGGTATGAAAAAAAAAAAAAAAGAATGATGATGAATGAGTTAACTTTAGAAAATAAATAATTAATAAAAAGCTACTGTAAAAGTTTAAAAATAAAATGTCTATGTAATTGTCTCTCCAAGACAGTGCAGTGATTCACGAATCAACAACAAAACACACTTGATTCAAAAAAGCACACTTTTGCATTCAAATTTGATTGTGTGTTGTGTTTGTATTGAAATATCATATTATAAAGTGAGTGGGTGTTTGTTTGTTGGTTCGAAAAGGAAGACGACAAATTTCAATTTTTAAGAATAAAAAAAAAAAAAACGATAATCAAAGAATATCGGATATTAAAAAAAAAGGATATTATTGGTATTTAAACAGAAATATTGTTTTTTCTTATTCTTAAACAATTATTTTTTACTAACCTAAATTAATTTTCTAAGTCCTGTCCAACTATAATATTTCTGATATTCTTTTTACTAATCTTATATCTATCTAATTAGACTCTCAAAGAAAACTATTTTTAATTTAATAAATATTAATTTATACATATATGAACATAATTAATTAACTTTATAATTTATCAAAAATCAAAAAAAAACACTTTTTTTTCTTCTATCTATTTTGCTGTTATACTTTATTGATATCACAACAACAATTTGAATTTTTTAATTAAAATTGAAACAACAATTAAAAAAAAAATGAAACAGAAGAAAAAAAAAAAAATAAATAAAAAAATCTAAATTTCAAACAATTCAGAGAGCAACAGGCTTAATTGTGACAACAATACTTTCATTTTTTCATTTTTTTTTTGAAAATTAAAATTCAAAAACAATGTATTCTTTTCATCCCATTACACCATATTTTTGCTCAAAAAATAGACAACATTATTTTGTGCTTAAGATTTTTTATTTTTTTGGATGAAAGGGGTTTGGGGCATTAGAACATCCCTTTTTCTACAGGGCTCAAAGTGGTTTGTCCCCGATTTTAAAATTGAGATTTTTTCAAAATTCATATGTGTGATTAGGTGTTTGGTTCTGGGTGTTAACAGGCATTTTTTTAGACTCTCTTTTATTAAAAGCAGCACGACAACCATGTCGGTAGTGACAGTTGGTTTGAAATAAATTTACAATTTTCATGGTTGACAAATTTATAAAGGGGTGGTTCAATTTGCAGTCATGTATCATCATGATATCTGTATACAATCTGAAACTATTGACTTTTTTTCTACACCGTTTTAAAAAATAATTAATATTAATTTATTTGGATTTTATTGGATTGGTTTGGTTGTTTTTTTTTTTTTTTTTTGACAAGTAATCGAGGTTATAGACCCATGAAAATGACATGTCAACAAGTAAAATCAAGGGATCTCTTTGTAAATGAGGAGTTACTTTTCTCTTACTCTTTATTGTAATTAGCAATCTGTACATAGTAATAAAATTGAACCGAACCGAGTTAATATCAACTTCAAGTTCCTCCATCACTCTTTTTCTGGTTAAACTTTCAAATCTTATATAATATTTCCTATGTGGTTAATCTAAATAAATTAAGTTTTTTTTAGATCAATATCTATTTATAAAATCACTACAATTATTTATACTAAAAAATAAATAGAGGTAATATTTTTATTTATTTTTATTTTGATTTACTTTTTTTAAGTTGGAGAATCACCAAATCCAAAGTCCCAGAATCCAGGAGGTGTTGATGGTGGAGTATCATCGTGTCTGTGTCGAGAACACTGATTTAAAAGTATCTTTTTGTCAAAATTATCGCCTAGCACTGCATCATAAAACTATTATTGTGATGGAGAAAGAAAATGAACAAAATTTGTTTTTCATGAATTAGTTAATCTTGTGGATTTTAAGAATATCCAAAAAAGGTTCCGTCATTGATCACCCTTCATGATTATTTCACACCTGTCTTCAAGAAGAATTTTCATCATCAATGATTTTGAAATTTCATTTCTTTCGAAAGGTCATCAGGTGGTGGTGGACCTGATATTCATAAAACTACTAAAGTTTGTGTCGATGTAACATACCTCTTTACAGTGTTGACATTCGAATCCTTCTAGTTGCTCACGTTCCGCTTTATTCCTTACAACTTCAGAGTATTTATAATTCTTTTGTTTTGTGGTTGTAGTAGAAGTAGAGGTTGTTGGCTGTGAAGACGTAGGTGATCTATTGTTATCACCAAATCGATTTGAAAGCAATTGTTGTGGTGATTGTGATTGTGACTGTGAAATTGAAATAATCTGTTGTTGTAGTTGTAATTCTTCTTCCTCTTTATGTTTATCATTGATTAGTGGCAAATCTAAATCATCTTGTGCATCGAGTATAACTGGTTCATTGCTCTTTCGTTTCTTGTTCCTCTTGTCATCAGTCGTCGTTGTTGTTGTTGTAGTTGTAGTTGTGGCGGCAGCAGCAGCAGTCTCTTGTTTCTTCTGTACATTAACAATCTTCTTTTTCATTTGAAAACTATTACCATCTGCATCTCCATCGCTATCACTTCCACTCTCTACAAACTGATCACCCAAATCAAAGTTATTTACAAATTTACTACTATTATTATTGTTGTTATTTTTACTACTATTATTACTACTATTATTAGTGTTGTTATTTTTACTTTTATTATTACTATTATTACTATTATTATTACTATTATTATTACTATTATTATTACTATTATTATTACTATTAATATTATTATTGCTATTACTATTACTATTACTATTATTATTGCTACTGCTATTACTATTAATATTCTCTTTGTTTTTGATATTGATATTATTTAAGTTAATACCATGATCTTTTATAATTTTAATTAAAATCTCATTCTTTTCTTTCAGTCTACATTTGTATGAATAGGTTATATTAGGATGAATGATAGATTTAACAGGGAAATAATATGTGAGTATAATATCAAACCTTTTATATGCTTTGACTAAAGTTATCTTTTCTTCTTCCCATAATTTCTTTTGTGTTTGAAACTCATTCTCTACCTCTAAATAAATATATATTAGTTATATGTATAATCATATTATATTTGTTGAGTATTAGAGGTAAAACATACTCATTATATCTTTGGAATGAGCATTTAATAGTATTTTAATTGCATTCTGTATATTCTCACCACAAACTACATATTCACTGTCATTTTTATTATCATCTCCATTGTTGTCATAGCCATTGGTTGTATTCATATAAAAACTAGTTATTATTATTACTATATTATGTTATATCTACAAAGAGTGTTGTCCTTAATTTAAAAATGATTAATCTTATTTTTTTTTTTTGTTGCATAACGGCGAAAAAATTTAAATTTTGTTTTTCAAAGAAATTTGAACTTTTTTGAATTATAATTAAAAGTAACTTCCAATCGTATAATTAAATACTATTGGTTTTAAAACATGTTTATTTAGATTATGGTGAACCGGATGTTGTGTTGTTATTATTGTTATTATTGTTATCGGCATTGTCCAGTGGTTTCAAACCGTATTTCTGTCTAACTCGGTCGATGTGCGCTAATCGTAATGTGTTATTTATACCGGTGTATAATGAGTTGTTATGTGTTTGGTTTGAATATGGTTGTTGGTGCTGTTGCAGCTGTTCTTGTTGATTCGAATCATTTATAGGATTTTCTTTAAAAATATTTACATTTTGTTGTTGTTGTTGTTGTTGCTGCTGCTGTTGTTGCTGCTGCTGCTGCTGTTGTAGTTGCTGTTGTTGTAGTTGTTGTAGTTGCTGTTGCTGTTGTTGGTCGTATATATGAATGTTTGAAAGAGACTGATTTAATGAATTGTTATTGTTTATTTGTTGTTGATTTATATAGTTTAAATATTGTTGGTGCTGCTGTTGCTGTTCTTGCTCAAGTATTAAATGGTTCTCATGTATATTATTAGCATGACTGTGATGATGATTATTATTATTATTATATATATTTTGTTGATTATGTTGATTATTGTGTTGGATATGATGGTGGTTGTTATAATGATTATTGTGCTGCTGATTATTATTATTATTATTATTATTATTATTATTATTATTATAATGGTTAACAACAATACCATTATTACTACTTCCGATATGCAATCTTCTTATTTTCAGTTTAACATCGTCATTATCATCGTCATCAGCAACAACTTCATTATAACTTTCATTTTGAGTTGTATGATTATTGTTATTATCATTAATGTTGTTATAATTCATTAAATAAGCATTGTTGTTGTTTGTGTTGTTGTTGCTGTTGTTATATATTAGATTATTTATATGATTGAATTGATTGTTGATATTGTTTTGATGACTGACAATGTCAATTGCAATGCTCGTGGCACCCTCATCTACATCTCTTTTTCTTTTGAACATGTTCGTTCTATCTATCTATCTTTTCTATTTTCAATAAATAAATATCTTTATATTATTACTTTAAAGTTGAATATAATATTTGTATCATTTTTTATTTAATTAATAAATTAATTTATAAACATTTGTTTTTTTTTTTTTTTTTTTTTCAAACTAAATTTTACATTTTTTATTTATTTAAAATAATTCAAAAAAATTAGACATTTGTTTGTTTTTTTTTTAAAGATCTTAAAAAAACAAATTTAAAAGATTTTTTAGATATAACTATATTATTAATCAAAATTTTATAAACAATTTAAAATTATTTTATTTTAATTATTTTTTTCAAATATCAGAAAATCCTAATTATCATTTACAATTTGAAAAGTATCTAAAAGTATAAATTGTTTGGAAATTCAAACAAGTAGTTGATATATTTTTTTAAACAAGATACTATATTTGATTTCTTGTTTTTTTTTGTTTTTCAAATTTCAACTTCTTGATTAAATTTAAATCGTAATAACCAATCAAAATAATTAAACACCTTTTATCTAAAATCTAAATCATAATTTATAAGAATAGTAAAATGATGATGCATTTCTCTCTCATATTTGTTATGGTTTTTTTTTTTCAAAATAATATAATTTGTTGAAAAAATAAAAAACAACATTTTTCTATTTATGATATAATTGTTGTTAATTATACAAATATTGAGAATATTGAGTCTAAAAAGTTAACTTATTACTAATGTTCAATACACAAAATCATGGGAAATTCAAAAAATTGTCCAATGGAATTCTAAAAATAAATATGTGTGTGTAGCAAAAAAAGTTTATCAATTTGGGAACTTTTTTGATTTTCCGTTTCTCTTGATAACTAAAAAAAGAGAAAGGCAAAAACATAAACCAAATAATAGATATTAAAAATAACAGTGATAAATTTAACCTTTACTATTAAAAGTCGACTTGATCTTCAATTTGAATTATTACTTCCAATTTCTTTTACTATAAATAAAAAAAAATCTACCATTTGTTCAATTTAGAATTTTATTAATATGGATGATTTATATTTAAGAGTAAAAGGTAATTTTATATTTGACCAAATTCTAAATTATGGAGGAATCTTCAGTCATATCCAAATTGTATTTGAAGATGGTCACTCTGAAAACATAAGAGTTTATACAAATGAAGAAGATGCAATCAAAAACTTTTGTAATATCTAAAAATTAAATTATTATTATTTATTATCTAAAAAAAAGTATTCTAATTATTATTTCTTTACTTTTATTAACAGATAATGATACATTTGTTGTTATTATTTTATTTTATAAAAGTTTAGAGGATAGAAACAAACCTAAAGAATGGATAAGAGTTTGTCAGAATACGACTTATCAGAAAACCGGAGTTTCAAAAGAATTTCAACTGGAAAACATAAACTCCCCTTTCAATAACAATATTGCGTTCTCCTACATCACTTTAAAGAGAGATGATAAATCAAAGCCAAGAATTCTCCAAAATGAAGTTGAATTTCCAGCTATTGCCAAGGACTCTTCCAAAAAACGAGATCTATCTCATCTTCGTTATATGGTGTCCTATCTTCCAGAGGCCGATTTCATTCCAGTATATGATTTAAGTTTAGTCAGAATGGTGATAAGAAAATACTACCTACAATTCATCACTAAAAAGGTAGTATGTCAACCTAGAATAATACCATACTCACCAGAAAAGAAGAAGATTACCAAACCAACCCCTAAAGAAGTAAAGTTTGAGAGGTTGAACAAAAATAATCAAATTCAAAAACAACCAATTATAAACAACTGTTATTCAAACTTAGTTGAAGTGACTACCCCTCAACTGAATAATCTTAATTTATACCCTTTGGAATATTTACCAATTATTGAATCCCAGGGAAATCAAGATTCTACACCAATTTATTTCAACCCAACCAGATTTGATATGAATAACTATTTATTTAATAATTTACAATAAGGTAGGAAATTACAAATATTCCTAAATTGTTACATCTTTCTATAAATAGAATTACAAAAAATTATTAAATAAAAAATCAAATATTTAATTATTATTTAATATGAATTATATATTTTGAATATATTGTTAATTTAAGATTCAAATCTATCTTATATTTAATAAAAATTTACTTCTTTTGGGTGTGTCAAAAATAGACAAAGGGGTTAAAAAAAGAGAGGTTGTCATTGCGTGGCATTGTTATTTTTGTGTCGTGTGATCACTTTGTATTATGATCTCACAGGGATTGTATATCGTTTCACTATGACAATGGTTATTGTCATAATTCCACCTTTGGTTTTATGTGCGAATGTTCCTTTATTGATTCTGTGTTTTTTTTTTTGATTATGATTGTGATCAAGTTATTTGTGTTTAACCTAAATCCTATCATTCTCAATTTTTTTCTTTTGTTTTTTAATTTAGAATCGGGAGACATATCAATTAAACTGTTGTTGTAACGTTTCAAATGCTGATAAGTACTAATTTTTAACTATCTGTGCGGAACATGATAGTGTTTTGTTAGGTACTTATCATTTTTGAAATTTAATAATACTTTGATTGGTATATTATATTCAATGCCACATTTATCGACAACAAAATCTGCTCTGTTCTATCAATGATTAATTCCTATAGTTAAATAATTAATTATTGATACTATATTGTATTAAGGGATACAATAGCATTTATATTATTATTAACTTCCTCATCTATAGATACAACATTGATTGAGGTTTGGAATATTTATTTATATCTGTGTTAAAAATTTGTGGAATTTCATCTTATTTTCACTAAATTTTTTTGTGTGAATTGGTGAAATCAAAACAACACAAGACTTTTAATCTAATATTTATAAACAAGATTTGTAGATATATATATTAGATATGTTTATTATTAATATTATTGGAGTTTGTTGATCAATTGATTGATCTAATCAGCTGATCAATGATCTAATATATCATGTCCTTGTACAGACAATACAATATCATAGACAATCTGAGATAGACAAACGGTAACTGTTATCAAAAGTATCGCTTTTGTAATGTGTCGATTGTACTTTTCGAATCGTTTTGGATAAGGCTGTACAGGTGAGATGGTATTATCTATCTTTTGTTCATCGTATCTGTCATATTCATTAACTATGTTGTTGTTGTTATTATCGTGGTCGTTATTTCGTAGTTTAGAGGAGGAAGAAGTAGCTTTTAGATAGACAATGAAGGGGATAATAAAGTTTACTGCACTATTCAATATTAATGATGACCAATTTAGAAACTGTGCGAATATACGTTGCTGACAAAACACGAAACTAATCAACCAAGGTGCAATTACACCCCAGAAATACGATGACTTGCGACCACAGATGTGACCTACGTACAGGTTGTACCTGGTCGTAATAAAACAAACAGGTATGCCAGGCATTATCACACCGAGACTGAAGAGATACGATGCGATTCTGGTGATCAGTGGTGATGGCGGTAATCCCATCAGCGTTAGGATATTGTCGGTTCCCAAATACTGGTAGGAGAGAGCACATAGCAATCCAATGAAGAGGTAGCCAAACCATGAAAATACACCACTTGCCCAAACTACTTTGTTAACACTGACACTGTCTTTCTTTTCGTTTACCCAAGACGGTATGAACATAGGATACGCCCAAGAAAAGATAAAAACACTGACCAACTGACCGAAATTATCACCAACCACAGGAACTCTATCCAATTCCAGACCATTCAATATAAATTGTATAATAAACTCTGCAAGTAATAAAAATAAGAATATAAAAGATAATGTTTGTACAATCTAGAATTATAGAAAAAAAAAAAACATTAATATAAATATTAAAGAGAGATAAAGAATATAGTTGTTATGTTTTACTTTAACATTGTCATCTAGATTCATAAAGGAAGTCGGTATTGATATTAAGCATATTAAAAGATATCCAATGGTAATGTTGATGGATCCAGATGTATAGAGTGATGTTATGTCATCGGTAGACAGGAATTCGAAATGAGGATAAATATTCAAAGCAAATGTCTTTTTAAATATTAATAGAAAGAATTGATCTATTGACTAAATAATAATAATTATTTTTAGTATATATATAAATGGCAAGTTTAAAATTCAATATATATATTTACCTGTGCACATATTACAATACTCGCAATATTATAACATTGTATACATAGATTATTTATGATTTGAAAGAGAAAATGACATTTGTTACCGAAATAGTATTTGATTGCAACACTATACTCGATGTGTTTGTCAAATTTCCTGTTGCCTGGAATCAACGCCAGTGATTCACATAGCAGGGTGGAGGCCAAACACGATACCAGCAAGAAGAATGTCAGTGATATCATTGTCAAGATGAATCCACTCTGTTGGAATACCACTGGAATTGAAAGTACACCAGGTCCATAGATCTGATTGACAATGAATATGAATGATCCAATAGTAGAGATTGACTTTTGACCTAAACTATGTCCACGCTCCGATCGTATCGATATATCCTTGGGAATCAGCAACTCTCCACCCTCTATTAAAACCTGTGTTTCATCACCTCCATCATCTTCCTCCTCCTCATAATAAACATCCACATAGTTATTAATCGTTGCATGCGGTTCAATATGTGGTTCCATTCTTTAGAATAACTTTCAAATAATAATAATAATAATAATAATAATAATATATTATTTAATTTCTAATAAAAAACAATAATTATAATATTTATTTACATTTAGATAATTATTTTTTTAAAAAAAAGATAACTAAATTATTAAATAATGTAATCGAGTAATTATTTTATTTTAAAATAGCAATAAAATATATATTTAAATATGTTGATTGTTATTTATTATAAAAGTTGTAAATTTGTTATTTTTTACTATAAATAATCTTATATATTTATAAATGAATAGAGATTTACAAATCATTTGTAAAAATTGAAAAACTACTTTTACACTATTAAAGATATAATTTAATTTTAATTTATTAAAATTTTGAATTACATTTAAAATTGAAGGAATTCTAATTGAATCGAATAAACACACAACTTCAGCTTATTAATATTGCCAATATTATCTCTCACAAAAAATAAATCAAGTGTTGATGTTTTTCACACCACATCAAACAACATTTTTTTTGACCACACTAAATTTAGTGAGTGTTAACAATTGTATTTATTTTTTATTCTCTACCTAACTGATGGTGCAAAAACCAAAAAATAATAATATTATATTTAATAACTTAAAATAGTTTCTGAAATTTTTTAAAATTTTATTATTAGAATGTTGTTTTATATATTTTTTTGTTTTGTTAACTATTGGTCTAACCAATAGTTTTATTATTTTTTTTTAATTGCTGAAAAATAATAACTTTGACGATCGAATTAATTAAAATAGACCAATCAAATTCGAAAGAAATGGTGATAGTTTGTTAACTAAATCGTTGATGAGGATTGGAATTGACTCTGCAATATGATTCGATACTAATCGATTCGCTAGAATCCAGCCCAAATCATCGTGAATCTTTACTACAGTGTCAAGAAGAATAAGATAGTTCAATATGGGGAGGTTGGTAGATTCTGGGAATTCAGTGATACACTTTAGCACCTGATATTCCAAGTGAGCATTGGCATATTTAATTGCAAAACTACTGTTTGTATTGATTTGGTGAATCAAGTGATGATGTTCATTCTGTTGGTGTTCTAAATGTGATGTCGATTGTTGTCTGTTCTCTAATTCATTCTTATGGAATCTTTTCAATGTAATTTTGAATTCGTTGAGCTTCAAATTATTTCTAACTTCAAAGAGTGAAGTCAAAAGTCGGAATGACAAAAAGTTGGCTATGGAATTGGTTTGGAGACCGATATTCGATGATGGAATGGCATCAATGTGAGAGAGTGAACGTTCGTTTTGCAAAAGGAATTTGGCGAGTGTCAAGAGTGGACCAGTCTTATCACCATGAATGATTTCGATTTCATTGCGACCAATAAGTGATTTGCAATCCATAATAGTAACTACAGAGTGCTTGGTATAGAGTGCCTTGATCGATGCACAATATGGACGTGCAAAAAGTGGAACCATCTCCAATTTGAAAAAGTTTGATAGTTTTTGGTTGAATAAATCGAATATAATTGTTTTGGAGACTGAAATTAGCAATCTCATTTGTACATTGAATTGATTGATCTGACCATTCTTCTTGACAAATTCCAATGTCTCTTTCAACATTTTCTTTAACTGGAATGGAAAATCATTTTTGAATTCTCTGTAAAGGACTGGCGTTACAATGGACTTCAAATAATTAAAATCGATATTATAGCCAACCACGGAATTTGGTTGAACTGATTCATCTGTGTTATTTGAATTTCCAATTACAAATGAATCCAAATGAGATAAAACCTATTTTAATTTTTATTTAAATGTACATATAGTTAATAAATAGTGTATTTTTTATAAAAATTTTTTCTTTTATTTTAATCCTTACTCTTTCAATTCTGGAATTTACAGACGATTGAATTTTATTATTTTGTATACTAACTAAACTATCTTTCAACATTAATGTTTATTAATTTTAGATTTAAAATTTAATTGATCAAAGCATCAATAATTTCGATGGTTTTATAATTGAATAAAAATCAGTAAATCTTGTCTTTAATTTTATTAAATTAATTAAACTTTTTTTTTTTTTTATTTTGAAATCAAAGTATAAAATTCCTTTGATTACATCTAAAAATGATATGAATAATGTTTAATATTTGATTTACTTTTGCAGAGGAGGTATTATAATTTTTATTGTATATTGATCAGACTGGTCAAACAATCCTTCATCTGAAAAATATGCCAATATTCCAATAGTCCAATATAGTAGCTTGAATTCATTATTGTTTTTTTCACGCAAGCAAAAACTTTAATTAAAATGAAATTTGTTTATGGTGTGTGATTTGTGATGTGTGTTGTTTTGTGTGTGAGTGTAGGTATAGGGGATTGAAAATAAAATCAAATAGAAAAGAGGAGAAATACCACCACCACTACCACCTACTGAATTAATTCACTTAAAGAATAAACAAAAATCTTCTTCTTTCTTTTGTGGCAAATTTGATATCGTCATTCTAAATATCCTTTTATAGGATGAAATGGATTGAGTTTAGATTTATTTATCTAAATTTGAAGACCTATTTTACACAATGATTATAGGGTGAAAAGACATTTGAGTTGGATAGTTGGTGTATCCTACCCATCAATAATACAGATATACCATCACACTCATTCTTTGTCCAATTAATTATAAAATAAATAAATTAAAATAAAATAGTAAATTAATTAATATAAAAAGTGTAATAATACATTAATCACTAAAATCTATGATAAATTAATTTAACACTAAAGCAAATCTAATCTGATCGTTAAATTTTGATTAAAATAAAAATAAATTTATTTTTTATTTATTTTATTCAATTTTAACAATATCTATTGTTATGAATGATTGTTTTAATATTCATTTTTTGTTTGTTGTTTGTATACAATTCATCGATGCAAATTGATTTACCAACAATCAGATGTTTTAATGTGTTTGTTGTCTGTTTAAGTGCTTCTATTATGTGTTTACCGTTGGTGAGTGCACGACACCTATTTATTTGTAGAATATATAGGTTCGTTCGATTTGATGATACAATTAGATCTGCAATTGAAATTTCAAGCTCCGTCTCTGTCATTGTGTAATGGTGTTTCAATGATAACATATATATTGATTGATTGTCAATTAATGATGTTATCAACAACTTTGCATGTTCTCTATTTAACATCATTAAAGAGAGATATCTCAGAGAGACCTTTCTTAACGACGAGTAGAATTGCTGATTTAAATTGTAGAAATGATTCAACTTTAATCTTGTCAATGTTTGATTTTCCAACAGAAGATTACCAAACATTTTAGTAATTGGTTCTTGAGGTACAGTTGATAGACTATCATTTAGATTTCCATCGATTGATAGTGATTCAATATGTTTATCATCTTTCAGTGCTTGGAATAGTTGATTGAATTGTTCATAATAGAGATCAGAGTAATCGGTTCCATGATCTGCCAGCTTGAATTTCAATACATTCAAACTTGACATCCTTAGTTGGAGAATTGATGTAAGATTCTTAATTGAAACGTTGGTAAGTTCCAATTTGTAAATGGTAGTTAATCCTTTTAGACTGAAATTGTTATCATTTAAATCGAAAAGACAATTGAGTTGAATCGTTGGCTTATCCAATTGAGTTGATTCTTTCTCTATCATTTTCAAATGACTAATTGCAACTTTACTATCTATATTACTATCTAAATCTACTATAGTCTCTAACAAGCTGATATTATCACTATTCTTATTAACGAATTGTATTGCCTTTGATATATCTTTTTTAGATAATTCATTGGAGATAAGTGGAATCAGCTGATACTTGAATCTGTTTGCTGTCTTATGTTTGTTGATGAAGTGTTCCAGCAAGACGATCTCTGACATCAATGTAACTGTTTCTAAAACACCATTGTTCAGTATATTATCTAGGAACGTATCGAAGCTCTTTCTCCATGGGTAGATATCACGGATCACCAAAGATTTAATGTTACTAAACTTCAACAAGCTAAAGCTATTCGACTGGAATATCGATTTGGCATCATTGAGATAGATGATTCTCGATTCTTTAAATCGTTTGGTATAGTAATCACCAATGGTACGATGGTTGTATATATAGAGCACATCTAACTTTACTTCAGGACCAATTGGTGGCTTGGCTTTGCTGATGTGTGTAGGTTGTATTGTCATCACGAAATCTTCAATGGCAAGAGTATCACTGAATTTCACATCGAGATGACATAGTGATTTGGAAATCACATTGAACCAACTTTTACAAACCAATACAATGTCAACGATTGATGTTCTTGGTTTACAGTCGAATTCATGTGTTCTAGTTGGTACTATCGTGTCAAAATTAAAATATAATTTAACAGGATCCAAATATAACAATATTTTATTTAAAATATATTCGTTTATGTTTTCCATTTATAACTATTTGATAATAAAAAGAATGAAAGAGAAAAATAATAAGAAAGTAAATAGTAGACTTAGTTTAGAATTAAAAGAATGATAAATAAATATTTATCTTTAGAAAATATCTAGATAAAAAATCGGATAGTTTGAAATAATCAAAAGTATTTATCTTGATATATTGTTTTTTATCTTGATATTCAAGATACTAATTAGTTATATTGTTTTAAATTTATATACATTTTTATTATTATATGGATTTGATTCGTTTGATATTATAATATATTTTTTATAATATTCTTATTCGTTAGATTCGATTCTACTTCATGTAGAGACTTGTGTAGTTCAGAAAAGGTGTTGGAGATTTCTTGTTCTTGTGATTGTAGATGAAGGTATTGTTTCGATAGTTTTTTGAGGTCTTCCCATACTTGCTGTGTTTTAGAGTTGTATTGTTTCAATTGATTTAAATGATCGATCTGTTGTTGTGTGTTGTTCACCATGTTCTCAATGGTGTGTTCTTTGTGCTCTCCTACCACACACTGAGAACAAACATAGCGTTTACAATCATAACAAATAAACTGTAGTTTATCATTATGTAAAAAACATTGTATTCTTTCATAATAATATTTATCTTTTATTATTGTTACTTTTTGATTATTATTACTATTATTATTATTGTTATTATCTAAATGTTTATCATTATCATTATTATTGTTATTGTTGTTGTCGTTGTTAATGTTATTTGCATCTAAATGTTTATCGGAATCTATATTCATTTTGTCTTGTTCTTGAAACTCTAAATTTACATTTTTTACATTGTTGTCTTTGTTGTTTGATATTGTTGATTCATCATCAAGCGCTGTAACAAATTTATCTTGATCAACATTTAAACTATCTATATTATGAGTTAAGTTTTCAATATTATTGTTTGATTCATTCATTTTGAACATAATAAAAACAATGAAATTACATGCCTTTTGTTTTTTATAATAAATATTTTAAATTTTTTTTAAATTTAACTTCTTGGCTGTTGCAAATACAATTATTTCTAAAATCAGCAGACAGAATACGAAATATAGATTATTCAATTTCTAACAAATATAGATATACAGTATAGCTTATGAGAATAAAGTTTTTATTTATTTATATGTATATTTAGAATTATATTTTATTACACTTTTTAAAAGTAATAATTAGTTTTATAAAAAAAACAAATCTAAAAGTATCTTTAATAGACACTCTTAAACGTGAATTGGAATTGAACTCATAGTTGCAACACCTGTAATTGTTAAAAAAGAATGTATAGAATTAGTAATTGTTAATATGTTTGAAAAAACAAAAACAATCATAGAGGTTGTGATGTTTTTTTTAACTTAGTTTTAAAATACTTACCGCAATGATTGTTTCTGTCCTTAGCAATCCAAATGTAACCGGCATCACCCCATCTGGTACCCCAGGAATTTTTAACGATCCAGTAGGCAGATGATCCTTCGGTTCCGTAACCAACAGCCAATACACCGTGAGACAACGAGGTCGATGAACAAGCTGGGTCATAGAAGACACCGGATTTGTAGAGTTGGAAGGAGGAATGGGAGGCATCCAAGGCAATAGCCACAGGACCGATGTTCAACTTGGCAGCCAAATCAGCTTCGGATCCACGCTTGATGTTGGAGTAACCGGAAAGCTTGGCACCGTTGTTGGCTGGATTGTACTTGCAGGTGTAGGAGTCACGCATCTCATATGGGTATGATTCTTCAGTGTTAATACCACCCTGTTTTACGATATATGACATTGCGCTATCCATCAAACCACCTTGGCAACCGTGATTTCCGTAGGAACGTGAGCAGTCCATCAATTGTTGTTCAGAGAGTGAAACAAAGTTTCCAGTGGCAATTTGGTGAGCACCTTCGACAGCACCAGTAGTTGAGAATGCCCAACACGATCCACCTATAAAAATGCAGTGAATCAATTGTATTAATATTTATAGTTGTTTTTGTTGTTACACATTATATTAGATAAAACTTACATTGACCTTGATCCTTGACACGACCGACAGCACCGTTGTTTCTCCAATCGAGAGTGGAACGAACTGGTTGGTAAACTTGATCCAAAGTGGCTGGTTGAGCAGCGAAATTGGAGGCGTCGACGTTCATACCGAGATAGACGGCACGGTACTCTTCGTTGGTCAAATCGGCAAAGACGGTGGCACCGAGTTCGGTTTCCTTGTTGACGGCATTCCATCTGTGGATGAAATCAAGATTGTCCTTGAAGGCACTGTATCTAGTACGGAATTCATAGGCATCGTACTGACGATCTTGGACGACCATCCAGTTGGTGAATTGATTTTGGTAGTGTTTCTCGGCAAACAATCTTGATCCGGCAGCAAGACCGACAATCATAAAGAATGCCAATAGTAATCTCATTTTTATTTGTTATTTATTGGTTGTTGTTGATGTTTTTTTAATTTAATAAATATTATTATTTATACAAAATTATACAATATATTATTATTTGTTAATTTAGAATTGTTGGTGGATTGAATGATTTAATCTTGATTTACAATCACTTTAAATAGTTTGGTTTTCAAGATGTAAACAAAACCTTTGGAAAAGTAATTTAGAATATTCTTGTTTAGTCTGGAGATTGTGTCATTTTTTTTTGATTAATTTTTACTAATTTAGAAGTGACCTGTTTAATGACCCTGTTTTTTTTGCAAAAATTAATCAAAATATCGTTGTGGTATTTGGCCTGTTTAATTAAAATTGTTGTAAAAAAAAATCTGAATCCTGTTTTGCAAACTAATATATTTTTAAGATGTTTGTGGACACCAGAGATCCACATTTGATCAAAAAAAAAACTTTTTGTTTTTTATTTTTAATTTTAATTTTTTTTTAATTTCTGGATGAGTAATTATTATTATGAATGGATTTGTGAATGTATGACCACTCTTTTATCTAAATTATTGTGTTTTTCGAGTTTTAAAGCTGGCATTACAATTTGAGCTAGATATTTGTCAAGATGAAGATGTACCAGTGATGTATCTTGTCTTTTACAAATGTCTATGAGCTTTTCTTTATCTTTTTCAAGTTTAAATAGACTACATCTTGTAAGATTCAATTCATAGATATTCTTGTTGGTCGATAGCAAATCCAAGAGTGATTTCGTTAAATTCAATGTATTATCATTGTCTCTGACCAATTGCATTGTTAGACTGGTAATCGATTGATTGGATTGCAACGACTTGGTGAGTCCAGAGAAAATAGATCCTTCCATAACAATTACTTTCAGTGTATTGAGTTGGCATGTACCGAGCGATTCGATAAAAGCATTGTTGCAATGAACAAAACTTATCAGTTTTAATTTGGTGATTGTATTATTGATTACTAATAGGTCGGAGAATGACTTTTCTATTTTGAGTGATTTAATTGGTTGTACCATTCGCTTTGATTGTCGCCAATCGGAAATGCAAAGGTTTGTAATCGTTTTGTTTTTCTTGATTGCTGTCATTAGTCGATCCACTCCATTTGTAAACTCTTCGGTGTCACTATTGAAATTGGTTTTCAACTTTAGTCTCTGAAGATAAGGTGATGTTTGTCCATTTAGAATCGCTGCAAGACTGTCTGGATCGATAACGGTAATCGAAAGATATCCAATATAGCTGAGTTCATGCACACGCAGCCATGCTTCCTTTGTAATTTTATCTGACCATTGATAGGTCTGGAGTCTAGTGTGACGATAGGATCCAACCGATTTCTCAATGAATTTCATATGGTCAATGGTGTTGGACAAGCTGATCTCATCGAGGTCACAGTCTACAACAGTCTCTAGCCATTCGACTCCACTCTTTGGCGACACCAGATACTGGATATTCTTATTGACCAAATCCTGTGCCAAGTTGTTGGAGATGGTCGGTATCACCTGATATTGGAATCTTCCTTTGGCCGGGTGTTTGGCGATGAAGCTCTGCAAGAGAGTGATCTCACTGCTCACTATAACGGTTTTCAGTAGCTTGTTGTTAAAGAATCGCTCCAATAAGGCGTCGAATGTCTTTTTCCACGGATATACATCGACCAGCATCATGCAACTGATATTCTCAAATCGCAGCAAACTGTACTTGCTAGCAAGCACCGAAACATTTAGTTTTTGCGAGCGCTTTCGATTGTTATAGTGTTTCTCTCGACACGGATAGACTGCAATTACCTTGGGTGATTCTATCGAAAACTCCAAGTAGTACAACATCTTTGAGATTGTATTGAACCACTCCCAACTGACCAAAGACAACTCTACCAATGAGAATCTCGGGTATTCAAGCTGGTCATAAGTTACACCACATCTATCTAAAAAACTTTCCATCTTATCGAAAATTCCAAGAGGATGTGTATTTTTAAGTATTAGTTGTAATATAAAGTTATTTATTTTCATATCTCTATGTCTCTTTATCTTTGTTACTAATCATATGATTACAAGTAATTTTTAAAAAAAGAATAAAATCAATCAATTCTAGCGTGGTTATTTTATTCTTGATCATTTATTCATGAGTCCACCCACTGCTTAAGTATTTTTAGTATAAAAAATCAATTTTTATTAGAATGAATTTGATTGATGTAACCTCCGAACTATTAAAAAAGATATTTATATTTTAAAAATAAACAAGTTCGTTAGTTAGTTTTTTATAATTATATTAATAAATTCTTAATTATTTCTTAATTTCTTACCAAAAAAATAAATTTCATATTCTTTGATTAGTTTGTAGAAAACAAATTGATTGGATTCAGATTTCAGGTTGTTAATGATGAGTTCGTTATTACATACGGATATTATTTGAATGGATCGATTTAAATCGATGTAATCAGAGAATCTTCGAGCGATGTCATCTATATCGGTAAAGTAGTAGCCAATGTCAAGTCTGACTAGTCTACTATTGATTTTTAGTTGTTCAACTATGATCTGATCGAAATTCGTACGATAACCTTGACTTAGGTAGAGGTGACGAATCGTTTGATCGTTGCCCAAGTTCGAGAGCCACTCTTGATGTTCCGGTCGTAGTATCCGCATTTTCAGAGTGTTTAGATTGCTAAAGTATTTCGTGGGATAAAAGAATATACTGAATCGATCACTCGATGGAATCGAAACGTATGGATCAAACTTGAGATAGCGAACGCTCGTGTTGATCGTATCTATCTGCACGGCTGGAAGCGTATCGAGCAATTTAAACCTAAAGTTTTGTGCAAGTTTCAATTTCCTCAGGGTGGTATTGGCGAGTAGCGGAGCAATCATCGAGTCATCGAGGATGTTCTCGAGATGCAGCGATATTAATGTTTTGCTATTTACAATGTAGTCGAGTACTTTCGGTTCGTAGACGTTGAACGTGAGAACAAGCTTGGTGAGTTGACCGCCAGCCAGACACCGACTCAGTAAGTGATAAAACTCTGTTGGTATCGGGTGTTGGTGTGTCGAACTAAAGAACCGGTACGAGAGTTTCGAACAGGTGTTCTCGGAATTTATACTCTGGAAATCGTCGCGGATCGAATGGTAGTATTGAACGAGTCTCACCTTTTCCATCTGTGTCTGGCGTTGTACGATGTTAAACAACTCAGTGATATAGCCAAAGGAAGTGGGACCGGGAACTTCGACCGCTGGCAACACCGTGATTGGTATCGTTATCATCTTGAGCGTTTCAACAAACTGCTCGGTTGTCAGGTTGAGTCCGCCGACAAACGATATCGTTTTGCAATGACAATTGATGATATCGATCATCTGATCGAGTAGCTTGTAGTTGGTATCGTAGTTGTAGTTGATAGAGATGTTCGAGTGTTCCGAGACGATGCGCCTAAAGATATCGAGAAACTGACTCTCCAGCATGATAACCATTCCAAAGATAGAAAAGGTGGGCACGTTGATAATGATATTGTTAGAATATGATAGTATACAGTAGGGATTCAACATCTTCTCGTAGTCATACAGCCTGCAGAACCCATAGAAGCTGACAGGCGAACATTCCACCTTGAAGTAACTTTGTACCTCTAACTTCATGAATTCAAACCATCGCTTTGAGACCAGATTCAAAGATAACTTCCATCTAAAAGTAATACCAATATCATGAAACAAGTAATTGAATATCTTTTTCTGTATATAATTTAACAATGTTCTATTATAATGATTATTGCTATCTTTGTTCTTGTTATTATCTCTTTCTTCAATAACTTGACTTTTATTAATTATTTCATTTCTATCATAATTTTTAAACAATAAATTTAATGAATAATTCATTCAACATATAAATATTATATACAACCAACTATTCTATTTATAGATAATAGTTAGTTAATTAATAAACAAACAACAAAAAATAACCAAGATAAACCAAAAAACTTAATTTTTAATGAAAAAACTGCTTGCGGGTTAGTATGCTAATGATCATATTATTTATTAATGAAAAGAAAGAAATAGTTAATAGTAGTAATGATAAATACAAGATTATTTATATCATTGATAAAGATTAAATATGTTTGTAGAATAATATTTAATTATGTAGTAAAGATCAATACTGTTAATAGTGGTTATAAGAGTTTAAAGTGGAATCAACTCATTCTATCACCAATAGATCTTTCATATTATGGCTATTTAGAACCACTTAGGAGCTACATAGAATCTCATCCCAAACAGATAAGAAATACATTTAAAGCATCGATATCCTATGCTGTGCAACAGGGCCACCTTTCAGTTGTCGAGTATCTAAAGTTCAATGATATGACTCGACAGTTTGAGTTGCCTACACATCTCATTGCCATCGCAGCAAAATCAGGTCATATCAACATCATTCGATTCTTACTAGAGAGGAATCAAGCTAGTGGTGGAGGTGGTAGAGGAAGAGTAGTCGCAGCAGAGAAGAGTCAAGATATGGCATTGGCATTGGTATCCGCTATTGAACAAGGCAATCTAGAGATCATTAAATATCTAAATCAACTGGTGAAACCAGCAGTAAAGCAAGATAAACGATTGACAAGAGCAATGGATGTCGCTGCTTCCAAAGGGTACCTCGAAGTTTGTAGATTCCTCAATGAAAACCGCACTGAAGGATGCACATACAAAGCGTTAGAGTCTGCAATCGTTCAAGGCCATATAGATGTTGTTAAATATCTATATGAGAACTGCACTCACTCTACAACAGCAGGTTTAGACTCTGCTCTCTATATAGCCGAATCCAATAAGCAATCAGAGATAATCAACTATTTAGAACAGCAGCAGCAATAACACCAATGTTAACAACAATTGGATAATATTTAGAATATATATATGGCTCGTTCAAGTTGACTACTGTTTATAAGAAATAGAACAACAGAGTAGCTCCACAACGAAATCTTTAGTTAGGAGTGAATGAATCCGAAAATATCATCAACAAGCTAATAACATCAGATTCACCATTAAAAAAACTTCATACCAATGATACCTCCGGATTAGTAGTGCAATACTATACTAAAAATATAATTGCTAAACAAATAAACTAAATTTTTACAAATTCTCAATGTTTTCCCTATTTTAAAATTAGTAATCTTTAATTTCCGATTTACAAGTTGTTTAAGGTTTTATCTTCATAATTTATATACATTTCTACCAACTATATATAATTTATATTATTAATTGTTACTATTTTATTTAAATGAAATACATATATAAGTAAGTAATGTTTGATTTATAATTTATTTTTTTTTAGTTTCATTAAACATTATAATAACTTTAAAGTCAAGATTACATATCAATGAGCACTAGTTTTACCGGTTTATATGATATGTCCACCAAAACTGCTTTTTATGCCGATTTGGTTCCGACAAATTCAATGACAGCACATAGACAGTTATACAATTTAGTTAAATCAGATGCCACTGTCAATATGTATCTCTCCGACGACAGCACGAATCATATTGGATTCTCGAGAAAGTCCGATCATTTGTATGGGTTCAACTCGGAGACTCACAACAGGATTTCAGTTGGTCAATGCAATGCTTCAGGTCACAGTCAAAAGATCTATGTTGCCAAGAGTGTTTTCGTATTCCATGATGGGAAATTCAATGAATACAGTATCTTCCGAAAAGCTTTCAGAGCTCATGGATCGAATCTGTATGATCAAGAGGTCGAAGATGGAGTGTACACTTTGGATTTCTCTTGAATCCTCTATAATTATTATGACCACATCAACCAAACTATTTAAGTTTTATTTGGTTATGTATGACATTAGATATGTAAATAATATTAATACTTCTATTTTTATATATTTTTTATTCATGCTCTAAAGATTTTCACCAAAACAATCAGAGTTTCACCCCCAAGCAAATAAATCAAATTATAAAAAATTAAAAAAACTAATCAATCTTATTTTTTTATTTTTAAACAATCTAATTAAATTTAGTTCTATTCTTATTTTTTTATTTTTTATAGTAGTTATTTTGTATATTATTAAAAAGATATCATATCATTAGTATTAGTTATGGAAAAATGAGTGATAGAGCATTTTATAATGTTTGGAGAAATAAAGTAATAAAATCAATAGTTTTCGAAAAGATATATGAAATTCATAGTGCAGTGAAAATTAGATTAGGTCCTGTCTATAAATATGATGAAGTGATCTCTGGTCATTGGATGCTTCTCAACTACCCATCGCTTTTGTATGAGAAGATCGATCGTGAAGAATACGTTTATTTTGATTTCAACGCTATAAAGCTGGTGTGTCAGCGGTGTGAAAACTACCCGCTGTTTCTCAAGGTTGCCGAATATAGCAACGCCAAGATATTCTTTCATCCTTCGTATCCTGTGACTTTGGAGTTGGCAACACGCACAGGCTGCATCGAGATCGTAGAGTACCTCCATTGCAAACTCGATATTCCCGTGACTGTTCAAACTCTTACCAACGCTGCGATCGAGGGTAATATGGAGTTGCTTCAGCTGTTTTGGCGACATTCGAAATCACATGGTACCGTTTGGAAAAGTGAAACACGAACGATTGTCGATGTCGCTGCCAGTCATGGACATTTGGCGTGTGTCCAGGAACTCATGGGTAAACCATTCCATTTGCATCCGACTGAAGATGGCATTAATATGGCTGCCTACTTTGGACATTTGGATATCGTAGAGTATTTCTTTGAGCATGAGTATTGCGATGATCCTGCTCTTTGGCGAAGATCGTTGGAATCACTTGCAAACAAAGTCGATGGCTTGGATCTAATGAAGCGGTTGGTCAACCGATGGAGTAGTTTAGCGTGGGGATTGGCACTACCAATGTCAGTGGCGAATGGAGATAGTGAAATGATTGAATATCTACTTGGTGAAGCCAAACAAGTGCCAAATACAATTGCAATAACCAAGTGTCTGCATTTCAATAGGTTGGATATACTGGAAAGATTTAGAAACTACCTGTTCCTAGCTAATGGAATGGATGATCGGATGTTTATCAGTTTGATACCTGATGAAGCTATGGAAACAGTTGTGGAAAGAGGATTCCTCGATTTAGTATATTATCTACACAAGGAAAAGTTGGCACAATTTTCAGAAAAGTCATTGGGAGATGCCATCACCAAAGGAAATACGGAACTGGTTCGTTATATACTTATCAATTCACAGCTTGTGATAAACCAAAGCAAAATATCGAAAGCCATTCAGTACGGGAATATCGAACTGATCAACATGGTGAAAGGTCGATTTGAAAACACCAATCTTCAGAATCCAGTACATATCAGTGATTCCGCTAGAAATTCGATGCAATCCGGTTGGATAAACAGTGCAATCTATAGCTCCAAATTGGAAGTACTCATTCACGTTCATGAGAACTTTGGATGCGCTCTGAAAGTCGATAATCTATTCATTGCACTTCAGTGTGGAAATTTAAAAATTTCAGAGTACATCTATGAAAAGGTCGACATCTCTACGGATCGCTATAAAGATCTTATCACTTGGAGTATGCGACGTGGTAGTAGAGAGTTGCTTTCGTATTTTCTGGATGCAACGCCCGACCGAGTACGCAACGATCCAAACAATATTATGTTTCTCAGTGATTTGTTTGGCTTGATCAATGACTCACACGAAGATGTCATTCCACTAATTTGGGACTATCTGAAATGGAGTCAGTTAGATCTGAATCAATTCCTATCGAACGTTATCAACAATTCAAAAATTCAATTACTTCGATGGGTTGTCGATAAATTAGCCATTCAATCGATCAATTTTACACTGCTGACAGATATCTATCGTGTCAATTTAGAGACAATCATTTTTATAATACAATTAAATCGGAAAATGGTAGACAAGAGTAACAGAAAAGACAAAAATTTCAAAGATCAAACACAAAACTTCCTCAAACAATATATCAACTATTTTGTTAGAAACGGAGCTTTAGATGTATTACATTACTTTCACACTCAACACCAAATAGAATTTACCAGTATAGATTTATATACTGCTTTATTTCACAATACCATACCTCTTGTTTATCATTACATTAAAAAACAGACATCATCCTTTAATCACACCAAATCAAACAAATTATTTAGCAAGTTTATAGATTTTCTTACACCAAACCATAAGAAAAACCAATAAACAAACAAAAGTTTCTGTAAATAAAACAAATTATTATTTTTAATAAATTGATTATTATTTTTGTTTATTTTTTTCAATTGTTTGATTATTCTTTTTTTGTTTTTTTTAAACAAATAGAAAATTTTAATAAAAGTTTTTAACAAATAGAAAGAATTATTACACTTTAGATATTAGATCAAGTATGTTACATTGGTGGAGTAAAGTTTTTATATATATGTGCTTGAGTGTATCCATCACCTACCAAACTGAGTAAGGTTTTAGACTATTGGTTGCTCTATGAAAACAAATTTCTATCCTGGAATACACAATGCATCCAGCTTTTGTTTTTGTCCATTTATTTCAGTATTTTTGTATATGGATATTTGACTGTTGTAGGTTGTAATGTTGTTGCAGATCAAATTCTGGTGGATTGGGTAATTAAATTAAAACAAAATTAAATATAGTGAAGTAAGATTTATAAATTTAAATAAACAAAAATATAATTTAAAGTTAAAGAACCTAGAAGCTGTATCATATGTTTTAAGATAATAAAAAAAAAAAGAGATTCGAACTCCAATATGCGCGCATTTAGGGTTTTATTTTACAAAATTTGTATCAAGAATGGGAATCGAACCCATGACCCAAACCGTGTTAAGGTTTTGTGATAACCAACTACACCATCCTGACTTTGATGTAAGTTATATTTAATTTTAAATTTTTAAATTTTCAAAATTTTTAAATTTAAAAATTGATTTTTTTATTTTTTTGTTCTCGCTTTATTTACTTTCAATATTATAAAAATGAATATAATGATATATCTGAAGTTGTAGATCATGACTTTTAAGAATTTGTATACAAGTTAGACTCTATTTTCTTCTTGTCCTCCTTCTCTAATATGATATAGTTAAGAAAAATTATATCCTATTACTTTTCCCAACTATTATTCAAGAAATAAATTCTATCACTGAAACATCTATAGTTTTCTTTTACATAATCTACAACTTCAGATTTATTAAATTTCACTACTTTTTATTGACAATGTTAACAATCAAACAAATTTACACACTTCTTAAAAGGTAATCATTAAAAATTATATTTGCTTTTACTTTCTCAAAGTAACTAACATTGTAATGATAGGTATTAGAAATCGAACCATTTGATATCAAACCACCAAAATCCAATATCTAACCGAATCTCAGTCATAAATAAAAATAATATTAATATTCATAATAAATAGATTATATATAATCCTAAAATTTAAATAAAGCGTATTTATTATTTCCATCTTAGCAATAAAGATTTTATGGCGAGTCTTTACATAGAGTTTGATTGCTTTGCATTGGTTGAAAGTTGTATTTAGGTGGATCGTTGTGTTGTTGTTAAATAATCATAGATGATCGATCATCTTTAATTACTGTTGGAGGTGTATGATGATGAATAGTGATTTGGTGATTGGTTGTTGTTGTTGTTGTTGTTGTTGGTTTCATACATTCATTTAGTTTAATTATCTTTCAGTGACATTACTAGACATTCTCTTGTCTCGAGTACGTCGTGTGGAAGCACAAAGTTGTCTCTCCTTACGGTCTCCCAGATGGTGACGTCAAAGAAGATGAACGATCCGATTTCGTAGGCTTGTGTAACGGTGGACTCAGTGTTCGGTGCTTTTGTCAACCATATCTTGCCTTCCTTGTGATAGCGCCATTCACGATCGTACAGCTCCAATGCGGCGTGTATCTGTAATATATCCTTTGGCATCGAGTAAAAGATATAAAATAGTGTCTCGTATGTGAACAGACTCATTTTGAACGCTGGTGATTCCAGTCCTGGTGTTGAGTAACACGCTGGTAGATAGTACTCTGGTTTTCTCTGAATGTTTGTATCGTACCAAGGTGATCCAAATTGTGTACTCAAATCACTATATCACATCAATAAATATCAAATGAATTAGTAACTATATTCTATATACATTGAGTTTATAAAAACAATCTTGATAATAATTACCCAGCAGAATTAAGATTTAGACCTAAACATGTTAAATCGATTCCAATTGTAAGAGTACTAACATCTACATCTTGTGTTTTAATAATGTTTAATAATCCTAATAATCCATATTTGTGATTTGGCTAAGATTGTTTTTTTTAATGTTAGTTAATACGTAAAGTAAATCAAAGTATTTTAAGATATATCACTTACATCTTTTAGTAATTTATCATCCTTTTGTGAAGTTCTTTGTTGAATTTGTTGTTGTTGTTGTTGTTGCTGTTGTTGTTGTTGTTGTTGTTTAGATTGTTGGTATTGTGATGAATATATATCTTGATCATCCTGTTGTTGCTGTTGTATTTGTTGTTGAAGTTGTTGTTGCTGTTGTTGATGTAGTTGCTGTTGTTGTTGATGTGTCATCTTTGGCATTTTACCTGATCCTCCAAGTGCTGGGAAATCATTCAGATTATCGTAGAGATCCTCTAGTTTCGGTTGTTGAGAATTTGGCTGCATACCTCCAACAACACCTTTTTGTTGTTGTTGTTGTTGCTGTTGTTGTTGTTGTTGTTGTATAACTTGAGATGCGAATGTCTGTGGATTAAATGATTGTTGTTGCTGTGGTTGTGGTTGTGGCATACCAGGTCCTGGTCTCTGTAGAGAACTCAGATGTGAAGACATTGTATTGAGATTCGACTGTTGTTGCTGTTGAGCTGCAGATTGTTGTTGACTATTTACACCGTTGATTCCTCCACCAATACGATTGTTTTGTTGTTGTTGTTGTTGTTGCTGCTGCTGCTGTGGAGTTACACTTCTACCTCCACCTACTTGTGACAGAGGCTGTTGTTGTTGTTGTTGCTGCTGCTGTTGTTGTGATGTCAATATACTACCAACGGAAGTTCTCAGTTGTTGCGGCAGCATTCCATTGCCAGAACCAACACCGACACCACCGCCAACTACATTTCCACCGCCAACAACCGATTGTGGTGGTGGTTGTTGTCCAACCAAGTTCATGTTGGACATTGCGTTCATCATCGATGCCATGTTCATCTGTGGTGGAGGACCGCCCATCGAAGAGAGTGAGGGTGGTGGTCCAATGTTTGGATTCGGCATGCCCATGCCAACCATCGATCCCATCGATCCGGGTGGTCTCGATGGTATACCACCGGCACCGGCAGCATTACTCGGGAATCTATTCATCGGTGGTTGTGATCCTGGCGGTGGTACCATCACACCTGGTGGCGGAACCATCACACCTCTTGGATTCATCATATCGTGTGCACCTATTTAAACAAACATTACATTTTGATTTCAATATTCCTGATTTCTTTTATCTTCTTTCTTTCTATTCGATTCGATTAGATTCAAACATTCAAAAACAACTTACCATTACGAACATTCATATTAGTATATGGTGAAGACATTCCGTTATCAATCCTGTCTTATCTATCTATCTAACTATCTATCTAACTTCTATCTACTCTATAAACTACAACACACAATTTATATATCTTTGCGCTATATTACACTTTAACTTTAATTGAAATGATCGAAAATATTAGTTAATGAAGTTCAAATGTGATAATAATGATCAATTTAATTATTATATTATGTTGTTGCACTAACTATTTTATGTAATGTGTTTATATTGATTTTCACAACTCAAATCTTTACATACATTCAATTAATTATTGTAAATTATGAAATATAAAAATTTAATATGATACTCAAATAATTGAACAAACCTTTAAAAAAAAAAAAAAAAAAAAAATGAAAAAAAAATGAAAAAATTTTTAAACAAAAATAAACAGTTCAAATCAAATGTTAATCATTTAATAAAAGTAGAGATAGAAATATAGAAATAGTTATAATATAAATAAAATATCAATTTTTGATACTCTTTCAACCAAAGACTTTTGTTGTTTATAAACCAAAAAAAATATATAAATTTCTCAGGAAAAAAAGTTTAAATTAAAAAGAAAAAAAACCATAAAAAAAAATTGGTTACAGAAATGCACACTTTTTAATTGTTTCTTGTTATTTGATAGAGATAAGATCTCTTGCAGCAAACTTTTAATGGTTTCTTTTGGTTCGAATCCGATTTGGAGATCTGTCCAATGTCACAATTAACATTTTATTTTTTTGTTTTAGTTTATTTTGTTTTTTTTTTTTGCCTCCTCCAGTTTCAAAACTATGATACTCTCGCAATACAATTGATCAGGATGCAATATCTTTTCTATTACAAATGGTGTTCCACTGATTATGTTATCCCATTCAACAATATTGCATCATCATTGAATGCCAATGGTAGAATTCACATTCAAGAATTCGTAGCAGATCTTTCTCACTAAGGAAATAAAGCTTAATTAACTTTGATTCTTAATCAGACTAGTTGTGAATGATGTTCTTTATAATAAAACAATCGGCATTTGGAATTGTCTCAAAGAAACTACCAGGATAAAAAGATAGTCTACTATCAGTGGGAACATAACTTCATCTATAACTTTGGGTAAATCAAAATTGATAACTTTCGTTATAAATTTCTTTTGATAAACTAATTAAATATTTATATTAATTTAAGAATAAATACATTATTAATTTAGTTTCTTATATTGCAGCTGATCCTCCGATATCACAGACAACTTCAAACTTTCCATATTCTCCAAGTTTTGCTAACAATGGTATAGCTTCAACTGCTAGACCTGTCATGCCTGTAGAGAAATCCTTTGCAACTTGTCGATTTTCAAGACAAAACTGCAAGATACTCTTACCATTTAGTGATCTCGAGGTTTGGCAAACACCAGTCTCTAAGGTTTCATATAATGAATGATAAGGAAGTGAAAAGAATTGTCCTCCCAGCATTACAACTGTATCTCTAACCGAAGGATCACAAAATGAAAATGACATCTGGTTATTCTCGAGAATAGTATTTCACTAACCATTTCATTAAAAATACCATTTAAAAAAAGAAAAAATTCATTAATCTATATAAGTTCACCTCATTAGCAATTTTTTCTATTGAGATAATAGATTTACCTATTATTTTTGGAATATCTTTTTATTTATTAACAAACATTGTTTAAATTTGCAATAATTTACCAAACCTTGATATAGTATATAAAGATGAAGACATTTGAAATCCCAAAGATCCTAATGATTGAATTTTAAATATAATATCTGGATTAGATTTAAATCTTTTATTTTCAAATTGATTATCCATTTTAATTAGAGTGATGAAATATTATAGAAAAATAAAGAATGAAATTGTATTTCAACTTGTTTGAATTAATCTCTAATATAAATAATAATAAAAATAATAAAATTTTAATATATATTATTTATTATATTATTTTCTTTTATTTTTATTTTTTTATTAAACGTATTTTATTTTACTCTCGTTTGACTCTTCTGCTCGTTGAGTGAAGAAATAAATTCATTAGTGATTTACGTAAAAGGTCGAATGGGATAATAGTGAGTGAGGCAAGAATGATTACGACCCATTCGTTCAAGTTGAGTCCGACAGTTCTTAGTACACGTCCACCAATATAAGTGAATACGATTTGCACAATGAAAATAAAGAGAACCACCAAAATGAATCCCTTGTTATCCAAAAGATGATCGAACAAGTTGAGTCTGTGGGTACGAACGTTGAAGGCGTTGATCACAGCCATAAAAATAAAGAATACAAAGAATGCTGTCAAGAAGACCGGTTCTGAAGGAATTCCATTTCTTGTGAAGAAAGATTCAACATTATCGTTAGTCAAGAATGTAACTGACATTGCCCAAATGAATGGTCCACCACTTAAAATTGATGCCCACATTCTAATATAATAATAATAGTAAATATGTTAGTTGATTAATTAACTTGTATAATTGTATTGATGGTTGTTTGTTTTCTTCTTATTTACCTTGGTGTAATAATATTTTGATCTCTCTTGATTGGTTTATTCTTCATGTAACGCTCGAGAGCTGGTTCACCACCGAATGCAAGTGCTGCAAGAGTGTCCATAACCAAGTTGACCCAGAGCAATTGAATAAGTGTGAGTGGGAAATCGATACCCATGAATGGACCTAAAAATACGATAAGAGTTGAAGCTACATTGATGGTCGATTGGAATACAATGAACTTTTGGATCGACTTGTAGATGGTACGACCATAGAGTACGGCTTTGGTAATCGATGCGAAATTGTCGTCGAGAATGACAATGTCGGCTGCCTCCTTTGAGACTTCCGATCCACTGCCCATGGCGAAACCGACGTCGGCGTGCTTGAGAGCGGCGGAATCGTTGACACCGTCACCAGTCATACCGACAACCTTGTGAAGCGATTGAGCGACATTGACGAAACGAGTCTTGTCCTTTGGCAGTGCACGAGAGACAACACGGAGATGTGGAATCATCTCCTTGAGACGCTCGTCGGTGACGTGTTGCAAGTCGAGCGAAGTGATGACGACACCCGGTTGATGCTCTTCACCCGGTGCAATCAATCCGATTTGATGGGCGACTGCAATGGCTGTTTCACGCTTGTCACCTGTAATCATGACGACTTGAACACCTGCACCCTTAGCTGTTTGAATGGCACCTCTCGATTCCTCACGAATCTCATCGTAGACACCGACGACACCGACCAAAATCAAATTGTTTGGCAACTTTTCAGTCTCCTTGAGTGGCTCCTTTGAAACGGCGACAGCAATAACTCTGATACCTTGCTCCGAGAGCTTGTTGATCTCTGTAGTGAAAGCATCGATATTTGGAATTGGTTCAATGAAACCGTCTTCATTGAAGTGTGAAGTACAACGACTAATTACAATCTCTGGTGCTCCCTTCAAACAAGTGATATCAATCGAATCACTACTATGATGTTTAGAACACCTAAATATAACAATAAACATGTTAGAAGAATGATATCATTTGTTATTCGATCTGAGAAACCAACTTACTTTAAGATACCTAATGGTGGTTTACCTGATGGACCACCTTGAATTGGAACATTCATCAAGGCAGCGGAATATTTACGTTCAGAGTGGAATAGAATTTCCTTGACGATCTCTACGCTGTAATCTTTCATGAGTGAGCTTTGGTCGAGGAATTGAAGGAGCGCTTTGTCCGATGCGTTTCCACCAACAATTTGTCCGTCCCCATCGATGACGGATGAAGTTGATTCTCTGACTGCAAAAGAGAGTACATCTCTGAGTTCCTGTGGAATCTGGTTGAATCCTTTGTAGGTGACACCGCTTCCACTGACAAACGTACGTGGAATGAACTGACCCTTGGTGATTGTACCTGTTTTATCGACAAACAGAATATCCAAACTACCGGCAGTCTCAATTCCAAGGAGCTTACGAACGAGTACTTTGGCCTTCAACAACTTACGCATGTTCAACGAGAGAACGATGGCAATCATCATTGGCAAACCTTCGGGGACGGCGACGACAATAATAATGATGGCGAGGGTGACCGAGTTGACAATGTCACGGAGTACCATCGGGTAGTTGGAGATGTAGGTGCGGATCTGATCCCATTGATAGCCATTGTCCATGATGAACTGCTTGAAGAGGAACGAAACAACGATGAAACAAGCACCGATGTATCCGAGTGTCGAGATGTTGTCGGCGAGTCGACCGAGCTTGATTTGCAGTGGCGATTCACGCTCGTCTGCCTTGGAGAGTTCGACGGCGAGCTCACCGTAGATGGTGGCGCTACCGACGCTGTCGACGAGGAGCACACCCTCGCCGTCCTCCACTACGGAGCCACGGAAGCAGAGATGGTCGTCGAGGAAGTTGTTTTTGTAGGCTGGCTTGTAAGAGTCGGGTGCCACTGTTTTCTTCTCGAGCTGGCTCTCACCGTTGAGCGACGATTGATTCACAAAGAGTTCACCGGCAACCAACTTGCCATCGGCTGGAATCTTGTCACCAGCTTGTAAAAGTACGTAGTCGCCGACTACGACGTCAAAGGCGTAGATGTGTTGCACGTGATTTCCGTTACGGAACACGTTGCACTTGATACGCGATGCCTTCTCTTGGAGCTCCTGGAAGGAGTTCTCGTTCTTGTACTCTGAGTAGGTCGAGACAAACGTGGCCAAGAAGACGGCGCTTGCAATACCGATACCCTCGAACCACTCTGCATAGCCAAAGAATGCCAAAACCACTGTGATTACCAACGCCACACACAAAATATGAATCAGTGGATCTTCAAAGTTACCTTTTAACTTTTCAAAGAAACTTTCCACCTTTACAGGTGGCAGTGTATTCGCTCCATACTTTTCTCTACTATCATTTACTTTTCGTTCATCTAAACCATCAAAATGATATTTGACCATTGTTTAAACTCTATCTATCTATATATATTTAAATATCTATCTGTATATTTCTATCTATCTTTTAAAATTAAAACTATTTATAAAAAAAGCAACAACTAATCTATCTCTCTAACTATATTTCCTATCTATTTACTCTATCTATCTATCTAAAAATAATCTATAAAATAACAAAATAATCTATTTTTACAATATATATAAATATAAAATATGAAAAAATAAAAATATGAATTAATAATTTTATCTAATTTAAAATATTGAATCTATCTATTTAATTTTCAAATTCTATTCTTGTACAATTTTATTTTGAAATTTGTTGATTTAATAATTAAATTTAATTTTTTGTTATTGTTGTTGTTGTTGATGTTGTTGTTGATGACTGTAAGTTGTGGTTTATTTATTGAACAGGTTAAAAAAAATAAAAACGAAAAAAAACACAAATTCTTAATGATATAAATAAATGAATGACTGTTTTATCTTCTTCTTCTTCTTCTTATTATTATTTTTGTTTTGTTTTGCTGTTGAGGTTATTTGTAGTTATTATTATGTTAAGTAGACAGACTCTTTACTTATTTTTGATTCGACTTACACAATAATAAAAATTAAAATATTTAGTTTTTTTTTTTTGTGATATGCGAAGTTTAATTCACTATCCTATCTGTTTATCTAAATAAATAAGTTGCAACTGTTTATGATTCTTAATAAGATTGTTGGTGTTCAAGAAAAAAAAAAAAAAAATATGTTTCGTTTAAAAATTTAAACTTTGGGGTTTTTTTGAAGTTTGAAAAAAAATTAATTATTTCATATTTGGGATCTTGGTGTTTGATGACTCATCTATTCCTTAACTTTTAATAGTCAGAAAATTCAATCACAAAAATAATTTGAAAAAAAGAAAAAAAAGAAAGTTATAAAAGTATATTTATATGAGTCATTAAACAAGTTAAATTTAGAATATTCTAAACATCTAAACAATCGGTGGATGGAATGAACTACCAACATAATATGTATATCATATAGTAACAAAATCGGAACAATATTTGAAATTATAAAGTTTGAAATTTCTGATTTGGTTGGGTTTGAAATCTTCCTTTAATTAATGGAAAGATAATTGGAAATCTAATTTAATTTAATTTAATTAATAAAACATATGTTTTTATTTTTATTATTTTATTATTATTCATAAAAAAATTCCATAAATATTACATTTATAAATATTGTTGGTTTGAATTTATTACTATTACTATTTGATATTGTGTTGGAGTTTGTGGTTTTAGATGGATTCATATGGAACTGAACCGGCAGTGTCTACACGACCAGAGATGGTAAAGTAGTCGCTGGCACGCGATGGCGAGAGAAGGATGGAGAGACCGGCCAATGCCAAGAAGTTAAAGGTGACGTAGAAAGCGAGAACGACCTTTTGACGAATCCATGAATCGACGGCCGATGCAACGATACAGATGAATGGCAAAGCCAAGAACCAAATGACGAATGCAATTCCAAAGTAGGTGTAGAACTTACGCTTGGCTGGGTGGTTCTCTTCCATGTAGGTGTTGTAACCGCACCACATGAACCAAACCATGGCGAGTGAACGGACGACCAACAAAATAATACCTGGAACAGTGTCGTACATGTAGACGGTCGATGCCTTGTCTTGACCAGCCTTGTACCAGATGAACATAATCAAATAGAGTGCTGAGAGAATACCCATAACACCGAGAATGATCTTCTTCTCATCGATGGTGACTCTGGAGATAGCCCAACCCTTTGCAATCAAAATCAACAATAAGATGAATGTCAATTGAGCACCCAAATCCAAAACTAAAAGAACAATTATTAGTTTATGAAATGTACATCAAATTTGATAATTTAAAATTACTTACGTTCACCGAAACCTTGTAAACCTTTAGCACCAACACCATCATGTGAATATGCACCGTAGTGAATCAATAAGATAAAAACAGAAAGGAATTCCAAAATAATTGAAATGGTTAATAATTTTACAATCTATTAAAAAAATAAATAATAGAAAATATTAGTTGAAAATTGTTTTGATACCTTAAATATATGTTTGTTTTGTTTTGTTTTACTTACTGGGTGGAATGATTTGGTGGACATGAGAACCCAAGCAGAGTAACAACTGTATGCACCCAAGAGTAAGAAGAACCAGAAGTAGACGAGATACATGGCCTCAAGACCTTGATCATCGTATGAGAATTCAGCTTTCCAAAGGCCACCAGCATTGATCCAACTGATAGTGTATTCCAAGTTGATACCGTCGTCGTCTTGACAGTTGGCAGCAACCAAATACCAATAATGTGGACGCATAAAGTCATTTACTGGATAGGTATATTTCTCACCGTCAAAAGTTGGTTGTGGGTTGATTGGAAGTGAGATGTTGGTCTTTTCATCACAAGTCTTGCTTGATTTGTAAACAGAGTTCCATGATCCTTGAACATCATCATAAATATATAATCCAATGTTTGGACTGCTTGATTTTCCAGAGAATGTGAAATGTCCCTGACCTATATAGTAGTAATAAATTATAGTAATTAATATTAGTAAAATAATAACAATTTTCAAACACATATTCGAAATATCTCACTATTTCTTTTTTAAAATAGTGTCAAATAATTATATATTTAAACTTACCATGGTTACCAAAACAGAACTTATCTAAATAGGCCCACGAAGAACTGGTCTTCAAGTGACCTTTGGTGTATTTGGCCTCGGTGAAGGTGGCAAACAAAGTTACCAACAATACGACCGATATCAATAATTTGATTTGAACTTTCATGAGAGTGCTCAACTAATTAAATAACAAAAAAAAAAGATAAATAAATAGTGTTCTTTGGTTTTCAGTTTCTCAACAATAAATCTGTTTACTTCCCTCTAGATTCGCAAACAGTTTTTGCAAAAAAATAAAATTATTAAAAAATAAAAATAAAAATAAAATAAAAAAATGCTTGAAAAATCCAAAAAAAAAAAGATTTTTTTTTTTTGATTGATTCATGTATTTGCACATAGACAGGTGTATGTGAAAAAAAAAAAATCCATCCATTTGGCACTATTTTTTATTATGATGGTCAAGTTTCTCTTGAAAACCACAATTAAAACATCAACAACCACTTCCAATCATCGGAGTACATGCCAATCGGTGAATTGAACCCAACACCTCAAAAAAGTATGGAAATAATAACTTGATCCAAATCGGATCCCACCAGATATTTTTAAAAAATAAAAATAATAGATATTAAATAAAGTTGCATTTTTTCAAGAATCTAGTGTTTCATAGTTAGTTTATTTCTTAAAATTTCACAGAAATAGCATTTTGTTAATAAAATATAGTTATTATTTGTTATCAAAGTTATTTAAATCTACAAGATGACCATAGAATAAAAAAAAAATGAAATGGAATTTGGTGGTAAATATATTAAACAAGACGCAAAATTTATAAATAATATTCAATTGAACTAAACACTGTGTTTGCCTGTAAACAGATATATTTGTTTTAAAATATATTTTTGTTTTTCAAAATGACCTAAAGATTGTATACAACACAGGACAGGTTGACTCTTTGAATTTTTTTTCACTTAACTATATTTTTTTTGCAGACAACTTGATTTTAAATACAATAACAACCACAACCCCATCCCAAATTTTTATTGTAATATTTTTGTTTGGATTATTATTTTTTTTTTTAATTTTTGATGGAATCAAATGAAAGGATGTTACTGAAATAGGGAGATCCAAATTTTTTTATATTGTTTTCTTCATTTTAAATAAATATAAATAAATAAATACATATAGAATCATGTCAAACAAGAATTTAGTATCACATTTTGAAAAGGTATAAAAGAAATAATATATTAAATTTTACTTGGTAGAAAAAATTTATTTAAACATTATAAAATTATCAATTAACAGGAAATTCAAAAGGCAAATGAGCCAGCAGGTGCCAAAGAAAGAGTATGGACACCAAAGAAAGATGACGACTACTCAAAACAAACCGGTTTAAAAGTTGGCAAAGGTACTCCACCACCAAAGAAATCAATCAGTCAATTACCATAGGTTAGTGTAGTGATATCATATGAAACCACACCTCTCTACGAGTAAAATGTACAAAGAACAAAACAATACAAATAAAAATTATTTATCAAATCAATAAAACCTTATATCTTAATAATAATACATGCTTGTCACAGAAACTTTTAATTAATCAAGAGTGGTTTAGGTGTCAAAATTTTTTTTTGAAATCGCAAAAAATAAAAAAAATAAAAATAAATTTAATAATAAACTTAACCATGGTGCAAATCGTGGAGTGGTTGAAGGAGTGGAAACGGAGTGTCTGTTTTAGAATTTTCATTTTAATATTGAATTTTTTTCTAGATAAAAAGATGTGTATCAAAATGATAATTAAAATATCATCTTTTTCAGTCTGATACACCATTTCTTCTCTCTGCTTCTGTTATCCTATCTTCTTCTTCCTCCGTTTCCTCTTCGCTCCTCAACACCTACAATCTCTCCTTCCTCTTTTGTATAGTTTCTAGTAATAACATAACAACATAAACACAGCACATAACTTAAACACATCATTAAAGGTGTTTTTTTTTTTTCATCCGGTCAATACAAAACAGCAGGTCTAAAAAGTGTATGTATACAATATTAGTCAGCGCTATACAACACTACACTTCACCTCACTTCACTTTACTTTGCTTTATTTACTTTGCACTTCGTAGCTACTCATCTCTCTCTCTCTCTCTTTAATATCATTCTAAGAAGTCTGTAGATCCTTCTTCTTTTCATTTCTGACACGTGTCGTGTTGAATAATATTATTTTTGTGTGAATTCTATCTTTGCTTCCACAATTAAGCAAAATGTTTACCATTATTGTGGTTTGCGAATTGTCACCCCCACTATTCAACGCTTTTGCACATAACAACAAATCATAATCATATGATTACAATGTCGATATTTTTGTTGTTGTTTTTTTTTTTTTTTGTGATTCGATCGAAATTACACCTAACATCTACATCATTCAAAACAATAATAACCCGATAGTTGTACTTTTAAAAAATTTTAAGAAGTTGTTGTTTGCCAATAATAAAAATTGATTGATTCAAACCCCAATGTATATGCATTTCCCATTAAAAAAAAAACCAAAATAAAATCATAAAAATTAAAATTTTAAAAATTTTCATATTTTTTTTAAATTAAACCAATTAATTGGTTTGCATCCTGGGTACAATCTTCATTTGCACCATTTTATTATTCGTTCAATTCATTGTTAAGTGTTTCACCGTCAAAGTCAAGTCAAAGTCAATAGTCAATAGTCAAATAACATATCTAATTTAATCATAATATTATAATAACTAACAAACAAATAAATAAAGTTAAAAAATTTAAGTTTTTTTTCACTTGGATAAAATAAATGTTTACTACTTATTAGATTGATTGGAATCGGATTATCGGATTGGAATTGCTCTTTTTTTTTTTTTTTTTTTTTTTTTGGGAAAAACAAATTGCTTTTTATTAGTTAGTTGCTAATATGAATATGCAATATAAAATGGACACGAATGAAAGGTATGTTGGTTGGTTGTGTAACCTTCTATTAAATAATATAGTTATATAAATTATTAACAATCAATAATAATGGTAATACTATTGTAGTCGATTAAATGAGTCCATATATGATTATCTTTGTATGAAGGGTTACTCAAAGACTGCCGAGTTGCTCATTAAAGAATCGAATCTTCAAAGTCGACTGAATTCACCTTCGAACTACAACGATCTGCTATTACAGGCTTGGAATTACTATTTTCAGTCGTTCATACATCCTACACCTGCACATCATAATCATCAACAAACTCCACAGCAACCACAGCAACAGCAACAACAGAATGAACAACAACTTATTCAAAATCACAGTCTAAATCACAGCGGACACAACCATCAACAACAACAACTTGTACAGCAACAACCACCACCACCACAACAACAACACGATAATATCCAACTATCAACAAATAACAATAGTAATAATATTTCACAACATTCATCATCAAACAATATTTATTTACCATCATTACCCAATTTGAATCCGTCAACTACACCAACAGCAACAACAACAACTACAACAACATCAACTAATAATAATAATAATAATTCGAATCCCAGCTCAACTTATTCTTTTAATCAACTTTTACACAATGTAGGTGCTTCATCGATGATACACATCGATTCTGGTCCTTTTTCAGCACAACTAAAACAACAGCAACAGCAACAACAACAACAGAATGGAAATGGTTTTAACCTTTTTAGTAATGATAATAAACATGGAGTTGACTTATCACCGACATCACTACTGGAACAGTTGGCGAATAACAGTCCACCCAACATGTCACAACTTAGCCTAAATAAGACTCCCCTATTCAATGGCAATGGCACTGGGGGTAGTCAGCCTTCTTCACCTTCGATATCATCTCTACCAAATGGACATAGTCACTCTCATAGTCATAATCATAATCATAATCATAACCATAATCATAATCATAACCATAGTCACTCTCATAATCATACACATGGTCAAAGAGAAATATCATCACCTCTATCGCTGAATGGTTTATCTGCTTCTACCACCACCACCACAACAACTACCACTACCAACTCTACTGCAGCACCATTACAAACTTCTTCACTTTTGTTACAAGGTGGTGATGATGAAGTAAGTATAAATATCTTGTTAATGTTTGGTTATTATTTAATATTAAAATATATCTTTTTCTCTATAGAAGTATCAATGTACATTCCAAGGATGTAATAAATCTTTCTCATCGATGGCCATATTAAAGAGACATCTTAAAGAACATAATGGATCAAAACCATTCATTTGTACACATGAAGGTTGTGGCAAAGGTTTTGCAAGAAAGTATGACTTGAAAGTACATTTACGATCACACACCGGTGAGAAACCATATACTTGCTCATTCCCAGGCTGTCACAAAAAGTTTGCTCGTAATTCAGATTTAAGATTACATGGTAAGTAGTAGTTATTTTAAATTTGTTTATTTGTTAGTTTAAATTTGTTTACTAATAAGAAATGCTTGTTTGTATGTTTTTTATTTTAGAGAGAATACATTCAGGAGAGAAACCATACGTCTGTGATTGCGAAGGATGTACCAAACGGTTCATTAGACAAGCCGATTTGAAAAAACATCAGAAAACGCACAGGGTTCACCAAGGTCATCATCCTCATAAGCATGGAATCGGATGTGGACACACTGCCATCGCTCACGAAGACCATGTGGATTTCCTTCACGATAGACATCTGCACTCGATGCATCACGATCATATCGACGATCACAGTATTGAAATGACCGAGTTGAATCCTACTCTGTGCACTCCTCACTTTGTTTGCTCGCATCATGCCGACGGATCGTCACACAGCAGCACTTGTGGCCACGAAATGATTCCACACACCCAAGAGGACGGAACGATACACTATGATTTCCTTGTGGACGGACATCTTCACCATGTACACGATGGTCATTGCGACGATCATGGTATGGTAAAGATTGTAAACAATTTCACCGACTGGATGGACGGATTGGAAGATAGATAGAAACCTTATAAATCATATTGTTTTATTCTCAATTTCATTCTTAGTGTAAAGAAGTACCAACAATTATTATTCTCGAAAAACAAACTTTACAACAACACTTGATAATTTGTAGTTAGTTAGATCAAACAATTAAAATTCCCACAATTTATTTAAAAAACTAGTTTAGTTTTCTCAATTATTATTATTGTTTATTGAACAAATACAAATAGCGATATTTTTATAAATAGATAAAATATTTTATTTAATCAAGTTTTTTGTAATTATTTTCATTTTTTTTTTATTATATATTATTTATATAAGAAAATGTTAAATATATTTAAACAATTTTTTTATTATTTCTTTTTTGTAGTTGTGTTTTGGAGGGGAGTTGCATGTTTAACATGAAGCACGACCAATCATTCCGGCAATCTTCTTGGCAGTCTTTTTAGCATCAGCCTGTCCCTTCTTGTCTTTCAATCTTCTTTCTCTTTCCTTCTCTTCCAATTGACCGAGGAATTTGTTGGTACTCTTATTGTACTCCATCTTGGTGGCACTCAATGGGTGTGGATTGAGATGAGTTTTTCCACCGCTTCCCTTGACCATCTGTGAGATGAGATTGGCAAGTTTCTTGGCGTCGACTTGACCCTTCTTGTCTTTCAATCTTCTGGTTCTCTCTTTCTCCTCGATGAGATCCAACTGTCTGTTGTCATGATGCTTCATTGGACTGTCGTGGTTAACCTTCAACATATTTACACCCTCTGATTTCTTGATCATGTCAGATACCTTCTTGGCATTCTTTTTGCAATCGGCCATTCCCTTCTTGTCGGCGATTCTTCTGGATCTCTCCTTCTCTTCGATCTTGTTCATGTGTTTACCGGCGTTGATCTTTGAGAGGTTGGTGGAACCCTTGTGGAGGTTGGCTCTGTTTCCTTCTCTCTCGACCATCTTGGAGATCTTCATAGCATTCTTCTTGGCGTCAGCTTGTCCCTTCTTGTCTTTCAATCTTCTTTGTCTTTCTTTCTCTTCCAAGGAGATGGTACGATGAGTAGATGTGTGGTGATGAATGTCTCTCTTGGATGAGCTGTGTGGAGATGGGTGGAGACGTGATTTTCCACCGCTCTTCTTTACCATATCAGCGATCTTCTTGGCATTCTTCTTGGCGATTTGCTGTCCATTCTTGTCAGCGAGTCTTCTGTTTCTCTCTTTCTCCTCGACCTTGTCCATGTGTCTACAGGCATTGATCTTTTGAGTGTTCATGTTTCCAAAGTTGGAGAACTTGAAGCTGTGAGAGTTGTACTTACTGCTGCTGCTTCCAGTAGTGATTGGAATTCTTGAGAATGAAGATGATGGACGAGAGACATGGTGGAGTGATTTCTTTCCACTTCTCTTGACCATATCAGAGATCTTCTTGGCATTCTTCTTGGCGAGTTGCTGTCCATTCTTGTCAGCCATTCTTCTGTTTCTCTCCTTCTCTTCCATTTGGTGAACGGCCAAACAAGACTTCTTTCCGTGGAATGGCTCAGTGTGTGGGTGTACACGGATCTGAGCAAACTTGGAGGTGTTCTTGTGGAATGAGTTCTTACCGCTTGGGTGGAATGAAGATTTGGATGGAGTACGTCTGAGTTGATGACGACCACTTGACTTGATCATATTGGATACCTTCTTGGCGTTGGACTTTGAGATTTCCTGACCACGTTTGTCACGCATACGATCGGTACGTTCCTTCTCCTCCATTTGATGAGATGACTTGAAGAGTGGTACATGCTTCAACTTTTGGAGTTGGACACTGCTGTTTGGTTTGACCATCTTTGAAACCTTGTTGGCCAACAGCTTCTTCTGATCTTCACCACGCTTGTCACGAACACGACGATCACGTTCGTTCATCTCCAATCTCTTGGACATGATACGATTCTCATTGGAGTTCTTGGCAAGATCCTTGTCCAATCCAAAGAGTCTTCTATTTCCGAATCCCTCCTCCATGAACGATCCAATCTTACTATTGACACCGGATTTCAAGTAGGTTGGATTGAAATCTTGGATTCTTCTTCTTCTCTCTGCTTCCTCGGCTTCAATGACTGAACGGAGGTTGGAGTGTTCCTCACTTCCCAAGAGAGTAATGTGTTGAGTGTTCTTACCTCCAGTCTTTGGAATGGTAAGAGTCAACATACCACCTTGGAATTTTGCTTGGATAGATGATCCATCAATTCCTAAAAAATATAAATAGAGAAAATAGAATAAAAAAAATAGAAATTGTTAGAAAAATAGAATAGAAATAAATAATTTAAAATAGTAATTACCTTCTGGTAATGCAACAGCACGATGGAATTCACCACCTGAATATCTTTCACGACGATGGAATTTCCATTCATCGGTGGACTTTTCAAATTTACTACCCTTGATCGATAGGAAACGTCCATTGACTTGGACATCCAAATCATCACGTTGGAAACCTGGCAATTCAAGGATGATTTTGTAGTTGTCCTTGGATTCACAGACATCCATTCTGGGTTTCCAACCCCAATCGGTTGGTTCCGATGTTGGATGAGTCAAAGAGGAAGTCCAGTTCTTCAATGTCTCATCGAAATGATGCTTAAGACCATTTAGTTCTTCCATTGGATGGGATAACCAATTATTCATTGTTGATGACATTTATACTAATTCTGGTTTAATGTTTTTTTTAATTCAAAAAAAAAAATAATAGAATTATAAAATAAGGTTATATAAAATGGTTTTAAAAAAAAAAATTAATTAATTTTATATATATAAAATTTTATTATTTAATATAAATTTAATTTTTCTAAAATAAAAAAAGTTTTATATAAATATATAAAAAAGTGTTTTAGATATAAAATGTTGATAAAAGAGGAAATTGAAAGAAAAAAAAGAAGGATGGATGGAAATTATAATATTGCTATCACAAAATTAATTTAAAGCAACTGGATTGTTTGCAATGAACTTATATAAATAAAAGTTTATTTAAAGTGGTGGTCCTTATTTTTCCATCTTTTGATAACTATTGTTGTTGTTGTTGTTGTTGTTGTTTTGGTGTGTGTGTGCTGTGTGTGGTTTCGTCGACCAACCAATAATAATAATTGCTTCTTTCCATTGAAGATTGAAAAAATGCATCTTCAATTCACTGATTTCACATGATTTTTCATTTTTGGTTAAAAAAATGTCTACCTTTCAATGAGAGTGGGTGTAATTTCCGATTGAATTATTAAGAGATTTCGAAAATTAAAATAATATTTTAATTATACACGCGCTTTAAATATATATATAAATGATGTTTGAAAAATTATCATAAAATGAAAATCGCATGCATTTACCACAATACGAAAAACACAATGTAATAATATCTCTACACAACACTATAAAAAGAAAAAAAATAAATAAATTTTGTTGATAAAACACACAACACACATTTAAACACTATTTTCCAAATTGAATGAATTGAATCAATCTTTCGTTCGGATTATCAGTAAAGTGTTTTGTTTGCAATGTCATTGATGTTGTGGTGTGTTGATGTTTGATATTTGCATCAAACACTGTTGATCGTTTTTCTTCTTTCTCCTACTTTTTGACATTGTCATATATATATATATATATATGAACTGTATACACCTTACTCTCCAAAGAAATTGTAAAATTATTGAAGTAGCACCATATCCGATTGAAAACCGAGTTCATACTAAAAAATTAATGTATAAAAAAGGAAATTAATTAATATTAATTTATATTAAATTTGATGATCATGACTTATTGTGATTTCACAAACAAACACACTTTACAACAACATTACATTTCATAATCAACAAACATATTAAGTTAACCTTCCATTAAAATAACACATCATCAATATGTATTGATTTGGAATTGATAGATAAGATATCAATCTTAATATTGAATTATTTGTTGATAATGATAGTAAATTTGTTATAATCTTCAATAATTAATCAAATATTTAATTAATTATTATTATTTAAAAAATAAAATAAAATATAAAATAAATATTTATAGCAATAAACAATAATAATAATTATATAATTATGTTTTGTTGAATGTACATTCATTGATTATTATTATTAATAGGTTGTATAGAACTCTTACCATAAGTTTAATAAATCCAGATATAAAATCTTTAGAGAAATTCTTTAATATCACCAATGGTACAACATCATCGAGTTCATCTTCATCTAGTTTCATTATGCCTTGTTCTTCTGCAGTTCTTTGCATAAGATCAAAAAAGCTTCTAAAATCGCCACCATAGTAATTCTTTATTGACAATATCTATATTTATAAATGAATTATATTTGATGTTTTAGTTTTGAATTATATATATAAAAATTGTTTGTTGTCGTAGTTATTGTTGTCGTAGTTATTGTTGTTATGTTACTATTGTTGCTATTATTATTATTGTTGTTGTTATTATTGTTGTTGTTTACTTACTTGATACATTTTATTGATTGCGTCACTCGTTAGGAATGTAATATCTTGATGGTGTTTGAATGTTTGTACATAGTTTGGGTTGAGAGTGAATAGCTTTGAGAACCACTCAACAAAGAGGTCGGTACCTTCTGGTTTCGATATTTCATTCCACATCTTCAGTGTACAGTACGCCTGAAACTTTGATTGAAAGTCATCTTTGCCACCGTTCTGTAGAAGTTGCGATGCGTACAACCTTGAAAACTCTAGAATATCACTCTCGTAGAACCTGCCCGTCTGTCTACGATCTATTGCAAACAACGTACCCAAATGACTAGTATCGATCGTACATTCTCTTGGTGGTTGCATCTCTAACAACTCATCCAACACCAAATAGTCTTTTCCATTCTTATTGACGCGTTTGAATTCATCTGATATATTAGATCCAACATTACCCATAACTTATCTTTATTCTTCTCTTAATTCTTCCTCTTACTTCTTCTTTTCTAAATCTTTAATTAAATAACAAACTTTAAAAAATTTATATCAATCAATCAATTTGATATTTAACAATTTGCAGGTGTGTTTGTTTTATTTTTTTTAAAAATTCATAACAACTATGATACAATTGCGCGCAATTTTGGTTGAATTATAACTTTATTAGTCTACTAATAATTAAACATATATTTGTATATATAATGGCAAAACGTAGTAATAAATCAAAAAGTAAAAAAGAAAAAGAGAAAGAAAAAGAAAAAGAAAAAGAAAATGAAGTGGAAGAAAGTATACTTTCTGAAAAAAATGTAAAAGATGTAAAACCAACGGTATTGAAAAGGCTGAGAAGAAGATCGTCTATTACTATCTCTAATGAAGATGAGGAATATGATAAAGAGGTTGCAGATGACGATGAGTTTATGGGTAGTGATAAAGATGCAGATGATGACGATGATGACATTGGCACTGCTACTTCGACCAGTGATTTCTCGTACGAAGACGATGAAGATGCTATAGAAGAAGATCTACCGTTGGACGATGACGACGCTCCCCAAATAGACGAGGAAGACGAAGAAGAAGAGGAAGACGAAGACGAAGATTTCTACTATCAGATACCCAGTGATGAGGAGCGCGACCTTCAAGACAACACACTACACGAACTTGACAAGAATGAAATGATATTGCCCGATGACGAGCTTATTCTAATAGAAATACTAAATGAAGATCCTGGTATCTTGGTAGATGCTGAATATTCATTAATTGTAAGTATTATTATAATTATAATTATTATATTTATCATTTGTATTATAATCGATAGATTTGTTAAATTAACATGTATACTCTTCAAAAAGGGATTGGAAACAGAATCACCTCTACTACAGATTGGCAATAGAATATTCAAAGGCTATTATCAAGATGTAGTCGGTACAGAGATGTTCTTTAAAAATATAAAAAGAGCTCAAACTAATGTAGTAGCAGAGGTCTTTAAAGATATTCAATTAGATAGTAATAATAATAATAATAATAATAATAATAATAATAATAATAGTAGTACAGAAACTATAAATCAAACAACAGATCCCAACAATAACAATAATAATGACACTAACAACAATAATAACAACAACAATAATAATAATATAGAAAACAATAATAATATTACAATTGGTTCATTAAAAGATGATAGAGTAGATCAACTAATATATGTAAACAAAACCAAAAAGAAAATTGTATTTACAAATGTACCAAATCTTAAACCGAAATCACAGATTCCAACAACACCTTCAATGTTACTCAGAGACCAAATTCCCAAATCTGTTCAATCTTCTCAAAAACAAAAATAAAGAAGGAGACTATTCAAATTAAATTATTTCATTCATATTTAATTTAATTTAACTAAATTAGTATTAGTTGATGTTCACAAAATAATTCATAAAAAAATAATAATAATTAAAAAAAAACAATAATTTAATAAAAAAAAAAAAAAGGACAAATATTAAAGAAAAATAAAAATGAAAATAATTTAAATTAAATTCTAGGATCATCCCCAATTTAGGTGCACAAAAATGCCAGGTTACACATTGTTTTTTATATTTTTGAAATTGAATGGTTATTTTTGCAGGTGGTGGAATCAACCCATTCTTGATTGTTTAAAAAAAATTTTCTAATTGATTAAATTTAATTTAAAGTTTCTGAAAACACAATTTATAAATCCAACTGTTTAATTAAATATTAAATTTAAAAGATAACAACAAATAGAATTCATTAAAAATCAAATATTTCATATTCATTTATATTTTTATATATATTTATTTCTTTATTTTTATTTCAATATTAATTCTTTCATTTTAATTGGTATGTACACATCATATTGTATTAATACAAAAAAAAAAAAAAAAAAAAAAATTTTTGATCTATTTTTAGTAGGATTACACTTTATACTTTATATCGTAACAACATACAAAATAATAATAATATATCATAAAATCGGTGACAGTGTTTTGTTTGGTTTATATTGTAAATTTCAGTTGGTATGTGACACAAAAAAAAAAGAGTAGTTGCCATTGATCAGATCATTTTCACACTCTCTACAGTGCAATATGCAACGATTTAAATCAGATTGATTTTATTATTTGTTATATCATATACTCTATGACATAATGATAATCTACAGAAGCAATAATCACTATAATATGATTTCGCATTATTGATATGTAAAATCTTGTTTTTAAATCATATTAATCAGTAATGCAGTAACATCATTATTCTCTTACTATTAATAATAATCAACATCACAATACTTAACACACACTGGAATAAGAGAGTTCCCATAACACACACAGAAACACAAACACACATACACATTAAGATAACAATCATTTAAAATGCATAGTGATCATGTAATATACATAGTGCGTACAGATTGATGTGAGGAACAAGATGATCTATTTGATGCAATACTATAGTGTATATTAATTACATTGCGTGTGATTAATTTTGAATTATTAGCTGTTATTATAATCACAATAAATTTCACATATTACCTCCTTTTTCAAATTCATCAAAAAATGAATGGACATATAGTTGATAATTAATGTATATCAACACATAACAATTTAAACATGTAATAATAATATAATATAATTATTTAAATCGTTCACATTTAAAATAATGATAAAATGTTTTGTCATAATAAGTTCTGTTTTTTTTTGTTTTGTTTCTGGGTGAGTGTGTGCACCATGTGTGTGTTATTGTGGTGTGTTTGTTTGTTATTTAATTATTACTACTTTTACAACTTTTATTGTATCAAATAATCTAATTTGACCTTTGCAGAAACCAAACCCAACCCTAAACCAACCAAATAACCAACCAATTTGATAAAACCCCACATTCTTCCACACACTCTATATATTTATAAATAGCAAATGGCAACAACCCACATATGACCCCCTACTATATTAATTATGGTCATATAATTAAATTTTTCAATTTGTACCTTCAACTATTCCATTTCCTTTTCTCTTTTGTTTATTTACTTTTGATTCTTTGCTTCATTTTTGTTTTTGCTTTGCTTTATTCTCGTTCTACACAAAAACAACAGCAAAAAAAAAATATTATATATATATCACTTATTATCTCAATTTGTAAGTTTTCACCATTAATAATATTATTATATTGTCACTATCGATAAAGATAAATTAATACATAAAAATAAAAGAAAGAAATCCTAAAAGAAAATAAATCACTACCACACTCACTCACTCACTCATGTTGTTATAACATAAACAAAAAAGATGAACAATAGTAAATAATAACAACACACTTCTTAAAACTTTATAAAATCCTACTTTTTTTTTTTTTGTTTTACCTCCAAATTTTACACACACAAACAACACAGTAATACTAACATTTAAATTAATTTTTATTTCTCAATTCCTCTCTCCACCTTGGCTTTTTGCTATTAAAGTAGTAGTTTCAGAAAAGAAATTTCTCATATGACCGTATAATTAAATTGATTTAATTTTTTTTTTCTATATTTTATATATATTTCCTATTTGTATATTTATATTATATTTATATATTTCTTTTTTTTTTCTTTTTTCTTTTTTTATATTTCTTTTATTAACTTTAGGTTTGAATCATTGTTTGTGTTACTGAAATCTTGTTATTTCAATTACATATAACATTTCTCACCTGGTATTTAAATATTCCTATCTCTTTCCTTTCCCTATTCAACTCCTTTTAATTTTTTTTATTTCTGTAAATTCTTCATAATAATATTTGTATATATTTTAAATATTTTTTTAATTTTATAATTTTATTGTAATTTGGCCTTCTTATTTTTTAGTTAGCCAATTTACCAATCACCAACAACTCTTCAGCACAACAACTAGATCAACAACCAACCAAGATAATATATAGTTTAAATTTTATTTGTAAATACTTTTTTAAAATTCTTTATATTGTTTTTTTTATAATCAATTTTAATCAAGTAACATTTTTTTCTTTTAATTGTATTTAAAATTTTAAATAATAATAATAATAATAATTAATATAGTTATATTTTTTTTAATTAATATAGTTTTTTTAAATAGTATTTTTTTTATAATAATAATATTTTTTTAAATATCGCCACCAATTATATTTATAATATTAATAAATAAATTAATGAATTCATCAAACCAATTAATTATTAACGAACCACCAAGATTCGGATTGGAGTCAAGAGGAAGAAATAAGGACATCAACACCCGAAAGTATAAGGAATTACAAAAGATGAAACAATTAATTGTAAACGAAAAAGCGAAAAAGGAGGAAGAGAAGCGACTCAAGAAACAACCTCCAAAAGATCCAAACCAACCCAAAAAAATCAAATCACCACAACCAAATAATCTATCACAACCAAGACCGCCCTTGGTCATTGGAACCGATATTGACAAGGAATCACTCTATCCACAATCCCAAGACTACGACAGAGATGAAATCAACCCAAATGAACTCATCTATGGCACCAAGAAGACCGTCAATGGCTTCCAGGATGATGTGATCTTGTCTTTCAACCAAAAAGAGCGCATCGAGATCCAAAAGGCAATCGAGGAGAGCATCAAGGAATTCGTCCTAGCTTCCAACGTCGACAAGGTCGTCCAAGAGATGGAAGAGGACTTTGTTCTATGCGAGAGCGAATCCGAGTCAGAGTCGGACGATGAGAAGAGCATCGAATGCTGGGAGCTGATGGATGAAGCATCATCGAGCCACTTAGTTAACCTCATCACCACCCCATACATCCGTCTCAACTCTGATAAGGAATTCCCCAAGCTCTCCAACAAGCCAATTCATAAGCAAGTTACCCTCACCAACCCATGGAACCATTCAAAGCATCTTATCGAAGCTATTTCACAACAATCATAATCAAAGTGTAAATAATCAATCAACAATCAAACAACAAATCAACTCCAAAACCACATAACTGAAAACAAAAAAACAATCAAAACTAAAAACAACCAAAAAAAAAAACCAAAGTCAATCAATTAACAAAACATTGTATAAATCTTAATCAATCAAATCCAACAATAATAATAATAATAATAATCAAAAACAAAAAATCAAAAAAGGAGAAAAAAAACTATAAGAAAAAATATTGAAACTTAGTTAAAAATGAATAATAATAAAATAGTTAATAAACACTTTGATTTAAATGTAATATTTGATTTCATAGCAACTTGAAATCTTCTTTTTTTCTTAAGAAATTTATTTTAATGTTTAATTTGGGTTTCCGAGTGCAAGGAAGAGACTGCATTATTTTTACCTAATTTAATCCATTTCTTCCAAAACAATAGCTCTTGAACTCCACTAATAAATTGCATAACCATTGCAGCCAAACTGAATGGTATCATCGATAATATCCAAACACCATAACCAAACTCTTGAACAATGTATCCCAAGAAGAATCCGGAGAATCCACTAGCGATATATTGGAACATTGTCAAGAGTCCAGCCATGAGTGCAGCATTTCTAACTGTTCCAAGATCCAACAATGCAGTTACACCTATTGTTAATTAATGTAAATGTCGATTTGTTAATTTCAAAGTTAAATTAAATTGCGAATAGTTTATACTTACTTAATACATTATTAGTACCAAACATAATTACCATCAGAGTTATCAGAGTGATTGTCGAGGCGACTGCGTCCGACAGGAAATAAAGTGCGGCGATCAAAACATTGAGGAAAAAGAAAAATATAAATAGCGATGGGGATCTCTTTGAATTGAACGCCAAATCTGATAACAATCCACACAGGAATCCACCTGTCATTGCACCAATCGATACACCTGCAGTACAAAGTGTCAGCAATGTTTGGCTTGGATTTGGACCAAATTTCTATATTATTTTAATTTATTTATTAGTTAATCTAGATAGTAAAAATAAAAAATCTATAGATAGGTTTATAAATGCAACTTACATCATTTAGGAAAGGTGTGTACCATGCAATAAAACCTTCTTTTATCCAACCGACACAAAACAATGAGATTGCGTTCATGATATTATCTTTACTTAGTAATGGCTGAATGTTTTCTTTTTTCATTACTTCTTTTACCATCTCCTTTACAGCTTGTTTAAATGTCAATTTTGTTTTAACTTGGATTGGTTTGTCATCGAATGAATGATCATCTTCACTATTAATAATTAAACGATTGTCCATCATTTCTCCTTTTATATCTATAGTATCCATATTGGTATCATTCCATTGTTCACTAATAATTATTATATTATTATTACTACTACTATTATTACTATCTATTGCTGAACTGTTCTCTGCTACCTTTTTCTTTGGATCTTCATTACTATCATCACTCTCGAAATCTGAATGATGCTCTACAAAAGAGTTGATCATCGACATTTGGATCTTCTCTGGATGGTTATCTTCAGTGTGTAGGTGATGCTCTACTGGATCGGTGAGATCAACATCCCAACCGCATTGATATGGCTTCTCGGTTACTACGACAAGGCATAGGATACCGGTGAATACTAACAGTGCTCCAGGTGCCAAGAATAAAAAGTTCCAGCTTAGTGGCGAATTCAAGATTCCCTCACCTACGTTTAGTGTAAAGAAATAGGCAGTTGCCAGGACAGCCGAGAAAATACCACCGAAAACACCAATCTCCGAACGTCTATACCATCCCGAGTTTATCTTGTTTACCGATCCAGTCGACATTGATTGGAAAATAAAGTTCAAGCCATTGAAGAATCCAAATAGCAAAGTGGGTGGAATGACTTTAGCGGCTGGACTGTCGTGACCGATCAATGTAATACCCAGCAGGATATTTGTCAAACCCGATCCCAAGACGCCAATAACTACACAGGGTTTTGGACCGAGATAGTCACCGATAGATCCTGTCCATGGGCTAATAAAGGCGTATGTCCAATAGCCAATACTCATAATCCAACCGAATTGGGCAGTGCTCAGTAGATTCTTTCCATTCGAGAGAGTAACCACTGAGAGCAATGAAAACTATAGTTAAAATAATTTGGTGTTGGTTTCTCGAGAACTACAACAACAATCATCATCGTCACATCCACATCGCCTCGTCTCTGGAAATAAATTATATAATTATTTTAATATATTTACATTATATCTACCAATATAAATAGCTGAATAAGATAATCCAAGTGAGAACCAATTTAAAAACCTTCTTAATCGATATTTCAGAGTTAAAGGTCTCTGTGGATTCAATCTTAGAATATCAATAAGTACAAAAACTACAATAAGTGATAGTACTATAATAAGAAATATAAAAGATTATTGTTAATATTTTTTTTCATTGATAAAATTTGCTATGAAAATTTATTTATTTACCAAATAGAGTAAGTGATAACGAAAAAATATTCATCTTTTCAATTTATTTGAACAAATAAAATAAATTTATAACATTTAATTATAATTGTAGGTTGGTTTGATTTCGATTACTTTTTGTAAAGGAATACAAAGAGACTCTTCAGTTTAATGTGTGTGGGTGATCGGTAATTAAAAAGAGTTGAGCTCTTTTATTGAAAGGTGAATAGTTTACTGTTGATAATCAAAATGATTAAAATTGTGATGAAATAACCTGCTGTTTACAAAAGCACCTATATTACGACATTTAACCCCTAAAAGGAACATTGTTTTTAAACTATTTTTTTAAAATAATAGCAATTGTTTTTTTGGACCATCACCCCACACTAAATTAGAGTTTTAAATTTTTATTTTATCACAGCTTTTGGGATTTTTTAAATTTTATTTTATAGACACCACACAATCAAATCATGATTGTTTACAGTTATTTACATACTGGTTTGTTCAGCCAATTATATAATTAGCAGGTGGTTGTGTGTGAAAGTAGTAATAATATATAAAAAATAAGATAAAGATTTGAGGAATATATAGGATTGAATTAAGTTCATCAAAGAATATTTATTTAAGAAAATCAAATTACAACTCACAAACTATTTTTTGGTTTTCAAAATTTATTTGTTTGCAATATTTTATAATTACATTGTTATTAATTTTTATGTTGATTAATTTCTTTCATGATTGTTTCATCTTCTATTGGAACGAACCAGTTATTTCCATCGGCCTCGATATCTTGAGCCATCTTTTTGATACGGTTCATCTTATCTCCGAATGCCATATCGTATTGATAGGCAGTGGCTACTGAAAGTGCAACAAGAGGTGCGATCGCTGCTTCTGGTACTGGTTTACCTCTCATCTTTGCTGATAAAAGAGCTTTTTTATTGGAAAAAGAAATAAAAAGATTAAATGTTAACTATCAAATTCTTTCTATTATTTTATTTGTTAGACATCATACCTATAAATCCAAGAGTTGTTACACCACCGAACCAATAAGTTCTCTCTCTAGTTACGGCCATTTGAAAAGCAATTTGTTTCTTCATCATTCTATCTTGTAGTTTAATTTGATTACTCAGCTACCAACAACAACAATAATAATAATAACACCACTTTATAAGTCAACCTTTATTTAATAAAATTATTATATTTGAGAATCAGAACTTACTTGTTTTGACTGCATTTCACTTTGCATAGCCTTTTGATTGGCAGCCATCTTATCGGGAATAGAATTTATAGCACCCATTTTAAGAATCCTTTTTAATTAATAATGTACACAAAAATAAATACTTGAAAGTTTATTTGTAGTTAACTTTTGGTTAATAACTCTTGGTTAAAAAAAAATAAAATGAAATTGAATAATTATATCAATATATTTGTAATCTCTCGACAGTAATTTATACGTCTATAAATATCTGATAGAATTTAATTAAACCCAAAAAAAAAGTATTTTTAAAAAATTGTTACACCCTGTGTTAGTTTATTTTGGTGTCATAATTATGATATAAATAAAATCCAACCAAATCAGGACATAAATAAATTGTTTTTTTTTTTCAAAATAAATCATCACGATGAGGCGAGTTACAAAGATAGATTATTTAGTTTAATGTATTAAAATATCTAATTGGTCAAATCGATCTCTATATTTCTAATAATGGGTTACTTGACAATCACAAATCATTATGACTTCATCTAGATGCTTCATTCTAAACTTGTTATTAATTAATTAATTTGAACAAATCCTACAACAAATTGCCAAAACCAACTTCAACAAATACTATTATATAAAACCTCATTCTATGCATAATTATATGTAAATTAAAATAATATTATTTTGTTTAATTTAAAGGTTGGTTTTTATTAATAAAAACTTATCTACTTTCTTTTGTAATTTACAAATAATTGCTTCTGTTTTGTTGTTGTTTGTTGTTGTTTGTTGTTGTTGTTGTTATTATTATTATGATTTGTATTATAAACTAGATTTATAATGATCTAATCTATTTTTAAATATAAATATAAATGTATATGTATATAATTGAAGATATCAGTTCTTATCATCAATAATTATATTCTAAAGATTGATTGATTGATTTAATTGATTGATTATATGGTCGTTATTATGATTGGTGTATGTATATAGTGTATTGTATTGTATTGTATTATGTTTTATGCTCTACATCCAAATACACTTGTAATACAATACATAGTCTTGTTTTCCCATCTGTACGAGCAGTTTCCATCGGTGTTGGTATCCCAAAGACAAGATGATGCAGTGTGGAAACCAGCACCAACCTTTTGGAATATAGTGCAAGTAACAATATATTTGAATGGTCTGTTCAATTCCTGTAGCTTCTTCATTGAGTGATCAATCACACTCGATGTCCATTGTGGTACTTTACTATGTTGATATTGTTGATTTTGAATTGTTACATCGACTGCCTAAAACAATACAATATAATTTAATATAATAGGTATTAGTTTATCTTGTATATTATATACAATATTCAATTGTTTGAATTGAATGTTTCGTTATTACAGTTTGATTGTATTGTTTATTTACATACATCCTTTAAAATAGCTAAAACATCCTCTACCAAGAATTGTGTTATCTCTGAATTGTTATCCTATTTAGTAGTAGTAGTAGTATCAACAATTAAAAAGTTAATATATTGTATTAGTTTGGTGTCAAAACTAAAATAGATAGTAGTAGTTAGTTATATTATACAATACAGTTGTCATTTTTGTATATATTAATAGATTTAACTTGAATAATGTTCACTTTTTATTTTATTTTTTTATTGCAATGATAATGATTGCTTGCATTACTTTTTTAAAATTTTTTTTTTAGATTTTATTAGTTTGATTGTTTAAATAAATAATCTTTTTTTCTCTTACAATGACAATCATAGTATTGATTGATTTTATTCTTTAAAAGATTTGATTTTTACAGTATGATCTGGGTTTACAGAATATTTCTGCTAATGTCCTCTAATGTTATGGTATGTAATATAATACAACTACGAAAATGATCGATGGCAGATATTCTGAAAGTAATTCGAACTACCACACATATGGTATCTTCTCACGAATGGAAACTCAGCTCAACTATCAACTATCAACTATCAACTACGTCCGTTTACAATTAGTTAACTTCTTAAGACACTATATAAAAACAAGGTAAAATGAGGGTTTATTCAAAATTAATCATCATCATGCAGTGCTGGATATCAGGCTTCACCATGACGGTATAACTATCAGGTAATCAACTCGGCGTCACCGTGCAGCTGCCACCCAGTGTCATAGTAAGAAACGATTTGGTCAATCTAGATTTTGAATGGTAAACTCAGATCATACTGTAAAATAAACTATTAAAACAAGTGTTCAATCTTTGAACGCGAATCAATAAATACAATCAATTGATGGTAACATAGTTTTTTATTATTTCTTTATTATTATTATTTTGTAAAATCTTGTTTCCAAATGAATTCCTCTTGTATTCCTTTTGTTTTGTTGTCGTATTCACATGAGTTCTTACAGGTGTAGATTGAGAGTATTCCAAAGTCAATGTCGTGAATCGAAGAGACTTGATTGGAATCGATGTCCAAGAAATAGAGGAGTTGCGGTAGGATTTGCATTTCCAAAGAACGTTCGCCATTGCAATTTGGACAGCACGGTATATCGCTGTCAGTTGGAACATTCTTCTCGGATACCCAGAGTGTTTGGTAGTTGACGTCACGACAGTACCGCAGTATTTGATCGCGATCGCTCGATGTAGTCTGTTTGAAGATAGCCAGTTGACGATCCTTCAAATTGGTGAAAGTCTTCTCAGAGAACTCATTGTCTTTGCCAGTCTCTGCCAGATAATCTTGATAGTTTTCCAATGCTTCGTGATCCATTGTCACGTTTCCAGAGTCGCCTTCTCTCAATGCCAATTCTTTGCCTGGTGCCGCCGATGCTGTTTCTCCATCCTCTTCTTCTTCACTTTCATAATCATCTTCTACTTCATCTTCATCATGTCCACCATCATCTTGTCCACCATCTTGATTTGTATGTTTATTTGTCACCAGGACGACAGGAGTCTGCTCAATGTCGTCGCAGACAATGAGGAATTCCTTATAGTGAAACTCTGCTTTTCTCTTGGCGAGTGTATGGTTGTTCTGTTTGCATTGTTCACGATGTCCAAGTTCCCAATCGCGCGACTGATGATCTTTTCCACAGTAGTGAACACGACGACAGTTTCCACAACGTGTTGGTGCTGCACACCCGCAGAATGTACATTGTGGTTGACGTGCATCCTGCTTTGTCTTTGATACTGCGAAACCCTCTTCGTAACGACGATCCTCTTGATCCGCCTCATAGTAATCGTTCACCTTTGGCAGTTGTGAACGGAACACTCTGTATCTGTGACAACGTGCTTTCTGACAGCAAAACACAAACAACATTCTATGATAGGTTCTAGCATGGTCTGACCAAGGTGCGTAGAATTGCAACAAAAACGACATCTGCTCCTCACAGACATCACACTTGAAATCACTATTCAATGGTAGATTACCAAGATCTAACCATGACTAATAATAATAATATTATAATTATATTATTAAAAACAAACAGTCAGTCATTCTGAAATAATCAGTTGTTGAAAAAACTAACTAACTAACCAACTACTTACGGGTTTACCACCAACTTTATTTGGAAAGAAATCACTTGTCAATTCATCTTGATCGAAATCAGTTTCTTGAAAACCAAGTGTAACCAATGGTTTATGTATTTTATTACTATCTGTCATCCTATATATAAAATATATATATATATATTGTGTAAAGGTAGATGTTTTGTTTATCAAACAAAATAATAATAATCAAAAAAAAATTTCAAAAAAAATGATTCAAAAATTAAATTAAAAAAATTAAAAAACGAACGAAAGAAATCAGATATTATTGAAGAATACTGCAATGGTATTAACAACAAAAATAAAAATACATTTTCATCATCGTCATACCTCCTTAACGATTCAATAATAATAATTTAATTCTTATTCAAACTTAGTTAAAGTTTTTTTTCTTCAATTATTTCAAATAGTATAAGAAATATTTTAAACTTTGGAACCAAAGAAAAAGAACATAATTATGTTTAATTTTAACTCTTAGAAAAATGATGAGGGATATCAGAAATCGGTATCTCACCTTACATTGGGGTATGATTTCTTTAATCCCTTTTTTCACTCCTGGAAAAAAAAAATTGTGAACATTTTTGGTTTTGTTAATTAATTTTTTTTTTTTTAACTTCGTGGACAATAATAATTTTTTCATTTTGTAATTAAAGCAAGCATTATTTATCAATCTATCTTTTAATTATATTATCTATTTAAAATTATTTCTAGATTGTTTGTTTTATTGTTTAGTTTGTTTTATTGTTCTTTGTTTTTTACATTTATATCTTTGAAATTAAAAAGATAGAAAGATAATCATAAAAACAACTACAACATCAAATAAACTATAATAATATGGAGAATAACAATCTTAGTTCAAGTACTGGTAGTTTACCGTCTGGTAGTTCACCGTTAGACAATGAGAAGATACAAAAGATCGTTTCAAACTATCAGAAAGTAAAGACACAGAATGCTCTATTGAAAAAAGCTATCATTGCTGTAAGTCTATCAATAATGATAATAATGAAAATGATGACAAATGATAATAATACTCTTATTTTTATTTACATTTAAACAGGAACAGCAAAAATCAAGTGAATTGGATAAAGATTTGAAGGAGAAGGATCAGGCGTTGGTGACAGCGATGCAGGAACACGATGTTTTGGAGTTCAACAACCAGAGATTAACAAAGCGATTGCAAACCATTCAGGATCAGATGAATGAGAAGCAACAGGGTGGTGGAGGTGGTTCATTCAAGTTCTTTGGTAACAAAGTTGAACTTCAAAAGAAGGAAGAGGAAATCAATCTATTGAGACATGAACTTCAAGAGAAAATCGATGATAATCGTAAGTACAGTACTAATATATACTAAATATACAATACTAATCTATTTATTAATAAATAACATTGTTACTTATTCAAATAATAATAATAATAAATATATAAACAGAGAATTTACATAATGTTACAAATGAGAAAGAGATTGCTTATAAGATGGTAGAATCGAATTTGAAACATCAGATCTTTGAGCGTGATAAACTTATTGTGGAGAAGGACAAAGAGATTGAAAAACTGATAAATCTTCAAAAGGACAACGAACAAGAACTCAAACAACAGACACAATCTTTAAGAAATACCGTTACTAATTTATTGACTGATATGAAAAAGTAAATATCCAAATAATATAAGACTTGAATTATTAATTAACAATTATTGTTTATTTGTTTGTCTGTCTGTTTGTTATTATATATATAGAGTTTTAGCAAGTATAAAGTTAAGAGATGATATCATTGAACAAATTAATGAACTTGTAAAGAATTGTATAAATAATACACCTGTTGTTACAATTGTAAGTTAAAAAGTTAACAAAAACAAACAAACAAACAAACAACAAAGTTTGATTAATGTTTTGTTTTGTTTTTATTTTGTTTTAGGATTATCCATTGGATAATATTACACCATCGAATGAGAGAATCAGTTTCGAAAGTTTGGTATTCGATAAGGATTTCTCAGTGGACACATCGCATGATTCTATTCAATCGTTACTCAACATTGACAATTGGAGACCAAGTTATAGATCAATAGTCTCAAACATCCAGTCTATTTTCTCACAGAATCTAACTCAATTGTCATCGATCATCGGTTCACACAATCAAAAGATGAAACTGACTGAATCTACATTCAAAGATCAACTACTAAAGTTAAATGGTAAGTAATCATACAAACAAACCAACAAACCATTATAATCTAATTACTTTTGAACTATTATTATAATATTATAATAGAATCATTAAATCAATTGACTTTGGAGAAAGAGGAGAATGCATTCACTATGAATACGGTGAAGGATGACCTGTCACAGAAGGAGTCGATGCTGTCCAATGCCAATAGGGATATTCGTGAGTTGAAGGATTTGATGGAGCAACTCTCCGATTCCAATAGGGAGTATGAGTTGCAGGTGGAGAGTGACGCCGCCAAGTTCAGTGGTTTGAAGACAAAGCTCGAGACTGAGTTGGAGGAGTTGAAGAACACTCATAAGAACGAGGTGAAGCAACTCTCTGATCAACATCAAGGACTACTCAAACACCAGAAGAATATGATGAATTCCAAGTTTGAAGAGCAGCGAACATCGATCAGTCAATACGAGAAGAAAGTTGCACATCTTCAACAACTGATGGCACAGCTACAGCAACAACATCAACAACAATTGCAATCATTACAACAACAACATCAACAACAATTACAACAACAGCAACAACAACAACAAAAGTCACCTGTTATTCAATCTTCACCTGTTAATCTAATGGATAATGACTTGATTGATACTCAACAACAGCAACAACAAACATCGACAAATGAGGTTATAACAATAGATAATAATAATAATATTAATAATAATACAGTACTTTCACCAAATGGTTCACTCATTGATTTATCATTCTTTGAACAACCAAATGTTAGTGCAACAACAACAACAACATTATCAACATCACAAACCAATTCACCAAATCAACAATCATTCAATAGTACAAATAATAGTCTGATCGATCTCGATGATAATAGCTTTGATTTACAACAACAATTGGCAACTTCATCAACACTAAACAATTCAAATCCATCTGTACCACCACCAAAGATTGAAGATAATATCGTTGTTACCATTCCAAATCTACAGACATCCACCAACGATTCATCGTCATCATCGAACAACACCACCACAGAACAATCAACTATAACACCATCCGGTAGATTCAAACTTAATGTATTAGATGATTTTGGTGAACAATCAGATGTAAGTTCCTGTTAATAATTATTAGCTTATTAACTTAACCTTAAAGTTACTAACTCAAAAAAAAAACACTTTATCTTTCTCACCAAATGCATAGTCATTGAATTTCTCATTTGAAGATAAGGAAAGAGAGAAGGAAATGAAGATTTACTATGAGAACAAGATTACACAGCTGTTGAATAAGATTTCCAATATCGATGCTAAAACGCTACGTTACTACGAACAGTACCAGACACTGCTAAAGAAAGGACAGTTCAATGAGAATGTCCAGAAAGAGCTGGAGAAAGCAATGAAAGAAGCAAAGGAGACCAAAGAGGAACTCGAGATCACTCGTGTCAACTACGACCAACAAATGAAGATGCTTACCGAACAATATATCTCGCTCAACGAATCGCTGTCGCAACTCGACACAGAACTCATCAAAATCAAACAACACAAGATCCTCTGTGCCAAATGCAGAGCATGGAATCCATTGGAGAACGTATTCGCACCTGACAATCACCAATTACTTTGTTACAAAGGAAATCATCCACTTCAAACCATCACCAATTAAAATAATTATACATAAATTTAAACTAATAATATTTTGAGAAAAAGATTTAAAAATTGAGATATATATATTAATAATATTATATTTTATTTATTTCCATCCAGTTAATTCTTTCTTCTACTTCTACTACAGTACTTCTGGTGATTTCTCTTCTTCTAATCATTAACACCTTGATCACTTGCTACATCATTGTAAACCCAGTTAGAACTAACAATCAACACACTGTTTACAATTGTAGCAATTGAACAAGGTGTTAATGACTATTCGTGTAATCTTTTCATTCTTCACTCCACCTATAAACTTATTGTTGATGAATTAAAGTTGGATACATCGATATTATTAAGTAATCTTGCATTATTATCTGAATGAGTATATAATTATTAAATTAGTAAGTGATTGTAGATCCTCGTTGTTTTTCATATTTATAGCTACTTACCTGATTATGCAATGTTTACATTTTAACACACCATCTTTTCCTTTGTTGTTCTACTCCCTTCACATAACGTAAATGAGAAACTTACCCGATCTAGTCAAATAAAGCAATTCGCATTCCAAATCAACACTGAAAAATGTTAATGATGATTTTACGTTTTATAAATCGATTCGTTAGAATTGGTTGTAGAGTAGTACCAAAGAAAAGAGAACGCTCTTTGTGGATGGAAAAAGACAGAACAAAAATGGTTCTAAAAATTAAAGGGGAAATAAAAAATATTGTTGCATGCAGGTGTTTGATTGAACTCAATTAAATTTTTTAAAATTATTTAAGCAAGGACAAAATTTAAATTTATTTTATTTTTAATTTTCTTTTTGTTATTTTATTTATTTCAATGGTATGTATTATTATTATGTGTATGATACTGTAATTAATGACCTCTACTTATTGATATAATTACAATGTTTTAGTCAAACGAAGTTAATATAGATGTAAATTTAAATGCTATCAAAGCAAAAGCTGAAGATATTCGTAATCTACTGTTAACTACATCGACTTCGAATTGGGAAGATGCACTCGGTCATTTCATTGTGTTATCCGGTGAATATAGTGCTTTGATGCACGAGATATCAGAGTTACCAGGTTCTGTTGCTGCCGTTCCAAGTGTCATTGGTCCTGATCAAAATCAAAGTATGTTGTCGTAAATAAAAGGTTTAATGATAATAAGATAACTAATATTATTGAATTTTTAAAGTACCTAACTTGTTGAGAACAAAGTTATCACCAGAGTTGGAGGCAAAGAATCGTGATGCTATCGTTTCGTATCAACACAACTTGAATCTGGAGGAGAACACACCCACTCAGATGACGATGGCAATCAACAAGCAGATCAAAGATTTGAATGGTAGTTTGGTGGATATCGACAAGGAGTTTGAAGAGAAGATTAGAGACAGACAGAGATTCAAACTGGCGAAATCTACTTCCAATGTGCAGACAAATACTTTGCGTGATATCCTCTCTGCAACAATGCTTGGAAATGGTTTGAGAATACAGCAGCAACAGTTACCACCACAACCTATTGCTCAGCCAATCCAACAGCAGCAGCAGCAGCAACAACAGCAATCGACAATTCAACAACATAATGCACAACAAGCAACTGCAGCGAGTGCATCGTCATCTACACAGCAACAACAACAACCTGTTGAAAAGCAACAAGCAACAGCAGCAGCTCAACAACAACATGCAGCACAAACTGCACAGCAAGCAATGCATCATCAACCCTCACCACCTATGCTCCAACCATCTAATCTGCCACCAAACATTGCTGCTACGAATGCACAACAAGCACATGCACATCCACCTCTCCAACAACAGCAACAACCACAACTCGTACAGCAACCCGTTCCACAAATACATCAGCAACAGCAACAACAACCAAGTCCTATTTCACAACAACATCAGAAACATCCACAACAAATGCAACAACCACCAATCGTACATCAAATCACAACACCTACAACACCAACTGGTGTCGTACACAAGCAACCTCCTAACATACAACAGATGCAGACTTCACCACCCATTCAGCATGCTGTTCCATCGCCTCACCCATCCACTCCAACATCGATGCAAAAACAACAACAGCAACAGCAGCAGCAACAACAAGTTCCAGTTCAACCGATGCAAGTACAACAATCAACTATGCAGCAGCCACAACCCATGCATATTCAAAAACAAGCTGCACATATTCCAGTACATAATTCACCGATGCAACCATTGACTGCACAACAACATCAATCACCTATTCAACAACACTCGCCTGTCCACACGCCAACCACTGCAACACATTCACAGTTGAACACAGCCACTTCACCTGCACAGATGACACATCCACAACAGATCCAACAACAACAGCAACAACAACCAATCGTACATCAAATCGGCACACCTCAAGATCAACATGTTCAACAACACCATACTCCTCAGCAATTGCATCAACAACAGGTTCAAATACAAAACCAACCATCCGTTGCATCGCCCCTCCACGCCGTTGGAGTGCAGACACCAACACAACAGTTACAACCACCACAATTTAATCAACACCAAGCACAAATTTTACAACAACATCAAATGCTATTGCAACAGCAACAACAACAGGCAGCTCAACAGCAACATACTCCACAACAACCGGCACCTCACACACCTATCAATCCACTGACACCAACTCAACCAACAAGAATGGTCAATACACCAACTCAGATGACTATTCCTTCACCATCACCCTCACAAGCATTCACACCACAACAAGTCATGGCATCGACAAATCCTCAACAACTGGTTGGCAACGTGGCAGCACAACAAGCAATGGCACTTCAACAACAGGGTGGCATTGTAGGTGGTCAGCAGGCACAACATGCAGTTGGTCAGGTCACCGGAATGGCGGTCCAACAGCCACACCAGCCCATTGCCAACATTGGACAACAGGTTGGTGTCCAGCAACAGAATACACAACAACAGCTGTACGCACTACAGCAACAGCAACTATTTCAACAACAGCAAGCTGCTAAACAACAACAGCAGCAACAGCAGCAACAACAACAGCAACAACAGAATCGACCGACACCACCAACCATCAACAAGAACGTTGTAAGTTTTCTTCAGCAAACCGTTGGTAATCCACCACCGGCAATTCATAAAATGGCAGGTACACATCAAGATTTTACTTCTACTAATCCAACGCAACAACAAGTTGGAATTCTTCAACAGCAACAGTCTCAACCTAACAACCAGCAATCTCTAGGTATTCAACAACAAGCAGGTATCGCACAGCAGCAGCCGCAACAAACCGGAGGTGTCATTCCACAACAAGCCGGAATGGTACAGCAGCAGACCCAACAAGCAGCCAACCAGCAGGTCGGTGTCGTCCAACAAGCAGGTGGAGTTATTCCACAGCAAGCAGGAATGGTTCAGCAACCAAACCAACAAGCCAATATCGGTATGATGAATCCTCAGTACCAGTTGATGCTTCAACGACAGCAGCAAGCCGCTGCCGCTGCCGCTGCTCAACAACAACAGAACCAACAGACTCAACAACAACAACAAAATCAACAAGGACAACAGCCAACTCAACAAAACTTCACTGGATTGCAAGCTGGCGCTCAAATTCCGAATCAGTTCACCCCACAACAAGCTCAGCAAATGCAAGCATTGATGAAGCAACAACAACAGCAACAACAAGCACAACAGGTTCAGCAGGTACAACAGCAACAACAGAACACTGGTGTGCAACAACACCCAATGCAAGTACAATACCAGCAAGCAGGTCAACAAGGAGTCGGTGTCCAACAAATCAATCAAGCCACTCACAAAGTTGCACCGATGCAAGGAATACCAGGTCAGATGCAAGTCGGACAACAGGTTCCTGGACAACAACAAATTCCAGGCCAGCAAATTGGTCAACAAGTTCCTGGACAGATGGGAATGGCTGGACAATTCCAAAGACCAAATCCTCAATTTGCCGCTAACGCTGCAGCGATGCAACAAAAAGCCAACCCAATACAAATGGGACAACAAACATTGACTCCTCAACAACAGCATATTCTTCGGGCAAGACAACAAGCCGGTCAGTTACCTGGTCAAGTCCAGCAGATTCCCGGCCAAATTCAACAGCAGATTCCAGGTCAAGTTCAACAACAGATTCCAGGTCAAGTTCAACAGACTGTAAATATTCAACAATCTCCTCAGCAACAACTGCAACAACCACAACAACAACAGTACCAACAACAACAAGTTCAACAAAATCAACAAGCTCAACAAACTCAACAACAACAAACTCAACAACAACCTTACTATCAGGTTGGTGTGCAACAACCACAACAACAGACCCAACAACAACAACCACAAATGGCAAACCAACAACAACAACCTCAACAACAGAACTACTACCAACAACAACAGGCTCAACAGCAACCACAACAACAGACTCAACAACAACAACAACCACAACAAACTCAGCAAGCACAAATGGCAAACCAACAACAATATCAAGTTCAGTATCGTCCGAATGCAGTTCAACAACCAGGTCAACCGGTACAACAGCAATTGAATCAAATCCCACAACAAACACAACAAAGATTCATTCAACAACAGCAACAGCCAGGTCAACAGATCCCAATGCAATACCAACAAATGCAACAGCCACAGCAACAACAGCAACCACAACAAACTCAACAACAAATGCAGTATCAACAGTATTTACAACAGCAGCAACAGCAACAACAACAGCCACAGCAACAACAACCACAACAAGCTCAACAACAGTATTGGACTGGACAATAAAACAAAGATCATCAACAACAAATAAAATAAATCATTTTGTATATTTTCCAAACCTTTTTTTTGGTGTTACTACTAAACAATTTAAAACAACCTATTATTGTTATTATAATAATCTAATTTATTTCTATTTGGACCGTGACCTAATTAATTATTTTGTTTTCTTTGTCTTCTTTTGAGTCTCTCTCATGGCGTTGTTGTATTCAAACTCCATTAGATTCTCAATGGAGGAGGTATCTCTAAGATAAAAGTATCTTCCAATACTCGAATTGATGAGTAATGGGAAGATATGTGGTACAAAAATAAATTCTACAAGACAGAAGTAGATTGGTGCTAAAATCATTCCTACAATACTTCCAAAGATCACTTGTTTAGCTGTATGATAGTAAAGATGATATCTAATAAAGAGTTTAATGAAGAAGTGTTTAGTACAGTTTTTTATAATATTCTTATTATGTCTAGTTCATTATATTAATTTACCTTGAATATGCAACCATGATTGCCAAGAAATAGAGGAATATGATAATTACACTTCTAAGATATTGACAAATCTTAATACGTCTTCTAATCAAAAAGAGTGTCATAAGTGTAGCAAAGAAGAACATAAACTGTGAATGACTAGATGGCATACCATAACTTTGTTTTCTTAATTCCTCTTTTAAATTATTTATACATCATTAATATTAATATTATATTGTAAAAATAGATAAGATAGCATCTCGACATAATATCGATTTAAAGAGGTGTAAGGGTAATACATACTGAAAAAAGCAGGTCTATGTTCTTTGATTGATTTCTTTAAAACATAGTTTAATGATTCACTTAGTACTAGACCACCAAAAACAGCAGCAGTTCTAAGATCACGTCTAAATACAAAAAGAGTGATCGCACCGACGGCAATAATCAATGGTGTCAATGTGATGTAGGCATTCAACAAACCATATGGATCCTCTGCACTATAGTGTACAGTGGTAAGTTCAACAAATGTTAAACTAGTGTGAAGATCTGATACATCTGTCATTCTATATATTCTCTTTATTTAGATTGTTAATCTTTTAATTATAAATAAATTAATAACCAATAAATATATAAAAGGAAAGAAAAAAAAATTTTTTTTTTTGCAATTAACGATTGGTTGGTCTGATTGGGAATTTATTTGACTTTGACTCAATTCAATTGATTCCGATTGTTCCAAACTAAATGAGATTCGAATACTTTACTTATTTTTAATTTGATATAAATAAATTTGAAATTGTTTGGTTTTGTTTTGTTTTATTATTGATAATATTTTATCGAGCTATTTAAAACCATCCACTCCTTCTAAAGAAGATGGCTGAACCAACACCAAAGAAAAACATAACCAACATGAGTCCAATGAAGAAATAGTAATCATCGCCACCTGGGTAATGTCCAACCATGGCGGGTAGTCGGACATTCATACCAAAGACACCGGTGATCAACGAAAGTGGAATAAAGATGATGCTCACCGCAGTGAATTTACGCATGCTTCGGTTCACCAGGTTGGACGACTGCGATACCTCGAGCGACATTCTCGCCATGTAGATGTTGTTGATGTTGGCCAGCAGACGCTGCGAGAGTGTCAGTTTCTGGAGCATTCGATAGACGTGATCCTGAACGTTTCTCAGGTATCGGAACATGTTGGACGGCACCAGTTTCTCGTCCCGTAGCAGACCCGAGATGATTTCACTCTTGCCAAAGACACCGCTGTGCAGCGAGATCACACGACGACCCGCCATACCGATACGGGTGAATAGTTCGTTTTGCTTCAGTCCACTGAGCACCAGTAGCAGTTCATCGAGTGACTGCACCTCCAACATCAGCTTGTCGACCAAGTCAATGTAGATATCTGCGATACAATCGAGATAGGCATAGATGATCCAGGCGGCCGAAGGAAGCATTCCAGACGGTGAATACTTGATCATTCTCATCACCTGTGATGTACTGATCAGTGGTTTCTGGTGGATCGTAAATATCATATTCTTAAACAACAACAGGTTGAGACATCCCGACACCAAATTATTGGATCCATCTTCATAGTGAATCTCATTGACAACCACAAACAAATGATTTGAAAAGAATTCACATTTCTCTCTTGTTTCTAATATTACGATAATAATAATAATTTACAATAATTAGTAATTGAACTTTCTCATGGTTCAAAGTGTAAATTCTTAACACGTTTTACTTACCACGTTTATTGATATCACTGATTGTCAAGCTATGAACACCAAGCAATTCACATATCTCTGTTATTTCATCTTCATTCAATGATTGTAACTCTATCCAATAGTGAATGCTTGAGTTTTGGCAATCTTTCTTCTCTTTTATAAATTCTATTATTATCAAGTTAGTATTTATTGTTTTCTAAACCAATTCCATTTTATATGTATATACCAATGATTTCAGAGAATGACTTTAGAGCTGGATTGCTAACTGTGGAGGTCACAACAACATGCTTACCAAGTGATAGCATTATATCTTTCTCAATGGTTCTTTGTATTGTATCGCTACCAGTTGGCATTATAAGTGTACTGACATTCTGCTGTGGTTGTTGTGCTTGTTGTGAAGGTGAAGATAGAGATGAAGTTGAAGTTGAAGTCGTACACACATGCGAAGAGGAAACAGGTGGTGAATTCATACAACTATTAGTTATACTACTACTACTACAGTTATTATTTTTACTATTATTATTATCTAAAATAATTGTACTATTATTATTATTAATATCATTGTTATGATTTTGATTTTGATTATCGGATGATGTCGAGTTTGAAATGGATGTTCCCGATTGATTCAAAGGTTGTAATTCCATTGTTTTAATATTTTGTTGATGCTCAACCAAACTAAAGTGAATATTATTATTATGTATTCTATTTATAGAACTACTCTTCTATTCTTATCTTTTTTATTTATTTTTAAGAAATAGTTAGATAGATTTAGAGAAACATATCAATTAAATAAATAGATAGATTATATTTAAAAGTAGTAGTTGGTGGTAGTATCTATATATATATAATATTATTTATAAAATATTCAAGGCATTTGATCTAAAGTCCTGTCAGTTCTTCAGTCTGATTTTATTTATAATATAGAGAGAGAGTGAGGTGGTGCACACACAAGTAGTGGTCTGTTGATAAAATAAATAATAAAAGACTATAGCAAGAAAAAAAATATAACTTTTACACTTTGTTTAAAAAAACAACAATGCATTAAACATTCATGAAGGGGTTTTATTTTTTTTATTTTTCCACACACAAAAAAAACTGATTCAGATATTCCGATGCTTTGTTTATTTTTATAACTGATTTTTAATTGCAATCGAAAAGTTAACATTTGGAATAATCCGATGTTCCTTTTAACATCGTGATACCAACCAAATTGCCCAAATTATTTTGCTAAAAAAAAAAAAAGTTGTTTTAAATTGTAAATTTGTAAACAATTCAAAAATATCAGAACTTCATTGGAAATAATCAATTAGTGTATTATAAAAAGGTTACAAAAAAAAAAAACAAAAAAAACAACTTTATCTTTATTTTATTTTTTTTATTTTTTATTTTTTTATTTAGTATAATGTAATATTTAAGTTTATTTGTTATCTATATATAGTTAAATTAATAATGAATGATATAGATAGATTGTTTTTCAGTTTAATCAGAAATAAATATTTGAAAAGTTTGATTGTTAAACATGTTCATAGTGTACACTCAAAGTTTAGATGTATTTGGAAATCAAGAGAACTTCAGTATATAGATTGTCTAGTTGAGAGTAAGCTCATTGAGAGAATAGAGTGTATCAATGGACATTGGTCATTCGATGCTATAGAGTATTGGACGGTCAGATCTCTAGAATATATTGTATCGAATCCACTACGTTACGAAACATTAATATATCAACTGGTGGAGAATGATAAGAAGAGCAGTGGTGGTGGATTTCAATTGCCTATAACAAGTTCTGTTATTTGTAAAGCGATCGAGTCTGCAGTCGGTGTCGATTTCTCATTGGTTAAATACCTGATGAATAACTATAGATATTCAGTGTCTGCCAGTTGTTACTGTAGTGCTGCTGCGCGTGGACGTCTAGATATCATTTGGCATATGCTCTCAAACTATCCGAATGTTAGAATCGGTCGACTTCCACCAGTGGAAGCGGCAGCCGCCAATCAGCTGGAAACTCTCATATTCTTTTATCGCTATCATCAGAGATTGCTAAATGAAAGTGATGTTCACTACTATGACAATGCTTTTAAAGTGGAGCTAAACGGTGATGTCGACAAGAACAACCGCGTCAAATCTATGTTTGATAATAAGGTGATATTCACATATGCTGTGTTGGATAGAGCGGTTGGCGCCGGTGCAGTGGAGTGTGTACAGTATATTCTGGAGAATCGAATCGATGGATTTACACGTCAGGCAATCGACGGTGCTTGTCAAGCGGAGCTGTTTAGCGATCGTCATTTCGAGGCGATCCGGATTGCTAGAAAGACGCTGCATGCTGACTGCTCGGAAAGTGCGGTATCTGGAGTTATTAAGCATGGACGTCTCGATGTTTTGAAGTATCTACACTCACAAAAGTTGCTAAACAAACCGTCAAACAGCGAGGAGAACAATATTGTGACGTCGACCGCTGCTAGATACGCGAGTCTAGAGATGATACGCTTCCTTTTCGATACTGCAAAGTATATACCTGGAAAATCAATGAGTAGTGAAGTTTGTAAGAATGGTCGACTCGATGTGCTCCAATATATGCTTGAGAATAAAAAGCGATTTCAAGTGCATGTTGAGACAACTATGCCTTACATGCTGATGAGTGCAATCAGCGCTGGACAACTCGCGATCGTTCAACTTTTGCTATCGATACGTTGGGTGACCAAACAAATACGGAGTGAGGGAAGTGGTAAGATTCTTGCTAGTGCAGCTGTGGATAGTTGCGGTTTAGAAACATTGGAGTATCTGCTTAACGAACATAAATGGATGTTCCCAAAGACGTTGGAGCGATTAAATAATCTGCAATTAAGTCCTGCTATTCTCTTGGCGAAAGTAAAGTTGCTAACAGCTCACAACATAAAGTTTAATGTGGGCGGTTTCAACGATTTGTTGGCAGAGCATTCCCTGGAGATTTTCAAGTTCTTCGAGCAACAATATCAACCGTTGCCAAACAGTGAGAACTATTCTTTACGAGCTGCAAGTAAAGGACGTTTGGATATATTGAAATACTTGGTTGGCAAAGGCTATGATGTCCATCGATATGTGTTGAGAGTCTCCAACTTTGAGACTGCCAAATACTTGGTGGAGGAGTTAAACATTCGAGCTGAGCTCTACATCATTGAAGTTATTGTGGATTTGAAAGATATCGATATGATAGTATATCTGGACAAACGATTCCCGGGTTTGTCTGTTTTGCCATGTACCATTTCATTGTATGCGGCAAAAGGAAGACTGGAAATACTAGAGTATCTATTGGGGCGATACATTCCACCCAATGAAAAGCCAATCGACTTGGAAATATCAATGGCAAGAAATAGAGGTATACTTACACTGCTACTAAGTAAACGATACTGTCATCTATTCAAACCTTCTGAAAGCCTAATCCATGAAATAATTTTCGAAGATTTGGTAGATTCATTAATGATTCTTTTGGATGTATACAACAATAGTAATAATAGTAATTATAATAACAGTGAAGAGCAGTCACCAATCATATTCTCTGGACATACTCTTTTAGCATCGAAATCACTTGAAGTCCTACTCATTCAACTAAAATATATAAAACTAACTAAACGGTTACACTCTGAACTAATGACACTTGCGCTAAGCAAAAGTAGATTCAGTATATGGGATTATCTATCGAATTTACCAACCAATGATTTAGAACCATAGTAATAATGTAATAACTTTATAAACAATAAAATAGTAATACTATTTATCTATCTATCTATCTATCTATTTATTTTTTGTTTATTTTGTCCAGCAGCTTTTCTACTCTCTTCTCTTTCGTGTTTTAATTGTTCGTGTTCATAATACTTTTTGAGGAGTAATGAGTCACGAGATTTGATTTGATCGTCGGTGTAATCAATCTTGATATCGAATGCCTGGCTGAATTTCTCGAGGGCAGCAGTCTTTTCGGCGACGTCGTATTTCTTAAAGTAATCGATGGCCGCCATCGAGTGTTCCGAGTCCAAGTTGATCTTCAAGAGATTCGCTTGATTCCTCCAGTACTCTTCGAGCTCCGGTTGGTCGTAGATCTTGTGATATGCCCAGAACGCCGACACGATGAATGTGTTTGGTTTCATAGCGCACTGCTCGAAACGCTGCTTGTTCAACTGGATCGCGTTCTTGTAGTCGTTGTCATAGAGGTAGTGTTGTATCAACTGGCCGATGACCTTACCCTTTTGAATCTCGAAGCGCTTATCGTCCAGCACATTCCAAATCACTTCACGAGTGGGTGGACACTGCAATTGATAGTAGTTGTTTTCCTTCTTCTCTTTTTGTTGTTCGTGCGCGTCGATCAGCGGCTGCATGTCGGTGGTGAACCAATTTACATAGCCATCGATTTTCGCTAGATAGATGATAACGTTGGTGATGTCATAGATATTTGGTAAGTTACAGAGTATACGTGCTGCTTTCGCCATTCCCTTGTAGTAATTGACCTTTCTGTAGTGCTCCATGATCATGAAGAGCATGGTGTTTGAGGGTGCCGTTATGTTTGCAAAGTAACTGTCGATCCAAGTCTGGGTGTGAGGTTTATGTCCAGCCTTTGAGTAGTGGTGAATAAATATAGCATAGGTGTACTCGTTCGGTGCAATACTGTTCTCTTGCATGCGGGCAAACAGCGTGGTGACTTTCTCAACTTTTCCCGCCTCCATGTACGCGCTCATCAGCCTATTGTATCCGTGGACATTGGCGAGCGAGCTCTCCCAGGAATCCAGTAGATCCTGTGCGTCTCGCTCGATCAAATAGTTGAAAACCAGCGATATCTCATCGCATCCAAACATCTTTGGAATGGTGCTACGATACTGGTCGACCAGTGAGACGGCCAACTCTTTCGAACTCTTACTGAAACACATCGGGATGATACGCTTCATCACCCAGGCGTAGTGATCGAGTGCCTCTGGTTTCAATTTCTTCATGAAATCGACAGCTTTCTCTACCACGCCTTTATCCAAGTAGTAACGAATACACAGATCGACTGTGTGGTTGGAGAATGCAAGCTGCGACTTCTTCAAGTAGCTAATAATAGTGTCGGCATTGTCCAATTGTTTTGCATCCAAAAAGTATTCGAATATCATGTTGTACGACTTGATGTTTGGCTTCACTTTGAAATGATCGCTCTCCAGTTTTGTCCAGATGGTGAGCAGCATGTCCGATGCTACTCCGGACTCGTTGACTTGGCCACCTTTCGCCAGACGTCCAACGGCCACAACACTCTTGAAAAACTCCATGAATCTGTTGATCGCAAATATATTGTCATTGAGAAATCCTACTTTCTCCAACGCATGAAACAACTCAATAGATACCAATGCTTTATTATTTGATTTCAAAAAGAAATCGATCCTATTTGTGTAATGAAATGGAAACAATACAGTTAGTTAGTTTTCTCAATCAGAATTATGATTCATTTCCAAAACAATTTGTTTCTGTCTAAAACATACAATTCATTCAATTCTTTTTTATCTTTTGTTGGTGAATTCAAGTAGAATCCCAATATATAATCGACTAGTTTGTTATTGTTGATCAACGATTTGAAGTCGATCGATGAAAATTTGATGGAATCTATTGTCATTCCCTTTTGCTCAGAGAATGATGGTCTTTGAAGTTTATTATTACTACTATTACTAAAACTATTGATTTTTGGTTTTACATTTGAAGTGGTGGTGGATGTATTGAAACATCTATTATTACTAGTAATTTGTTGTTGTGTTATATATGATGATGATGTAAGTTGAGGTTGTTGTTTTACCAACAAAAATCTATTAAAACCATTTCTATGTATATAATTTAACAACATCTTTTTAATTTTAATTTATGAAAATGAAATGAAATGATCATAGATATCTATCAAAATTTACTAAAAACTAAAAATAAAAAAAAAAACGTCAAATGAAAAAACCTGATCACTCGATGATATTAATAATTAATTAATTGAATATTGAATTATTAATTAATATTTGAATATAAATATATATATAGTCAGAAAGATCATCATCATCATCTCATCAACAATAAAATAAAATTTTCAACGATAGTTTTATAAGCTTATAAAACTCCTATAGAGACAGTTAATAAATACAATTGTATCAGAAATTAAACTATATTAATATCACCATTTTGAAATTTATTGATCTTGAGTCGATAATACATTAAGAAAGGTATGGAAATTGTATTATTGTTGTTGATTTCAAGAAATATTTTTATTTATAAGTTTTTTTGTCAGAGAGATAAATCTTTAATGATTACTTTTAGAGTTAATTTCAAATCAGTTTTGTCTTACTCCTAACCAAAGTTGACGCCTGTCAATCAGTTAACAAACTGATAGGAAAAAGATTGTAAAGAAACATATGATGATCTTTCTGACTATATAATATTAATATATATCAATATTCAATAAATTATACTTTTAACAAAAATTAAATTGGTTTAGTCAAATTAAAATTTATTAAATTTATTTCTTTTCTTTTTAATTCCATATTTAATAAATAAATCAATTGATTATTATTTACGAAGTTTCTCTCAAGTCTCCACTCCACTCTCTTTTTGACACTCTGACAACCACTTCGTTCTGACCAAATAGGGAGATCTGACTAAACAAATAAAAGTGAGATTTGAAATTTCTAAAATTTTGTTTGTCGTTTTTCAACAAGAAAGAAAAAAAAATGAAATTATCTTTTTTGTTTTCAATCATTCTTTGTATTATTTTTTCAAACTTTTTATGGTGGAGTTTTTATAATAATAACAATAACAATAGCAGTGATAACAACATAATAATCGATAATAGTAGTAGTATTAGTTTTAGTGATAATAAATTATTATACATTGTAGAGAATACAGTTTATTTATTGGATAGAATGAGATCACTAAGGAATTTGGCGATGGAGTTGATGAAGGAGGACAATCGAGCGAGTTCACCTGCACTGTTCAATAAGCTAAAGAGAGAGTACTCGAAATACTATCATATAAAACACCCAGAGAACTTTAAATATGACCATGCATCACGATTCGTACAGACCAGCTTTGACCAAGAGACCTGCCAGTTCATCATAAAGACACCTCGTTGGAATGCAGTGACTAGCGGTCTAAACTGGCTGATGATGTGGTACTACACGAAAACAGACTCAATGGGTTACATCGGAATGGGTAACATGTTCATACTTTCAACCGATCAATATAGATTGTTATTCAGACAACCTTCATCAACATCTTCACCATTGTTGACATCAAACACTGAGAATAACAACAATGATAATAACAATGATGGTGGTGGTGGTGGTGGTGATAGTAGTATAAAATCATTGGTTAGATATTCAAGTTTGTTGGATGTTGGATCGGGTTGTGGTGCAACCACTCAGCAATTACAACCGATGTTCAAAGAGGTGGTTGCTACTGAAGCATCGAGTGGAATGATATATAGTTTAAAGAAAAAAGGAATAACGTAAGATAAGATAACGATAAGATATAGATCTGTTGTTATGATTTGTTTATTAATGTGGTTATTTATAATAATGATAGAGCAATTTATTGTACAGATTTAGAAGGTTGTAAAGAATTAGAAGATAGAAGAAACAGCTTCGATGTTGTGTCTTGTTTGAATGTTTTGGATAGATGTGAGAGACCGATCACTCTGCTGCAACAAATGAAACAGTTTATTAAACCGGGTGGTAGACTTTTGTTGGCCGTTGTCTATCCTTTCAAGCCTTATGTAGAATTTGGTGGAAATAATAATAAACCATTCGAGAAATTAAATGTAAGTGAAAAGTAACTTTAGAGTTAAGTCTTAAATCTTATTGTGTGTTTAGATCAAAAATATATTAACCATCTTTTTAATTATTATATTACAATAATTATCTATAGATAAATAACAATTCAATTGAAGAATATATAAGCTCAATGATAAGCAATGTATTTGAACCAATAGGATTTAAAACGGAATCGTTCACAAAGGCACCATATATATCGGAGGGTGATAAGTATTACGATAACTATGTTTTGGTTGATACTCTTTTTGTTTTATCTGTAATGCCAGAGAATGAACAATCGAATTCTACAATCAACCAATGATAACTAGTTGATTGATCATATATTATGCTATAAGAATAAACATTATATTATAAATAAAACATAAAAACAAAAGGTTAACAATTAAATTAATTGGTTGGTTGTTTTCCTTGCTTTATACAAATCTGACGAGCGTGTGTTCAAAAAAAAAATTAAAAAATCTGACATCTTTTGGAATGATTACTTTCTTAACTTAAAAATTAAAAAACTATTAATTATTAAATATTTGTAATAAAATATTAAGATAAAAGATGTCGACAACAGCATCAATTAGAAATAAGAAATTGATTGCTATTGAAGCTGATATCGAGAAAGCAAGATCCGATAAGGATTTCGCTTCTTTATTATCATTGTTAAAGAAGTACTCAAAGATTACATCATCGTATGTGTTTTTTATCATGTCATTTCATATCTTCTTTGACTTGATATCATTTCTTATACTTATTATTACATATGTTAATTAATTAATACTTTTATATATATTCATTTGATCAAATAGAAATAATGAAATTCTAGAATGTTTAGTGAATGCAGAGAGATATATAGCCGATGAGAACTATCATGACGCTCAAATAATGCTTGATAGAGCATCATTACTTAAACCAGATGACCAAGTATGTATTGCAATACTGTTGCTGTTGTTGTTGTTGTTATTTAGAGTTTTTTACTTAAGTACAAGTATATTGACAATTTGTATGTTTATTTTATTTGTAGGAAGTTATTGCATATCTAGGTTATGTTGATTACAATAGAAATGATACAAAGAAAGCATTGGAGGATCTATCGAGATTGGTCAATCCATATACGAATACAAACAACGAGATGATATTGAACTACAGAAAGATTAATATATTGCTACAGGCATTCAATATCAAGGGTAAATGTCAAGAGAGTCAAGGACAAAGTGAACAAGCACTGCAATCCTACGAGAATGTCATCGATATTGCTTTTCGTTACTTCAAATCGTTCCGAGCGATCGATGTTTACACCAGACCATTCGTGATAGATGCATTCATTCACTCTGCAATGATACATCGTTATTTCGGGTAAAGTGTTATCACACTTTGATTGGATATCAATCATCTATACAAACAAACTAGCTAGTTAACTAACTAAACAAAACTAAAATATCATAATCAATTTAGTAATATTGGTGAAGCAGTTAAAATACTTAGAAATTGTTTATCGAGTCAAATTATATTGACTGCATCGAGCTATAGATATGCATTGTTGACATTGGGAGAGTTGCTACTGAGGAATACAACAGATAGATCTTATATACCGGTGCTGGATGCTGCCGGTGAACAACAAATCAGACCGGGTCACTTTTTCATTCCTGCTGACCAGGTTGAGGAGTCACTCCTAACGCTTCTACACGTTGAACAACTACAACATTCACAATTACAACAGAATCCACAATCATCTATTATAACCGATCAAGATATGTTAATATACGACGATCTCTGTCAGGGTTACTGTAGAAAAGCACAATATTATCCAATTGTAGAAGTAGGTAGATTACAAACTAAATACTTTTTTTTGATTAAAACATAATGTTAACTAACTAACGTTAATCGCGATTGTTTTTAAGAATTATGAAAGATCATTGACATCTAAATTCACAGAGGTACATAGATGGACACAATTGGCACTCTCGCTCTACTGTGCCGGTAAATATAAGAGATCGCTGTTTATTATTGAAGAGTGTTTGGCTTTGACACCAAACAATATCGATTTGATATTGTTGGGTTCAAAGATTTGTATTAATCAGTTGAACCAGTTCTCTAAGGGTATTATGTTGGCGAAACAGGCGATCGGTCATCTCGACTCGACTGTTGGCGATAGTGTGCAGCTGGCTAATGCATATCTGCTGATCGGTGTTGCCTACGAGAGAAGAGCACTCGAGTGCAAGTCGTCACACGAGAAGCAGAGCAACCAGATTCTCGCAAAGGACAACCTGTTGTTGGCATACCGCTTCGACGCGTCCAACTACAAGATCTCCTATCATCTCGCACTGGTCTATGCTTATATCCGTGAGGTTTCGCTCGGTCTAAAGTACATACAGGAGTCGCTATCGATCAACCCTGACGAGCCGTCCAGCTGGAATCTGCTCTCGCTGCTGCTCTCCTCGAACAAGGCATACGAGCTCGCGTACCGCGTCTGCAAGCACGCGCTCTCTCTGTCGCCGACCAACATCGAGCTGCTCCTCACCAAAGCGAAGCTAGAGATTGCGTTGGACGACGGTTCTCAAGCTCTGATAACCTACAAGTCGGCGATGTCACACCTCTCCAACCACACACTGACATCGGTCGACGACTGGGACGAGACAGAGTCGGTGCCGCGCAACCGTCACCAGTCGGGCGGACCGTCCTCCATCGTGTCGTTCGATATTCGCTCGGCGACAACCGCCGACCAAAAGTCGTCGCATCGCTCAGAGATTATGTCGTCGGACGGTGTCGGCGACGATCCTCTCAACTCGCCGGGTTCGCGCGAAATCCTCAAGGTGCGCGCCACCACCTCCAACCAATCAAACTCGATCGATCGCGAAACAAACCGTCGCGTTCAACTCTGGCTAGCAATAGCAGAGGCATTCATTCAACAACGGATGTTTGAGGATGCAGCGGCGTGTCTTACCCAGGCCGATACCATTAGCGGCTCCAACCCCGACGTCTACTACCAACAGGGATACCTCCTGGAGATGCAAGACTTGCGTAACGATGCGCTCGCCAACTATCACAAAGCACTTACCATCGATCCCTCACATACCAACAGCGCTATCCGTATCGCTGTCAACCACTTCTCGGCAGGCGACGACCTCTTGCTCGCCGAGAACAATCTCACCACCATCTTGAGATCATACGACCCAACATCGCACTACGCCTGGTTCCAACTCGGTATCGTCCTAAAAGCCAAAGGTGACATAGAAAGAGCATCGGAATGTTTCAAAATTGCCATAGAACTAGATAAGACATCACCATTAATACCATACGAAACAATATCTAGACATATTTAAAAAGAAAGTAAAAACAAACACCTTACATTAAAAAATTAAATAGTTTTTATCAATTAATAATAATAATAATATCATAATAATACATATAATAAACACTAAAAACATTCTAATTCCTTGTTATAATAAATAATTAAACAAACAAACAAAACTGCACATTTTTTTAGTTAAATATATTATTATTATTATTATTTTATTATTTTATTATCTATTATTTCTGTTCTTTATTTTGCACCACCAGCTAATAATGCAATTACACTTGGTTGTCTCATAGATTTGTAAGCATGGAACAACATGAATGGGACCCAACCATAGTAAAATATTTTCTTTCCTGTCTCTACGAATCTACCAGTCTTAACAACCAATCTATCCCAAAAATTTTCTTTCATTTCTTTATCTATATGTGTTTATCTATATATATATTGTATTGAACAACAATAAGCATATTAATACTTGAATGAATGTTTAAACATTCTTTTTGTTTAAAAGTTCTTAAGTAAACTACTGATTACTTTACATTTTAATTTTAAAAATTTAACAAAAAAAAGGGAAAAAACAAACAAATCTGATCAATTTAATAATAAGTTGATAAATCTGTATGGTGAAGTGAAAGATGATTGGCAATGAATCAATATGTAATTTAAAGTTTAATTGAATAATGCACGAATCATGAATAGCGATGTAATTACGCACCGAAAATTTCAAAAAACAAATTTTTAACGTTACATGTTTTTCCTGTAAATTTGTGTATGCCATTAATTAATTATAGGATTTACATGATATCTCTTTTTTTATTTTTATTCTATTAAAGAAAGCATCAGATATTTAAAACTTCTGGTAGTAGTAGTGGATCAAAGTACTTTGATATATAATGTTTGATGATGACGAGGATTTAGATGGTTTAGATTTTGGTGATTCTCAATCTGTTTTCAATTCGACCGCTACAAAACAATCTCAACAACAACAACAACCCCAACAACAGATTTATATTCAGAAATCACAAGTTACTCTTAACAACAACAATAATAACAATAGTAATAGTAGCAATATAAATAATGTAAAGAGTTCTTCAAACTTGAACTTGGTACCTCCACCAAATTCAGTGTCTAAACTCACACCCAACAGCAAACCAATAACAACACTTACAAAGCCAGTCAGTACTATTGCTTCTAGTGCAACAATTATTAAACCAATTATCAATAATAGTAATAACAATAACAACAACAACAATAATAGTATTAGTAATAGTCAACAACTGCAACAACCACTAACCATAAACAAGCCAGTAGCTAAACCACTTCCAATCCAACAACAACAACCACAACAACCAAAGAAGCCATTATTTGAAATTCCTTCACAAACACAATCATCTCAATATACAAGTGATCTCATTAAGAAAACAGATATAAAAGATTTATTATTGAATCATAGGAATATTAATAATCAGCCAATTACTACTACTAATACTAGTAGTAGTAATAATAATGTACAGAATAAACAACAACAGCAGCAACAACCAGTAAAATCAATAACACCACCTAAACAACCACAAACATTATATCATGATAATGACCAAGCACAACCACATCTCCAAACACCTGTAAAGCGAATGAAGAATGATTTACAAAATCCAGTACATATTCAACAACAACAACAACAACAGCAACAACAAGATATATCATTACCAATAACACCATCAAGGAAATTCCCTGGCCCAGCTGGATCATTACCACCTTTGTTACCAGGACAAAAGATACCGAATCATTCAATCAAACCACAACAACAACAACCACAGGATAATAATAATAATAATAATAGTGAGGATGGCAATCAAAAGAGTAAAACAGTATCAGTATTTCTCAAGGCTAATCTTCAGGATATTTTCAATTACGATTTGTTCCCGGTGGACTATTGTCAAGGTCCGTGGGTTCTAATGTTAAAACAACGTGGACTTCCCCCGTTTGGCAGTGCAAACGACAATCCTCTACTCTTAAAATATAACATTGATTATGTGCTGCGCGAAGGCTATCAGAAGAAAGTACCTCTACTGGTGGTCATGATAAAGTCGCTCGTTGCAACAGAGTCAAACTTTGAAACGGTGATAAGCGATCCCTACGGAGAGATGAAAGGCACCATCCAGAAGAAGATAGTACTCGAGCACTATCCGGAACTCTCAAACGGTTGGATTCTCGTACTGAAAAAGACATCGATATTCAACCCGACACCGACATCGCACTACGTCAACATTGTACTGCCAAACATTGAATATGTATTCTCACCGAACGATCTAGGTATTCAAGAAGCAAACGATGAATTCGATGTAAGTAGCTATTAACTTCATATATTGTTCCATCTTCTTTTTATTAATATATAACAACTTGTTGTTTTATCTATCTAATTATTAGCAATTGGCTAATAACAGTTTGGAACCATACGATCCTAAATCAATATATCAAGCGATACCAATTAGAACACCCGAACAAATTGAAAAAGAACTGTTGGAAAAGAAGTTGGCCAAGAAATTACATGCGGAATCACTGAATCCCACTATACAACCGCCACCACCTCCAAAGAAATCAGCAGCAGCAAAGAATAAACCAAAAGGTAAAAAAAGAAATAGGATTAATAGAATCAATATTACGAATACTAATATAATCTCATGTGTATAGCTAAAGGAAAGCAGCCAACAACAACATCATCATCATCATCAGCAGCAGCAGATACGACAACTAAAAAACCAGCAATAACAAAACAAGTAACAACAACAACTACAATAACAACAACAACAAAAGATAAATCTAAAAACTCTAATAATATTAGAGATGAACATAATGATAATGATGAATATGAAATGATAAACTTAACACCTCCACAACATTCACCAAGAGATATAGACATTCCAACAAAAAAAGACGATTCTACTACTAAATCAACGATGATCGTTCAACCTAAACAACAAGTTCAACCTATTTTATCTCTGCAAAGCAGTCAAGGTATCAGTAAACCATCAAATCCGATTACACCTCTTAAGCCTTTGATACCTTTACAACCAAAAGTGTTACCAATACCAATTTCGAATTCTCAACAACAACACTCGCAATCATCAAGTCAACAATCAGTAACACCTAAATTAATATTAAAAACACCCACGCCCATCATCGCCAAAACCTTGCCAAAGCCAGCAATCGTCGAACCTGTCAAACCAACACCACCACCACTTCCAACACCACCTGCTATTAAAACACATCAACCATTACGCCCACCATCCAGTTATTTTGCAACTGACAACAACAACAATACCAACAACAGTACCAACACCAACAGAAATGAAATAGATGATCTTGACTTTGATTTTGGTGATACTGGAGATGAACAACCTCAACAACAACAACAAAACAACATAAATAATCTCCACAATAACAATAACAACTCTAATTTCACATTACCATCAAAATCTAGTATACCAAGTTTTCAAAGAAAGCTGACCCCTATAAATTCTCTTCATACAACAATGAGCAATGCGAAATAAATAATAAAACTATTAATAGGTATCTGGATGTTCCGAGAACTGGTACTGTACAAAATAACAATATTTAATTAAATCTTTATGTTTTTTGTTTTTTCTTTTGTCTGTCATCTTGAGTGTTGGCATGAGGTTCAGCATCTTTTTGTTTGCGCATCGCTTCTTTTGCCAGTTCTTCTAAATCGAAATCCGGTTGTTGAGTTGAAATCTTCTTCCATTCCATCCAAGTCTCGTAGTCCATCTTAACGATGGAGTGTCGTTGTTTCGCTTTGCCAGTGGTATAGTCCGCTTCGTCGGGTGGCTGTGACACCTGGATATTGATTATGCCATCTTCGTCCGATGCCAACTTGGCTTGTCCGTCTTTCAAGAGGAACGAAAAGTAAAAGATATTCTCGACGGTACGCGAGAATGACTTTTGATCGGTGAGGGTATCGATTTCATCGATCTTCTTTTTGTTCTCTATGTAGGATTTCATTGCCTGTACACGACCACTGGTCGATTCTGCTACCATCTTTGTGGAATCGTCGATCTTCTCTGCGGTTTCGAGCTTTCCAACATCATCTTTTTGTCTTCTAACCGGTGCCTTTCTTGTCTTCTCGACGATCTCTATATTCATCGGGCCGTACATAAAGTCAAACACCGGTACATCATTAAACTTTGAACTGACTTGTTCACCAAACTTATTCCAACCGTCTTCCGTAACTTCATTATCTTCACCGAGTTGCACCAACGAGTTTCTCAATCTAGTAATGAAATTGACAGTGTCAAACGAACTTGGTGCGACTTTGAACCTCTGTGCTTGTTCATAACCAAGTTGTGATGTTAAACTGAGTAACTCTGAATCTAAAGCTGCTTCTCTAGGTTGTTGTACTTTAAATTATTAATAGATAGATAGAATAGAAAAGAAATCATGTTATTAAACTATTATTATTTTGGCGCCAAAATATATGATGTATCGGGGATGGATGAACTTTAAAGTTTATTTATTTACCTTTTGAATATAATACATCTACTTTCTTTAAGACATCTAAAAGACCTTGACTGTCAGGTTGAATAAGATCTTGTTTCTTTGCTGTGCAATAGGTTAATGAATGATAGGATTAATAAAAAAAAAAGTTCAAAATGATGATGGTTTACAACATACCTTGTGTCTCTTGAATAAGAGTTCTGTATTCTCTTCTGATAGTTCTTCTCTCGTTTTGTGATTGTTTCTGTGGAGTTGTCATGATGATTGTATGTTTATAGGTTTCATTCAATTTATTAATACTACACTTAATTAAAAATCAAGAAAAAACGAAAAAGGAAAAAGGAATTTTTTAAAAATTTTATTTTTTTTAACGGTTTTTAGATCCAATGACAACTTTAAATAAGTCTTTTCTCAAAGTATTGAGATCAATGGATATGATATCTGATTATTAGATTTCATATCTAAGAATAAATAAAAACCAATTTATAACAACAACACCACTCAATACTAAACAACAACATTGACATTAACAAAATCGATACTCATCGCAATAATCTAATGTAGACATAGACAAAAATAATAAAATTATGAATAAATATTCTTATTCCTGAATTAATGTTGGGAAAAAAACATGATGGTGTGATATGATATGATATTGAAATTTTTTGCATAAACTTCACAAACATTTAAAAATAAAAAATAAATTTAAACAATATCTTGATAACAATTGTGTGGGCAAGATATTTGTATTTTTGGTACCTTCAAACAAAAATAATTTAAAAAACTCTAAATTTCTCGGTGATTTACTGCAAAACAAAATTCCAATTGAACGCGACATTAAGAGGATGAAATTTAGCTCAAAGATTTTTTGTTCTTGTATTTTATTTTTAACACTTATCTTGGTTGTGATCCGATGTAAGCACTACAATTTCAGTGACTCAATTGGAAAGAACAGTAACAACTACATTATTTATTTAACCATACTCTTACTTTTTTTTTAAAAAAAAAAAAGGGTAAAGAAATGATAAAGTTAATTATTAATTTTATTACAATTATTGTATTATTATGTGCTATATCAACTATTGTTAGCGGTACCGCCGCCACAGGATCCTATACAGCTACATTTAATCCAACTCAAAATTGGGGTGTGTGGGAAGGATTTGGAACATCGCTTGCTTGGTGGGCTCAAACCTATGGAAACAACACTGTCCTAGCAGATATTATGTTTACTACACAGAATGTTACCTATTTCGATGGTACAACAGTGCTGCCAGGTCTTGGTTTAAACATTGTCAGATATAATGCCGGTGCATCGACTTGGGTGGAGTCGTTCGGTCGCAAAATGGTACAGTCACCAGAGATCAAGAGATCTCGCCAAGTCGAAGGCTACTGGTTGAATTGGGCATCGGAAGATCCGCAATCCGACAGTTGGAATTGGGCTGCCGATCCACTCCAGAGAAATATGATGGCAATGGCACGCGATAGAGGTGTACAGTACTTTGAACTGTTTAGTAACAGTCCTATTTGGTGGATGACCTACAATTTGAATCCAAGTGGAGCGGATCTGCCGGCAATGAATAATCTTGAGACTTGGAACTACCAGAATCACACAGTCTACATGGCGACAATCGCTCAGTATGCAGCGGAAAACTGGAATATCAGCTTCACATCGATCGATCCATTCAACGAACCATCCGGTGATTTCTGGATTGCATTTGGATCGCAAGAGGGTTGCCATTTCGATGTTGAAGCGCAGAAGGACGTCATTCCATATATGCGTAAAGAGATTGACTCTCGTCGTCTTACCGCAATGTTGGCTGCCAGCGATGAGAATAACTATAGACGTGCACTAGATACATGGAACTCATTTGATTCATCAATTAAACAAGCGGTTGATAAGGTCAATGTTCATGGATACGAGCTGACCAAAGGACCGAGATCAGAACTCTACGAAGCAGTAAACTCACAAGGAAAAGTATTGTGGAACTCTGAATATGGAGAAGGTGATATCACTGGTCTTTCGTTGGCTACTAATTTACTACTTGATTTGGCACAACTGCATCCAACCGCTTGGGTATATTGGCAAGTTCTGGATATTAGTGGATGGGGTATGATTGAAGCAGATGAGAATGCCAATCCTCCAAGCATTGGTGCCGTTGCCACCAAATACTATGTGCTAGCTCAATTCTCGCGTCACATTCGTCATGGTATGACAATCATCCAATCGAGTGACGGTAATTCCGTTGCTGCCTTTGACTCTGTGAACAACAAGTTGGTAATTGTCTCTGCCAACATTGCATCCTCTGCTCAGACCATCACTTTTAATCTATCCAAGTTTACCACCGTCAATGGAGGCTATGGTGGTATAGTTCCGCGTTGGGCAACAGAGACCAATGGCAATGGTGATTTATACAGTTATCATGAAGATACCTATATTCAAGACAAAATGTTCAGTGTAACTTTTAACTCTCAAACCGTTCAAACTTTTGAAATTGAAGGAGTTTATTTATAGACGAAAAAATATTATTGAAAAAAGCTAGTGATCACAAGACAAAAAAATTAAGCTAGATAAGACATTAAATATATCAATTGTATACTTTGTTTTTATATCAACAAATAAATAAAAAACCGTTATTAATTTATTTTTTAACACTTCTTCTTCTTGGCTTGGAGGATTTAATCTTTCTAATGGCACTGCCATTCCAATTACCATTATTCTTTGGTCCTCTATCCTCTGGATGTGGAAATTTATTCTAAAAATATCAATAGTATAGGAAGAAAAAAAGATATTGATTAGTTCAAAGTATCTTTGGATATATGATTGCAAATTGAAAACACTTACAGGTTGATTTGATCTAATAGTTGTTTCAAATATTTCCCAGAGAATGAGTATATGCCTGATGTATAGAACAGGGAAGGATGTTAATGTAGCTAAGACACAATCGATGTTCAAACCTGAATTTTCAAGCACCGAGATAAACTCTTCACGGCTCTGTAGCTGTTTGAATAAGCCATCCGATTCCTCTTTGTCAAGTGATGTACTCAGCTTACAATCTCTCAACTATAATAATTAAATAAAATCAATAGAAATAGATATAGAAACAAAAGAATAAATAAACAAATATTAATTTATTGTTTGATATTGATATCAAATTAAATTAAACCACTTGGTTTATTATATAAAATTAAACCACTTGGTTTATTATATTAATTAACTCTTACAAATAATAGTTTCTGTAACACTCCTGACATTGTTGTTTGAAATGTATAAAAATGATAGTAGTTTATGGTTTTGGTTATAATGTTTGTTACACAAATGTATTTGTTGTTTGTTTGTTAGATAAGTGTAGAAATGATTTTGTGGGACATTTATAATGAATGATAGACTTTTAATACTGCATTGTTTATCAATTGATAAAGCCCACTTTTCATTGAAGTCGACAACAACATCAACAACGACAACAATAAATTTGATACACTTCAGTTTGCATAAATCATTGTTAGTTTAGTTTTGGAAACTATAGTTTGGGGAGGGGGAGGTGGTAGCTATTGTTCTATTGATTGTAAAGTGTGTTGAGTTCATCATCATCAACAATATCATAAATAAAATTTTTTTGATTGACAAATTGTGAATTGTGTTATTTCAATTTGGTGTTTTGAGCCTCATCTCTAAACTTAATTTTTGAGGGTAGAAATTAAATTCTTTAATATTTCTTTAGTACACTTATTTATTCTAAACTATGGGAATTTAATTATCTTATATATCTAAATATTGTTCTTTGAAAATGATTATAGATCTTCCAAACACCAAAATGTTGATATCAATTTTCATAATTCATCAATAAATAAAATTAAACAAAAACATTTGTTATTATTTACAAATACTATATATGTGTGTTGTGTTATTTTATTTGATTTTAATTTCTTCTGGGTTCTGCAGTCAAAGACATCTTATAGATGGTTTCTGTATCGGGTGCACGCAAATCCAATTGAGATTTCAATTTGTTGTTGACTTCATGGAAATATTCAAGAGTGTTTTGGAATTGCTGAATCGATAGAATGGTCGCTGCAATCTCACGCTGTTTGGTAAAGTTTATCAGTTTGTCTTCACGGTAGTCCGGATTGCCTTCGTAGATGAATGTCAAGTCCGTCAGATACACTCCGAGGTATGGAATGCACGCGGATGTCGTTTGTTTCAGACGTTCACGATACTCTTTGTAGCTGCTGTTTGGCGAGAGGAGTCGCTGCAGTGCCTGGAACGACTGGAGCGACGCCGATGGTAGCTGCTCCCACGTCTTGGAGAGACGCGACACCGACGCCGACTCCAACGACGACAATACCTCCATTGCACCGTAGAAGTTGTTGAGTTGAAGGAACGATTCACCGAGAGCAATGATACGCTTCATCGCAGAGACACGCTCCTTCACTTTGCCATACTTGACGATTTGCATTTGAATCCAGAAACTAACGTTGTTGAAATGCTCTGTGAATCGCGCGATATTCGGTGATGTTCTGAACTTTGTCTTGTTCTTTGTCCAAGCCAAGTCCAACAACTCCTCTGGTCGGATCGATTTGAACATCTCGAATTCAATGAGAGTGATCTGTGTTGCAATGTCGTTGACTTCGTAGTTGAAGAGAACACGATCGTCGACGACCATCATCTCTGCAATGTCTTCTTGACTCAGCGGTTTCAAAGGTTGATACTCTACCAAAGCAACGTAATTCTCTTGTTTTCTTCTCAATAGTGCTTCTAGATGTACTGCATATCGATCCATATTGAATCTTGGCATAATTGTCTTTAATAGATATTGAAGTAACTCCAATAGCTCCTCATTCTCGAAATCCCAAAAGAATTTAGCAATCCACAATTTAATAACATTGAAAACACTAAAGTATAATGTATTAATAAATGTAATATCTTGATATGTTATGTTTAATTTAACTTTACCTTATTCTTAATTGATCTTGTTTCGATGTTCTCCAACCACTAACATAGTCATCCATTTGAAGTAGTGTTGTGGTTAACTCCATTGCTGGTGTGCTACAGAATCTAATGATTAACAACTCCATCAATTCAATGGGTGAAACGAATCTTCTAAATGTCAGGAGGAATACATTTGCAAACTTCATATCGTGATTGTCTATCTTGGTGAGTCGCTCGATCAAACGATCCAATGTTGCACAGAGAATTATGAATTTCTCTGGATTGCTTTCATCGACCTTGAATTTAACTGAATCGGAATTAACACCTTCCGGTAATTGTTTTGCATTCATATTCAACAGTTCTCTATTCTTTTTCAACATATCACCAATATTATCATTGAAATCGATGTTTCTAAGTACAGACTATATAAATATAAAGATGAAAGTAATAAGTAATTAGTAAAGTGTTTAAAAAACCTTTTTAATTAATGGTGTAACTTACATCTAAATGAATTTGTAATATAAACTTCTCAGCGAATAGATCTTCGATTTCACTCTTGAGTCTTGAGTTTTGAATTGATTCTTCCTCTACTTTTTCTTTTGCAGCTTGAAGTGAACCATCGATGTCACTCAACATTCCAAGGAGATAGTCTGCTTCGTCAGATTCATCGTCATCGATCTGATTGATGGTGTTGTTGTTTGATTCACTCTCTAGCTTTAGATCATTCAAAATTTCACTCTTTCTCTGTATTGCTGCATTTTGTTTCGACAATGTCTTTACAATCGCTAAAACATTCTCCAGTGGATTGATAACAATCTTGTGTGCATCTCTAATAATCATAATATTAACAATAATCAATAGCAATATAACAAATATTGTTAAACATAAATGCATAATACTAGATATTCTAACATTATACTAGAAATAATAAGTTAGTTAGTTATTTAGTTAGATAGATAAATATTCAGGTGGTTTGTTTTGTTATTACAACAACTTACAGAATTATCTAACCAAATAGATGATGATTGATAATCATATTTTAAGATTGCGTTGAATTGTAGATTAACGATTTTAGATTGATGGTTGTAAAAGTCTTGGTTGGCGACGGAGAGGAACAGTATATCGATGTTGTTGTGCGAGTTGCTAGAGATGTAGTTGTTGACAGAGTCTGTGAATGTTGTTGGATTGCTGGCTAGTTGGTACTGTAGGTTCGATAGTGATGCTGTGTAGCCATAGAGATCGGTGCGGTCCAGTGAGAGTAGCTGTGTTGCAAAGAAAACGAGAAGCACTAGAAACACTATTTTGTTGATGACCTCTCTTATGAGTTTGTCGCCGAGTTTGCTTGCTTCCACCTGAAGATTGTCTTGTGTTTTCTGTCGTGGTCGCCATATACGGTGGTGAAGCGTTGCAACCAGCGACACCCGGATGTACGCGCCGCAGAACCGGATGATCCTTCCGGCCTGTCCGATCGCCAGTACTTGCAGCTCGTAGGGAATCGCTTCTTTGCGCAAGCCAAACACTACGTCGGGGATGATGGAGAGCGTCGATATTACATCGAGGAAAACGACCACCGTGTTATTGTAGTAGTGACGGTCGTATACCAATACACTCATTACAATGTCCAGTGTGAAAAACAATATGATAAGCAGACGCACCGCCAAGATTATATAGTTTTGAATGGTGGAGTATGGCGAACCGCAAATTCCAATGATGTCGTCTATGAAGAGAATAAAGAGGATGGCAAGCACCATCAGTGTGATATAATATGGCGATTCAATGACCGAGAGAAGTCCACGTCGAAAACTCTGTGATTTCTTGGTCGGTGGTAAAATTGTTACGGAGGCGGCCAGCGATTTTCTTCGCGACGGTGAGGCTGGCGGTGTATTTCCACTGCCGTTGGAGTGGTGAGGGTTGCTTACGGAAGCGCCATCCAAATTGAATGGTGGTGGCGATGGTGTTGCGAAACTACTTCGTTTCAGGTGTCCACTGGCTGTCAACTCGCCAGGCAGACTACTGAAACTGGGTGATCTTTCATTCATTTGTACAGGTTTATCGAGAATCGATATGGAAATATGGTGTGGTTGTGGTTTATATATGTGATGAAGATTTTCAAGAGCTGTTGGTGGTTTTGGTGAAGATGGAATAGCTACACCTGGTTGCTGTTGTTGTGTTGTCATTGTTTTTTGTGTGGTATCTACAGAGAGTGAGAATGTTGGTGGATTTAACGTTTGCTCTGAAGACGGTGGAAGCATACTTGAGGAAATTGATGTGTTTGAGGTGGATGGATGAATACTGAAACTATGATGTCTTGATTGCATTGGAGATGATGGAGCAGATCCTCCTCCTCCTAATCCTCCTCCTGATCCAACTATATTTAGAGGTGATAGATGTGATTGTCCACCACGAGGTGAATGAGGTGGGTGTGGTAATGAATTATCTAAAGCTGTTAAATTCGGTGTTGAACTACTGTTGTTCTGTGCATTATTTGTTTGATGATCCAAATCCAATATTATCTTGGTAACCTCGTCCATCACAATCATATCGAAACTGTGACTTCTCTGTCGGTTTCCCTCGATTTTCTTTAATCTGTTCATTTTATGTTTGGTATATTATTCTTCCAACAAAAAAAAAAATCTTTCTGTTTTTATCTAAAATACATGGAGTGAATTTGTCTCATTAAGAATATGATTTGAGACTACTATGCTACTACTACTATAATACTACAAACTAAAAATATTACAATTAGAGAAAATTATATAGTTGCTTGCACTTTTGCACTATTTTTTATTTTTTTTTGGTAAAGAAAGTACAGGAAAAAGGTTGTTTGATCAAAAAAAAATAAAAAACAAAGTTAAAAAATAAAAAAAAAATAGATTTTAATTATCAGACGAAGAAGGTTTTAAGTGTGGTCAAAAATTGGTTTTGGTTAACCAATCAATCACACTGTTTTTTCAAAAACACACACTCACCCACAAAGAAATCTCGATTTAAATTTAATTTTTTTTTTTACAAAAATATATTTTTGGATTTGTTTGATCAAAGTTTAACGGTTTATTTCTTTTTCGAAAAGCTTTAGACATCAACCAACAACTAAAAAACAACGTTGACTTATTTATTTTTAATGTGACAAACATCAACATCACATCCAAAATTCAATAACATATCGATCCAAACTTTTTGTTGATTGCTGAGTGTGTCACCTGCGCCTTTTACTTCGACAAATTTAATAAAGTAGGACTCTTCTAACTGATCATCGGGATTACGAGACCACAAAAGAAGATCGGGCATACCATGTGAAAAGCATGTATAGTCTTCAGTTATCAGCTTTGAACAATATCCAATCAATCCACCTCCAACATGATCTGAGATATCAATTAATTGTCTAATAATAATAAAGTTAGTTAATATAGTTTTAGATTAAATATAAATATTTTTATAAACAACAAAACAACACTTACTCTAAAGAATATTTATCCCAATTTATACATCTAACTACTCTTCCATGATATTTCTCCCAGATATATTCAAGTATTGCTTTACGTTCATCACGTGTACTATTTTTGAGTTCTTCCGCTCTTTTGTTGATTAGGTGCGCTCTTGATATATAGAATTCGCTTGTTCCGAAATCCAGAGGTGCATCTTGGAACGGTGATTGAAATACAAAAGGAATGTCAGAGTCGAAAATGATATCCCAGAAAAACAAAACAAACATCGATAGAAATATAGAGGTTTCACAATGAATACCTTTCCACTTTTCTTTACATTCCGTTGCATAATAATTCAGTGCAACTCCCTAAAGATTAAAAAAAGAAAATAAACATTATTATTGGAATATTATTATTAGTAAAGTTTCATAAATAATAATTTTTGAGGTTCAATAAACTTTGAACATACTTCAACATTGGTAATAATTGGTGATTTCTCTTTATCCTCTGGATTCTCTATAAAGTATCTACTTTTACGGCCTGGCAGTCCAGTTTCCACTTTTTCACAATAAACAGTGACTGGATTTGCTTTTCTTATTGTATGTGCCATTTTAATAAGACCGTCTGGTACATTAATATTTTTATTTCTAGATATATGAAAACAGTTAGTTATAACTCTATTTATAGATATTAAATCAACATTATTATTATTTACCTTGTCAATTGTAAATAGTGATTTTCCAAAGCTAATCTATCACCACTTGTCACTTTTTCATCTTTTAATGCACGTTCACAAATTACAAGAGCATCGTCACTTCGATTCAGATGTTTCATATTGATGATCATTCGCTGCCACCAATGTCCACGTTTTCCAGGACAGAAAGGCACCTCTGTCAGTACCATCAGATGGAATATAGCCTTATCATACTCCTTAAGTTTCTCGAGCAGTGCAATTCCACTTGTTAAAACACGTGTATAAACCCAACCAGGTGTAAATCTTAGTGCAAATGTAATGTTATTCCTACTTCCAATATTGTTGTTGCTATTATTATTATTGCTCAATTTATTATTTGTCATATTTGATAACTTCTCTGCACAATCATTTATCATTGATATCACTGTATTCAACTCATCTTGATCGTTTCCAGTCGACTTAATGTTGGTACTGTCGAATCTCTCCTCTATCGCCTTGACATCTTCAAACTCCAAAAGCGATGCTCTTGTTTCAAAGATATTTCGTGATTCTCCATGATTATTACTCTTACTCTTATTGCTATTATTATTGTTATTGCTATTGCTATTGCTATTACCATCCCATATCTTATACTCTGGAAATTCGATACCCATAATATTGTTAACAATGAGCGACGTCGAGTTATGTATTTGCCAATTGTAAAAGAAAAGATGATGAATCATTCTCCAGAGTTTGACAACGCTATCGTTGACTTTGAAACATACGCCAATGTTATCCTCCACCAGTTTCTTGTATCGCTGTTTCGGCGAAGATTGCGAACTGATGTTAAACATCAGTGTCGATTGTCCTCTACTGGGATTGCCTTTCAGCAGCTCGAGCAGCGCCGGTTTCGTAGAGTCTTTCGGTAGCGAAGCGTTACCGATGATCTTCTTGATGGTTGAGACCGTTAGGATTGGTGCCAGTTCATTGTAATCGTCGTGTTTGGTGTCGTACAAGTGAAGAAACTGACAGGTCACCAACTCATCGCAGCTGCTCTTGATATTTTTGATCTCATCGTAGAATATTGAATCTCGCCGGAACCACGGACCTTTTCGGTTGTACAGCCGAACAAAGAGATGTCGCGCACTGTCGTTCATCGAGTGGAATCTCTCTACCATTGACAACTCCTCCTCTTCAAACAGATGTGAATCTCTACTGATAACAGTGTCTGTAACAGTGATGAAATCATTCAAATAGTATCTAGAGTAATCTGCATTCTCTTCTGAAGTCAATGATGGTGATGATGATGATGCTTGAGTAGGTGAATCTGACAATGATAACGACGACGGTGGAGTACTACTAATATTATTAGGTTCATCTTTTATCAATACTATTTCATCTTTTATAACTATACTATTATTGTTATTGTTGTCTGTTATTGAAGTTCTTTTTTGTTTCTTTAAAAAGTGATGTTGTTCATCTTTATCATCTTCATCTTCATCTTCTAAATCTATTATTTGTGATGCTTGTTGAGATTGAGGTGATTGTAATGGTGTTGTTGTTGTTGATTGACTTGTTGTGGTATTGGAAATATCGAATGGAATAGGTGATAATAATAGTTTTTGTGATTGTTGTTGATGTTGTTGTTGTGATGGTGATGGTGATGTTGTTGGTGTTGACATTACTTTGGTAACAACGGTTGTTACAGTGGTAGTGGTTGTAGTTGTCTTTGTTATGACACCGTTGTCATCTTCCACAACCTCTACCTCCTGTGATGATTTAGATTCAACCTTTTTCTTTGGAAAGAATTCAAGCATCGATGCTTGTCGCCCACTGAACGAAGGGAATACCTTATCACTCACAGATTTATAAATACTCAATTGTGTAGGTGATATATTACTATTTTTATTATTTTGACTACTACTATTGTTATTAGCTTTACCTCCACTCCCACCACCTCCTCCACTACTACTACTAGTAGTCTTTCTTTTATTACTATTATATACCATAATTAAAAAAATAATTAATATTTTAATTATTTATATTAATTATTTATTTACTAATTTCTAATAAATAATTATTATTACTTTATTTTTATATTTTTTCGTTTTTTTTTTATTTTTAATTTTCTTTGGGCGGTTTGTTTTTTTGTTTTGTTGTTATTGTCATTCATTGTGTTGTTTTGTTTACATTACTAAAAATGGATAGTTTGACCAGTGAAAACAATAGTGGTAATGGTGGAAGTGACAGTGTTAGTGTTAGTGTTAGTAGTGGTAATGGAGATGTAGTAGTTGAGACAGTGGATACAACTACAGCCACAACCACAGCTACAACTACAACTACAAATACATCTGCAACCACATCGAGAAAACCAGGTGAAGCGCCAATCAAATCAGAGTTTCTCAAGGCAAACAGAAAGAGAACCAATGAAGAGATGGAAGCTGATGAGAAAGCTCAATCCACCACTTCGACAGTTCCACAAACCACTGGCAAGCCAAAGAAAGTAAAGAAACAAAAGAGTGAATACATTCCTGAATCCGATAGGGTAAGTAGTGATGTCGTTTATTGGTCAGTTTTGTTTGCAAACAAATCTTATTCTAATTGTTTTATTTTGTTTGTGAACATTATCTTATATACATGCATATATATATTTAGTTATGTCAAGTTTTCTTAAAAGAGAAATCATGTCCTTATGGTGATAGTTGCAAGTATAGTCATGATCTACAAAAGTATCTGTCTACAAAGCAACCGTCTTTAGGAAAATGCTATCTCTACGAGACCTACGGAGAATGTAAATACGGAATCAAATGTCTCTTTGGTGGTGATCATATCGATGGTATCAACTCGATTGTCAACAAAGAGGTTAGTGATAAATGTGACCAATCACAACACCAACTACAAAACGATGTATCCAACGACATTAGAGTAATGCTTACAAAGAAAAAATATCCATTCAAAAAGACTGAAGAGTATTTCATGTAACTATCATCATCAATTATCATTAATATTTATACAATTTTAACAAACAAACTAAACATATTTATAAAAATAATAGTAAAAACAATCTAGAACTTAGAAGAAATCAAAAGGGTAACAAAAACAATAACAACAACAACAAAAAGGAAACTAAATCAGAAGAGTCAAAAGAGGATAGTAATGTTAATGCTGCTAAAGTAGATGTCAAAGTAGAAGAAACAACAACAACAACTGATGCTACTACAACTCAAACAGAAGATAATAATAGCAATGTTTCTCTTATTAAACAATCACATGAAGGTGTAGAGTATCATGTTGAAGTACCTTTGAAACCACAGGAGAAGAAAAAGCTCGATTGGAAGAATCAATTGTATTTGGCACCGTTGACAACCGTTGGTAACTTACCGTTCAGACGTATCTGTAAGTCGTTGGGTGTCGATATTACCTGTGGTGAGATGGCGTTGGCATCGAATATCGTGCAGGGTCACAAAGGTGAGTTGGCACTGTTGAAGCGTCATCCATCTGAAGACAAATTCGGTGTACAGCTGTGTGGCCCTCACTTGGACTCGATGATGTCCAGTGCCGAGTTCATCGAAGACAACCTCAATGTCGATTTCGTCGATGTCAACTCGGGTTGCCCGATCGATCTCATCTGTAATATGGGTGCGGGTGCCGCTATGATGGACCGTCAGAACCGTATGGAAATGATCCTCCGTGGAATGTCCAGTGTTCTGACATGCCCACTCACCATAAAACTACGTGTCGGTCGTACCGAAGAGAATCCGAACGCCCACAAAATCATCCCGAATCTCGGTAGCTGGGGTGCACAAGCGGTGACCGTCCACGGTCGTTCTCGTACACAACGTTATACCAGACTTGCAAATTGGGAGTACATCAAGCAATGTGCTGAAATCTCACCGATTCCAGTCATTGGAAATGGTGATATCTATAATTGGAGAGATGTATGTTGTTTGGCTAAAGAGTATAAATATATATGTCATAATATTAATCTTTTTTATTATAATAATTATAGATTGAAAAATCATCGGATTCAATCTCTGCTTTGATGGTTGCAAGAGGTGCTCTTATTAAACCATGGATTTTCACAGAGATCAAAGAGAAAAGAGATTGGGATATCAGTGCATCCGAAAGATTGGATTTGGTGAAGCAATTTGCTAACTATGGTCTTGATCATTGGGGATCTGATCAACTTGTAAGTTAAAAACAAATCAAAAACAAAAACATAATTATTCACATTATAATATTCATAATAGGGAGTTGACAATACAAGACACTTTTTGTTGAATTGGTTATCGTTCTCTCATAGATATGTACCAGTTGGTATTTTGGAAACATCCTACTCAAAGATCAATGAGAGACCACCAGGTTACTTTGGTCGTTCCGATTTGGAGACACTGTTAGCCAGTAACCAAGTATCGGATTGGATCAAGATTTCCGAGATGTTTTTAGGACCTGTTCCATCAAACTATGACTTTATTCCAAAGCATAACTCAAATTCCTATGATGCTCAAGGTTAAGTAATAAAATAATTATAATAACAATAATTATAACATTAAACCAATAAATTTATATTTAGTTATTATTACTACCATGCATAAATAAAACAAATGAATTGAATAACAATCAATAAAGTGGGTGAAGAAATGAAATGAAGCGAAGTGTAGTGAAGTGGGTTGTCATCACACCCACACTTGATCATTCATTATTATAAAAACCAACATTTTATATGTTAAATTTTTTTCAATGACATTTAAAAGTGTTAGTTATACGATGATAGATATAAACATTGTAAATTGTAAACACATGTTCATACCCCAACTCACATATGATGATTATCATTGTGCTTCTAAACATGTAATATATATAATATATTTAAGGGAGTATAATTGTATAATTGATTGGATTTTGAAATAATTTATTTATTTATTTATTAATTTATTTTTAAAAAAAGAATTATTTTTGATTTGAGTGAAGAGCTTTCTTGTATTTATTTCCAATATTGATTTTCTTTTCTTTTTAGATATAAAAAATAAATAAATATATTTATATATCATAAATAAATAAATCTTTATTTTTTATTTATTTTGTTTTATTATTTTAAAAGAAAATGAAAGTTTTATTATTTTTTTTATATACCTTATTTCTTTTCAATTTGGTAGTGTCAGAGGACACCAATAAATTTCCAAATGCTCCAAAGATTATGGCTACCGACCAGAATATGGCAACTTTACTGGAATTGGTAGATTCACTTCCAGCGAGTGAAGGTGATACAAAAGTAGTGTTGGAAGTAATATTGGACCCTCTTTTCGATATTGAGAAAATACCAAGCTCACAAGACAACAAATTGAGTTTTATGAAATCTCAAAAAAATTCATTAAAACTCAAAGACAAAGAGAGTGACATATTTAATCAAATTCAGAAATTGGGCAATTTCTTAAACTCAAACAGTGATAACAAACCAGATTCCTCATCAGAAAAACCAGTAAGTGAGAATACTTCAAATGAACCAACAACAGAGAAAGAAAAACCCTCAGAAAGTCCAACTACAGATAAGCCAATAGATAAACCAACAGATAAGCCAACTGATAACCCAACAGATAAGCCAACTAATAACCCAGCAGATAAGCCAACTGATAACCCAACAGATAAACCAACTAATAACCCAACAGATAAGCCAAATAACCCAACAGATAAACCAACTAATAACCCAACAGATAAACCAACTAATAACCCAACAGATAAGCAGCCAGCTGATAAACCAACTGATAAGCCAACTGGTAAGCCAGAAGACAAACCAACCGATAAACCCGCAGACAAGCCAACTGATACTGATAAACCAAAAGACAAACCAACAGAAACTGATAAACCAAAAGACAAGCCAACTGAAACTGATAAACCAAAAGACAAACCAACTGAAACAGACAAACCAACCGATAAACCCGCAGACAAGCCAACAGAAACTGATAAACCAAAAGACAAGCCAACAGAAACTGATAAACCAACAGAAACTGATAAACCAAAAGACAAGCCAACTGATACTGATAAACCAAAAGACAAGCCAACAGAAACTGATAAATCAAAAGACAAACCAACTGAAACTGATAAGCCAAAAGACAAGCCAACTGATACTGATAAACCAAAAGACAAACCAACTGAAACTGATAAACCAAAAGACAAGCCAACAGAAACTGATAAGCCAACAGAAACTAATAAGCCAACAGAAACTAATAAGCCAACAGAAACTGATAAGCCAACAGAAACTGATAAGCCAACAGAAACTAATAAGCCAACAGAAACTGATAAACCAAAAGACAAACCAACTAATAACCCAACAGATAAACCAAATAACCCAACAGAGAAGCCAACTAATAACCCAACAGATAAACCAACTGATAAGCCAACAGACAAACCGCATGAACATAAGCATAAAAAAGATAAAAAGAATAAAGATAAAAAGCCTACCGACAAACCAACTGAAAAGCCAACTGATAAACCAACAGAAAAGCCAACAGAGAAACCAACAGACAAACCAACAGAAAAGCCAATTCCAAAACCATTTGAACCACCTTCTCAATCAAACTCACCAAAACCAAACCCAACTACAAATCCTGAAGGAACAATAACAGGTTTTATTCCATCTGGTCCACCAACACACACTCAGTTACCAGATGCTACGGGAACTATAACAGCTTTTATTCCAACTGGTCCTTCTCCTCAACCCCAATCAGCTCAACCATTCACTCCAAGACCAACACTTGACAATACTCCTCCAAGAGAAATTCCAACCAGGTCACCCAATCCAAATGTTCCAAAGCCAGGAGAGCAATACCGTTGTGGAATTGAATTAAGACAAACCATTCTGAAAAATCTCACAACGCCAGCTCTTTTCTTAAAGAGTTTGGAAATTATAAACTTTGAACCGTTCGCTCATAGAACCATTACAGTTCTCAAGCGAACATACTATAGTGTACCTGGAAATTCATTGAATATCAATATCGAGACTGTCTGGGAGACTGGAACTCCTCAACCAGAAGGACTACTGGAGAGAATCGTCTACATTGGAAACAGTGAACCCGATGACTACTATGTTATATGTGATGATATCATTCACCGTCCAGTTCCACCTACCTATTCACCAGCGGTTGTTCCAACACCAGTGGTCAACCCCGTTCCAATCCCCACTCGTGCTCCTCCACCCAACGATGTAAACACCAAATGCTCCCTGTTCTACAATGAAAAGAGAATTGGATTCATTCGTACTGGATTCTCTGTCAGTATTATCTGGTGGGTTGAGATTATCAACCAAGGAAGTACACCAATCACCAGTTTGGATATCAGCTTCGAAGATCCAGTTACCAATGTCAATGGATTGGTTCCAACACCGAACAGTCCACTCACATTCTCTCTACCAAGAGGTGTTATCATCCGACCGGGTAGTTTCTTCTCATTCACCTACTTCTCTCAGGGCACAGAGATGTCACCGATCAGATTTTCCAACTACCCAGACAGCTGTCATGGTTCACAACCTAAGGACAACGCCAACTCCCAAATGCAATGCAAGGCAACACTGACTCAACAAAAGACAGCAAGCGGAGTGGTGAACGGTCGTCGTATAACCAGTTGGGCAGTGGTGGTAATCAACACCTCGCCAAGCGGCACCAGACTCTACGATGTCACCATGTCAATCGGTGACCGTATCAACTCCGCACAAGGCATAGAATATGGAAGCAAACCAAGAGACGAAGTCATCCACTTCCCACAACAGATAAGATCGCTCGGTTTGAGTTCCGGCGAATCATATGTATGGTACTACAGTAAAGATGGTTTGGACCAAGCACAAATCAACCTATTATCAACCAACTGTGTACCAGAATATTATTCAGATGTTTAGAAAACATCAAAGAGTTTTAAAATTATTATAAATAGATAGATATATATAAAAATCAAATATAATTAAATAAAATGAAAACATATATTTAAATTAAATAATAAAACTTTGTATTTTATTTGTTCTTCTTTTAACTTGTTAGCTTCTTTTAGGAAATTAGACGGTTATTATATCACTTTTAACCTATTTCTGGCCACTGTTGGAATTCAGCATGAATATCGGTTTAGTTTGATCTAAGTTATTGTTAGACTGATCAGCAGTGATGTTTTCATTGATCCCTCTCTCCCTATATGAATTAGTTCTATAATAATGCAGTATGAAACCAGAGATTCTAAAGATTCAAGAGACAGCTGTGGTGATCGTATTACTAGTTGAGGATTGTTTTGAAATTAATTCATCAACAACCTCGGTCAGTGCAACGATTTTAGTTTGTATTTCTTTCAACTGTAAATGTTGTTCAATATGGTTTGTGTATTTTAGCTATTTTGTAAAATGAATGTTAGTTACACTTCAAAAGCATTAATTTAAATGATATATAACAAACCAATTCCGTGATTCTTTAATTGTGAATCGTACCTACGACTCGATATACCATAGTTTAGTATGGAGGAAGTAACTTTCATTGGGTTACAATCAATTCATTCTAAATTTCATAAAAGAAGCTAAATAAGTTTAAAAGAAATAATAAACAAGTCTCATTTTTTTTTGTAAATCGAAGCTACACTTGCTCTTTTGCCAATTAAAATTAAATCTTTACATTAAATCAAATAAAAAAGAAAACAAAAAAAAAAAAAAAAAAAAGTATTTTGGTGATGATCTTTGAACCCGCCAAAATTTGCAATAAATATTAACATTGTTTTAAGATATATATCTTTAGTTTGTTAGATTTAGTTAGATTTGTTAGTAGCATTAGATTAACATTAGGTGTGTGTGTAAAAAATGGATGTTATACTTCAACAATCGATCAATGATTGTTTGAATTGTAATATGCTTAGCAATGCGCTGTTCTTGGCCGAACGACTCGTTGCAGACTACGATTGTGATGACAACTACTATCTGTTGGCAACCATCTACTATCGACAAGGTAGATTAGCACAAGCACATTCAGTACTGAAGAAACTACAGTATCTCAGTAATGGAGTGATGATGAACGGTGAAAATAATAGTAGTAGTAGTTCTTCAGCATCGTTGTTATCGACGGTCAAGTCGATGCAACTACTCGCTCAGTGCTCACTGGAGATTGGTGAAACTATGGAAGCAGAATATCTTCTAGAGGAGTCACTCAAGCTAATATCAAACCAGAGTCATCATACGACAAACGACTTAATCGATACATGTCAAATAGCTAGTATACACTACCTCTTGGGACTGTCATATCGTCAGCTCAACAAGAAGAACGAAGCCATAAAACAACAGCACTTGGCACTACAAAAATACCCATATCTCTGGGTTGCATTTGAACAACTCTGTCAACTAGACATTCAAGTTGATCCAACAACATTTTACAATATAAATAACATTCAACAACTACAACAACAACAACAACATCAGCATATTCTACAAAACAATAATAGTTTAAATGGACTTTCACAAATATCTTTTATAACTAATAACAATAACATTATCAATAATAATAATAATTTAATCAATAGTAATATTAATAACAACAAAAGTTATGATATGAGTACAGTTAGTATGGATATGATAGCATCGTCAATCGGTAATCTCAGTGAGATAAAGACACCACATCAGCTACAAGCAAGTCTGCATCATGCACCCCGTAAATCGACACAATCAGTCATTCAGTTTAACGATTCAACGTCGTTCTCCAGTAGCGTGGGTGTAGGTGGTCTAAACTTTGACATGATCGATTCGACACCACAACAAAACAAGACACCAAAGTTCAATTTAATGAGTAATCTAAATAGCAATAATAAATACAGCAACAACTACAATAATAATAATAATAATACTTATGATATATCAGATGTAACACCAAGATTACCAAATAAAATCAATAACTTTAATTTACAATATCAACAACAACAACAACAACAACATTACCAACAACAACAAAATAATACTAATTCAAGTCAAAATCAACCAATACCAATGTCATTTGCAACACCTGCTCCACCAACTAGTAACTCTATTCAATTTTCAACACCGATGATGACACCTTCACCTATGATAACGAATAACTACAAAGCACTACCAGAAGTCATTAAAAAGAAGAACACAAAGAAGAATGTTTGTATAAACAAATCAAATCATTATTTGAAATAATAGTATTAAAAAACATAAAAGTTAACTTTTATTCTTTTACTTTACTTTTTAGGATAATGAAATTGGAATACCTTTCATTGGAGAGCAATTATTATTTGAATCTCAACAGCAGCAACAACAACAACAATTACAACAATCACAACAAAATGAAAATCATAGATTATTTAATAATACTACTGTTGGTGGTGGTGGTGGCAACGGCGGTGTAAAAAAGAATATTGATAAAGCAGAGAGACATGTACATATAGGTGGAATACAAGAGATACTGCCGGATAATCATTCAATAGGAATAAATGTTGGTAAACCAATGACACTCGATGAGATTGGAAACGATAACAACAACTACAACTACAACAACACTTACGAACAACAACAAAACTATTCTCTACCAATTGAACAAATACAAGAAGCTCACAAAGAATTGTTATCACTTTTCTTTATCATTGCAACAGCATATAAATATTTATACAAGTAAGTAAAAAAGATAAACTAAATGAACACTCTATATATTGAATTTGTTAACTAACTTTGACTTTTATTAAAGTTATCAATGTAAAGAAGCTATTGATACATTTAATAGACTATCAAGTACACAAAAGAATACTGGTTGGATATTAACGATGATTGGTAAAGCCTATTTTGAATTGGTTGATTACCAACAAGCATACAATGTTTTCGAACAAATAAGATCGATTGAACCTTACCGATTGGAAGGTGCAGAAATCTACTCAACCGTTTTGTGGCATTTGAAAAAGTATGTAGTTGCAATACATCCATAATCTTCTATCATCGTAATTTAGTTAATTAATATCTATAATGATCATTATAATCTATAGAGAAGTAGAATTAAGTTACCTAGCTAATCAATTGACGGAATTCGATAGATTGTCAGCACATGCATGGTGTGTAGTAGGCAATTGCTTCTCTCTACAAAAAGACCATGAGTCTGCGCTAAAGACATTCAAGCGTGCCATCCAACTGGATTCGAAGCTCACCTACGCCTATACACTGTGCGGTCACGAGTACTTCTCGAATGACGATCTCGAGAATGCACAGATCTACTATCGTTCCGCTATCAAGATCGATCCACGCCACTACAACTCGTGGTACGGTCTAGGTCTGATCTATTTCCGCCAGGAGAAGTACAGTCTCGCCGAGTATCACTTCCGGAAGGCACTGTCGATCAACGGCACTAGCTCCGTACTGTACTGCTACATCGGTATGACACTGCAATCCAATAAACGCTACGAAGAGGCATTGGTAGAGCTACAGAATGCACTGGACATCTCGCCAAAGAACACACTGGCCAAATACAAAAAAGCATCGATACTCTTCACACTCGAACAATATCATCTTGCATTGAGCGAACTCGAGGAATTCAAAGAGATCGCTCCCAAGGAGATTTCAATCTACATTCTAATGGGTAAGGTCTACAAACGACTAGGTCAACTGGAGAAAGCACACGACAGTCTTACCATTGCACTTGATATGGGTCCTGAGAATTCAAATTACATTCGTTCCATCATCGACAAACTTTATCTTGAAGATGAAATTGATAATCAAGATATTTCTGTACTTATTTAACCTTAAATAAAACTTATAAAATAAATAATATTAAAAAAAACTAAAAACTAAAAACTAAAAATCTAAAAAACTATTGTTTTTTTTAAGAATTTACATTAAACATATATCTATATCTTACAAATGTTCAATAATAAATTGTTGTTGGTTGATGTATTAAATAGATTTTGTAGGAATGAACTTTTAAAGAGATATAGAGAGTTGTCTAGAATCGCTAGACCAGTGTTGTCTGACGAGAGACTTGACAAGTTGGATAGTGTTTTACGGTCGAGAACCGATCGTGTTGCAATCGTCTGTGACAATGTAAAGACCACTGGAAATGTAGCTGCTATCATTCGGTCGTGTGAGGCAATGGGAATACAACACATTCATGTCATTGACGATCAGCCATACACACCATTCAACGACATCTCGAAAGGCACAGAGAAATGGGTCACCGTTCACCGACATCATACACCTCTCGATTGCGTAGACTATCTCAAACAACAACGATATCAAATTTGGTCATCCGATCTATGTGAAGGTGCAATTAGATTCGACAATTTAGTTAAAACATTACCAGCAACAACAACAACAACATCAACGACAACGACAACAACATCTATTATTTCACAAAATGATAATGATAATGATGATAATAATAATAGAATAGCAATTGTATTTGGTAATGAAAAATCAGGTGTAACAGAAGATATGAAGATTTTAAGTGATAAACGTATATTCTTACCGATGTATGGCATGGTACAATCATTCAATGTCAGTGTTAGTGTCGGTATGACGCTTGCTATGCTTCAGATGCAAGGTGTGCTCGGTGGAAGTTTAAGTGATTTCAACAAAGAGAGACTGCGAGCACTCTGGCTCATCAAATCAATACCAGATCATCAACTATACTTTGAAAGACATGGAATTAAATATAACTATCTTTCTCTATTCACAAATAAAGTACCTCTTTATTAAATATTTTAAATAATTGTTAAACAATAACAACAATATTATTATTATTATTACCACTATTTTTCTTTAAGAATTCGAAGGAAATACATTAAAGAAATGATATATTTCATCTTGATCGTAAACTGCCAATTGTGTCGAACATATTTGACAATGTACTGCATGATAATATTCCTTATTTCGTTTGGTAGTACCGGTATCCACCTGTTTTTTGTTGGCTGTATTATCTTCTTTGGGTGTATTAACATCTTCATTGTAGTTATCATCATCTTCTTCTTGTTCATCATCCACCTCTTCTTCATCATCTTCTTGTTGCTTTTCATCTAGAGTATCATCACCATCATCGTTTTGATATAGCAATCGATTTGAAAAGTCTATTTTACAGTTCTTGACAAACATTGCTCTATATTGATTCTTAAAAGTATCATGTCGTTGACAATCAACACAAACCAATGTGAAACAACATGGACAACTTAGATATGCATCTGATTTTGAACCTAAATAATAAAAGATATTGATTAGAATGGATCATTCATTTTGTTTTGTTTTGCTTTGTTGTTTAATATTAAACCACATTACATACCAGACTTTTTTAAATTCTTTTCTACCCATGCTTCATTTTCGTCATCTTCATCTTCATTGTAAAGTAAATTATCTTTCTCTTCTTGAGTCAGTTCATTGTTTACATCCAACTCTAGATCACTACTGTCATCAGCGCTTGAATTATCGTCACCATCGTCATCGACAAAGTTGATCTTTTTAAAATTCTCGTTTAACTTTGAATTATTATTATTATCATTTTTGTTTGTCATTATAAAATAAATAAATTAAAATAAATATAAACTAATCTACATATCAATATAATGATTATATATATAACAATTATTTTAATAGATATTGTGTAAATTTCAAGAATAAGATTGTAAAAAAAAAATAGTTTTTTACAAGTTATAAAAATATATTACATTTTTGAAATGCAAAAAAATATTTTTTAATTTTATTTTTAAACTAGTTATATTATATATATATATACAAATTATGACAGATATTGAAAAAGATAATAATGATAGTAATGATAATAATGTTGGCACAACAACAACAGAACCAAAAGTAATATTTAAAAGACAACAAAAGAACAGAAATATTAGAAAAAGAGATATTAGTAGTACTATTCTACAAGATAATAATAGTAATTCTGAAACTTCAGAAGAATCTACAACTAAAGAGAATGATATAGATACAACTAGCAGTAGTAGTGCAGCTGCTCAAGATAATAACGATAATGATAATGGTCAAGAAGAAGGAGGATCAACATCAATAACAACAAAGAAACAAAAAGTAGTAGTAAATCAATATACAACAAAGAATGTAACAAAGACAGATCATTCATACTCAACTACAGGCTCTGCAAAACCGATGATGAGTGAAGCCGACTCGTCTGCCACTTTGATTGAGCGTGAAGACAATATTCCAGAAAACACAGATAAAGAATCGATAAACAACGACGATGGAATCTATCGTGGAATGAAATCATACAACAACTACATCGAGAAGAAATCGGATTTGACCTATAAGGGTGCCGGTGTAAAAGCAGGTCCAATCAAAATAACAACTTCAAACTATAAAACATCAGTTAGATTTGATTATCAACCAGATGTAAGTTAATATTAATAATAACAATATATATTTAATTTAAGTAAATTATTAATAATACTAATAAATAAAATAACTCTATATATATATAAATATAATAGGTTTGTAAAGATTATAAACAAACAGGTCAATGTTCATTTGGTGACACTTGTAAATTCTTGCACGATCGTAGTGATTATAAGGCTGGTTGGCAAGTGGAGAGGGAATACGAAGCCGAGCAGAAACAGAAAAAGAAAGATAAAGAAAGTGAAAAAGAACGTGGTTTTAAAGATACAGAGGAAGAAGAATTACCATTTGCTTGTTTCATATGTAGGAAACCCTTTGAAAATCCAGTGATGACAAAGTAAGTACTTTAAGATCAATATATTATTATGTCAATTCATTTAATTTACTTACTAACTTGCTGCTTATTACTATTATTATTATTATTTTTAGATGTAAACATTTCTTTTGTGAACAATGTGCACTGGATCATAACAGGAAGAGTAAGAAATGTTTTATATGTAAGGAGCCAACCAACGGTGCATTTAGTCAACCCAAAAAAATAATAGATAAGCTGATAGCCAAATCAAAATTAATGAGCGAACTAAATAAAAGTTTGGATGATTAGCAGCAACATTATTATAATATGGAATCACAAAGAAATACTCTATAAAAATTAATTGGGAATTTAACTTATTTTTGTTATTTTATTTATTTTAATTAAATTTCACCTATTTGAATAGTTCTATCAGATAGACTATCAGGTTGTTGGAAATCGACTTCCATAAAATGCTTTCTTAAATTTGTACATGATTTAATTGATTTTGAACATAATCTGTTCATTAAATATACAATGGCATCGATGAATCTTGGTAGATCATTCTCATCTTCACCAATCTCTGCATAAAGTCTAATATATTGAACATGTGCAACTATATTTTCCACTCTTGATGCCAATATAATATATGCCTATAAATGTTTTATAATCAATTTGTTAATAAAATAGTTTTTTTTATATTTGGAATATCAAATATTTACAATAATTGAAATTAATTGATCTGGTTCATAACCACCATGAGGAATTGAATATACTCTGATCAATGTAGATGAAGTCTCTTTGATACAGTTCAGCATGTCATCCGGTGACTTTAGATGGTTGATCTTCTTCAACTCATTGATTGATCGCGCCCATCTACTGGCATCGAGATACTTCTCCGGAATCTCTTCCTGTATGAAATTCTCCAAAAAGTTTGGTAGATTAATCTTAAAGTTTAAAGCCATTTGGAAATTAATATTTAATTTAGAATAATGAAACAATCTATTTAAATATAAAATAAATCAATATTTGTTAGCTAAGCATTAGTAATAATAAATAATTATAATTAATACATACGAAGAATGTAAGTTAATCATTAACTTTCTCTTGTAGGTTGAATAAATGAACATCTCCATTGGAACAATCTGTTCAGAGGTTGGTGAATTCATAAGTTGTTCTTGTATTTCTGACATTGATTTTGAAATCTTATTAAACAATTTCCTAAAATTAAAATGTGAATTAGTATGATTATTATTTATTGACGTTAAATGATTTGTAAAATAACTTACTGAATAGTTGCTTTTAATGATAGACAATAATCACACATATCCAATTCATCACAATGAGACTGGAAGTAGATCTCTTTACACTGACAATACCTAAGACCTTCACAGAATGATTTAATGAATTGAATGTACTCATCGATTTCATTGGTGATCGAAGTGTTGAAGAAGAATAAACTACAAAACATGTTGTGTTTCTTATTGAGCAATCGTTTTTTGTATTGTTCCAACTGGTCGATCGATCTTATCTGTCGCATATATTCATCTTTCTCATTGTTATTGGATTCTTCCTCTTCTTTCAAAATCAACATTGCCAACTTCTCATAGTTATTCGCAACGATGTGATCGGGTAACACTGCCAACGATTTCAATATCTCTTCAAACTGATTGTATGTAGTATTATCGGTTGGTGCCAACCGCGATTGTCTATGAAGAATCAAATCTCTGAGACTGTCCGAAGAGAATCCACACTGTGCTCGATCAAAGTGGAGAAACAATGTTTTCAAACCTTTAGCAATCGTAGCAATATTTCGCTTCTCAATCTCATCTGATTGCGAATATCTTAGCTCCCTCTTACTACTGTTGTTGCTATCAATATTATTACTACTTCTATGTCTTGATAGCGTTGGTTTTGCTTTGGGATTGGGTGTTGAGTTGATCCAGAACAAAACCATACTCTTCTCATTGATCATTGGTATTTCACCGACCATTCTTGCACTACTCTTCAAAGACAATCTCTTGAAATCCATTGAATTATCCCAACTTATAATCTCAATGATTTTCTTCAAATCATAATTGGACAACATCAACTTGATATCGCTAATACTATTATTCTTTACTTGATATGTTTCTAAATAAAATGGAATTAGCTATTTATAATATGTAGAATATTGGTTATGCTAGTTACCTTTAAAATATGATTTCAAATCATGGACAGAAATTATTGAGTTACAAAAAGATTCAAGTTTATCTTTGAGATTGTGTTGGTTGTTCAGTTGTTTAGGAATGGAGTCTGGTGATTCCACGTAGGTACGAATGCGATCGGAGAATATACGTAGATTATGCTTGATGTTTTGTGTTACGATTTGACCGGTTATCATGTAGAGATTGTTGGGCTTGACGAGTTCCGGTATGATGTAAGAGGAGAAGATGATATGAACAACTATCAATCGTAGACGAGCCTGTTGTTCCTCTTGAGTTGCGCACGGACTGGCTTGATTGAGAAGTTCAAAGCATCGTTTGGTGAACCACTTCAGTGCGAATGGAATCAAGTAGGATTTGTTGAATATCTCCAACAGGAAATTGGCAATCTCTTCGTTGATGATGTGTGTTCGGTGTTGGTTGATGTCCGAGTTGATTTCATCGTCGTGCTCCAAGTTGAGAATCTCATTGGTGACTTGGTCCGTTTCAAAGTTGAAGAGCGGATACTGAGCAATCGAGATGATCGGTCCTTTGATAGCGTTGATAAACAGCTTGCCAAATGTATTCGATACGTAGGAGGAGAGCAAGTTCAACGAGAAATACTCGTTGGCCAAGTCAAAGTGCGATGGGTCGTTGTTGAACTCGCGGAGTAGTACGGTTTCTACGAGTTCGAGGTGAATGCGCTCCTCCAGCTCGGTCAAACAGCCGTTGAAAATGGCACGTGTTATAAAGTCGGCCAGTTGTGTATGCTCAATGGTTTGACCGCGGCCAAGCCTGTTGTTATGCTCGAGACAATCCGCCAGGATATTAGGATTCATTCGTAGTGAATAGAGAACCTTTACACAAGATGGCATCTCAAACATATCCAGCGATACAACGGTGGGTGAGACATTCTGACAGAATGATTGTGAGAGTTTTAAAGACGATTGTTTACTATTGAAGTTCTGCTTGCAAGGCGAGTAATAGGCACCATTGTTTATCATTCCATTCGATTGAATTTCCAACTCTTTTATATCATTTATTGTCATTTCAATCTCAGAGAGAACTTGCCGTTTCTTATCCTTCAAAAACATTAATCCTGTCATTTTATATTCTTTCAGAGTAAATGAATTATCTTGAATGGTATTGATTAAATTAATCCATATTTCATTATTGTTTTGTTCAGATTTTTGAATCGATTCCGATTCTTTATCATTTGATTTATGTATTTCAGGTCTGGATTTTACAAAAGACAATGTTATTTCTTCCATTGTTTTTATTTTTATTATGATAGTTAAAAAAAAATAATTATTATTTCTAAAATATATATTTGTTTAATTTAAAAATATAAAAAATAGATATATTTATATAGATATATAGATATATAGAATAAAAGAATTTACAAATTAACAATAATAAATAAATGAATAAAATAATTTAATTTAATTAAAAAAAGTAGAAAATGTACATGTGATAAAGCTTGATATAGATTTATTAACTGGTAAAATTGAATTAGAAAAGAAATTATCCATAAATAATAGATGGTTCAAAATGATTATTTGTACTACTCTAATAATAAGCTTTGAAGATGTATAAATAAATCACACCTATGAATTGAGGAATTGAAGGGAGTACTAACAACTGAAAACCAGTTATTTAGCTAGTTTGTTTGTTTGTTTGTTAAACTTTATATTTTAATTTGATGTGATTGATTGGTGTTGATGTTCTTCATCCACCACATAAAAAAACAAAACAAAACAAAACAGAGAGGTGGTGTCGAAATAAACTATATATAGATATCAAAAATATTTAATGTTACTGTTGAACAAGTGTTTGAACAATGTGAAAAAAGAGTAGTAGTGGTTGGTGTGAAGTTGATGATTGATTTGATTGATTTGATTGATAAAATTCCTATCCTGATTTCTGATCAAATAATCAAAAAACTTAACACACAATATACAAATAATAATATCGAACAGTTAAAGTATTGTTTTGTTTATTAAACAAAAAAAATAAACAACAATATATTATAATAATGAGGAACGAATGTTTATAAAAAAACAAAATCATCATCGGGTCATTTTTCATCTGTTTAAACATTTAAGTTGGTTGTGGATCACTCGAATTTCAAAGATCGCTTACACGAAAAGTAGGTCAACTTTTTATTTTTGTTGTTTTTTGATAATTATTGTTTACTTTTTTTTTTTTTTTTAATAAGGTTATAAATAGAATAGTAATAAGAATATATTTATATTTTCACTCTCCATCATTTTAAGGAAATTAAATAGTCAAGTTACATGATCAAAATAAAGAGAATAAATTTAGAATTAGAAATATCTATATATCATATGTTATGTTTTTTTATTCATTATTGATCTTTAAAAATAATGAAACCAACATTATAACATTTAAAAGTTAATATTTATTTACAATTAGATTTAAAAACATGTTAACAAAGACAGTTGTTATCTATAGATAACAGACGTCAAAACAAACAAGTCGATTTCCAAGAAATTCACTTATAAGTTTTTATTGTTGGCAATGACTATTATCTTTTTTTTTTTTTTAATGATTTGATACAAATAAACATTGCACTTACATTGGTGTAAGCATTACATTAGTGTTGTTGCTTATTATTTAATTTAATAAAATTTAATTTAATATTATCATACATAAATAAGAACTGCTCATTTGATAAACTATACTTGTTTTTTTTTTTTAAAAGTTAAGAAACATAATAATAGATAGCAATGGATGATGACGATGATTTTGACTTGCCTGTTTATCCAGGTTTCTTGGATTTATTACAACAACAGCAACAACAGCCACAACAACAACAACAACAACAGTCTACATCTTTGACTACTTATACACCTTCAAAAACAGTAATCATACCAACATCTACACCTTCACCATCACCATCAAAATCAAAATCAACACCATCACCATTACCATCACCTTCAATACCCAAGCTATTTCCATTGACAAAACAACTTACACCACCACCACCATCAACGATACTTTTGAAAAGTAATAGTAATGGATCAGTTAATAATGACAGATCATCATTGTCAAGAAGTAATAGTGATACTACTATTAATAACAGTTTTAATAGTAGTAGTAGTTTAGGTAGTAGTTATAATAGTAGTTTAGATTATAACAGTTTTAATAGTCAGACACAGACACAGTCGTTATCATTACCATCACAATCACAATCACAACTTTCACGTTCAAACAGCGGCAACAATACAATTGGTCATAGTCAAGCTCAAAGTATTAGCAGGCAGACATCAACGACAACAACATTATCACCAGGTAATCACCAGTTTACTAGAAGTAATAGTAATGGTAGTAGCAGCAATAGTATTAGTAGTACTGGTAATTATTTATCACCACCTCCATCCAATACCATAAGTAAACCACTGCTACCACTAAAACCAGCACCTACAAGTCAACCAATTGCCAACAACAACAACAACAATAATAATAATAATAATAATAATAATAATAATAATAATAATAATAATAACAATAATAACAATAATAACAATAATAACAATAATAACAATAAACATCAACTATGTAAATCGTTCGACACCTACAACACCGACAACAACACCGACAACTACGACAACTTCAATAATCCAAACACCAAACAATTCACCCAATAACAATATCAACAATAAAACAGGTGGTAGTTCACCAAACACCAATACTTCACCAAACAAACCATTAATTCCTCGTCTGCTCAAACCACCTCCATCGTTAATTTTAAAAACAAACCCTAAACCACCTCCATCGTTTAATGGTAAACATTCAAATACACCAAACTCTGTAAATAATAATAGTAATAGTAGTAATTACAATAATAACAATGTTACAAGCCCTTATAAGCCAGTGTCATTTTATCATGCCGGTATGAATCAATCAGAAATAGAAAAATCGCGTAATTTATACAAGGCTCACCAAAATAATCAACATTATTATAATACCAATTACAATAACAATAACAATGATGTTTGGAGATCTAATAAATCATTACACTCTGCTACATTCACAGATAACTCTGATCATCCAATAAAGAAACAGAGATGTCCAATCGATCAATCATTCGACTTTGACTCTCTAATCACCGATGGCGGTAATGATAATATCATTTTAACAACTACACCATCAAAGTCAGTTACAACAACCAACGGCAGTAATATTAAAACAACAAATAAATTAAGTGCATATTATTCAGCTGGAAATGGAAATGGTATGGATCAATCATCAGATTCTAATAATAATAATAATAACAACATCAATGATTATGATAATGATGATGAGGATTTCGAATCAATAATATTCACACCATCTTCATCTTTACCGCTTGATGGTGATGATGATGATAACAATCAATTTATTTCAAAACCAACAGTACCAGTACCAACATTAACAAATAATAACAATAGTTTTGATCAATCACCTATTTCTACTACAACCTCAACCACCTCTACTACTTCAACATCGACTTCTACTTCTAATTCAACACCAAAGGCAAAATCAGCTTCAAATCAGAAATCATTCACACCAAAAACATCTAAAACAAAGCCAAATATTACCTATCAAACAGTTGTGTTAACAACTGAAAATGTACCCATTCCACCGGCATATGAAGAGGAGAAACCATTACCTCCAGCATTTGGTCTGTTCAATCATCACAAGATACAGACCACAAAGATAAATACACCTCATGGCTACAAAGAGCTCTCAGATTCGTTCAACATCGAACAACTTCAATCATTCATATTTGATAACATCGATAGAATCATATTTGTTTCATTTGGTTTACTGATGGACAATGATAATACAAGTTTTCGATCACACGATAAGAAGAAATCGAAAAAGTCAAAGGATGACGATGATCAATCGTCGACCTCAACTCCTTCGAGAGGCAGTACAAGAGGAAGAGGTAGCGCTGCCAGCTCAAGACGTAATTCATCGAATGACGGTGAGTCTGACTCTTCTTCCAGTAGAACAACTCTTAATGAACCGATTGGAATATCACTTTGGATTCCAATGGCTGATAATCGTGATTGGACCAACGGATCGATGTCCATCGCCAAATACCATTTGTCACTGGTAAACAACTTGGGTGGTGTGCCAAACGATAAGTTGGCGTTTATGGTTCGGCTGTTGGAAGATGACAACATCAAGAAGGTGTCGTTCAATGCGAAGGAATCGATTAAACCGATGTTGTGGCTGAACCAGTGGATGCAACCATCGAGGTTGATCGACCCAAAGATTGCTGCGTGGGTACACAACACCGAAGCGGAGGAGATGAAAGGATTCGAACTGACATTCCTCTATCATCATCTGGTGGAGAACAAAGACTATGAGAAACAGATCAATTTGCCAATGATTAAAGAACTGCAATCACTCGATAGCAACAAAGATCTGGTGATCATCAACAACGACAACAACTTCTCGATGTTCCCGAACGATCTGAGAAACTCTTCGCTCGTCATGATTGCACTTGAACAGCTATTACTTCAACTCAACCTCCAAGCGCCGTTCTATCAAGAGATGAGAGTTGTTCCAATACTTTCAAGTATGTAAAACAAACCAAACACCTTACATTACTTTGAAAAATACTAACTTATCTATATTTCTGGATAACCATATAGAAATGGAATTACATGGTATTACTTTCAGTCCAGAAACATTTAGAACTTGCTCTTCAAATTTGCAAACATATGTGCAGAATCTTCAGGGTAAATGGAATACCGAGTTCAAGAAAGACAGTGCCAAGTCGTTGTCGAGTCCTGTGCAAATCAAGGAATTCCTGTTGACACAGTACAAGATTACAGTCAGTAATACCGGCAAGCAAACTCTTGTCGATCTGATAAAGAAATATCCAGATGTCCAGTATATCAAGGATATATTGGAATATCGTCATTGCAATAAGATACTGACAACCTATGTTCAACCATACCTCGATATTGTGAAAGATGAACAAGCACCTTCCATTCACTGTCAATGGATTCACACTGGTACTGCCACCGGTAGATTATCATGTAAACAACCTGTATGTTTTATTATTATTATTATAATTTTATCAAATTTGATGGCTATTAACTAATTAATTATTTACAGAATTTACAAAACCTTCCAAGAAATGCGTTGAATGTAAATTATAACGATGAAGATGGTGATTCCGAATTGGCTGATTTCAATATCGACGAAGATGAAGATGATAATATGGGTGCGAATAATCAAACGATTTCGTTGAATGTGAGAGATGGTTTCGAAGCGAGAGAAGGTTACACTCTTATTGGTCTGGACTATAGTCAAATCGAATTAAGAATCATGACTCACTACTCGAAAGACCAAAAGCTGGAGGAATACTTCAAAAACGAAGTGGATGTTTTTAAGCATATGGCGCATCACTATCTTGGCAAACCAGTTGATAAAGTAACACCAACAGAGAGAGAGCAAACCAAGCGAATTATCTATGGTATCATGTATGGTATTGGTCCACATTCACTCAGTCAGATTCTCAAGGTATCCAAAGAGCGAGCCAGTCAATTTATTAACGATTTCTTAAATAAGGTAAATATAATTAAATTTTGCCAACTATTATCTCAGCTCAACTAAATTATAATTCTATCATTTGAAAATAGTTCCAATCGATAAGAAACTATATTGAGGAGGAAAAGAAGAAAATCAGATTAAAAAAGTTTATAAAGACAATTGCTGGAAGAAGAAGATTGCTTCCACACGTCAACTCGCAGGATCCTAACCAGTCACATAGAGCGTTGAGACAGACTGTCAACTCAATCATTCAGGGTAGTGCTTCGGATATTATCAAGGAAGCAATGTTCAATATCCACGTTTATTTGTCACAGTTGTCAAAGGAATACAAATCTCTTGATCCACACAACGATCCAAGACTACTGCTTCAGATTCACGATGAACTCATATATGAGATTCCCGACGCAATGCTTAATGATAAGGAGTCAGAGGTCTGCATAAACATCAAACGTATCATGGAATCGGTATACCAAGATGACTTGACCGTACCTATTGCAGTGACAATGTCCAAGGGTAAATCATGGGGTACCTTAACTTCTTTTACACCTACAACTTCCAACCCTATAACTATCAACTAACTTATCAATTAATTTAATTAAATTGAACAACCTATTCATAACTAATTTTGGTTAAACTCCAACATTAGTTAATTTATTAAACTATTAGCTATTATTGTTATTGTTATTATTATTATTATTACTATCATCTTTTTTCAAATTTTTATCATTAATTATTATTGTTTTTCTTATTGATATTATTGTTACGTTTTGGATATTGATGTTGTTGATTATGTTGATCTCTTGCTAGTTTTTCTTTCTTTTTGGTAATGGCTTTCTCCATTTTCTGTTTGTTTTGTTGATTCTTTTCAAAGTTTTCATCTTGAGAGGGATCGTACAGTGGTTTGCTAAATGAAAATACTTGAACTCCGCACTTTTGTGTTACTCTTGCCGGTACGTTTCTGTTGAGTTGCTTGCTCGATCTCGATCCGAACTGAATGGCTTTCTTTATCAGTTTGGTTGACTCGGTCAGTCCCAACGACTTGGCCAACTCTCTGAGGATACGCTTGTCCCCAGTTCCCTGTGGTAAGCTCAAATCACAGACATAAGAGAGTGGTACACTATTTAGATATTCGATAACATTCTCATCGAGATAAGGGAATCTTGGTTCACGACGGTTGCTACTTATGACACGATCGTCTCTCCCCAGATTTCTCTTCCAAATACGATTGAAATCTTTGTTCAACTCTGACTGTAAGACTTGCCATGATCCACGCGCAAATGCACTACGATGTCGTCCGTAGCCAGCCAGCTGTTCATCTGCACCCGATCCCATTAATAATACCTTACAGGTTGTCATTACTCTCTGTTGTTGTTGTTGTAGCTTTTCATCGACATGAATAATACCCTCACCACGACCAGCAAACCAAAGTGCCAACGATATTGTCATATCCATAATAGTGATGGCTGGATAAGAGAGTTGGTAGACAATTGGTTTCGCCCAATCCATCCATTGGTCGGTGACATTCACTTTAATCAGTATCCACTCGCGATCCGGTGCCATTGTGCGCAACTCGTACAAACCGGAAATCGCTGTCTTTCGATCTGGAACCTTGTCAAACTCGTCACTCGTTGCGTTGTCATTGCCAAATGCAACGTTGATCAAGTGAATCGGTTCACCCGCTGGAATGTGTTGATGAGAGACTGCTGCGAGTACCATCGAATCCAGCCCACCGCTAAACAAAACACCGACACGACCTGGAAGAGCAACTGGTTTCTCTGCACAGAAATCAGGTCTAATTAAATCTGGACATTCATGTGTCAAATCTGGCAAACCTGTTACTCTAGTCGCTATCGATCGACTTAGTTTCTCAAACAAACCGTCTCTATACCCTTCGAAAACCGGTTGTTGCCATTCCGAACCATCCAATGGTGTCATTACAGTTCTTCTACCAAATGGATAGAAATGAAGTTGATCTATAGTTTCATTCTTTTGAACAACTGAATCAGTTGAAAAGTTTGTTGATGTTGTTGTAGTTGATGCATCTGTTGTTGACGTTGTTGTTGGTTGATCATTATCATCATCATTATCATTATCATAATCTAAAGTTGTAAAACCGATATTGTTGACCAATGAATTGTTATCCCATGGATGACTTTCTAGTCGCACGAAAGATTGTTCACCAAGATCCTCGGGGAAATGAATCGAATACAAACCAAAGGTGTTAACTTCATTCCATTGTGGAAGTGGTTTAGTATCATCTATTCCACTGGGAAACGATCCAATCGATGCCAATATAAATCTATCATTACTCTTATTGACAAGTAAAGAACGTCTTCCCAATACATCTCTGCCAAACCATAATTTTCTTGCTGATTTCTATTGTTATAAATATTGTTAACAATTGATATTTTGACAAACAAACTAACTAACACAACCTAGCTAACTTACATTCCAATAAACAAATGCAAAAGGTCCTTTAATTTTTAGAAACAATTGTACAAATGTATCGTTTGAAATTCCATCAGACTCTGATGATGACGAGGATGAAGAAGAATCCGCTTGATTGAGTAGATGTAATAAGAATTCGGTATCATTCTGATGTACCCCAATGTGGTAACCGTCAAACAACTCACCGTTCCACATGAGTATATTTCCGTTGATGTCGTGTTGTGGTTGCACCGTAAGATCTCCTCTCATTCCAAGTACCGATGCCATCATATTTATATTGACGGTGATGTTGTTGCCACACTCCAATGTCATTGTCTCCATAATCTGTGAATCAGGTCCTCTATTAACCAAACGATTGAGTAAATCACTCAAAACCCTATCAGTTGATTCCTCTATAACATCCCCATTATTACTACTACTATTATTATTGATAGAATCAGGTGATCCAATTGGATCTAAAACTGTGACACCTGATATTACAAATGAAATACCACACATAATAATAATAAACAAAAATACTGAAAGAACGACAATCTAAAAAAGAATCCAAAAAAAAAAAAAAAAAAAAACTGAATCAAATTCATAACAAGTTGCATCCAGATTAAAAAAAAAAAGATAAAAAGTTCAGAAATATTTATTTATATATTAGCTTAAGACAAAATTATACAATTACAATGAATTAATTAACCTATCTTTTATTTTATTTCTTTTTTTCTTTTTTTTTTTTTGAACGTTGTTTTAAAATTCCAAGTTATTTCTAATCTTTTTAAAAGTAGTTGTAAACAATTGAATTTCCAATTATTTTAGTACAAGAAAGGAAAGAAAAGTCAAATCAAATTAATTAAGTTGTCTCGACTATTAATAACTTATAAAATAGTAGTAAAAGATAAATAATGATGAAGATATTTAATTAAAAGACAAACAACTAAAATTAGACAACATTGAAACTTTAAAAAAAAAACCTTGAAAATTTTTAACAAAGATTTTTTTAATTTATGTTTTTTTTTTTTTTGGGTGTGAAAAATAAAGAAAGTGAGATCGATTGAAAAGAGTGTTTTGCAAAAAAAAAATTTGTTGAACCGATTTTTGTGAAAATTTAAATCTTTAATTAGAATAACAACATAATATATAAAGTCGTGTTTTGAATTCAAAACAAAACATAAAACAACAAAACAAACAAACAAATAATTAAATTAATAAATTATTAATATTAATTAAAAAACAAATCAACCATTATTATTTAAAAGTTAGTTTAAATTCAAAAGTTTATAAAATTTTAAAGTACTCTTATTTTGTTCAACAAATAATAAATATACTTTAAACGTAAGTGTAATTTACAAATACAGCTACTATTACAACAACTATTACTACTACAAATAGAATCCAAACAAAATTATTAGTTTCATTTGTTATTTGTTATTTTTTTCAACAACAAATAATAAGTATTCAAATGTTTGAATCTTTAGTTATAAACAGATAATACAATCAAATAGCTTCGAATGTTTAGAAAATTGGCAAATTTTAAACAGATAAAAGATTACCAAATTATCAAGTTTTCAATAATAATAATTGTAGTTAAACTATCAAATATGTATATTTGATAACAAACGTAGAACTTTTTTTTTTTTTTTTGGGAAATTGGAATGTGGAAGGATATTTAATATCAAATCTACAACCAATTTCATCGTTGTAATTCCAAACACTTTATTGTCACCAATGTTTTCAGTGCTACATCTTTGAATCAAATCTTTAAATTTACAGCTTACAGTGTTGTGTAGTTCACTAGCACTGTAAATCCTTCACCAATCAGTAAAATCAATCATCAATCAATCAACTTTCATTTATTATAAGTATATTTGTTATAATAATGAACAAACAAACAGAATGATCAACTATTTAAAAATAAATTTTCAATTAATTGTGGAAAACAAAAAAACAACAATAATAATAATAATCAAAAGCCAACCATCCATTTTTATAATATTAAGAGATTTGTTGTGAATATGGTGTGTGGTAATGATGCATCGTACTCCAAAATCAAATCAATCTAAAAAGCAATCACATCACACTCCAAAATCAAAACACTGTGGTGCTTAGATTAGCCTGAACACCAAAAACATACCATCACACTAAAAATTGAAAATCATCAAAATAATTATGTTTTTTTAAAAAAAATTATTTTGGAATGGCTTTTCTTTTCATATAACTAAAATTTGAAAGAAAACAAAAAACTTTCGTTTTTGGTTTTTTTTTTTTTTTTTTGTTGTTGTTTGAGCATCAATAATAATAGGGTTTATTTGGTTTTTCTTTGCAAAAAAAAATAAAAAATAAAACAATTTTTTTATTTTAATTTTTATTATTATTTTAAAAAATTAACCTCACTACACACCTCTGCCATCAATAGAAAACAAAAGAAAATAACAAAATTGTTATTGATATAATATATAAAAAAAAAAAACACACAACACTGTATTGTAAGTGATATATTTATATATATGTATAGATATAAGATAGATATAAAATATAAATTAAAACAACATCAACAACAACAACAACAATAATAAAACAACTGTTTTTTTATTTATTTTTATTTTTTAGTTAACTTTTTTTATTTATAAATAAATAAATAAATAAACAAACTATAATAATTTTTTAATATTATTTAGTAGTATCGCCATTTTTATCATAAATTATTGTAATCCAAATATTACATCTAGAAATAAATATCAAAAAATCCAATAATAACAACAACAACACATTCACACACACAACAATAACACAATAACAAACAATTGTACTATAATTTTACAAAATTAAATAAAAATATGGTCAAAATAAAATCGAACAATAACAATAATGAATAAGCACAGCAGCATGACATATCTAATCATGAAGAATGAATGAAAGAAAGAAAGGAAAAAAAAAGAAAAAAAAAATAAAAGAAAGAATAGATGTCTGATTGATTGATTTGATTAATTCATAATTCAACGGCACATCAACAACATATAACATATAATACATAAACTACTATCTGCGCAAACAACAACAACACCACTACACCACCCCCCACTCAAATATTTATACTTATTTGAATAGTTAGTCAATTTTGACATCAACCAATTCAATTCATTAACAACATTAATTTGTTTGTTTTTTTTTAATCTTGTTGTTATGTTATTGTATTGAATCAATCACTATTCTCTTCTATAATATAGAATTTAATATAATAATAATAAATAATAGTTTTTTAGTTTATTCTGTCTTTTTGTTAAAATTAATTTATAAATATTTATTTTTGTAATAATTACCAAACTTTTGTTGACCATCACAAAATATCAACATCGCCAAAAAAGTCAAACATTTAATCATCATCATTATCAATAACAATAATAGTTTAATTACTTGTATTTGAAATTCAAAAAAAAAAGTTACTAACTTTTAATATCTATCTTTTAAAACAATCAAATAATATTAAATACATTATAGTAAACAACCTTGTAGTAGTAAGTAATCAGTTAAAAAAAAAAATTAACAAAAACAATATAACTAACAAATCATATTTACTCTTTTTTCTTTACTTTATTTTATTTTTATTTTAATTAAATTTATTTTAATTATTATTTTTATTTAAACTTACATCTAACCAAAATCAAATCACAATCTCATCTCACACCTCCAACCTATCTTTTTTTTTTTATAATTTTTTTGTTTTTATTTTTTTTATTTTTGACTCTTCACTCCAATTTTTTTTTTTTTTTTTTTGCCAATTTTTTTGATTTTTGATTTTTATTTATTTTTCGCACAATCACAATAATAATTCGATCTTACAGTAGAACCAACCCAAACAATATTAAATTCACCTCAATATATAAAATATTTTAAATTTACTTTTTATAATTAATAATAATAACTATAACAGAAAATGCAAGCAATCAAATGTGTAGTAGTTGGTGATGGTGCTGTCGGTAAGACTTGTCTTCTTATCTCATACACAACAAACGCCTTCCCAGGTGAATACATTCCAGTAGGTTTTTTTTAAATAACAAACACATTTAATTATCTATTAGCATATAAATTGAAGATATCAAGAACAACAAACAACAACAGCTAAATACAGAGGTCTTTAAAAATGAAGAATCATAGAGTGAATATTAGATAGTTTAGAATTTTAGGTTACAATAGTAATAGTAATAGTATAAATAATAATAATAATAATAATAATAATAATAATAATAATAATAATAATAGTAGTAGTTGTTGTATCTTTGATTTATATGCTACAAGTTAATAATAATAATAACATAATAATAATATTTTGATATTAATATTTAAACATTTTTTATTATTATATAGACCGTTTTCGATAACTACAGTGCTAATGTAATGGTCGATGGTAAACCAATCAATTTGGGTCTTTGGGATACTGCCGGTCAAGAGGATTACGATCGTCTTCGTCCATTGTCATACCCACAAACTGATGTTTTCTTGATTTGTTTCTCTATTATTTCACCATCGTCCTTTGAGAATGTCACCGCCAAGTGGCACCCAGAGATCGGACATCACGCACCAAATGTACCAATCATTTTGGTCGGTACCAAGTTGGACATGCGTGACGACAAAGAAACTCAAGACAGACTCAAAGAGAAGAAACTCTACCCAGTCTCCTACGAGCAAGGTCTCGCCAAGATGAAGGAAATCAACGCTGTTAAATATCTTGAATGCTCTGCTTTGACTCAAAAGGGTCTTAAGAATGTTTTCGATGAGGCCATCAGAGCCGTCATCAACCCACCAGTCCACAAGAAGAAGAAGAGCTCATCTGGTTGTCTCATCTTGTAAACAATAGGAGATTTTTCGAATCAAAAAAAAACTTAATTTTTCTTTAAAGACATTGTACCTCATTAATAATAATTAAAATCCTTTTTAAAAAAAAAATTAAACAAAAACAAAAAAAAACATAATATAATCTTATTAAATACTAACTTTACCTTCTAAGGCTATAACCCTCAAGATTAATGTTTCATTTTTAGAATTCTAAATTGTTGTTGTTATTTTTTATTTTATTTTTTTGAAGTACTTCAATTGTTATCAATGAAAAACAAAGAACAATTGTTTAGAATTCTTTGTTTTTTAAATTCCATCAATAAATATTAAATTATCAATCTTGATGACTTGTTGTTTAATTTTAGAGAAATAATATTATAAAGCAGATGTCAACAAATTCAGTGAATTTTCAAAAATATAATTATAAAATTTGATGATCAAAAAAAAAAAAAAGTGTGTAATTAATAAGAAAAGAATTGATTTTTTTTTTTTTTGAGGCACACTAACTCATTTCTTTAATTTACAAAATCATTTGATTTTAATAGATCAAATAAATACACAATAGTTATAAACAACAAACAAACATTTAGCAATGGATAATTGGAAACAATTCATTAGTTCTGTAGAGTCAATTTCATTGGATGAGTCGAAAGTAAAGTTGAACGATGTCATCAAGCAACTCGATATACCAGAGACTTACCAAGAGGTCATCTCAAGTGCTGCTTTCTTATTGTTAGAAGCATAGTAAGTAGTAATAATAGTAATTAATTCATTGTTTGTTGTTTTGATATACAAATAATATAAACTTTAAAAGTTAAAAACAAAAAAAAAAAACAAGCAATGAAAAATAAAATAAAATATGATGATTTAAACTAATATTTTTCTTTGATTAAATTATTAATAATGATAATGATAATAACAGTAAGAACAATAAGAGTGCCCCGAGAGAGGAAGCAATTAAAACATTGACTGAAATCGAAAAATCATCACCACCAGAACTTAGAGTTGAAGTTGGATACAGTATTGGTCTTATTTTGTTTGGATATGTAAGTGGTCTGATGTTTACAACTGTAAACCTTATAAGCAAACATCAACATTCAGTAGTTACTAACACTTTATTTGTTTTGTTTATAGTCACAACTCTTCACTGATCAAGTTCAAATTGGACTTTTATTGAATGCATCGGAATTCTTTCAAAAGACAGTCTCTATCAACCCACAACACATGGGAACATTGACTGCTTTGAAAGAAACCTATTTGATTTTGGTATGTTCCAACAACATATGTTTGTTATTGCTTGACAATGAATGGCAATTATTAATACTTCTTTTCTTTTTTCTTTTGTAATTGGTTAATTTTATTATATATTTAGTCAAATATTACAAGTGATAATCAAAAGATGTTTTATTCTACCAAGAGCAGAGAGTTTAATAAATATATTGAAGCAGTTACCAAAGGTGAGGATTTCAAGGTGGCACCATCCACCTATATCAAGATTGAAACTGCCAAGACCCTCAAGGAAAAGGCTACCGAATTTTTCAAGGTTGGAAACATCAAGGATGCATTGGTCAACTATCACTATGCCAAAAACTATATCACAGGTTTGATGGACTTGAACACTGAAAAAGAAAAAGAAATCAAAGCCATGAGAATCATTTTGCTTAATAATATTGTAAGTACTCAATTCAATTGAATAACCATAGCAAGTTAAATGTTTTTCTGTTGTTAATATTTATCAACATTGTTTTTCATTATATTTAGGCTGTTTGTTTGATGAAACAAAATAAATTTGAAAATGCCATTAGATCTTTAGATGAAGTGTTGGTGGAGGAACCAAAGAATGTAAAGGCTTTGTTCCGTCGTGGAAAATCACACTCTGCACTCAAGAACTTTACACAGGCAGAGAACGATCTCCAAGCAGCCAACGCCATCACACCGGGTGACAAAGAAATCGTAGCAGAGATTGCACTCTTGAAACAAAGAGCAAAGTCTCAAAACCAAAGAGAAGGAAAAGCATTTGCAAAGGTCTTTGATGATTAAACTATGGTACCATAGTTTTATTTTAGAAAATACCCAATGCAATGACATGATTATAATAATAATAATATATATACATAAATACCACCATCACCACCAACAACCAACCAACCAACCAAATGAAATAATAGTAGTAGTAAAAAACATATCTTTAAAAATAAACTAGTTATTAATTTAGATTCCATTTACGTTATATTATATTATATTAGTATGACAAATAATTTAAATTATTTGTTTTTTATTTCTATCAATGAAATTTCTCTTGATAAACGATGTAGTGGATGAAGAAACTTTACATGTTTGAGCTTTGATAGGTGTTAGTTGGTAGACGTCAAATTCTTTGTCGTAGCGACTCTCTGGTAGGTTGACGAGGTCGGTCACAGAGAGTTTGTTGGAACGGATACTTTTGGTGGTTTGGTGTTGGAGTTGTTCGAGCTGTTCTCTTTCTCTTTGTTTCTTGATGAGTTGCTGTATGGTGTCATCGAGCTGTTTGTCTTTGACGGTCTGGCAATCGCGCTGGATGATATCGAGTATCGCCTCTGAGAAGTTGTTGTTGGGATAGGAACAGCGGAGCAGTAGGACAATACGCTCCATCGGTGTCGGTAGCGTCTGGAGAATGAGCAGCAGCAGTTTCTGGTTGATTGCATAGCCAATGAAGTGGATGTTCTCACTCTCGATGTATTGTCGCACGAATTCCGGTGTCAGCATGCCTCGGCGTTGCAGCACACCAAAGATCGAAGCGTAGTAGTCTTGGTAGGTGGAGTGTGAGAGTTCCGGTATGTTGAGTGCAGGCAGCATATCGTTCTTGAATTGCTCGAACGAAAGTCGTTGCAGCTGGTGCTTTCCAAGATAGAGATCGGTGGCGACAATATAGCTATTTACATCTTTTTGGTAGGCATTGCTGTTGAACATCTCCATTGCAGAGTGATACTCGTTGTTGTACACCAGTGAGCTAAGCTTGCAGTTGAACAGTCGCTGTCGGAAATTGTCGATTCTCAACTCTTCCCACTCGAGGTTATCGACAAGTTGTCGCGGATCATGGTGATTCTCAATGACATAGTCCGAGTAGATCTTTAGTGTTTCGTGTCGCAGCATCTTTGGATTCTTTGAGATCAATGCAATCATCATTTTCATTGCTAGTTGGATGTCACGCGCGTTCAGCAGTCCAATGATAATGCCATTCCAAGTGACCACCGACTCTGTGAGAATGGAGAGATTCGATTCGTTCGGAATCAAATAGTTTTGTACAGCGAGCTCAATGTTGTTTTTCAGTTTGTCTTGCAGTTGTAATGGTTGCATAAAGAGATCTCTAAACATTGGCGGTACTTTCGGGAGGAATTCCGAGTAGTATTGTTCGGTTGTCAAGACGGTTTGGAGAGTCTGAGCGGCCTGCACGATGAGGTCGTCGTGGGGCAGGTGATTCTGTGAGAAGTTAAAGTGTTGTAAATGTCGAATGATACTGTCTGGATCCTCTTGGTTTGTCTTCATTCCACGCGATAACAGTTGTTGAAGTTGTTGGTCTTCGTTGGTCGGTTCTCCCGCAACGATGCTGCTGCCCGACGACAACAGAATCTCTGATACCAACGGATCGAGAATATCTTCAACCTTATTGGCTACTGGCGAGTTGATAGTGATTCCCTTGCCTTCGGAGAGGAACGACTTGCTCAGTTCAAACCAAAACAACGTGCACACTTGCTGTCGCAGAATTACTTTTGGCCGACTTGGCTGCTGTTGGAGCGCTTCCTGTAGCTGCTTCAAATGGTACCTGTAAAACACTCTGACGATACTCATATTCGGTGTTTTTCCGTGGTTTGCTCGTAGTTGAAGGTATGTCATGAGTGCTGGACGATACGCGCCAAAGTGCAGGTACATCTGTATGAGATAGCGTGTGGTCATCTCGATGTGCTGTGGATCCTTCGCCGCCAGAACCTGCGAAACAAAGTGGTATATATCTTGTTTGTCGTCGAGACATTGATTTAGGAACAGTAGATTCGCCATGAAACGCGATGATACTGTCGAGAGCGAGTTGGCCAGAAGCTGCACAGAGGTGTTGTGGTCGTGTGGCGACTCTGGATAGGTGTTGTGAATCAGCGATTCCAAAATGAACTGGATGATATCGACACGCTGGAATCGCTCCAGTGAGATCGACATGTTGCGCATCACAAAGAACTGCAGTGTCAGCTGGTGAGTCGACATATTGGGAAACAGCTGAAAGTGTGCAAACAACGAGCAGGTTCTCTGCATTCTAAAGTCATCGCCAACCGAGCAATAGAATTGCAAAAACATATTCAACATATCGACCGTCAGCTTCTCCGTTTGTTCAAGTGCAATGAAATTCAACAGTTCATCCGACTCTAGCAATCTATGATATTTTATAGAGGTATCGAAAAAATATGATTGTAATCTAAAATAATATGTCAAATACATTCACACACAAAAATTGTTAAAAAACAATGATAAAACATAAGATAAGATATTACAAACACTTACAATGTTATAATTTTAATTGTATCTTGTTCATTCTTTATGAAATTCTTTAATCTGTTTACGATGATTTCATTCTCTTTGTCGTGATCCGATACTATTCTTTTGGGTGGTGTAGGTGGTAGTTGTGTGATGGTTGATGATTGTTGTGGTGATATTAGTTTACTCTTGAAATCACGTCTATGTGTAGACTTTGAAATATTCGATAGATCTACTTCATCGTATTTCTTGCCACTGTTGTTGCTATTATAATATCTACAGCCGAGTATACTAGAATATGAAATACTTGATCTATTTAAATAAAGAGTAGATGATCTATTTCCAACAACCAATGTTAGAAACCTATTCATCTCTTATATTTATAGATAGAACTATATATTGACTGACTGATTTCAATCTGATCACTTAGAGTGTGAAAAATATAAATCTGTTTTTTTTTTTTTTTTTTTTTTAACAAAAAACGCTACTTTGCTTTCGTTTTTCAAACAATCAATATTAAATATTATTTGTACGAATTATTTATTTATTTTATTTATTTTTGAAGGATTATATTTTAATTTAGTAGTCGTCGATGAAAATCACAGAAGCATTCCTATCTATGGCTTTTTCCAGGACCTATTAGAGTCTCTATCACAACACCACTCATCGATAATGAAGAACATTTAGAAGACACTCCTAACCAGGGCGATCTATCTGTTTTTCCGATGAAGACATATTCAACACCACACACAGTAATCAGCAGAAGCAAATAGTGTGCAAGAACCGGATGTCTTCAAATTGGTGAACCTAATTACAAATAGTGTTTTAATAATCAAGTTTATTTAAAGTATTAAGAATCATTATCTTTAATATATTTATCATATAATGTTACAAAAATAAATAAATAAAATAGTTAATAGTAGTACAATAACATAATATAGTGCATTATTTAATTACAATATACATATAGAAATTTAATCACTACATTTATTTATTTTTATTATTGTTTTTAGTTTTATATTTAAAGTGCAGGTCCATGATTTAAAATAACAGCTTTTACATTGCAATACTCTTGAATGGCATACTCACTGAGATCCTTACCGAATCCCGATTGTTTGTAACCACCGAATGGAACGAGATAGTGAATGTAGTTGTATTCGTTGATCCAAATGGTTCCAGCTTTCAGTTTCTTCTCAACACGGTGAGCAGTGCTGATGTTCTCTGTCCAGACACCGGCAGCCAATCCGTAAGCAGAGTTGTTGGCACGGGTGATCACTTCGTCAACGGTTTTGAATTTGAATACACAAACCACTGGACCAAAGATCTCTTCGGTTCCAACACACATGTCGTCCTTCACGTCGACGAGTACAGTCGGTTGGATAAAGTATCCACGATCGGTATGCTTCTCACCGCCGACCAACACCTTGGCACCCTCTTTCTTTCCGATGGCAAGATAGTTGAGTACACGGTCAAAGTGCTCCTTGCTCGCCATTGGACCTTGGTCGTTCGACTCGAATGGATTACCGACCTTCAGTGCCTGGACAGCGGGAATGAACTTCTCCAAGAACTTGTCATAGATTCCCTCTTGGACAAAGAGACGCGAACCAGCACAACAACATTGTCCCATATTGATATACATAGCATTGACAGCACCCTTTACCGATCTCTCAAGATCGGCATCGTCAAACACAATGTTTGGAGATTTACCACCGAGTTCCAGTGTAACTTTCTTCAAGTTACTCTTTCCGGATGCTTCCATAACGAGACGTCCAACTCTGGTGGATCCAGTGAATGAGATCTTATCGATGTCAGGGTGACGAGAGATTGCATCACCAACGGTATGTCCATATCCATTGACCATATTGAAAACACCTGGTGGGAATCCAGCGTCGGCAATCAACTGGCACAGTGCGAGAGCGGTGAGCGATGTGTGTTCACTTGGCTTGGCGACAACGGTGCAACCACTGGCCAAAGCAGGTCCCAACTTCCAACACATAATCAAGAATGGGAAGTTCCATGGTGTGATGAAAGCGGCGACACCCACTGGCTCGTGTCTGGTGTAGGCAGTCAGGTTGTTGGCGGCACTCTGGATGAGCTTACCCTGGATCTTGTCAGTCCAACCAGCGAAATATCTAATGCAACCTGCAGCTTGTGCCAAATCAAAGTGGAGCGAAGCAGCATATGGCTTTCCCATCTCTGTTGTCTCCAAAGCGGCCAACCACTCTTTGTTCTTCTCAATCAAATCGGCCAACTTGTACAAAAGAGTACCTCTATCAGTAGCAGACATCTTTGACCATGCTCCATTCTCGAATGCATCTCTTGCAGCTGCAACAGCCTAAATTAGTTGTTAATAATAATAAAAGTTTAATTAATATTAAAAATTAAGATTGATTTATAAATAAAAACCTGTGTAAAAAACTTACTAAATCTACATCTTTTGAAGAACCTTCAGAGATTTCACAGATCAACTCTTCAGTAGTTGGATTGAAAGTTTTGAATTGTTTTGGCTCGACTGGATCTACCCATTGATTATTAATAAATAATTTAGTATTTGGTAATTTAACTTTATTTGCTTCAATCATTATATAATTAACTGATGATACTATTTATTTATTTATATAAATATTTATATATATGAAGACTGTTTGTTTAGTTGATAAATGAAAAATGATTTAAAAATGAATGAGATAGATATTTTTTTTTGTTATTGAAATTTAATTAAATTAAAATTTCTTTTCAGAAAAGAATATTAATTATTATTTAAAGTAGCAAAAGATTTTTATTTTTATTAATTACTTTTACATTTTTGGCCAAAAACCAACTTACAAATTGAATTTTGACCAATAGAAATCCAACAACCAGACAAATTTTGAAGTGACTTTTTTTTTTTTTTTTTGTGCATAGAATCAAACCTTTAATAAAAATTAGATAAAAGAATACTACTGCAGTTATTTATAGTATTTAGGTTAATGTACACATAGATTATTTTATTTTAAAAATGTGTGAAATACAAAACTTTTTTCCCAAACAAAATTAATCTACGTGAATCCTGTTAGTTTTTCCTCAGTAGACACACAGAGAACACCATTAACTTCGAGTTCGAAAGTGACCTCGATTTGTGGGATGCCTTTTAGTGCTTTTTGAATACCATTACTAAAGTGTATAGTTTTGATAGATATCAATCTTCACAGTTCTGAGCATGATAAATAATAGTTTGACAATCTTTATTATATTTTGTATAAAATTTTTAATTAATTATCCTTTTCCAATAATTAACTTTACCACACTCCATGTCCTCAGCAGAAACCTGAAGAATTCCATTAATATCTACTGCCAAATTGACTTTTACTTTTGCGACGCCACCAGATTCTGGTGGTATAACAGGTAAATCGAATTGACCCAAAAAAGTGTTGAGACTGGTCATCGAACTTTCACCTTCGTAAACTTTAATCAATACCTTTTTGCTTTTTAATTGTTTTATAGTGAAAATCTTTGAAAAATTGTATGGAATGGGAGTGTTCCTTTCGATCAATCTTGTCATAACTCCATCTCCTGTCTCAATACCACAGTCCATGGAGTGACTTCCAACACTGATTTGATAACTTCAGTACCTTTGGAGTTTGATAAGATTCCAGCCTGGATGACAACACCCTTTGCAACTTCTTTCTCTGGGTTTTCTACCTCTCTTATTTTTTTGTAACCAAAGAATTTCTTCAACAAGTATTTGATATATTGAATGCGGGAGGATTCACCAACCAACAAAACTTCATCAACTTGGTACTTTGTCAAATTGGAATCTTCTAGAACTTTCTTTACACTATCAATAGTTAAGTCGAATAAAAAACTGTTCAAATTTTCGAATTCGGTACGAGTTAATATCTCTTCTAAACTTTCACCATCAACTAAGTATTTGATTTCAAGAGTACTTTTTGTAGAAGTGTAAAGTTCTCGAATGGCATTCTCTGTAGCATTTCTTAATCTAAGGAGTGCCAATTGGTCTAAAATGGGGTCTGTACCGGTCTTACTTTTGAAGACATCCAACATGTACTTCATAATTCGTTTGACATAGTCTTCACCACCGGTGGAATCGTCTCCATTGGTGGCTAGAACTTGAAAGATTCCTTTTTCGATGCTCATCATTGAAACACCTAACGTACTAACACCCAAATGATAGACTAAGACGTTCTTCTTATGAGAAGTGGTATCTTTGTAATAGTATGACAACGCAGCAGCGGTTGGTTCATTAATGATGCGTAACACATTCAATCCTGCCAAGACAGTTGTATCTTTCATGGCTTGACGTTGAGCATCATTGAAATATGAAGGACAAGTAATTACTGCATTCTTGATTGGTTTCCCTAGGTACGATTCTACATCATTCTTTATCTTGGACAAAATCATGGCTAAGATTTCCTCCGGTGTGTAAAGCTTTTGTATTTTTTTCTCCATAACTGAAACATATAGTTTATCATCTTTTGAAGAGATCTTATAGGGCAACCATTTTATTTCATTTTGAATAAAAGGGTCATTGAAACTATTAGATTTATTTGATAAAAAAAAAATTATGTTAAAATTTGTTTTTTTTTAAAAAAGATGAGTGTCTTTTTAAAGTAACATACTTTCTACCAATTATACTTTTTATATTGAAAATTGTATTTGTTGGATTGTATTTAGCAAGCTCCTTTGCTATGGGACCGATAAAATTTTGTTTTATACCGAAATAAACAAATGAAGGAGTTACACTATATCCTTCAATGTTTGGAAAGAAAAATACACCGCCATTCTTGTAAATCCCTACACGAGTATGGGTTGTCCCAAGTTCGATACCGATTACTTCTCCATCAACAAGCTCTTTTTCCTTAGTGTAGGAATAGTTTATAGTGCATAAAAGCAAAAATAAATATAAATAATATGAATTAAAATTCATTATTTTTCTTAATATTTATAAAATTACAACTAAACAAAGTAAAAATCTAAAAAAAAAACATTATTTTTTTTAACTGGGAGAATCAAAGTTGATTTTATTCATTTGAATTAAACTCATTCCAAGTAAAAACTTGCAGCTTTAATTTTTATTTGTTCAGTCAATTTATAAAATTTAAGTGGTTGATTGTTATCCAAAATCCGAAATTCTTGGGTTAATACTTCAGGTTTAAATAATTCTTTGTGATTACAATTTTATAAATTTAATTAGTTTTAATACTTGGGAAATTTATGTGAATATATCAAATAAAAAAAATAAAAGATTAATCTAGATAAATGTAGTTATTTTAACTGAATTTTGTGGTTTTTTAATACCCTTTTAAATGAAAAAATGGAGGTCTGATATATTCTATTAGAGTAATATATTTTTAAATTAATAATAATAAAAGATTATTTTAGAATTTGTTTAAAAATAGAAATCTTCCAAAATTATCAGGAAAGATAGTTTTCCCAATTTTTAATTAACTATACATTTTTCCAAAAATTAACTTTACCATACTCCATGTCCTCAGCAGATACCATTTATATCAACTTAAAAATTTACTTTTACTTGTGCATCTGTTGTAAACCAGTATTTTTTTGGTATAACCGGTAATTCGAATTTACCCAAAAACCTGTTGTCCTTGGTCATAGAACTTTCGCTTTAAAAATTTGTTGCAAAACCTTTAATCTATTAGATTCTTTTTAAATTAACATGCTTTCTACCTATTAAACGCTTTATATTGAATATTGTATTTTTTTGGATTGTATTTAGCGAGGATCTTGGCGTATTGACCAATGAAATGACAATCATGACTGAAAGATACAAACGATGAGTAGAGCGGAATCCCCCACTATTTGGAATGAAAAATACATTTCCATTCTTGTAGATACCCATACGCGAGTGTGTAGTTCCGATTTCGATACCGATGATATCGCAATCTTCTTCCTTTGCATAGGAAATGATTGTTGCGAACAAAACCAAAAATATATAAAAACAATGAATTAAATTATTTTTAAAAAATATTTACACTCTTCTTTCATGCTATTGCAGAGGTAAAAAAAAAAAAGAAAAAAAAAAGGTTTTTTAAAAAAATTAATTTAGATTATCTTTATTTTGATTTAAACATATAACATATAAGATAAATAATAGATGTAAAATGAATATAATAAAAGATTATTTTTCGAATTGGTCTATCTTCAATCAAAAACAAACTAGAAATTATAATGTTGTATTTACAGGAATGACTGGTGTCGGCAAGACATCATTGTTGTACAAGATGAAACTGGGTGAATTCATTGGTGATAGTGATATTGGTCGTGGCACAATGTATAATGTAGAGTATTATAGCTTTAGAGACAGACAATTCACACTCTGGGAGTTGAAAACGATCTCACCACATGCAACACATGTCAACTTGAAAATCGATGTTCTAATATTGGTTGTCGATAGTTCAAACGATAGGCTTCACACTCTACAAGAAACAAAACAATACTTTTACGACGCATTGAAGGATGCATTGCAATACAGCGGTGAACAAACATCTATTTTAATATTAGCAAACAAATGTGATCAACCAAATACATCTATTCTCAAAGAGATTGAAGATCAACTAGAACTTCCACTTCTAAACAACTACATCGATAACAACAGTAGTACCAAAAGCAATCATCTGTGGCATATTCAAGCTGTATCTGCAAAGTCAGGTTATGGAATAGATGAATCATTAGATTGGATATCAAATATATTAGAACTTCAACAACAAAATTATTAATAATCTTTTATCATAATTATAAATTATTATAATACATATTACATAAAAGTGATGTAATCGTAAAGATATATAAGATTTGTTTGTAATCGAGTTTTAATAGCACTTCTTTAATAGAAATAGATCTATTGTCGAATCATCAATTCCTTGCATATAACTATAAAATGGTAAGTAAATAAACAAATTCGTCATCATTATTTTTCGCATTTTATTAATAATTTTTAAAAAATAATATTTTATTAATAGTTTATTAATAGTTTATATCTTAGATTAGTAACATTTTTTTAGAACTAGTATTTGGACAATTCGTAAATAGAAAAATGAAGATTCAATTTTTAAAATAACCAAATACAGATATATATATTCGTAAAAAATAAAAATTTGTTTGACAGTCATTATCCATGTTTGTGTTTTTTTAAAAAAAATAAAAATATAAATAAATACACACCCACCACAAATCTTCTTAAAAAGATAAATCCTAAAAATATAAAAAAAGCTATTAATATTAATTATTGTTTGTTTACCGTTTCAGGAAATATATGCCCAACTTATAAATATGCATATTTGCTTTAAATGAAGAGCTATAGTTTATTTTAATTTAAATAAACCAAATGTATTATCACAACATGTCAAAGAATCTTTTTGGAGCTGCAAGCAATCTTGGTAACGCTGCTGGTTCGAGCGGTGGATCCGGTGGAATCGGTGCTGTCCACGACGGAATCGACAGTGGTCTTGGTGTCGCCAGCAAGACCGGAGTCAACACTCAGCCATTGAGCCAAGCCAACAACATGGCCAGAAAGTTCACTGGTAGCGGTCAGCAACAAGGTCGTCAAGCCACCAGCAACAATATGGAAGAGGAGAATTTCCAACAAGGTCAACAACAACAAAAGCCATTCAACCAGGCCAACAACTCCAGCAACCAATCAGGTATCAACCAACACCAGTTCAACTAAACACTCTACTGTGATGATAGAATGCTTACCTTTTTTTTTCATTATTTATTGTACATAACCAACCAACAACCTCTTTAATAAACAAAACATAACATAAAATCTTTTTAATTTTTCCTTTCCAGACTCTGGATTTGGAATAATCAAAAAAAAAAACAAAAACAAATCTTTAATTTTTTCATTTTATTTGAAGTTGTACATTTATGTTTTGTTTAATTAAAGATATATAGTTGTTTATTAATATTATATTATATTATATTGAATTCATATAAAGATGTCAGAACATAGTAGTCCAAGTGTTAAGTCACCACCGATTACATCAGCATTTCCTTTTCCTTCTTATTATAATAGAGAACCATTCTTTACATTACAACCAATACTCAATACACAGAAGAAACAGTTACAAATGTGGCAAGAACTGATATTATCATATACTCGTTATCACAAGATCTATGAATTAGATATCAATGAATATATAAAGAGAGGTTCTGAATTATTTAACAATGAAAAGATAAAGAGTATTTATTACAGTGTTTTATCTATAGATATATAGTTTAAACATTTAACATCTTATACTAATCGATAAAACCAACAAATTAACTTTAAATAAATAAAAAAATAGGAAAGCTATCACAAGAGACAATTGTAGCAATATTTAACGAAATTGTAGATTCTGGTTATGGTGAATGGTTAGATAAAGATAAGAGTCGTGCATTGGTATGGTGGAGAAAACCAGACGAGTGGGCATCGATCATCTATCAATGGGTCGTAGATAGTGGTCAGACCGATTCAATCTTAACTGTTTGGGAAATACAAAAAGGTGACGATACAAAGAATCTAGGTAAGATATCATTATAATAATAATAAGATAATATAATATACAAATCAAAAAATAAATTAACTTTTTTTTCTTATTACAAAAATAAATATTTAGAATTTCATGAAATCAATACAAATATATTAATGAAAGCATTGAAATCACTTGAGAAACAAGGTAAAGCACAAATATTCTCTGGTAGTGAAAATAATCTTGGTGTAAAGTTCTTCTCTGTATAATAACAATAGTAATATCATAAATAAAACACATATACATTTAAAAAACCTATTTTTTTATTCTTAGACTCATTAATCTAATTAGTTCAACTAATATTATCTTTAAAGTTATTAGTTTGGCGCTCACTTTAAAAAGTCAACACCACTCGAATTTTTGAAATCGATCAAATAACAACTTCAAGAATCTTTTTTTTTTTTTGATCAATGAATTGGTTGTTTTAGATTAATATTATATTTAAGATTTATTTATAAATAGATAGATATAGATAGTAATATTAATATTACTAAAACACAATGTTTAACATTAAACCAACATCATCGTCATCTTCTTTTTCTTCCTCTACTTCTTCAACCACATCGTCATCAAACAAATCAAACAAGTTTGTCAATTTCAAATGGTCTCCAAACAGTGGTGATCTCTTAATATTCGAATCTAATCACTATTCAAAGAAACAAAGTAAATCGTCATCAACCAGTAAAGATAAAGATGTATTAAAGATACAAAAAGATGATATACTCTGTGAGATTAGAAAGGTAGGTTTGTTACAGCATAATTGAATAATACATTTCAATACAATATCTCTAGAGAGAATTAATATACTAACTAAATTACTATTGTTGTTGTTGTTTAGTTTTATAATGAAATGTATTCACATTTCAAAACATTACAATCAATAGATGACAATGGTAGTGATTCAATGATACCGGACGAAAGAGTAAGAGAGATATCAGCTATTAGCAATCGTTATCAGTCTGTCTTATTGGCAACGATCGATCAAATTCAAAAATCATTGGATTCCGGTAACTACTTGGACTACGATGATAGTTCACAACAAAGAGAGAATCCATTCGATGAAGATTTAGTGTATGTATTAATTAATATATATAACAAATGCTATGTATTGATTTACTTATTTATGTTATTATTGCTATTGTTAGTATTAAAGAAAAAACAAGAATTGTAGAGATTATGAAAGAATCTAAAGAATCAAAGATAGAGTTAATTATATTCTGTGGTAGTGTTAATAGTATCTATCCGTTGTTGTGTGCAAAAGTATCGAGAGAGTTGGGTATAAAGTGTAATTTGATTGCACGTGAATCACTATATGAAGTTAAACCTCAATATCAAATGGCTCTCAAAGGTATACAATCGATGTTGACCATACTTACACCATCACAATACTCTCAAAGAATTAAATATATCGAAGATAAATATCAATCATCATCATCATCTCAATCAAATAATATAACATATGTAGAATGTGATGATTTATATCAAAAAGTAAGTTTGTTATATATATATATACATCTTATCTATACAACTTGTATTTACCTTTAAAACTAACTAACTAAAACAATGTATTTTTTTAATATTTTAGTATAAATATGAATATGATAATCTACAAGTATTGTCTATTATTTGGAAGATTGCACATCTGTTTTATTTCTCACCTGCTATATCACCCTATCAATTGATAGAGTGTCTACATTTCGATAGACAGTCGTTGCACAGTCAGTTTGTTGCTATGACCAGTATGTCAGTGTTGGAGACCGACGAGGGCTATCAGTATGTAAATTCACTGCTGGTCAATGGTTGCATCGATGAAGCCATCCACATCTTGAACTTACACTCGCGTCTGCCAAAGTCGAGTCACTCCGTGCGTATGTCTGTGAGTACCGCGCGTGGAAAGTCACCGCTTGGCAGCATCATTGAGCTGCTGCAACGTATGCCGATTAGACGTCGCTTGCAATCGAACAATGCAATCAATGAGTATCTGGCTCTCTGGACTCGCTGGCACCAAGAGGCAGAGGATCTGCGCATCACCTACAACAACAGCGTCGACGCGCACCTCCAGGAGATTCTCGACATTGTCGCCGGTCACGAACCAACCGTCTTCAAATACGCCAACGGTTTCCTCAGCTCGATTGTCGCCAGCATGCTGTTCATCGAGCACCTGGGATCGACCCAACAGATTCGTCAGCTCTTCTTGCGTTGCTATCATAGAATCACGACACGTTCGACACTCGACCGTATCATCCTATCGTTTGCCACCAACGACTTGGAGTCGGGATTGAAACGAACATCGAAGCACTTCTCTTCGTGGCTGGTTACACATCTCACCGATCTACTATATCACCACCCTTATATCTTGAAGAAACACTTTGCAGAGATATCGCCACTTGCCAACATCCGTGACAACCTAATCGTTGACTATGCCCAGTATCTCGCTTCTGACCAATCGCTTGTCGAAGTTGCATGCAACTATCTACTGTACACAAAGAACGGTCCTTTCATTATCGACCAAATCATCCAACGTCAACCAATCTCCAGTGAGAAACAAGCATTGAAACTATTGGAATATTGTCAATCGCAAGATACTCAAAGATTTATTTATAGAGTAAGTAATTACTATTTTACGCCATACCATTCATTATCTCTAATTTTAGTTACTATCATACATTTCAGATGTTATCAATGGAAGATTATAAGAATCAGCGATATGCTTCTGCTCTGTCTTGGTTGATGAAGGGTAAAGATAGTGAGAGAATATCTCAACTATCAACCTACTTGCTCAATGAAAAGTTGGATTCAAACTTGTTGGATGACTTACAATCATTGGTAGAAACAAAGTTGAATGAGATTCAATATTATAGAGAATTAGATTTCTTAATTAAATATAAAGAATTAATTACACTTTGGAAGGTATGTTATGTTGTCAAACTAAACTAAACACTGATCAGTATATAAACTAATATTTGGTTTTTTTTTTTTAAAGTAATAAGAACTTTGATGACTATTCCAAATGTTTTTGTGGTATGCTTAGAGATAAAGTCGTACCCAAACCATTTTGGATTCGTTTGTTATTGGATATTGTACCGTTACTCGAAAGCTCAAAGAAAGTATACTTTGGATATGACGATACCATTCTGCTGTTGAATTGCTTGGAGGAGATCTGCTCACCACATCTGATCGATCAGTATCTCGAGGGTGTCTCTGATTCTGAAATTCAGACACTCCGATTGGCACTCGCTAGAAATGTATCGAAATCATTTATATTTGCAAATCATCATTCAAACATCAGCAACTCACTGACTACCATTAACAACACCACTGCCATGATAACTCCATATTCACCAAGTAAATTTCAACAACAATCATCGTCATCACCTTTACAATTAAATAATGGTTATCATGCGACAGCAACATCATCATCGACAACACCAACCAATATTATAAACTCAACAATATTTACAATGAATAAATAAAGTAAAAAAAAAAAACATGGAATTTTCCTACAACATTGAAAACAAAAAAAAAAAAACTTTTATTTGTTTATTTAACAATATCAGTACGATAGTGTACATTATCTAAGCTGTTATTTTTACAGGTAATTTTCAATAAGATCGGTAACTTTTTTAGCGGAACTAGTAAGTTGAGTTGATAATATTTAAATTATTTCTTAAACTCAGCACTATTTCCACTTTAACTCTTAGCTATTTTTGTTGAGGGCTGATTCGATCCTGCCAAACTTGGACCACTTAGACAATTTAATTTAATAGTTACTATCATTCATTTCAGAATTTTAAAAAATATCAATGTTGTTGGAAAATCCAATGTCTTTAAAGAAAATAATAAATAATTTAATTTTAATTATTGAAACTATTGGCTATTATTACCCTTGTTGTTGTTATTAAATATTCTATTTATAACCTTTTGAGCTATTGACTTCGAGTTGTAGATTGAGTCGTTTACACCAACTCCAATCATATGATTTCCACCGAGTTGCAATGTACCCTTGTATTTATCTTGGAGATGCTGTTCGATTTGTTTACAGAGTGCTTGGTGTCCAACTGAATAGTGTGGAATTGCATTGTGGTAGATGGTGGCTGCGGTGTGTATAGGACGGGTCTGTGCTTCGTTCAATCCTAGGTATTGTTCGACATGCTTAATCGCGATATCGATAAGTGTAGACTTTTTCATGTTGATGACATCTTGCCATTGAGGATTGCGTTGTGAAATGCCAGAGTTACCACCAATCATTACAGTGATAATCGATCTGGCACCACCATTACCCATGCCTGCCGACTCTGGGAAAGTATTGCTGTCCACAGCGACACCTAATACAGGCAAACCTTCACGCGATGCAACTAAATATCCAAATCCAAGTCCTGACACTCTAGCTCTAACGGGTGTTGAATCATAGACAAGATTGACAACAGCGATATTGGAATATTCCATCTTGGAGCATAATGCCGCCAGCTCACTATCGAATGAACCCAGTGGTTTCTTGGACGCCCATTGATGTAGAGGCACGGTAGATACAACAGTATCATATTCATGTTCGTTTCCATGACTATCAACTAGCCTATAAACAGGAGTACCGTTCTTATCGCTTCGTTCAATCGATTGTATATGGGTATTCATATAGAGTTTACGCTCTGGAATCGATTTGGTCAGTTTGTCTGTCAACATCTGTAGACCTCCGTCTTTAAATGAGAAGATTCTAGTGGAATCGTTGTCTTTGTTCAACATGGATTTGACTCGCCTAACGGAATCGTGATCCAATGACAATGCAGTCTTTTCCAATGACTCTGCCTCTTGTTTCTTCTTGGCGAGCAGCGAACCCAATATGAGTGATCCACTCTCACGCTCCAACTCATACAACGATGGGAAACAAGATTTAATAGACAGTCGTGTGTAGTCACCACCGTGGATACCTAAACAAACTGGCTCGACAAACATCGACGCTGCATTCTCACCTAAACGACGACTGAAAAACGATTGTATCGACTCGTCCTCCTCTTTGCTACGCGATCTAAAGATCTCTGAGAGTATCGGATACACCAAGCCATTGGAGAATCCAAAGCGCACGGCATTGAGAAAACTCGATGGCAACGGTTGAACTTTGCCGTCGATCAACATATATCTGGTTTTTGCCTTCTTGCACGCGAACAGTATTTGATTCTCCAGACGCAGCTCCGCCACCAGATCCAGTGTATGAATACCGTGGCCGGCGACACGAATCGATCTTGGTCCTCGCTCGATAACACTCTTCTCCCATACCTCTGTCTCGATACGACCACCAGTTCTCGGCGAACTCTCAAACAAATCGATCTTTAGCATATCGTCTTCATTTTGCTTGGCTCTTAGTTGTGCTGCTAAACCCACACGCTTCGTAAGATAATGATAAGCGGTCAGACCAGAAACACCACCACCTAAAACAGCAACTCTTTTTCCACCTTGAGTTAAAATAGATGACTATTATAATAATAAATTATCAAAAAAAAATTTGTTTTAGATTAAAAAAATTAGTAAAAAAAAAAGACAAGTCTTTCAAAGAATAAAAAACATACACTCATTTATATATCTATAGATGATTTTTGATTATAACTACTTTTAACTATACATAAAACAAAATAAATGAACTTGAATAAAAACAAAAATACAAATAACCTATATATTACAACAATTATATTAATTTAAATTCTAATTTAAAGAGCTAAGAAAAAAAAAAAATAGATTCACAAACAACTTCACATGTTTGTAAAAATGCATTGCAATTTTTAAATGAAAACATAATTGTGTTGTGTTCTCTGTTAATTAACCTTAAGAAAGTAACTAAAAACAAAACAAATAAATCAATAGAATAAAATAAAAAGATATTTATTACTCTAAACTAAAATAAACAAAACAAAACAAATTCAAATATAATCTTTAATATTTGAACCAGTACTCTCGATAAATAAAAGTTTAATTTGTTGATTTATATCATTATTAGATAATAAACAATATTAAAAGAAAAAAACTATTAAAATTAACATTATAACATTGTTATTATGAGCAACTTAGTTAAACAAAACAAAAAAAAAAAAAGAAGTTCGGACGATTTTGCAAAATGTCATTTTAAAAAATTTTCATTTTTTCGCAGCGATGGTGAGCGTAGTCACATGGTGTGGTGATAGATGAGAGTCTTGCTGCTCACACAAGTCCTTTTTTGATTCCCGTAGTTATCTGATTCAATTTATCAGCCATGGTACAAATCCCCACTGAAAACCGTCTCAAAATCTACAACTCTCTCTTCAAAGGTGAGGATTAACCAGCATACTGTAGATATGTAGAAGAAACAGCTTTAGGTTAGTTAGATTTAGAGTTATAGAGTTGGATATTGCGATAAACAAACGAATCTATGAATATATCTAAACAAATCTATGACCATCGACTACATCTTATTACATATCTATCTAGAAACTCAAAAACAACAAAGCAATCAAACTAACATTCAAACTACTACTACTTTATAAACAAAAACAGAGGGTGTCTTAGTTGCCAAGAAGGATTTTGGTGCCAAGACTCACCCAAATGTTGAGGGTGTTACCAATCTTGAGGTCCTCGCCTGCATGAAGTCACTCAAATCCCGTGCTCATGTCACCGAGATCTTCAACTGGCAATACTACTATTTCACCCTCACTGACCAAGGTATCCAATACCTCCGTCAATTCCTCCAACTTCCAGAGTCCGTCGTCCCATCTACTCTCCGTAAACCAGCTTCACGTCCAGTTGAGCGTAGAGAGAGATCTGATAGACACGAAGATGGTAAGCGTATGGGTCCAAGCGGTGAATTCACCCCAGGTTTCGTAAGTATCAAACAAAACAAACAACATTGACATACAGGTTTAAACAATAATCATTTTTACTCATTACAACCTATTTTTACTATTACTTTTTATAGCGTGGAGGAGATCGTCCACGTCGTGGTGGAATGGGATCCAGTGGATACAGAAGACGTGAAGAGGGTTCTGCTCCACGTCCAACTCAATCAAACTAAGCGCTTAGTCGTTCGGTGAAGGATGTCAAAATAAAATAATTTTATAAAAAAACAAACACAGCAACTACTCCTTCATTACACATTAGAAGGGATTGAGAGAGAGAGTGTGTGTGATTAGTTGATTACAGTTTTATCAGTTTTATCATTTATATTTTTAGTTAGTCATTTAGTTATTTAGTTTGTAGATGGTAGCTCTATTTTTAAGTTTAGGTTTGTAATAAAAAAACAGAGAAATTATTGAGAATACTCAAAGTGATTTATGTATTGTACAAAAGTTTATAACTATATATTATTTATTTTATATATGTGTAATATTTCAAAAGATGGATGATCACTTGTTGTTGTTTTTTAGTTGTGTGGAGTGTCAGAATGTGCCAATATATGCATTGCGAACATGACTTGAGTGGTTTTGGTCTTCAAACTCTTTTGGATCAATCTAGAGAATGATTGTTTTGCTTCTTCATCGTCTAGATCCATCAAGAATGCTTCACGAAGATAATCTATATCATTTCTTGTTGATAATTCAGGAATACCAGTTGATAGCATCTATATATTTATCATTATTAATATTAGTAACATAATTATGATAAATAAAATGATTTAAACTTACAAGATTAAATAAAATAATAAAAAGATTTCTTTGCTTTCTAATGATATTATAGGATAGACAACATAAATCGGTGAACCATTTGAATGAATCACTCTTTTCACCACCCATTACATGTGCAAATTCCGGTGTCAATACAAAAGGTGCTTTCTCCCGTTTGTATCCATGGAATTTCATGATATTTCCCAAGAAATGTGCAAAGTCAATATCTGAATTATAAAGTTAATAATAGTTAGTTATTAGTTGGTGATTTTTGAATCATATTATTATACTTACGGAAAAGATGACCTGAAGTTGCAACCATAATGTTATCATTATGTCTATCACTTATACCAAGTAGATAGGTAGCGACACAGTAACCGGTGAGTGAGTTTGTAAAGTTTTGAACTACCATTTCCATGTCGGATTCAGAGTTACGCTCTTTTAGCCAATTGGATAGCGGTGTCTTGGTGAATGCAGCGGTTGCTCCACCTGCTGCTTTCTGGATGTTGGCGACTGTGTCACTGTCGGTGACGACTTCGATGAATCCCATGCCGTCGCCTGTTGCCGTCACGTTGTAGATAGAGAGATGCAAGTCAAGTCCATCACGTTTCCATAGGTTATCCATGATTGAGATCATCTGGAGCGTCAGGATATCTTGACGTAGATCGTCACCGTGTTTGTAGATCACACTAATCGGGTCACCGAGTGGATCGACATTCTGGAAGCTGAGAAGTAGCGGCGTGGTAAAGGAGTCGAGCCAACGACATTCGTTGACAATGATTCCACAGGCTTGAGTATTGTATGACGTCGGTAGGTGGAATGTGTTTGGCCAGCTGACGCGTGTCAACTCGTCTTGGAGTAGTTGCTTACGCTTGTTGGCCGGTGCTTCCTTGATGATCTTGGCGATCGACTGGAGTCGTGTGACAACCTCCATCTGTTTGACAAACTCATGACGTTGGTCTCCACAGCCTTTGAGATAGGTTTCCAGGATGAGTGAGTATCGATCCGATATCTTTTGGTTGTGCATCTCCGCCTCGAGATGCCAGAACAGCGGGTGACCTATGACTGCACGATTGTTGAGTGCTCGCTGAATGAGGAATCTGGCGAGCGCGGAATCGTGGTAGGATTCGTGTTTGAGCGACTGGATCAGTTGGAGAAGATAGAGCGCCAGGTCGCTGTCACTCAGCGAGCGCAGACAGTTCACTGCATATTCACGTACGAGTTCATCGGCGAATTTGACATCGAGTAACTCGAGTGCTTCCACGGGGGATGGCGTTGCCCAGATGGAGAGAAGACGATGTGCTTCTTTGACATCGGTTGGGTTGTTCCAACGAAGCGATTGCAGTACTTTCGATAGCGAGTGAGGATTGTTGCTCAGATGCATACGGTATGTCCAAATAAACTGTTGATCAGACGGTGTAAGTTGATACATTGGATCTTTGTTGATTAGTATCTGCAGTCTTTCTTCATCTTGCTTTCTCGCTTCGACATAGTCGGTGATCTCGGTTCGTTCCATCAACTCTGGTCGTGGGAAGATAACGGGGAATGGGAATTGTGAGAGTTCAATCACTAGCGATGGACACAGCTGATGGTAATCGCTGATGTTGGTTCTGTCGCCTGGCCATAGGATGAGACTGATGACACCACTCTGAAGGTTACCCTTGTAGTCTATCAGTTGGAGATCTACCCAACCAACAGAGACACGTTGCTGCTTCTCGGATTGAGCAAACAGAGTGAAACACAGCTTGGTTGCGCGCGGTACATGACAGAGTAGCAGGGTGGATCGCAGCCATTCACACCACCATGGATTGGCAAATGGTTTACTGAATGTCTCCAGTGCCGGAGTGAGCAGTTCCTCACCGTGATACATTGCAACGTCAATCATCAACTTGATATCGTTGGTATTGACATCGGGAATCAAGTGGTTGAAAAGACTGGGATTCAGATTCTCGAGACAAAGAATACGAATCTCAAAGGGACGATTGATCTCGTAGAGCATAATCGATCGTTGAACTTGTTGTTTAGTGATTTGATTACGTGATGCCAAGAGGAATGATCCTTTTCCTGGTGTAGAACCTATTGGTGTTGGTTTGTTTGTTGTCGATGCCGGTTGTTGAGAGTAGGTGAGTGCAGGTGGTGGAGATTGTGAGAGTGAAATTGGATTGACAAGATCATCGGTGTAACCATCGATGTGTTTCGGCAGGGAAGATCGATTAACAAGTGTGAATTTAATGTCTTTTTTGCGTTGGAGACGGTTGCGCACCAAATCCAATGCCATCACTTGACAGTCTTTGAGGACATGGTCGGTTGTTCCAGTGATACGAATGACAAAGTCCGATGCTTTCTGGTCGACTAGCAGCTTGGTGGTGTTGTTATGTTTACTAATGACACGCTCGATAATCTCGCTAATCAGATCGGTACCGTTGACACTGATAGTTGTCGAATGGTTATCTGGTGGCAGGTAGAATCGAATACGGAAGTTCGACGGTAGAAGTGGATCTGCTCCGCTGCAGGTGGTGAGTTGAGCAACCGTTACTTTGACACGTTCTCTCACATCGAGTTCATTGAAATTGAAAATACTACTCATTGTCTGGCGGAAGTGTTTGATTTCATTCTCACCATTGCTCCAACAGAGTGGTTTGCCAAGTAGTGAGCCAATTTGAATCTGTGCCATCTTCTTTCGTTGTTGTTGTGCCTTGACATTGTGATCACGTTGTTCGCCAAGCGAGAACGAAGCGGTTCTCTCATTGCCATTGTTCAGTCTGTTTAGAAGTGGATTGTTGATATTGTTAGCAAGAGAGTTTGAAGGTGACGACGAAAGTTGATGTCCACCATTCTGAATCGTTTGTAACCTATTCGATACCAATTGATTGTTGGTTCCACCATTACTATTTACAAGTAATCCTCTATGGCTATTGTTATTATTATTCTGATTGCTATTGATTCCATTGGATGGTATTAATATTGAGTTTGAAATAATCTTATTGTTGTTGCTGTTGATGTTGTTGATGTTATTATTATTGAAAGTAGTTGTTAATTCATTGAAATTGCTTGATTCTGGTGGTGGTGATGTTGAAAGACTGTTGAGATTGTTGCTGTTGATCAATTCTTGCATGCCTGGCTTCAGTACAACTAGTTTCGGTAGCTTGGTGGTGGTGTTGGTATCGTCGACCGATTGCACATAGTTGAGAATGACACCGTTGCTATTGATTGGGACAACGTCAGAGTCGAGTGCCGCACTCTCAATTGCCAGAGTACCGACTTTCAGTGCTGCAACAACCGATTCAAATGTACTAATTAAATGTTGTTTGAATTCATTCGATGTCGCAACCAACGGACATCCAATAATTAAATTGATATCCTTATTCGTCGTTGATACTTGCACTGGGAATTGTTTAGATCTCAAATTGGTCAATGGTTCTTTCAAACCAATATATTCAGTCCAATTTCTACTAATATTATTATCTTTGTTGTTATCAACTGATAGATCTGGTTTGGAAGGAGAGGAAGTAGTTGCACCAGAGTTTGATCCAATGGAGTTGGATTTCTGTTGTTTGAGTAGGAGAGTTGGTTCTTCGGTTGGACTGAGTGCAAATTGAGTTGTGGATTGTTGTTGTTGTTTGTTGTTGATGTTGATACTATCGACACCGGCGATGACGCCAGAGAGTATACGATCGGCTTCGTCGTCGCCGTCGTCCAGTCCATCGTCGTCGTCATCCTCCTCGGTTTCAAAGTTGGGAGCATCGCTATCGTCCGTAACCATTCGATTCTCAACATCGGAGCCTTGCGATTGATATTTCAGTTCCTCTTCCTCGATGGCTATCAGCTGTTGTTGAAGACGCGCCAGTTTCATTCTCTCTCGTTCCCTCTCCTTCTCGGTGGCTTCATCGTCCTCCAAGTCATTGTCGATGTGGACACGCAGTTTTCTGTGTAGTCTCGGTGATAGATTGTCACCGGTACTGCCGCCTGGCGATTCAGAGACTTCACCGCTGCCACCTCCACCGCCACCACTTTGCATACTAGTGTTATTATCATCGCGATCATCGTCACTAAGAATCAACTGTTGTTTACTCGTCAGAATATTACCAAAGGTATCACGTTTGATATCGTGTTGTCTGATCTTTAAATATCTGTCGTCTTCCAAATCACCACCACTAGAAAACGATGAACTATTTACCATTCCACCAGTGTTATTACCACTAAATGAATCTGTTGAACTATTTAAATTATCTAAATTATTACTATTGTTATTGTTATTATTATCATTTTGATTTATATTTAAAATTGGTATTGAACTTGAAACTGCAACCTTATTCATATTATTATTGGTTGTTGATTGATTATTATTATCATTACTATTTACGACTGTACTAGTATTTTTACTATTATTGGTATTATTGTTATTATTTGATAATGAAATCGATTGACGTCTTTGATTTCTATTGAAATGTCTACTATGTCTTTTGTTGAGAGGACTGCTTGTTGTACTACTACCACTGCCAGTACCGTTTGTTATACCCTTTGAGAATGCAGTTCTAATGGATCCCAATTGTTTCTTAATGATATCTGCTCTATGTTTTCTTGCTTTAATTCTATTTTATTGGATATATATTTCAGATACATATTTCAGATGGATGGATAGTTGATTTTAAAATTTAATATGGTGTGTTGAATTGAAAAAGTAAAGTGTTGAAATGTGACATATGTATATATATATAATATTAGTATTTTGATAGATTGATAAAGTAAAGTAAGGTTGACAAATTAGTATTAAATAGCAGTTAAATAATAGATCTTAAGATAGATGATAACAAACTCTTTTGATTTAGGCACTAAAAATACCTCTATTGACTCTTTCTTTGTCATCAGTGACTTTTGAATGTCTTCGTGTGCATATACAAACTTTACAAATTCAATCTGTAATAAATCATTCTATTGTATTGCAAGAATAGAGTTGGATTTGTTAGGTTTTCATTCTCTGTTACTTCTTCAGTTTTTAGATTTATATATATTTACTTTGTTCAAAGCTAAAAAGTAATCTTGGTGACTCGAGTCTTTAAGGAAATCTTTGTGTAGTTTGAATATTTCATATTTAACATGATCTACAGTTGCAGAGCTCTGAAATGAAAATGTACTAGTTTGTTCATTTATAACGATCTTTATAAAGAGTAGTATTTGAAAAAAAGATGTTAATGTTAGTGTTAAGTTAAAGTAGAGAATGAATAACAAAACAAACAAATCAACAAACAAACAAACAAACAAACACACACAAATCATACATAAACAAAATGCTTACATGTACTGAAAATCCATCATCGAAATACTTATTTTTAGAAAATCTTTGTTCTTGTGTTCTTTGCATATTTTTATTGATTGTTTGCTATCGATCAAAATCTTAAAGGTTTTGATTATATTGTTTATCTGATTATTATTATTATTATTATTATCTAAACTATTTGTTATCTATCTATCTTTATCAAAATTAGTTATTATTTTTAAACATTATTCTTGTAAAAAAAAAAAAAACTATGAAAAAAGTTACTATGAGTGAGATTGATTGTGATTGGTATGATGTCAAATTTTAATTTGATAGATTGATAGATTGATAGATTGATTGATATAGTTATTTGTCGTTGGAAAATATTTATCCAATGTTAATATACCAATTAGTAAAATGATTTCTAAATTGTTTAAAAGTGGAAGTTACTACTGATTGTGTGTGTCAGTGCTTTTCTAATCGTTATTGTATTGTTGATTGAAAAATTCAAATCAAAATAGAAAGTGATTGTATTGTATGGCGGTAAGTAATGCTAAACTTATGACAGTGTGTTTATGCATCAGTTGACACTAAACTGGTGGTCTTTGCAATTTTAAAATATTGAAATTAAAAAAAAAAAAAAAAAAAAAACAAAATATCACAAACTTTTTTGTTGCCCTCCAAAAAAAAAAAAACAAATTTTGGTGGGGGGCGCTGTGGTATTTAGTGAAAAAAAACAATAAATCTTAAAAGTGTATTTTTTTTAAAAATGATCAGATATTTATTTTTTTTAAATAAATTTTGTGCTCTTTGGTATTAATCAAAAAAAAAACAATTTGTGATTGCAAATTTATATGAATGAAATTGATTTGTTATAGATATCCATTGTGTCAAATAAAAAAAGTGTAAATCTCAAAGAGACACAGAAATCCCAATTAAATGTTAACTAAAAAAAATCTTCTTTTGGATATTTATTTTATCAAATCGAATACAATTCTAAATATTTATTTCAAAAAGAATATAAGAATTTGTTAGATAAAACTATATTTTTAGATAGAATTAAATTGATTTAGATAATTCATTTTTTTGATGGAATGGGATGGATGTGATAATTTCAATATATTATAAATATAATTATTTATATATACTAAGAAAAAAAAATCACAAAAAAAAAAATCAAAATATTTATTTATGTTATTGATGATATTGAATACTTTCAACATTGGATTGTTCGGTATGATGCTTTTGTGATTCGTTGTTGTTTTTGTTTGGTGGGAAAATAATACGTTCCAAATTGACAAATGGTTTTTCAACGGTGAGATGTACTAAAAAGGCGGCGGCGAATGACATGACAATGTTGGCGGTGTACAGCCATGCGAATTGAAGTGGTGAGTAATGGTCGAATGTTGTTCTCGAGTATTGGTAGGTCCAGATAACGATTGGATGAATCATATAGGTGGAGAATGTCAATTTCGAGAGGTAGTGGAATATCTTTATCTTGAAGAAATCCGCTAGGAAACCACCGTGTCCATAGAATGTCGCCATCATAAAGAAAGACAATCCAACGGTGAACATTGTATGAGCGAATGCATTGAACAATCCATTCTCAATCTTGTTCCAACTGGTTCCTTGTAGTCCTGAGTAGGGGATATAACTGAAGAACATGGTGATTCCTAGTGCCATGGCATAGGCAAACATTCTAAACACTGGTTTGTCGTATAGTTTCTTGGTGGTTTCGTGTGTGTAGAGGAAAGCGACACAGAGACCGACAGCGTATGGACCGACTCTTGTCCATGGTTTCTGGTAGATGTCGGTGGCGAAAGAGGTACTGGTGAATGAGAAATCAAAGAATGTGGCAATGTTGAATTTGATTGTCAACCAAATGTTGGTGGTGAAACAAATGGCGAGCAGAATGACAACCCATGTATAACCAAAGATCTTCTTGTATCTGAATGACAGCAGTACGAATGGAGCAATCAAGTAGAATTGCATGTCATTGGCGAGATACCATCCCCATGCAAAACACTCTTGTGTTAGAGTCGATGGATGCAAGTTGTTGATGTACAACAAATTGGTCCACCAATATTGATCGCATACATCTAGACTCTGAGCGAACTGGTACCACATTGGACCACTTCCAAACATTGGCATCAGTTTCCAATAGACAAACAAGAGGAAATACATCAGTGGCGACAAACGAATGTATCTGTGAAGTGCATATTTAGCCCAGAACAAAAGTGATTTCGCTTTTTTCGAGTCCAACTGCGATAGCAGTGTATGTGCAACCAAGAATCCACTCAGCATGAAGAAGACATCGACTGCAAATTCACCGGCTGGAAGCGCTTGGAATGAGAAAAAGGTACGAACCGTTCCAAACACATATTGGATATTGTCGAGACCTGGCGACAGTGAAAAGAGTAGCGAATGACCCAAGACAACCCACATTGTTGAAACAGTTCTAATTCCATCGAGTGCATCAAAGTGGCGTTTGGTCGATTGACTTCCAATGAACGAACGGTAGTTGTGGATGAGCGAGAACGACAAGAAGATACTGGCGATGATAGAGTTACTCGATTCATAGTCAACCTTGAGTGGACTACGACGCGATCCATCCAACAGTCCTTCGAATTCATCTTTCTTGGCGGCGCTGGACATTTGGATTCTGATGTACTCCATCGAAGTTCCAATCACCACCATCATGGCAAAGCAAATGCAGACACCCAACATCACTCCGGAGCCGGTTGTCCAGCTCTTGTAGGTCTGGCCGATGTGCGAGTAGCAATAGGATTGACTAGTTCCTTTATCTCCTACTGGTGCAATGATTGACATGGTTAAAATGAACTCGCCGAGAGCAGCCTCAATATCGGTGGTGGTATTGCAACTTGGCGGAATGCAAAGTCCGATCATATAGGGATAAGAAACATTCAGGAATGGAACATCATAATCAGTCTGATAGATACAATAATGCGATACATTGGAAGGAAGTTGCAAGCAATCATCCATATTTCCAAGATCATTTGGTGATCTTCCAGTGCTTGTCCACACTATATATAAGCAGTTAAAAAAAACAAAAAAAAAAAAGTTTCACAAAATTAGTAAAAAAACCCTTGATTTGATTTTTTTTGATCAAAAAAAAACAAAGATACACGAAAATAACGGGATCCCGTTAATTTTTGTAAAAACTACTTACTTTCAAGAGCATTTATTGGATAGCTCATCATAGTCTGAACGTCTTGCAAGCATTGTGGAGATGCAGCAGGTTCGGACGACGATGAAAGTTGATCATTATTATTGATTTGTACTGAAGAAGTCAAAGACAACTGTGCAACAACAACAAATAAGATGACTATTGTTTGAAATGAAATATTCATATTTCTACTATATAAATCTTGAGTACTTTTTTTTTGTACAAGCCAATAAAATATGAAATTTCTTTTTGTTTTTTGTTTTTTAATTGGTTGAATTAAAAATTAATTCAAAAAAATAAATAAAAATCTAGATTTTGTTTTTTGTTATAACTAAAAATAATGCAAAACTATTCGATTGAAATAAGAGAATATTCGATTTGAAACAAGAGAATATTTTAGGATTAGGTTTGATTTATTTATATATTGATCGTAGTTCAGATGTAAGCGTAAAAAATAAAATATGATCATATTTTTCTTGTTAAATAGGGAGTGTTAATTTTTTTTGTTAATTTTTTTTTCGGCTTGTTAAAAGTCTAATTTGGGGTTATAGAGGGTTTAAATCACCTGTAATCCAATAAGTTAAAATAAATGTTACCCTGGGGTGTTAAATTAATCACTGTATTGCTTCACTTGTTTTTATTTTTCTAGTTATAATCATCGAACATTATCATTAGTGTTAGAGTGTATTAATTTAAATTTTAGGTATTTAAAGATGATGTTGATCAAAAATTAATTATGATCATAATGATGACTTACCAGGTGTAAAAACAAATTTAACAAAATATCTATTGTTTGCAAACAATAGGGATTGGTTTGGTTGATTTTTTGGGTTTTGATTACTTTATTTATGTAATGGAATTGTCGATAATGTGGTTGAATCGAATTGATAAAACCTTATATTATATCTAGAAGAATATTTCATTTACAACATTGTTGATTCTTCATTTTTCTGGATATGGTTATAATGATTAAAATATAACTTCCATATTTGGAAGGAAAAAAAAAGGGTAACAATTTTATTAAAATCACTTTAAATAATATAACATCTATTGTATTTGTATTTTGATTTATGTTATCTCAAATGATAATTTGCAATGATTATTGATTGATCAAATATTTTATTATTTTTAAATTTATTATTTAATTTTAATATTAAATTTATTAAACTTTATTTGCAGGATTGGTTGGTTTATTGTTATTATTATTTTTGGTATTTGTTGGTAATAATATACGTTGTAGATTTACAAATGGCTTCTCTACTGTTAAGTGAAGTATGATTGAAAGTAGGATTGTGAATACTAGATTAGAAGTGACTTGATAGGAGTGTTCAATTACGGAGTAATGGGGAATACTTGTTCTTGAATAGTTGTATGAATATATTACTATAGGATTAATAAGATACATTGCGAAAGTAAGTTTGGAGAGGTATCGGAAACAACTGAGTTTTAGGAACTTGGAATAATAACCACCGTGGCCATAGAAAGTTGAAAGCAATGAAATTGAAATGGCTGCAGGGAATAGTGTTCTTGAAAAACCCAAGTAAAGTCCAACGATAAGTGGACTCCAAGTTTTGAGATAAGTATCATATTGGATGTACGCTAAGAACATTGATAGCCCAAGACTGAAAGCATATGCTATATATCTAAATAGAGTGATTTCATACAGTCTCTTTGTTGTTTCCATTCTATAGATGAATTCCAATGCAATTCCAAAGGCAAAAGGGCCAATTCTCACCCATGGCTTTACATAGATTTCATTGGCGCCTGGAGTGAGGAACACTGATATATCATATACGATATTGTTTTCCACACTAATCCAAATACTGGTTGCCAAAGATATTCCGAAAAGAATTGCAACTAATATGTAGCCGTATATCTTTCTGTATTTGTAGGCAACTAAGACAAATGGTGCAATTAAATAGAATTGGGTGTCGTTTGCCAAGTACCATCCCCAACTATAGAATTGATTAATGAAATCCTTGGGGTATATGTTATTGATAAATAGTAGGTTTGTCCACCAATATTGTTGTGTTCTCTCAATATAAAACTGACACATCTGATACCAGAGAGGACCACTTCCCATCAGAGGAAACAATTGCCAAAATAAAAATATCAAGAAATAATAGAGTGGGCACAATCTAAGTAATCTGTTGACTACATACATAACCCAAAATAAAGGATTTCTTGACTTGTTTGATTCCAAACTCTTAAGGAGGATATGTGAAACTAGGAATCCTGTTATCATGAAGAATAGATCAACTGCATACTGAGAACTATTAATTGCTTGATAGGCATATGATTTATATCCTTTGGCCATAAAATACTCCATATCGTTGGACATTGGAAATAGTTGGAATATTCCTGTGTGAGAAATGACAATCCATATAGCAGCTAATACACGAACCCCATCCAAACTATCGAAACTTCTACTCTCTGGTAAGAACATGAATGCTCTACAGTTTTTAATCAAAGAAAACGAGAGGAATAGCTTTACAGTGGTTCCTCCCTCCATGAATTCCTTGGATTCTTCTATCATCATCAGTTTCGACATGTACGATCTTATTAACTCTAGAGATGTTCCAATAGCCACCAAGATTGCAAACAACACACAAAAACCCAAAACAATGCCAGCACCTACAGTCCAATTCTTTTTTGGTGGATCTCTGGTATAGAAATGTGTTTGTGTATCACTTCCTGGTGGTGCAATTATCAGCGATGACATCATTAGTCTATTCAACGCCGACTGAACATCATCGGTGGTATTGCAACTCTTTGGGAAGCAAAGTCCTACAACATACGGCAGTGTCATATTCTCCATCACAATTGATGTTTGATAAACACAATAATGTGTCACGTTTGGTGGAAGCATCAAACACTGTTCCATATTTCCCAGTTCATTGGGTGATCTACCCATATACATCCACACTATAAAAAATAATAAAAATCACCAATTTTATTAATAACATTTAACAATCTTTTCTATTTTTTTTTATTTAAAAAGAAATATTTACTTTTCATTGAATCCATATAGCTACTATAACTAAAGCTAGCCAGCAGATCAATATCTGTTGAACATTGTGATGGTTGGTTTGTTGCTGATGAGGAATCAGTGCTTTGACAAAATATCAAAGAAATTGATAAGTTAATAATTAATAAAAATAGAATAAAATTATTCTTCATAATAAAACTAATAAATAGATATCAATATATATATAGAATGATAATATAATATAAATAGAATAAATAAATGATAATGAAATTAATTTTTATTTGTTACCCTTTTAATCAAGCTAATCATCATCTTTGTATATATGTATATATAAAACATTAATAATTACAGTAAATAATGTTACTTCAAAATTATTACTGTCAACATCGTCTCGAAGAGTCGATACAATCAGGTGAAACAATTATACATTATTAAAGTTTATGTTTGTAATAACGCTATAATTGGTAAATAAATACCGATCAATAATTTATTTATTTTACTATCTAATTATAAATATACTATCGATCATATAACGTTGTGATCAAAAAAAAAAAAATCAAACTAGTGGTAAAATACGATTTTAAAACAAAAAAAAAATCACATCATCTATTAAATACAAATATTTGTAATTTGTCTAACATTCATAACAACAATACTGTTATTATTACTATTACCTATTATTGTTATTATTTTTATTATTTTTATAAAATAAATAAATGAAGTTCTAATCTACTCTTTTTTTTTTTTTTTTTGTTAGTTCACTTTTTAAATTATAATGGAAAATAAATAAAAATAATTATTATTTAATTCAATTTTATTTTTAATTGGAATTTTTTGATTTTTTTAGGGGTATATTAACATTATTATTCGATCTTCGCTACACACACCCACCAGGTTTGGTTTTTTTCGAATATTGTGGGTGTGTGGTGGAAGCTTCGCAAAATAATGAGAAGAAAGGATAAACTTGAGAGGATTCTTCCGCTTACCACATATAATACCACAGCAATTTATCGTCTTTTTTCGTTTTATTTTAATTTTAATTATTTTATAAGTATGATCTTTGAATCACACCCAACAACATCAACATTCGAAATTTAAAACAAACAATCTAAGTGTCAATCAATATAAATATAGTTTAACCCACCAAACTTTTTATTTAACAAATAATACAACAACATACATAGAACAACGAGTAAAAATAAAAACCTACAAAAATTAATTAATACAAAAATATATTTATTGTTATTATCATACAAAAAAAAAAAAAAAGAAAGCAAATCAAAATAGAATAGCATACACACAAACACAAACAGAGACACACATACACACACCACACTGCATATAGACTGATAGCAACAACAACACAACTAAAATACTTATAATAGTGAAATCCTTTATTAAATTCAAATTTTATACTCTTTTTTTTAAAATTTAAATATATATAGTTTAACTAACTTATCAATAACAATTGTAAAATAACAGAAAAAGTAGTACAGATAGATAACTAATAAAAGAATCATAATAATATCAAAAATAATTAATTACAGCAAAAGCAATAACAAAATAAATTAAAAGGTAAGCAATTTTTAAAACGAGTTCAAAAAAATTTGTTTTTTTTTTTAATTTTTTTTATGTGTGTTTTTTTGTTAAACGAAAAACAAAAGGTGTATCTTCACTAGTTGTTATTAAAACTTATGCCCACCCCATTCCCGTATAATGCAATCACCAAAGTGTAATAATAGGTTCAACAAATGTTACATAAAAGTTAACTTTTACACTATAAATTAATTTACTCATTTATGTTCATCTGTTGTTTTTGTTGTTGTTGCTATGTTTGCTGATATGGGGTTGGGTTGTTACGAAAGTTATTTATAATTAGAGTAGTATACAAATTAATAATACTATAGTTCAAAATTCAATTGCAATCAAATCAAATCAAATCAAATCAATCAAAAAAAAAAAAAAAAAAGTCAAAATCAAATATTAAATTTGAAGTAGTAACGAGATAACAAAAAACAATAGTGTAGCTCTGTTATCAGTAGTTACCTTGAATTGAATTGGAATTAATTAATTAACAGTTGAGACTTTACGCTACTTTAAGCAGCTGCAACTATTTTAAATTGCAACAACTATTTTATCCCAATATTATATCAATATATTTATAATTCGAATCACTTTATCAATTTATTTTTTGCCCTTTTTGTTTGTTTGTTTTTTCTTTTTCTTAAATGAATGTCTAAAATTTAAATTAAATTATAACTTTTGATAAAGTTTGATAACTTTGAATTAAATTTATTCGTTAACTTATCTTTAAATTATATATTTCGAATATTTGAAAGAATTAATAATTAATTTTTTTTTTTTTTTTTAATAAATTCAATATGGATAGATAAATAATTTAATATTAAAAAATAATTTTAAAATATTACCAAAAGTAGATAGTTTAGTTTAGATCAAATAATTGACAATCATAAAATCATAATAATAATTAAATAGTTCGAATTCAACCATCTGGAAATTAAAAGACAATTTTAAATTGTAAGTTTTAAAAAACAATATTGTTATTTTTTTTTTTAATTTTATTTTAAAAAATTAATATCCAACAAATCAATGAATTACATCTATAAATAACTGTAAAATTTAAATATTCTCTACATTTTATTACGATCAAAAAACCTTTATTATATTGTGTAATGGGATAATAAATTGATAAATGTTGGATTGTAAATTTTTATTAATGGACAAGTTAACTGGTCATTTTACATTATTCTTTTTTGTAAATTCATTCATTGTTGAAAATCTACATTATTCTTTATTCTCTATATCCACATCACATCAAACTACTAAATCTATTTAAAATTATGTATTATTTATAGTATCTATAAATAATTATATCTGTTATAACACTTACAATTGTATAAAATAGTCAAACCATAAAATAATTGATTACACATCTTGAAATTAATCACAATAATATAAAGTGATAGACACCACTTCAATCACATCACTACCACACAAATTTAATTTTTTATCAGATGGTAAAATAAAATTCATTTTCTATATACTTTTTTCGTTGTTGATGTTGTGTTATTTTTAAGTGGTGAGAGAAATTGCCCGCGAAAAGACAATAACAACCACATCAACATTTGGAGACTAAAGAAATAAAATCATGATATTAATAACCCATTAACGAATTAATAGCTATTTGATTACAAATTATAACAACCTCAATTTGGTTAATATAAATCAAATCATTGGAGCAATAATAATCATAAAAATAATAGAATCACTTGTATTTCGTACTATTATACTCTGTGGTTCTATTCTATTATTCTAAATTTAAATTTGAATATGTCACACATAGAACAGAATAATATTCCAACAACACAATCACACAAACAGAGTGCACTTACAAATAATAGAGAGCCATAGTTTGTTGTTGCTGCTGCATGTATCTCATTTCTATCAGCACACACTATATTACCATTAATGTAAACATAAAGAGATACATACACCTGTCAAAATGTAAATGAAAGAAATCAATATTTGTTAACAATTGAAATATACGATGAAAAGTGTGTTATTATTTGTTGTTGTTGTTATTATTATTATCAAATATTTAACAATAAGCATTATAATTTTGATTAAATATATAATTTTATGTATACTAGTCTTGACATTCTTTTCATTTACAGTGTTGTTTTTGTTGTTGGAATTCAGTGAGTAAAATATCCTTCTTTCCGCCCCCTTTTCTTTTATATATCTTTTGGAAAACACAATAAACACAACACAGTAAAACTCTAAACACTCCCAACCATCAAAACATTCCATATTGGATGAAAACAAAATTGTTTGTTTGAATTGTGTCATGTGTGGTGGGTGTAGATGGTGGTGAGTGAGTGTGGTTGTGTTTATTAGAGAAACGATTGACTCTAGAGCTTGTCCTATATCTTCCTTTTTACCTTTTTACCTCTTTTTTGTTTTTGTTCTTTCAAATGTTCTCTATCAAAGCATGCTATATGATATCAAAACAACAACAATAAAAATAAATTTATATGTTGAATAATTAATTTTTTAATTAATATATTTATATATTTGAACATAATTACTATTCCACCACCTTTTTGTATCGTTAATTATTAAACTTCCCATTTCATTATAACCAAAAACAAAAACAACAACAAATTACACAAAAGACAATAAATAAAATCATCAAGAATATAAAATATCTACACTTTTTAATTATACATACATCATAGCTAAACTTCGTCATTTAGGTCAATCTCCTATTATACAAACACAATAAAAACAAAATAGTTTTCATCTTTTTAGTGTACATTAAAAATTAAACATAACATTTAAATAAAATCAATAATAACAATAATAATAATATTACTGCAAAATCAAAAAATTAATTTAACAGACAAAAATCATCAATTTATATACAACAAAGTCATTGTAGAATAATAATGTTATAATTATAATTTATTATCATTTTATTTATCTTTTTCTTTTTTTATAATTATAATTTTAATAATAATAATAACAAACTATAAATTTATTTTAAATTATTTATTTAAATATTATTGTTTATTTTAGAAACAGTACAATTCAACACTCTAGTTTTCAATTGATAACTAATCCAACCAACATATAATTAAAAAATAACCTCTTAAAAAAGTAATTGAAATAGGTAATTAATTTATTTTTAATATAATATAATTACATCAGCTTGTTATACATTTTTATTTTTCTTTGAACTTGAAAGTGTTTTTATTGTCATTCGATAAATTTTAATTAAAAAAATCTTATTTTTACAGTTTGTGTTTATTTTTTTTGATCACACTTCCTTACCAAGTTTGGAATATTATTATTTGGTGTACACACAAAGAATAACTGTTTAATAACTAAAATCGTTTTTACTGGTATTTTAATCTTAAACAATCGAATAGAATAAACTTTTAAATTCTTATCATCTCATCATTACCTTGTTTATATATATATATCAAAACAACAATTTATTAATATATTTATTTTTTAAAAATCTATAGATTTTATATATATTTATTCAACAAATTATTTATAATTTAAAGAAAATCCAATTCGAATTTTCCTTATTAGATTAGATAGTAGAGAAACTTTAAATTAAAAAAAACAAAAAAAAAAACAAACAAAAATGGAAACAGAAATAATGATAGAGACAAATTTAATTCCATCCTCTCCACATACCAACCAAGTAGTTGATGTATTAAATAATAATGAGAATAGTATCAGTAGTAGTAATAATAATAATAATAAAGAGTTAAAAGGAGAGTCTGGATATTGGTCACATGATGTTCTCAGCATTATATACACTCTTTCCAATTGGCTGCGAGGAATCGAAGAGAAGCACTTTGATCCAGAGGAATATAAAGAGAAGGAGAAGGAGCTGTGGAAGGAATGGGAATGGGTTTTGTCGACAACCGAAGAATTTGTACTGAAGCAAAATCAACAGGAATCCGAAAAGGTTCTTGGAGAGCTAAACAATCTCAAAAAGACCGCTTCAAATCTCAAAGTCAAACCATACTTTATCAATCAAGCATCCGAACTCTTGAAAATTCAAACAGATCTCCATCTGGACACATTAAAGTCACCGTTGGATTCCAACAAACGTTCCGCTGTCATCTCCACTGTCATCAACACCATGGAGTCGCAGTGGTTGAACTATATCAAAGAGAGATTCTTCTACGATGAGGAGGAAGCCAAGGAGCCAGTCGAAGATGGTTGGGTAGAGTCAAGCGGTAGTGATTCGAAATCGATTTCAAACACATTTTTATCCGAAATATCCGAAGTACAAGAAATCAAACAGAATTTAAAATTAAACAACACATCTTTCGAAGACATTATCATTTTAAATAAGAATATAAATAAGATTACCTGGATTCAATTCCTCGATAGCTTTAAAGGACAAAAATACTCTAAAGGTATCACTGCAAGAATGGTAAGTTAATTAAACTATTAAAATATAAATTATCACATTCATTTTATTAATAATTGTTTTTAATTTTTTTTAGAAGGATATTGGTTTCCAGGCTTCACATGGTTTAGATGGATCTCTAAACGCAAGAGTTTTAGGTGATATTACCTGGTCAATCTGGAATGCTTTAAATACTGCTTTAAAACAAATTAGGGAGTTGACTCAGGAAGAATCAAGGGAATTAGTTGAAAATGTTTCACTTTTACAACCTGTATTATTAAAGCTTTGGTTAAATACAAAGATTAATTCAAAGGTAAATATTTCAATTCTATAGTATCTATTATTTAATTATCATTACTAATAATTTTTTAATTAATATATTTAGATTGGTGTCAAGAATGAAGGACTTGTAGTTGAAAAGTGGAAAAAAGACGAATTGAGCAAAAAGAAAAAGTAAGAAAACTATAAAATATTTTTAAAAATATTAATAAAAATATTAATATTTGTTTTTTAATCAATATTATTAGGATTTTAGATTTAAAGAGATCTGGCAAACTTGATAAATATACAGGTGAAAAAACCATTGTCATGGCACACGAGAGAAGAGAAATTTCATCTCTTAGATCAACACTTGAACAAAAACTGAAACTTAGACCAAACAACTAATCACACCTAATTTTATTATATTTATATATATATATATATTAATTAGACTTTTATCTCATATATACACATTATATCTATAACCCCATTATATATTTATTCTATAACATCCTGAGCTATGTATATATTATATTAATCAAACTCTGTACAGTAAACTTTGTAAAAAAAGAAAAATAATAAAAAAATGATAAAATTAAAAATCATAAAAAAATATTTTGTTTAATTGTTGTTTATTTTTTAAATGTCTGATTATTGATTTTTTTATGCAGTTGATGTTGGCTTGGCAGGTGCTGCTGGTGCTGCTGGTGCTGATGATGCTGGTGCTGATGATGCTGGTGCTGCTGGTGCTGATGATGCTGGTGCTGCTGGTGCTGATGATGCTGGTGCTGCTGGTGCTGATGATGCTGGTGCTGCTGGTGCTGATGATGCTGGTGCTGCTGGTGCCAGAGCTGCTGGATTATCTTTTGGTTGAGTCGGTTTGGTTGGATTTGGATTGGGTGTAGTTGGATGTAAAGCGGCTTGAACATTATCTAGATATTTTTGAGCATACTTGTTTAACAAGTTAGCAACATCCTTAATAAATTGTGGTACCATTGAATTGGAATAGAATTCGAACATCTTGTCATCCTAATATAAATAAAATTAAAATTAATTAAAAAAGAATATCACATATTTTCTTTAAGTTTAAACGTACTGGTAAGAATCTAATTGAAAATCTAGTTATTTGTAAATTATTAGATCTATTGAACCATGTTGAGCGATCAGCAGAGGTCTTATAATCTCCGGAAGACAATGTTTTATTAAGTAATTCGATATCCTCTTGATCTACATCCATTGGCAATCTCATTGTTAGAAATTGGAATTTCTTGGTGTCAATATTTATAATCAATTGCCAAATGTTTGGATAACTATGAAACCAGATTAATTAATAATTTATTTTTCCAAATTAAATAAAAAGATTAATAATTACCCTGCTTCAGATTTTAATTCAACTATTCTAGCTTTACTCTGATAAACGGCAATAGGTGGGAGAGAAGGAAATGAAGGTCCACTAGTGAATTGACTTATGAATGGTCCCTGGTTCCCTGAGTATGAACCATATGAAATTGATACCAGAGCCAAGGTTACAGCAATTAAAATTATAATTTTCATTTTTAATAAATATCTAAAATATATCTAATTAAAAATATAAATAAAAAAAGAAACAATGAGAATCAATTAATATAATATTTTGAAGGAATAAATAAATATAATTTATTACAATTATTCATTTTTTATTGTTTTCACTGATCATCACTCATTATTCAGTAGAAAGAAATAAAAAAAAATACAATGAAAAATAATTATGTGTGTTATTTGATCAAGTACTATTAATGTTTTTGAAATCAATGATCACTGGGTGTGTGTGATATTTCAACCATATGACAATAAAGGGAGAATAAAAATATTATTTTTAATTTGAATATTCTTATTTTACGTATCGATAATGGTCTATAAACCATCTTATCTGGAGACCAACTCTACACAGAAAAATAGAAAAGATTAACATCATGATTCTTTTGTTGACCCAACACAGAATATCGCGATATGTGAATAATTATTAAAATAAAATAATCTTTTGTATTGTTAATTTGGTATTAAATATATTTCTTTAACAATTATTATTTGTTAAAGAAATTAACTTTGTTTAATGTTTATTTTGGAAAGGGTTTAAAAATATACAGGTTTAAACAAATACAAAGCTTCAACTTGAAATGGTACGGAGTTTGTTGTTTCGTCTTTATGTCTTCGAACTATGATACTGTACAGGGGTTGTTGAAAAAAAAAACAAAAAGGCAAATTGTTGACCTTTTTAAGTATTACAAGTTATTATTATTGGTTGTTGTTGTTGTTGAACTATTATTTGTTGTTGCGGATTGAAAAGTTGTTGATTGTATTATTATGTAATACTTTTGACTAAAATTATTATTATAACACAGAATTTTACATTGTCTTACAGAATGTATTTTGCATGTTATTCATTGTTCTGGTCTTGATTTTGTTTAATTTCTTAACGTTACTGGATACCATAGTCTTGAATTTGGACTTTGATTTGTTGTCATCCTTCTTTTGATCCTTGATTCCACGCTCGCGACGACGCATCTCACGAACCAATTCGTAGAAAGACTCTTCGACGTTGTGACGGGTACGGGCAGATGCTTCCATGTGCAGCATTCCGAGACACTTTGCAAGATCTTTACCTTCTTCGAGAGTGACTTCACGCAGGTGTTCCAGATCGCACTTGTTACCTACAAGCATGATTGGAACGGATTCCTTGTCGAGTACACGTGAGACTTGCTCTTTGAAAAGGGTGACTTGGTCGAATGATGATCTACTGGTGATTGTATATACAATAATGAAACCTTCGCAAGAACGAATCCATTGGTCACGCATTGCTGTAAGTTCCTCTTGTCCGGCAGTATCCAGAATATCCAGAATGCAAGCTTCCTCGTCGATGACAACTTGCTTTCTATAGGAATCCTCGATGGTTGGATCGTAATATTCAACAAAATGATTTGAACATAATTGAATTGTAATGGATGTCTAAAGATAAATATAATAATTATTAATATTTGTTATTTCAATTTTATTTTTTTAGTTTTCTAGATTAAACTTACCTTACCGACACCACCATCACCCAAGACACAAATCTTGAGGTTATTATGGAGACCACCAGCGCTGGTGGTTTTAGACTTGGATGGCGAAGAAACGTGATTCTCAGACATTTTGATTTGATTTATTTATTTATAATTATTATGATTTATTTATAAGGATATTATTAAAGTTTTTTTTTTAAAGACAAATATTTATTTTAAATATTCTGTCTTATACAAATTATTATTATTTTATTAAATTAATAAATAAATAAATATTATTTTTGTATTAATATAATGAGGTATTTAAAAAAAAATATAAACTGGTATAATTGTTTTTGTTGTTTAATTAATTATCTTATTGATGGACTGATTGAATTGTGATGATGTTATACTATCGGATTTAATAGATAACTTGGTTAATTTCTACAAAAAAAAAAAATACAGATCTCTATCTATTATAAATGTAGAATGGTTTGATTTTGGTTTAAAATTAATACTAATATTAATAATAAATCAATAATAATATAAATATATAAATATATGTAGAAATGCAAAAACAAAATCCTAACTGTGTGATTTACAGGTCAATAGTGAAAATGATTAATTAATACTATTTGTTATTGATTGTTGTTGAAGCAATTGGAATTTCAAAAGATATCTTTTTTTTGTGTGTTTGTGTGAGTTTTATTTTGTTTGATTTAGGTTAAATTATTTGTTTGTTAATTGTGTGTGTTGTGTGTGCGTGTGTGCAATGTTATTGAGTGGTTGGTTTTTATTACAAAAAGGGGCTGAAATATCAGTTGATTGATTTTGATATTATAATTGTTATTTATTTAACGTTTATTATTATTATTTATTATTTTTATTATTATTATTATTATTATTTGTTGATTGTTTTTGGTTATGTGGTAAATAATTGTTTGTTGGTGTCTCGAATATATACAAACTCAAAACCTATTATTAAATCAAAAAAAAAACCTTCTCTTCATTAACTTGGAGTAAAATTTTTAAGTGAATTTTTTTATCAATACTTTTTTTATTTTTATTTTTATTTTTGTCTTGCCAATTTCTCGATCAGAAATACAAAGGAAACCGCTATAGTGGGGTGTAGTTTTTTCGTGAGGTTTCAAAATTATGAGTAAAAAATTAAATCCATCAATTAATAGAATACCACAATTTTTTGATGAATGTGAAAAAAAAAAAAAATCTTTTTTCTTTCGGTTCTTCTTTTTTGCAATTTTTTTGCAACACAAATCAGCTCCTTCCCTTCAAATTTGCCCATTGTTCATCATTTTGGGTAATCCTTGCCACCTCCATCATTGTAAAAATTGTGTGGTTGTGTGGGTGTTTATTTTATTTTGTACTTAAGTTTAATTCCTTCATTCTGCAAATGGCGATTTGATAAAAGTGTGTTTAATGGTCTTTTTCTTCCAGGTTACCCCCAAAGCACTTTTAGCAGGTACTCAAAGCCATTCGCAATAGCATCAATCAATAAGTCAAACAATCACAATACAATTAAAATAAAATCATTTCAATTCAATTCATGGGTAGATAGATTTGATTTCATTTGAAATAAAAGTGTGGTGTGTTTGACAGAGATCAATGTAAATATGTGTGGTGGGCACATGTGTTACTCACATTGGGATGTTGACAGTTCAACTAAAAGTGTGACAGAAAAGATATTTTGTGCAACAATCATACTCCTTAAATCTTTTTTGGTTTGAGCTTTGATCTGATATTCTGCTGGGCTTTTCTTCACTCCTCAATAAATTTTTAATTTTATTACAGAGATCTCTTAAAACTTTCAAAAATCCTTTGATTGATTTTATTTACAAAACAAACATGTTTATCCTTTTTAATCATTGATTTGTAAATTTATCCGTTCCTCATTTCATTGGAAACACCCGATATCTAACATTTGAATATCAACATATATTAAACCAAAGCACACACAACCAAATCACACAAACACATTTAATTCAAGTAGAAAAGCAAAGTTAACTCTACACTTCCAATGATTAATCAAAAACCATTTAATAACACTCATTATACTTTAAATGTCATATTCTTGAAATGGTTGTTGGTGCAATGATATAACTTAAACTATAATTAGTAATCAGCAAATTGAAGAAAATGGGTTTGGAGCAATTAATTGCAAGTGAATTTAAATTAAACTTTCCAATCAATCAAAACATGAATTAATGTGTTTAATGTGTTTGATTGTTTATTTTTTTTTTTAATTCTACAATTTAAGAAAATATAATATTTAAATAACATAACACATATGTATTTCATTATCTATATTTAGGTTGGGAAAGTTGAGTTTTCATTGGGCGTTTCTAATCTTAAACATGTTTAATCAATCTATTCTACTACAATTCTCTCTAAAAATAACATTTTTATTCTTCTATTGATTAATTAATAACCTATAATTATATTATTAAATTTTAGAATTACCACTGTGACCTAAAGTTGGTGAGCAGTTATAACTGTTCATTTCATTGGTTTAAAATCTGTATGCTAAAAACAGTTCATCATTGTGAATGAGTTATCAATATACTAAACCCTTTTTACTTTTGAAAAGTTTAAACTTTTTATATATTAAAATAATAATAATAATAATAATAATATATGTATAATTTTAAAACCCTTTTACTTTAGGTTTATTTAAAGAGTAAAACAACTTCATAGAATATCAGTCAAAGATTGATCAAATCTTTTTTTTGTAAAAATTTAATTTTTTTTTGGTTATGAGAATTGAGTTCAATGAAGATCTTCATTTTTGTTTAATTGATTATCTATCTATTTATATATTTATTATTAGATTGTTGTTTTTAGTAGTACTACTATATAATGAAGTATTATGCACATTATGAATCAACTCCAGAGTTCACATTGATTGTTCAAACAAAATCACCAACAGAAACTGTTAAAGATTTGAAACTGGTTAGTTTTTAAGTTTTTTTACTATATTGATTGTTTATAAGTTGATTTACATATCATTAATTATCATTATTATTATCATGATTTATCTTATAATAGCAATTTGTTATAGAGTATAATAAGAAATTCGGTGAACAGAATCAATTGACTTCGAATTGTATCGATTTGAATGATACCAAAGGTAGAAAGCAAGCTGATACTACATTGATTACAAAGGTTGTAAAGAATCTAGAGGATGTCTTTGTGGTAAAGAATTCAAACACACCGATTCCAGATGTTTTTACTCCTGCAGTGGTAGTTCCAGAGGTAGTTACACCCGCACCCACCGTCACAACAACCACATCCAGCAAGTCAACCACATCGAAACCAACATCATCCACACCGAAACCAAAAGTATCTTCAGAGTGTGACCCAAAGAGTAAAGTCATAGTTGAAGCATTATTACAACAGGCTTTAATATTATATGATAAACAATCATATAAAGTATGTATCTAGATTTTCATTTCATTTATGATGTTTGAACGGTTTGAACAACATTTTTTAATATTCTTTTTGTTTTGTTTTGTTTTGTTAATGTTTAGTCAGCATTACCTTTGTTTGAGAATGTATTAAGTTTGTATCCACAAGAGAAAACGACTTTGTACAAACTTGCCGATATCTACTATCAAGCAAAGAAGTATGAACTCTCACAAAAGTATATAGAGTTGGCGTTGAAGTATCATGCCAAAGACAAGGACTATACGCTGTACTTGCTCGGTGCCAAGATTTGTTTGGCAGTGAAGGAGTACGAAGATGCCATTACACATTTGAAGAGTGCATGCGATGCTGCCGGTTCCAAGCACAAAGAATACCTGACTTTGCGAGCGATGCTTGGACGTGCACTCTACGACTCTGGCAACCAACACAACCAACAACAAGGCTGTGATATTCTCAATACTATTGTTCACACCGACGAGTCGGTTCTCGAAGGACTGATGGGATTCGCACATGTGCTGATCGATCGTCAACAGCTTGGCGATGCTCTCACCGTTCTCATGCAGCTGTTGTCGCGTCTCGCCAACAGCGCCGACCGTTCGCCAGTCGCCGACTTTACCAAAGATGCAATCGCCGACATCGTCAAGAAGAAAGGCACTGAATTTCTCTTGTCTCAGCTCAAGGACACTGTCAACAGTGCACCGGTCTATGCATTCATGTCGTCAGTAGTCAAGGAGTATGGCGCGGTCGAGGCGGCAGTCGATTTGATGCGACTGGCATACAACGCCGATCCATCCAACGCCAACTACGCACTCAATCTCGTACACAATCTCGAGGTCTGTAACAAGTATCCAGAGGCAGTGGTCGTCATCTACCAATACCTCACCGCCAACAAGCCAAGAGGATTGTCAAACTACAAATTGACCAACGGTAACATTCTCACCATCCTCGGCAAGCAAAAGCATATCGACTATCTCAATAAACCTGAGAACTATGCCAGTTGGAAGTTGCCAGTTCCCGAGGGTGGCCCGGTGCAGGTCGACAAGAAGATTTTGGTGGTCGACGACGACGATCATCCCAAAGCCGACAAACCATATACCAAGTTTGATTTGGATTTGATCTCGCTTTGGTGTACTATAGCCAAGATTTTCTATGTGGTGGGACTGCTTGAACCATTGCCATTGCTCATCACAGCGCTCGAGCCACTGAGAAAGGATCGTAATCTCCACATGACAACAGCACGTAATGAACATGCTTACTTCTGTTGTGTCTCTCAGTTGATGGTTCACAAGCAACTGCCAATTATCAGTGCACCACCCATTTACATTGCTGGTGACAGTCATGCTCTCACCACTTCTTGGTCGTCGATTACCATCAACGGACAACCAAGATTGTTCCATCCACTCTTGACAACCGGTCTGAAGATGTGGCATTTGAGACCAGCCAGCAAGTTCTTCCCAAAGAATAACTTTTACAACGTGACAACTACCGCACCCAAAGGATCAGAAATCGTCTTCCAATTCGGTGAGATTGATTGTCGTGAAGGTATAGTTGTATCAGTTGAGAAGTGTAGATATAATGTAAGTTTAGTAGTTTTAAAAGAAATAACAACTCAGTCAAACAATCAACCAACAGTATTACTAACAACTTAATTCAATTCAATTAAATTATAGACTATTGAAGAAGGTATGGGTATTACCATTGATATCTATATTAAAGCACTCAAGGAATTGGTTTCAAAGTATAATTATAAAATCTATATACATCCAGTTGTACCTGTATTAAATGAAACAAGGTAATTATTGCTGTTGTTGAAAACTACAAGAAACTAGAAATCTAATTTTATCTTATCTTTTTATCATATTTTCAGAGTTCTTGTAAAGACCTTTAATAAGATATTTAAACAAAAGATTGAAGCAACCAAGGAATTGAAGTGGTTAGATTTCTTTGATCAATTGCTAGACTCTACAGGTAATCAGTTCAATACCCAATACGCATTGGATGGCACTCACATGAACCCATCATATATCAAAGAACTTATGGAGCCAGCAATCAACAAACATTACCAAAAATAGAGAAAATGTCATCGACAAATCAAATGAATATTCATAAATTTTAGTAAAACATAAAGGTTACAAATAAATGAGTGACTCATTCATTCTGTTCTTAATGATTTCTCTTAAATACCATATGGTGGATGTAACTCTACACTTACCACTCCACCTTATCTTCTCAGTTCTTAAGCTCAAAAATTTTGTTTTTTTCATAAATATCACTTAATCAAATCTGAAAATGACTGTTTGTTTGGAACAAAAGTAATAGTGAGAAAAAATAATGATAGATCTTTTTCATCAAAATAATCTGATGAATTAAGGTGATGGGGTATTGCATTTCAGGGGTGGGATTGAAAAAAAAAATTTTGCAAAAAAAAAAAACCTATTCGATTAAACCAAAGAATGTGTTCTACCAGGCTAATCTAAGGGATTTTGCGTTTAAAAATTATTTCTGTTAAAAATAGACGTTTTGTGTTTATTTTGCAAAAATGGTATACAACAATATTCGTTAATCTGAATGATTTCTTTCATTATTGTTTCATAAACCATTGAATGTGATCTTATAATCCAACATTGACAAACAAAATCAAATTAAATGTATGTGTGTTTGTGTGTTTGTGTGTCCGAGTGTGATTTAAATGTGATGAATTCATTGTCGTGACAAACAACCAAGCAAAAACAAAAAAACCAAATAAGCAAAAAAAAAAAAGTAAACCAAACAGAATAGAGTTACAAATCTTACATTCATTTTAAATTCAATTTCAAACTATTATTTAAAACATTTATTTTATTAAATCATAACTTAACTTTATTTTCATTTTTATTTATAACTTAATACTGTTGTTGCAGTTGTGATGTTGTTTTTGTTATATAAATATTAATTGTTAATTTTATTTTTTAGTTATTCATCATTTCTGCGTATCAATATCATCACTAACGGATTATACCATCAAAGATCTTTGTGTGTGTTTGTGAATGTCACTTGTTTTGTGATTCTTTCTCATTTTTTTTTTTTGTGTTAACATATTAAAGATTTATTTATAAACATCATCAACATTCTAAATGATTTTACTTTATACTAATATATCATTATCATCATCATTATTTCAATATTTATAAAACCATTTATTTTTTTATATTTAACATTATCATAATTATTAACATTATCGACGGATTAATTAATATAGGCAATTGCAGTTGGAAATTTCAGTTTGTTCCAAAAAAAAAAAATAACAAAATTAAGATATAGATAAAAACAGAAAAAAAATATCCAAACATGTTGGAGGGTGAAAATAATAGTGGAGACGCAATCCTGATAAACAGTTATGAGAATAATGATGGAGGTGGTAGTTATCCAGATGAAAGCTATGGATTAATAGTTGAAGAGAAAGAGAAGGCCCAAGAGCTGAAATCAGACGCCGATCAAGATAATACAATATACATAGATACACCGACGCCAGGTGGCGAAAATGACGAGGCGTCTCTGGAGAAACCAGCGATCACACCACTTCCCTGGCGAAAGCTGATGGGTCCATTCGTATTGTTGGTCTGCGAAGCCATTGGAAATACATCACTCTTTTCCTATATTGGTTTCATGATCATCCACATGGGAGTGACCGCCGACGAAGACAAAGTGGGATACTACGCCGGTTTCGTAGCATCGTCTTTCAGTTTTGCGCAATTCGTAAGCAGTTTCTTTTGGGGAAAAATGAGTGACAAGTACGGACGTAAACCGATTCTCGTTATTGGATCGGTCGGCTCCATTATATCGGTGTTGGCCGTCGGACTCTCACCGAATCTTCCACTACTGATCGTAGCGAGAACCATCAATGGAATTCTCAATGGTAACATCGGTGTCATTAAAACATACATCGGTGAAGTAACAGATAAAACCAACCAAGTTGAAGCATTTGGTTGGATTGGTTTAACATGGGGTTTTGGTAAGTTTTCAGTAATAACTATTTATGAAAATAGAAGATTATAATGAAAAGCTAATTATTATTTATTAATTTAGGTTCAATTGTTGGACCAATTGTTGGAGGTATTTTAAGTCAACCTGCACAAAATATTCCATTCATTTTCAAAAATAATTATTTCTTTGGACATTTGTTCCCTTTCTTTTTGCCAAATTTGGTGATTGGAATTCTGACTGCTATCGGTTTGGGATTCACCTATATGACAATGAATGAAACCTTGAAGACATTTAAATCCACGAGAAATGATATTGAGATGTCAAATGTTGAAGTAGGCGCAGAAGAGAAGGAAGAGGAGGAGCCAATGGAATTGGAATCCAAGAAAGAACCGATCGGAGTTGATATTGACATCGATAGTCCAATACTGAGTGGAGAGAGTACGCCTCCAACCTCGAACATCGACTACGAGTCGGATAGCGATGAACATGGCAACACAGAGAATAACGATATTCAAAAGAAGGAGAGTCTACTGAAAGATGCAACCGATGCAATGAAAAAGAATAACCAAGATCTAGAAATGACTTCACTCAGCGGAATTTTGGAGCAATCTGCAACTCTACAAGCCAGCGGTGGCATTCCAAAGAGTTCCTTTAAAGGCAAAAGAAGAAGAGCACTACACGAAGTGGACTTGCTTGCCAAAGAGTTGACAAACATGGTGAACAAATACACACCAAGCATTTTCAAAGACAAGTTGATTCTCTCGGCAACCATGTTGTACGCAGCCGTAGGTTTTGTTTACACAATGTACGACGAATCCTTCCCGATCTGGTCGTTGGCGCCCATCAAACACGGTGGACTTTCTTTTACCTCGAAGGATATCGGAATATGCGGAGCGATTGGAGGTGTCTCTGTCATTCTAATGCAAGTGTTCGTTGTCAAGCCAATCAGTCAAAAGATTGGAATCATCAGAACGTTCAAGATGGGTTGCTACGCTTCGGTAGGCACATTCCTTTTGTTCCCAACGCTCAACTACATGGCGCCTGAACCCGAAAAATCATCGAAAACCCATTTGGTCATCTTCTGGATCGTGCTTTCCATTTTCACATTTATCCGTAGTTTCTGCGGCCAATTGGTGTTCACACCGGTGATGACACTGGTCAACAACTCGGCAAACTCTGCGCGAAAGGGACAAGCCAATGGACTTGGTCAATCACTCGTTGCATTCTGTCGTACTATAGGACCAACACTGGCATCGGTAGTGGTGGCCTGGTCGGTATCATCAGGTCATCCATTCCCAATCAATCACTGGTTCGTATTCATCATCATGTCGTTAATGATGTTGGCACCAGCTATCTACACCAACTTCCTTCCAACCTCATTAAATGCACCGATTGAAGAAGATGGCAACGAAGAAAACTCATTAATGATGCATATGGAATAATAAATAATCCAAATACAAATAAACTTATAATATTTATACAAAAAAAAAAAGTTAAAATTAAAAAGGTAAGATTCTTTTCTTTTGCTTTTTTTGATTTTTTTTTTTTCACCAGAGATTTGTTTGGTCAATCAACAAAACAACACATCCTTCATACATTCATCAAATATTACCAAAAATAGAAACCATGGTGTGAATATTATATTTTGTAATAAAAAGTTCCTACTCTTTTTATATTATATTTTAATTTAATTTATATTTTGTTTTGTTTTGTTTTGTAACTCTATAGCTATGTTGTATGTTATTTATATTATTATTGTTGTTGTGTTGTTGAGCTATGTTCGCTACTGTGTTGTTGATGATGTTACTGCTGTTGATGCTGTGTGATGATGTTTATTATGATGCATAATCCTTATACTATACTAATATATTTAACAAAAAAGGTGAAATGAAAATAAAATAATATTTTTGGGGCTATAGGGATATCTGTTTAATAATACATAACTTCACCCTCAGTACCGATCTTCTTGAGCTTGAAGACTTGACCACAGTCCAAACAGATGGTTGGCTTCTTGGCGGTGACCTTGTGGAAGATGAGGTCGTGTTCCTCACCTTCACCTCCTTCACATCCAACTGATCTGTGTTCAAAGATTGATTCGACAACGACTGGGCTCTTCAAAGTACCGAATGGTCCAGTGAGGATTTCGTGACCGAAATCGTCTATTTATTTTAATAACAAAATATTAGTAAATCAGTTATTCTTTTTTTTTGTATTCTTTTTATTCTTTTTATTCTTTTTATTCTTTTATTTCTGTTATTTCTGTTATTGCTATTGTATCTAACATGCATTTTTACTATTATTATATCTGTATTATGTATTATGTATCTGTACTGTATCTATATCTACATATGTACTGTATGTAATGTATCCATCTATATTGATCTCAGCTAATGATTTTCTAAAAAAATCATCTGTCTTATGTGGAATATATCCCATGAGAATGTTGATTTTCCCACATTGTTTTTTTGCAAGCTAAAGTTTCATCTGATATGTTGATCACGTTGACTGTTTTTTTTTCTTTTATGCTGAATATGTTGATTCTTTTTTGACTCTTTTGCTGAATAATATTTTACTTATAGTGATATTATCATTATTGTGATTATTATTACTATGGTGCTAATATGTATGATAATTACCTCTCTTGATGGCTCTTCTGGTGGCATTCAACTCAGAAACTTCAAGAAGAGAGTTGTTGTTTGGCTTGTGGAAGAACTCCATGGAGTGACCTGGAGTGAACATCTCCTTAACGTATTTAATCCACTTTGACATTATTACTGTACTTTAAATTTATTTAATAAAAAATAAAAAAAAAAACAAAAAAGTAATTTCTGAAATCTAAATGATCACAAAAAAAAAAAAGCAACGAACAAAAAAAACAACTCAAAAATTAAAAAAAATCAAAAAAAAAAAAAATGAATACACTTCACACTAAAAATTTAATCACACAATGATGAATGAAAAAAAAAGAATCATCCAACAAAAAACCTCAAAAATTAAAAAAAGAGTAACGTTTGAATATTGAATTTTTTTTTGTTTTTTCTCATTTCGTTCGTTGTCACAAAAAAATTTTGTTGATAAAATAAAATTAAAATAAAATGGTTTTTTGGAAAATAAGAAAAAAAAAGCTTGGGCAGAATTTTTCACTCACTTACTTAGTTGTGAAATAAAAGCCCTGTAAGTAAATAACTATTACGAAATAAAGCATCTGTAAGTAGAAAATCTTTAGAAATTGTAGATCTTATAAATTATAAACCATTATCAATCTATTTATATTTATAAAACCTCAACAAACTTTAATTTATTTTTTAAATTAAAATTTTAATTTTTTGAACAACCATTTTGAAAAAGCGAACAAAAAAGATGAGATTTGTTAATTTTTTTAACATAACAACAATATTGTTTTTGGCAAAAGAAAAAAAAGAAAGAGAAGAAGTTGGAATTATGTAAATTTACACAACTTTTTCTTTGACAGTAATTCTATTACCCAGCTTATTAAAGAAGAAATGTGGATAAAAATATATATAATATATAAAAAAATTGGAAATAGTTTATAATTTATTTGATTGAATAATAATTATTTTTATGAAATAAAAACTAACTTTGAATATTATTATTATTTTTATATCCAATGAATTATTTAATATTTATAATTTTCAGATGGTCAACCTAATAGTTATTTAAAAAAAAAGTTGGAATTTGGAAAATTGAAATAAAAAAAAAAAAAATGACAAAGGGTGCAGAATTGTCACTTCAAGTACTACAGGAAGTCAAGGAAGGTGTACCGATATCACAGGTCGCTAGAAAGTACAATATCAATGAGACTACAATTAGAAGATGGAATAAGAAGCCAATGGACAGAGACTCCATTAAGGCACGTGCCAAGAAACAGGGAAGAAAGAGAAAGGTAGGATCGGATGTAGAGAACAGTGTGCTTCAGTGGATTTCAAATGCAAAGGGTTTCACATTGCCTGGACTTGATAGTGATAGTCCTGCCATGGAAATTGACAATGAACATCAACATCAACATCAACATCAACAACAACTTCAAGATCCTCAGAAATTAATGGACATGGACCAAATCGTTGGGGAAGATGAGGGTGACATTGCCAGTGGAAGTGGTACTGGAAGTGTAACTGTTGATCAACAACAACAACATGAAAATATTCATCATAATAATCATCATCACCACCATTCACAACAAGAAGATACCAACAATGTTGAGAATGAAGTAGTTGAAAATGAACAACATCAACCTCAACAAAGAGATGGAGATGGTGGAGAATCACATCAAATTGAAAGTGAACAACAACAACAAGATATTCAAGATCCTCCAGCTGTCCATGAGGATCAAGAGGAATTGCAACAGCAACAACATATGATTGTTGTTGATCAGTGTCAACAGGAGTTGGAGAATATGTCAGGCAACAAAGGTGATATCAATTCCATTACCATTCAACAATATATTTTCGAGAAGTTCAAGATCGAGTTGACACCATCGTATATCTCACAGATGATGAAGCGTAATAATATATCGATAGCAAGGAGACCGAAAGCAGTTGTTCACAAGCCACCTGCACCCGCCACCATCGAGCCAACTCAACCAAAGAGAAAGCGCGCCAAGACAACAACATCGTCATCATCATCATCTACTTCTTCATCTCAGAGAGCCAAAGGTAAATCCAGTAGAAAGTCTGCAGCGGCTGCAGCGGCGGCAAACAACAACACTTCCGATGCTCAACCATTGGATTCATCGGCAGAGATTGTTTTGGGTGAGGAGATCATTGATGATCACTCCAATGCAATCACCTCAACCACATCGACCACTACATCTACCACTACCTCAACAACGACAACAACAACATCAACAACACCCTCGCATATATATCATTCCTCACCAACAAGCTTTAGAGCACGTAGACATGTTCCATTCCATATATTCTCACACCAAGATACTTCTCATATCGAACATCAACATCACATTGACCAACACCAACAACAACAACAAATTGAACAGCATGCACACCACGAACAACATGCACAACATGAACAACATGAGCATCATGTTACTGAGACCGAACAGGGCACATCTCCTGAAGTGATCGGAGAGGAACATCCACAGCATGTCCATGAGCAACAAGACCAACAACAGATCCTACATGAACAGCTTCAACATGATCAAATGGAACAACAAGAACAAGTCATCCACCTTGAACAACAACAAGTACAACAACAACAAGAACAAGAGCAGGAGCAAGTGCAAGAGCAACAAGTCATCCACCTTGAAGAACAACAAGAGCAACAAGTACAAGAGCAACAGGATATCCACCTTGAAGAACAACAACAAGTACAACAACAGCAAGAACAATTACATGAGCAGCAAGCACAGGAGCAACAAGTCATCCATCTTGAGCAAGTGCAAGCACAGGATCATATGCAAGAAGATCAACAACATATTCAAGATGAACATGCTCTACAGCAACAACATGAGCAAGAACAAGTACACCAAGGACAACATGTAGTTCATGAACATGACCAACAACAACAACAACAGCAATCCAACGAGCAACAAGTGGTTGAGCATATTCAAGTACAGCATCAAGAGCACGCCATGGTTGAAGAACATCAACAACATCAGCATCACATAGATGAGCAACAACATCTATTGCACCAAGAGCAACACATGGATATCCAACAACAACAACAACAACACGATCCTAATCAACAGCAAGACCAAGTCGAAGTGCATCACATTCAACAAGAACCAGAACAAGAGCAAGAACAAGAACAAGTACATCCAAACTTTGGTATCTATGTCGGTATGATAGTTCTACAGGCAAATCCAGATGAAGAGCAACCTATGGATCAACACCATATGGTGGAGGAACAACAACCACAACAACAACAACATATGATAATGGTACAGGACGAGCATCACATACACCATCATCATCATCTGAA